>NC_073241.2:6253333-6980000 GCF_029281585.2 Gorilla gorilla gorilla
TTCCATTCCATTCCATTCCATTCCACTCGGGCTCATTCCATTCCATTCCATTCCATTCCATTCCATTCCATTCCATTCCATTCCATTCCATTCCGTTCTACTCGGGTTGATTTCCATTCCATTCCATTCCATTCCATTCCACTCCATTCCATTCCATTCCATTCCATTCCATTCCATTCCATTCCTTTCCATTTATTCCATTCCGTTCTACTCGGGTTGATTCCATTGAGTTTGGTTACGTTACGTTCCGTCCCATCCAGTCCCGTCCCGTCCCGTTCCGTTTTACTCGGGTAGATTCCTTTGCATTCCGTTCCGCTCGTTTCCATTCCGTTCCATTCCGTTCCACGCGGGTTGGTTCAATTCCATTCTATTCTATTCTATTCCTTTCCATTCCATTCCATTCTACTCGGGTTGATTCCATGCCGTTCCATTCCATTCCATTCCATTCCATTCCATTCCATTCCATTCCATTCCAATCCATTCCATTCTACTCGGGTTGATTCCATTCCATTCCATTCCATTCCATTCCATTCCATTCCATTCCATTCCATTCCATTCCATTCCATTCCTTTCCATTCCAACCCATTCCGTTCTACTCGGGTTGATTCCATTCCATTCCATTCCATTCCATTCCATTCCAATCCATTCCATTCTACTCGGGTTGATTCCATTCCATTCCTTTCCATTCCAATCCATTCCATTCCATTCCATTCCATTCCATTCCATTCCATTCCTTTCTATTCCATTCCATTCCATTCCATTCCATTCCATTCCATTCCATTCCATTCCATTCCATTCCATTCCATTCCATTCCACTCTATTCCATTCCGTTCTACTCGGCTTGAATCCATTGAGTTCCGTTCCGTTCCGTTCCGTCCCGACACGTCCCGTCCCGTCCCGTCCCATCCCGTCCCGTCCCGTCCCGTCCCGTGCCGTTGTACTCGGGTTTATTCCATTCCACTCCGTTCCGTTCCTTTCCGTTCCCTTCCATTCATTTCCACGCGGGTTGATTCAATTCCATTCTATTCTATTCCATTCCATTCCATTCCATTCCATTCCATTCTATTTTACTCGGGTTGATTCCATGCCGTTCCATTCCGTTCCATTCTGTCCCATCCCGACGCGCCCATCCCGTCCCGTCCCATTCCATTCCATTCTGATCGGGTTGATTCCGTTCCATTCCGTTCCGTTCCTTTCCGTTCCATTCCATTCCGTTACACGCGGGTTGATTCAATTCCATTCTATTACATTGAATTCCATTCCATTCCATTCCATTCCATTCTACTCGGATTGATTGCATTCCATTCCATTCCATTCCAGTCCATTCCAATCCATTCCATTCTACTCGGGTTGATTCCATTCCATTCCATTCCATTCCATTCCATTCCATTCCATTCCATTCCATTCCATTCCATACCATTGCGTTCCATTCGATTCGATTCCATTCCATTCCATTCCAATCCATTCCATTCTACTTGGGTTCATTCCATTCCATTCCATTCCATTCCATTCGATTCCATTCGATTCCATTCCATTCCATTCCATTCCATTCTGTTCTACTCGGGTTGATTCCATTCCATTCCATTCCATTCCATTCCATTCCATTCCATTCCATTCCATTGCGTTCCATTCTATTCCATTCGATTCCATTCCATTCCATTCCATTCCATTCCAATCCACTCCATTCTACTTGGGTTCATTCCATTCCATTCCATTCCATTCAATTCGATTCCATTCGATTCCATTCCATTCCATTCCATTCCATTCTGTTCTACTCGGGTTGATTCCACTCCATTCCATTCCATTCCATTCCATTTTATTCCATTCCATTCCATTCGATTCCATTCTATTCCATTCGATTCCATTCCATTCCATTTCATTTTATTCCAATCCATTGCATTCCATTCTATTCCACTGAATTCCATTCCATTCCATTCCATTCCATCTAATTCCATTCCTTTCCATTCCAATCAATTCCATTCTACTCGGGTTGATTCCATTCCATTCCATTCCATTCCATTCCATTCCATTCCATTCCATTCCATTCCATTCCATTCCGTTCTACTCGGGTTGATTCCATTCTATTCCATTCCATTCCGTTCGATTCCATTCGATTCCATTCGATTCCATTCCATTCCATTCCATTCCCTTCCATTCCATTCTATTCCATTGAATACCATTCCATTCCATTGCATTCCATTCCATTCCATTCCATTCCATTCCGTTCTACTCTGATTGACTCCATTCCATTCCATTCCATTCCATTCCATTCCATTCCATTCCATTCCATTCGATTCCATTCCATTCCATTCCATTCCATTCCATTCCATTCCAATACATTCCATTCTACTCTGGTTGATTCCATTCCATTCCATTCCATTCCATTCCATTCCATTCCATTCCATTCGTCTCCATTCGATTCCATTCGATTCCATTCCATTCTATTCCATTGAATTCCATTCCATTCCATTCCATTCCATTCCATTCCATTCTATTCCATTCCATTTCATTCCATTCCGTTCTACTCGGGTTGATTCCATTCCATTCCATTCCATTCCATTCCATTCCATTCCATTCCATTCCACTCCATTCCATTCGATTCCATTCGATTCCATTCCATTCCATTCCATTCCATTCCAATCCATTCCATTCTACTCGTGTTGATTCCATTCCATTCCATTCCATTCCATTCCATTCCATTCCATTGCATTCCATTCGATTCCATTCGATTCCATTCCATTCGATTCCATTCGATATCATTCGATTCCATTCCATCCCATTCCGTTCCATTCCATTCCATTCCGTTCTACTCGGGTTGATTCCATTCCATTCCATTCCATTCCATTCCATTCCATTCCATTCCATTCCATTCCATTCCATTCCATTCCATTCCATTTCATTCCAAACCATTCCATTCTACTCGGGTTCATCATTCCATTCCATTCCATTCCATTCCATTCCACTCGGGTTCTTTCCATTCCATTCCATTCCATTCCATTCCATTCCATTCCATTCCATTCCGTTCTACTCAGGTTGATTTCCATTCCATTCCATTCCATTCCATTCCATTCCATTCCATTCCATTCCATTCCACTCCATTCCATTCCGTTCTATTCGGGTTGATTCCATTCCATTCCATTCCATTCCATTCCATTCCATTCCATTCCATTCCATTCCATTCTATTCCATTCCGTTCTACTCGGCTTGAATCCATTGAGTTCCGTTCCGTTCCGTTCCGTCCCGACACGTCCCGTCCCGTCCCGTCCCGTCCCGTCCCATCCCGTCCCGTCCCGTCCCGTGCCGTTGTACTCGGGTTGATTCCATTCCACTCCGTTCCGTTCATTTCCGTTCCGTTCCATTCAGTTCCACGCGGGTTGATCCAATTCCATTCTATTCCATTCCATTCCATTCCATTCCATTCCATTCCATTCCATTCCATTCCACTCGGGTTGATTCCATGCCGTTCCGTTCCGTTCCATTGCGTCCCATCCCGACGCGTCCCGTCCCGTCCCGTCCCGTCAAATTGCGTTCCGTTCTGATCGGCTTGATTCCGTTCCATTCCGTTCCGTTCCTTTCCGTTCCGTTCCATTCCGTTACACGCGGGTTGATTCAATTCCATTCTATTACATTGAATTCCATTCCATTCCATTCCATTCCATTCTACTCGGATTGATTGCATTCCATTCCATTCCATTCCAGTCCATTCCAATCCATTCCATTCTACTCGGGTTGATTCCATTCCATTCCATTCCATTCCATTCCATTCCATTCCATTCCATTCCACTCGGGCTCATTCCATTCCATTCCATTCCATTCCATTCCATTCCATTCCATTCCATTCCATTCCATTCCATTCCGTTCTACTCGGGTTGATTTCCATTCCATTCCATTCCATTCCATTCCACTCCATTCCATTCCATTCCATTCCATTCCATTCCATTCCATTCCATTCCTTTCCATTTATTCCATTCCGTTCTACTCGGGTTGATTCCATTGAGTTTGGTTACGTTCCGTTCCGTCCCATCCCGTCCCGTCCCGTCCCGTTCCGTTTTACTCGGGTTGATTCCTTTGCATTCCGTTCCGCTCGTTTCCATTCCGTTCCATTCTGTTCCACGCGGGTTGGTTCAATTCCATTCTATTCTATTCTATTCCTTTCCATTCCATTCCATTCTACTCGGGTTGATTCCATGCCGTTCCATTCCGTTCCATTCCGTCCCATCCCGACCCGTCCCATCCCGTCCCGTCCCGTCCCATCCCGTTCCGTTCCACATGGGTTGATTCAATTCCTTTCGGTTACATTGAATTCCATTCCATTCCATTCTACTCGGATTGATTCCATTCCATTCCATTCCATTCCATTCCATTCCATTCCTTTCCATTCCAATCCATTCCATTCTACTCGGGTTGATTCCATTCCATTCCAATCCATTCCATTCCATTCCATTCCATTCCATTCCATTCAGTTTCATTCCATTCCATTCCATTCCATTCCATTCCTTTCCATTCCATTCCATTCCATTCCATTCCATTCTATTCCATTACATTCTACTACATTGAATTCCATTCCATTCCATTCCATTCCATTCCATTCCATTCCTTTCCATTCCATTTAGTTCTACTCGGGTTGATTCCATTCCATTCCATTCCATTCCATTCCATTCCATTCCATTCCATTCCATTGCATTCCATTCCATTCCATTCCATTACTTTCCATTCCATTCCATTCCAATCCATTCCATTCTACTCGGGTTGACTCCACTCCATTCCATTCCATTCCATTCCATTCCATTCCATTCCATTCCATTCCATTCCATTCCATTATATTCCATTCTATTCCGTTCGATTCCGTTCGATTCCATTCCATACCATTCCATTCCATTCCATTCCATTCCATTCGATTCCATTCCATTCCATTCCATTCCATTCCATTCCATTCCATTCCAATCCATTCCATTCTACTCGGGTTGATTCCATTCCATTCCATTCCATTCCATTCCATTCCATTCCATTCCATTCCATTCCATTCCATTCCATTCCATTCCATTCCTTTCTATTCCATTCCATTCCATTCCATTCCATTCCATTCCATTCCATTCCATTCCATTCCATTCCATTCCATTCCATTCCGTTCTACTCGGGATGATTCCACTCCATTCCATTCCATTCCATTCCATTCCATTCCATTCCATTCCATTCCATTCCATTCCTTTCCATTCCAACCCATTCCGTTCTACTCGGGTTGATTCCATTCCATTCCATTCCATTCCATTCCATTCCATTCCATTCCATTCCATTCCATTCCATTCCATTCCATTCCATTCCATTCCATTCCATTCCATTCCATTCCATTCCTTTCTATTCCATTCCATTCCATTCCATTCCATTCCATTCCATTCCATTCCATTCCATTCCATTCCGTTCTACTCGGGTTGATTCCACTCCATTCCATTCCCTTCCATTCCATTCCATTCCATTCAATTCCATTCCATTCCATTCCTTTCCATTCCAACCCATTCCTTTCTACTCGGGTTGATTCCATTCCATTCCATTCCATTCCATTCCATTCCATTCCATTCCATTCCATTCGATTCCATTCCATTCCATTCCATTCCATTTCATTCCAAACCGTTCCATTCTACTCGGATTCATCATTCCATTCCATTCCATTCCATTCCATTCCACTCGGGTTCATTCCATTCCATTCCATTCCATTCCATTCCATTCCATTCCATTCCATTCCGTGCTACTCAGGTTGATTTCCATTCCATTCCATTCCATTCCATTCCATTCCATTCCATTCCATTCCATTCTATTCCATTCCGTTCTACTCGGCTTGAATCCATTGAGTTCCGTTCCTTTCCGTTCCGTCCAGACACGTCCCGTCCCGTCCCGTCCCGTCCCGTCCCGTCCCGTCCCGTCCCGTGCCGTTGTACTCGGGTTGATTCCATTCCACTCCGTTCCGTTCCTTTCCGTTCCCTTCCATTCAGTTCCACGGGGGTTGATTCAAATCCATTCTATTCTATTGCATTCCATTCCATTCCATTCCATTCCATTCCATTCCATTCCATTCCATTCCATTTTACTCGGGTTGATTCCATGCCGTTCCGTTCCGTTCCATTCTGTCCCATCCCGACGCGTCCCGTCCCGTCCCGTCCCATTCCGTTCCGTTCTGATCGGGTTGATTCCGTTCCATTCCGTTCCGTTCCTTTCCGTTCCATTCCATTCCGTTACACGCGGGTTGATTCAATTCCATTCTATTACATTGAATTCCATTCCATTCCATTAAATTCCATTCTACTCGGATTGATTGCATTCCATTCCATTCCAGTCCAGTCCATTCCAATCCATTCCATTCTACTCGGGTTGATTCCATTCCATTCCATTCCATTCCATTCCATTCCATTCCATTCCATTCCATTGTGTTCCATTCGATTCGATTCGATTCCATTCCATTCCATTCCATTCCAATCCATTCCATTCTACTTGGGTTCATTCCATTATATTCCATTCCATTCCATTCGATTCCATTCGATTCCATTCCATTCCATTCCATTCCATTCTGTTCTACTCGGGTTGATTCCACTCCATTCCATTCCATTCCATTCCATTCTATTCCATTCCATTCCATTCGATTCCATTCTATTCCATTCGATTCCATTCCATTCCATTTCATTTTATTCCATTCCATTCCATATCATTCTATTCCATTGAATTCCATTCCATTCCATTCCATTCCATTCCAATCCATTCCATTCTACTCGGGTTGATTCCATTCCATTCCATTCCATTCCATTCCATTCGATTCCATTCCATTCCATTCCATTCCATTCCATTCCGTTCTACTCGGGTTGATTCCATTCTATTCCATTCCATTCCGTTCGATTCCATTCGATTCCATTCGATTCCATTCCATTCCATTCCATTCCCTTCCATTCCATTCTATTCCATTGAATTCCATTCCATTCCATTGCATTCCATTCCATTCCATTCCATTCCATTCCATTCCGTTCTACTCTGATTGACTCCATTCCATTCCATTCCATTCCATTCCATTCCATTCCATTCCATTCCATTCCATTCCATTCCATTCCATTCGATTCCATTCCATTCCATTCCATTCCATTCCAATACATTCCATTCTACTCTGGTTGATTCCATTCCATTCCATTCCATTCCATTCCATTCCATTCCATTCGTCTCTTTCGATTCCATTCGATTCCATTCCATTCTATTCCATTGAATTCCATTCCATTCCATTCCATTCCATTCCATTCCATTCCATTCTATTCCATTCCATTCCATTCCATTCCGTTCTACTCGAGTTGATTCCATTCCATTCCATTCCATTCCATTCCATTCCATTCCATTCCACTCCATTCCATTCGATTCCATTCGATTCCATTCCATTCCATTCCATTCCATTCCATTCCATTCCAATCCATTCCATTCTACTCGGGTTGATTCCATTCCATTCCATTCCATTCCATTCCATTCCATTCCATTCCATTCCATTCCATTCCATTGCATTCCATTCGATTCCATTCGATTCCATTCCATTCGATTCCATTCGATATCATTCGATTCCATTCCATCCCATTCCATTCCATTCCATTCCATTCCGTTCTACTCGGGTTGATTCCATTCCATTCCGTTTCATTCCATTCCATTCCATTGCATTCCGTTCTAATCGGTTTGATTCCACTCCATTCAATTCCATTCCATTCCATTCCATTCCATTCCATTCCATTCCATTCCATTCCATTCCTTTCCATTCCAACCCATTCCGTTCTACTCGGGTTGATTCCATTCCATTCCATTCCATTCCATTCCATTCCATTCCTTTCCATTCCATTCCATTCGATTCCATTCCATTCCATTCCGTTCCATTTCATTCCAAACCATTCCATTCTACTCGGGTTCATCATTCCATTCCATTCCATTCCATTCCATTCCACTCGGGTTCTTTCCATTCCATTCCATTCCATTCCATTCCATTCCATTCCATTCCATTCTACTCAGGTTGATTTCCATTCCATTCCATTCCATTCCATTCCATTCCATTCCATTCCATTCCACTCCATTCCATTCCGTTCTATTCGGGTTGATTCTATTCCATTCCATTCCATTCCATTCCATTCCATTCCATTCCATTCCATTCCATTCCATTCCATTCTATTCCATTCCGTTCTACTCGGCTTGAATCCATTGAGTTCCGTTCCGTTCCGTCCCGTCCCGACACGTCCCGTCCCGTCCGGTCCCGTCCCGTCCCATCCCGTCCCGTCCCGTCCCGTGCCGTTGTACTCGGGTTGATTCCATTCCACTCCGTTCCGTTCATTTCCGTTCCGTTCCATTCAGTTCCACGCGGGTTGATTCAATTCCATTCTATTCTATTCCATTCCATTCCATTCCATTCCATTCCATTCCATTCCATTCCATTCCATTCCATTCTACTCGGGTTGATTCCATGCCGTTCCGTTCTGTTCCATTGCGTCCCATCCCGACGCGTCCCGTCCCGTCCCGTCCCGTCAAATTACGTTCCGTTCTGATCGGGTTGATTCCGTTCCATTCCGTTCCGTTCCTTTCCGTTCCGTTCCATTCCGTTACACGCGGGTTGATTCAATTCCATTCTATTACATTGAATTCCATTCCATTCCATTCCATTCCATTCTACTCGGATTGATTGCATTCCATTCCATTCCATTCCAGTCCATTCCAATCCATTCCATTCTACTCGGGTTGATTCCATTCCATTCCATTCCATTCCATTCCATTCCATTCCATTCCATTCCATTCCATTCCACTCGGGCTCATTCCATTCCATTCCATTCCATTCCATTCCATTCCATTCCATTCCATTCCATTCCATTCCATTCCATTCCGTTCTACTCGGGTTGATTTCCATTCCATTCCATTCCATTCCATTCCACTCCATTCCATTCCATTCCATTCCATTCCATTCCATTCCATTCCATTCCATTCCATTCCTTTCCATTTATTCCATTCCGTTCTACTCGGGTTGATTCCATTGAGTTTGGTTACGTTCCGTTCCGTCCCATCCCGTCCCGTCCCGTCCCGTTCCGTTTTACTCGGGTTGATTCCTTTGCATTCCGTTCCGCTCGTTTCCATTCCGTTCCATTCCGTTCCACGCGGGTTGGTTCAATTCCATTCTATTCTATTCTATTCCTTTCCATTCCATTCCATTCTACTCGGGTTGATTCCATGCCGTTCCATTCCGTTCCATTCCGTCCCATCCCGACCCGTCCCATCCCGTCCCGTCCCGTCCCATCCCATTCCGTTCCACATGGGTTGATTCAATTCCTTTCGGTTACATTGAATTCCATTCCATTCCATTCTACTCGGATTGATTCCATTCCATTCCATTCCATTCCATTCCATTCCATTCCATTCCATTCCATTCCATTCCATTCCATTCCAATCCATTCCATTCTACTCGGGTTGATTCCATTCCATTCCAATCCATTCCATTCCATTCCATTCCATTCCATTCCATTCCATTCCATTCCATTCAGTTTCATTCCATTCCATTCCATTCCTTTCCATTCCATTCCATTCCATTCCATTCCATTCTATTCCATTACATTCTACTACATTGAATTCCATTCCATTCCATTCAATTCCATTCCATTCCATTCCTTTCCATTCCATTTAGTTCTACTCGGGTTGATTCCATTCCATTCCATTCCATTCCATTCCATTCCATTCCATTCCATTCCATTCCATTCCATTGCATTCCATTCCATTCCATTCCATTACTTTCCATTCCATTCCATTCCAATCAATTCCATTCTACTCGGGTTGACTCCATTCCATTCCATTCCATTCCATTCCATTCCATTCCATTCCATTCCATTCCGTTCCATTATATTCCATTCTATTCCATTCGATTCCGTTCAATTCCATTCCATTCCATTCCATTCCATTCCATTCCATTCCATTCCATTCCATTCCATTCGATTCCATTCCATTCCATTCCATGCCATTCCATTCCATTCCATTCCATTCCATTCCATTCTACTCGGGTTGATTCCATTCCATTCCATTCCATTCCATTCCATTCCATTCCATTCCATTTCATTCCATTCCATTCCATTCCTTTCTATTCCATTCCATTCCATTCCATTCCATTACTTTCCATTCCATTCCATTCCAATCAATTCCATTCTACTCGGGTTGACTCCATTCCATTCCATTCCATTCCATTCCATTCCATTCCATTCCATTCCATTCCATTCCGTTCCATTATATTCCATTCTATTCCATTCGATTCCGTTCAATTCCATTCCATTCCATTCCATTCCATTCCATTCCATTCCATTCCATTCCATTCCATTCCATTCCATTCGATTCCATTCCATTCCATTCCATTCCATTCCATTCCATTCCATTCCATTCCATTCCATTCTACTCGGGTTGATTCCATTCCATTCCATTCCATTCCATTCCATTCCATTCCATTCCATTTCATTCCATTCCATTCCATTCCTTTCTATTCCATTCCATTCCATTCCATTCCATTCCATTCCATTCCATTCCATTCCATTCCATTCCGTTCTACTCGGGTTGATTCCACTCCATTCCATTCCATTCCATTCCATTCCATTCCATTCCATTCCATTCCATTCCTTTCCATTCCAACCCATTCCGTTCTACTCGGGTTGATTCCATTCCTTTCCATTCCATTCCATTCCATTCCATTCCATTCCATTCCATTCCATTCCATTCCATTCCATTCCATTCCATTCCATTCCATTACACTCCATTCCATTCCATTTCATTCCAAACCGTTCCATTCTACTCGGGTTCATCATTCCATTCCATTCCATTCCATTCCATTCCACTCGGGTTCATTCCATTCCATTCCATTCCATTCCATTCCATTCCATTCCATTCCATTCCATTCCATTCCATTCCGTTCTACTCAGGTTGATTTCCATTCCATTCCATTCCATTTCATTCCTTTCCATTCCATTCCATTCCATTCCATTCCATTCCATTCCATTCTATTCCATTCCGTTCTACTCGGCTTGAATCCATTGAGTTCCGTTCCGTTCCGTTCCGTCCCAACACGTCCCGTCCCGTCCCGTCCCGTCCCGTCCCTTCCCGTCCCGTCCCGTGCCGTTGTACTCGGGTTGATTCCGTTCCACTCCGTTCCGTTCCTTTCCGTTCCGTTCCATTCAGTTCCACGCGGGTTGATTCAATTCCATTCTATTCTATTCCATTCCATTCCATTCCATTCCATTCCATTCCATTCCATTCCATTTTACTCGGGTTAATTCCATGCCGTTCCGTTGCGTTCCATTCTGTCCCTTCCCGACGCGTCCCGTCCCGTCCCGTCCCATTCCGTTCCGTTCAGATCGGGTTGATTCCGTTCCATTCCGTTCCGTTCCTTTCCGTTCCATTCCATTCCGTTACACGCGGGTTGATTCAATTCCATTCTATTACATTGAATTCCATTAAATTCCATTCCATTCCATTCTACTCGGATTGATTGCATTCCATTCCATTCCAGTCCAGTCCATTCCAATCCATTCCATTCTACTCGGGTTGATTCCATTCCATTCCATTCCATTCCATTCCATTCCATTCCATTCCATTGCGTTCCATTCGATTTGATTCCATTCCATTCCATTCCATTCCATTCCAATCCACTCCATTCTACTTGGGTTCATTCCATTCCATTCCATTCCATTCCATTCGATTCCATTCCATTCCATTCCATTCCATTCCATTCCATTCCATTCTGTTCTACTCGGGTTGATTCCACTCCATTCCATTCCATTCCATTCCATTCTATTCCATTCCATTCCATTCGATTCCATTCCATTCCATTTCATTTTATTCCAATCCATTGCATTCCATTCTATTCCATTGAATTCCATTCCATTCCATTCCATTCCATCCAATTCCATTCCTTTCCATTCCAATCCATTCCATTCTACTCGGGTTGATTCCATTCCATTCCATTCCATTCCATTCCATTCGATTCCATTCCATTCCATTCCATTCCATTCCATTCCGTTCTACTCGGGTTGATTCCATTCTATTCCATTCCATTCCGTTCGATTCCATTCGATTCCATTCGATTCCATTCCATTCCATTCCATTCCCTTCCATTCCATTCTATTCCATTGAATTCCATTCCATTCCATTGCATTGCATTCCATTCCATTCCATTCCATTCCGTTCTACTCTGATTGACTCCATTCCATTCCATTCCATTCCATTCCATTCCATTCCATTCCATTCCATTCCATTCCATTCGATTCCATTCCATTCCATTCCATTCCATTCCATTCCATTCCAATACATTCCATTCTACTCTGGTTGATTCCATTCCATTCCATTCCATTCCATTCCATTCCATTCGTCTCCATTCGATTCCATTCGATTCCATTCCATTCTATTCCATTGAATTCCATTCCATTCCATTCCATTCTATTCCATTCCATTCCATTCCATTCCATTCCACTCCATTCCATTCGATTCCATTCGATTCCATTCCATTCCATTCCATTCCATTCCAATCCATTCCATTCTACTCGGGTTGATTCCATTCCATTCCATTCCATTCCATTCCATTCCATTCCATTCCATTCCATTGCATTCCATTCGATTCCATTCGATTCCATTCCACTCGATTCCATTCGATATCATTCGATTCCATTCCATCCCATTCCATTCCATTCCATTCCATTCCGTTCTACTCGGGTTGATTCCATTCCATTCCATTCCATTCCATTCCATTCCATTCCATTCCATTCCACTCCATTCCATTCGATTCCATTCGATTCCATTCCATTCCATTCCATTCCATTCCAATCCATTCCATTCTACTCGGGTTGATTCCATTCCATTCCATTCCATTCCATTCCATTCCATTCCATTCCATTCCATTCCATTGCATTCCATTCGATTCCATTCGATTCCATTCCATTCGATTCCATTCGATATCATTCGATTCCATTCCATCCCATTCCATTCCATTCCATTCCATTCCGTTCTACTCGGGTTGATTCCATTCCATTCCTTTTCATTCCATTCCATTCCATTCCATTCCATTCCATTCCGTTCTAATCGGTTTGATTCCACTCCATTCCATTCCATTCCATTCCATTCCATTCCATTCCATTCCTTTGCATTCCAACCCATTCCGTTCTAGTCTGGTTGATTCCATTCCATTCCATTCCATTCCATTCCATTCCATTCCATTCCATTCCATTCGATTCCATTCCATTCCATTCCATTCCATTTCATTCCAAACCATTCCATTCTACTCGGGTTCATCATTCCATTCCATTCCATTCCATTCCATTCCATTCCACTCGGGTTCTTTCCATTCCATTCCATTCCATTCCATTCCATTCCATTCCATTCCATTCCATTCCATTCCATTCCGTTCTACTCAGGTTGATTTCCATTCCATTCCATTCCATTCCATTCCATTCCATTCCATTCCATTCCATTCCATTCCATTCCATTCCATTCCATTCCATTCCATTCCACTCCATTCCATTCCGTTCTATTCGGGTTGATTCCATTCCATTCCATTCCATTCCATTCCATTCCATTCCATTCCATTCCATTCCATTCCATTCCATTCTATTCCATTCCGTTCTACTCGGCTTGAATCCATTGAGTTCCGTTCCGTTCCGTTCCGTCCCGACACGTCCCGTCCCGTCCCGTCCCGTCCCATCCCGTCCCGTCCCGTCCCGTGCCGTTGTACTCGGGTTGATTCCATTCCACTCCGTTCCGTTCATTTCCGTTCCGTTCCATTCAGTTCCACGCGGGTTGATTCAATTCCATTCTATTCCATTCCATTCCATTCCATTCCATTCCATTCCATTCCATTCCATTCCATTCCATTCTACTCGGGTTGATTCCATGCAGTTCCGTTCCGTTCCATTGCGTCCCATCCCGACGCGTCCCGTCCCGTCCCGTCCCGTCAAATTACGTTCCGTTCTGATCGGGTTGATTCCGTTCCATTCCGTTCCGTTCCTTTCCGTTCCGTTCCATTCCGTTACACGCGGGTTGATTCAATTCCATTCTATTACATTGAATTCCATTCCATTCCATTCCATTCCATTCTACTCGGATTGATTGCATTCCATTCCATTCCATTCCAGTCCATTCCAATCCATTCCATTCTACTCGGGTTGATTCCATTCCATTCCATTCCATTCCATTCCATTCCATTCCATTCCATTCCATTCCATTCCATTCCATTCCACTCGGTCTCATTCCATTCCATTCCATTCCATTCCATTCCATTCCATTCCATTCCGTTCTACTCGGGTTGATTTCCATTCCATTCCATTCCATTCCATTCCACTCCATTCCATTCCATTCCATTCCATTCCATTCCATTCCATTCCATTCCTTTCCATTTATTCCATTCCGTTCTACTCGGGTTGATTCCATTGAGTTTGGTTACGTTCCGTTCCGTCCCATCCCGTCCCGTCCCGTCCCGTTCCGTTTTACTCGGGTTGATTCCTTTGCATTCCGTTCCGCTCGTTTCCATTCCGTTCCATTCCGTTCCACGCGGGTTGGTTCAATTCCATTCTATTCTATTCTATTCCTTTCCATTCCATTCCATTCTACTCGGGTTGATTCCATGCCGTTCCATTCCGTTCCATTCCGTCCCATCCCGACCCGTCCCATCCCGTCCCGTCCCGTCCCATCCCGTTCCGTTCCACATGGGTTGATTCAATTCCTTTCGGTTACATTGAATTCCATTCCATTCCATTCTACTCGGATTGATTCCATTCCTTTCCATTCCATTCCATTCCATTCCATTCCATTCCATTCCATTCCTTTCCATTCCAATCCATTCCATTCTACTCGGGTTGATTCCATTCCATTCCAATCCATTCCATTCCATTCCATTCCATTCCATTCCATTCCATTCAGTTTCATTCCATTCCATTCCATTCCATTCCATTCCTTTCCATTCCATTCCATTCCATTCCATTCCATTCTATTCCATTACATTCTACTACATTGAATTCCATTCCATTCCATTCCATTCCATTCCATTCCATTCCTTTCCATTCCATTTAGTTCTACTCGGGTTGATTCCATTCCATTCCATTCCATTCCATTCCATTCCATTCCATTGCATTCCATTCCATTCCATTCCATTACTTTCCATTCCATTCCATTCCAATCCATTCCATTCTACTCGGGTTGACTCCATTCCATTCCATTCCATTCCATTCCATTCCATTCCATTCCATTATATTCCATTCTATTCCATTCGATTCCGTTCGATTCCATTCCATTCCATTCCATTCCATTCCATTCCATTCCATTCGATTCCATTCCATTCCATTCCATTCCATTCCATTCCATTCCAATCCATTCCATTCTACTCGGGTTGATTCCATTCCATTCCATTCCATTCCATTCCATTCCATTCCATTCCATTCCATTCCATTCCTTTCTATTCCATTCCATTCCATTCCATTCCATTCCATTCCATTCCATTCCATTCCGTTCTACTCGGGTTGATTCCACTCCATTCCATTCCATTCCATTCCATTCCATTCCATTCCATTCCATTCCATTCCATTCCATTCCATTCCTTTCCATTCCAACCCATTCCGTTCTACTCGGGTTGATTCCATTCCATTTCATTCCATTCCATTCCATTCCATTCCAATCCATTCCATTCTACTCGGGTTGATTCCATTCCATTCCATTCCATTCCAATCCATTCCATTCCATTCCTTTCTATTCCATTCCATTCCATTCCATTCCATTCCATTCCATTCCATTCCATTCCATTCCATACCATTCCGTTCTACTCGGGTTGATTCCACTCCATTCCATTCCCTTCCATTCCATTCCATTCCATTCCATTCCATTCCATTCCATTCCATTCCATTCCATTCCTTTCCATTCCAACCCATTCCTTTCTACTCGGGTTGATTCCATTCCATTCCATTCCATTCCATTCCATTCCATTCCATTCCATTCCATTCCATTCCATTCCATTCCATTTCATTCCAAACCGTTCCATTCTACTCGGATTCATCATTCCATTCCATTCCATTCCATTCCATTCCACTCGGGTTCATTCCATTCCATTCCATTCCATTCCATTCCATTCCATTCCATTCCATTCCATTCCGTGCTACTCAGGTTGATTTCCATTCCATTCCATTCCATTCCATTCCATTCCATTCCATTCCATTCCATTCCATTCCATTCCATTCCATTCCATTCCATTCCATTCTATTCCATTCCGTTCTACTCGGCTTGAATCCATTGAGTTCCGTTCCGTTCCGTTCCGTCCAGACACGTCCCGTCCCGTCCCGTCCCGTCCCGTCCCGTCCCGTCCCGTGCCGTTGTACTCGGGTTGATTCCATTCCACTCCGTTCCGTTCCTTTCCGTTCCCTTCCATTCAGTTCCACGGGGGTTGATTCAAATCCATTCTATTCTATTGCATTCCATTCCATTCCATTCCATTCCATTCCATTTTACTCGGGTTGATTCCATGCCGTTCCGTTCCGTTCCATTCTGTCCCATCCCGACGCATCCCGTCCCGTCCCGTCCCATTCCGTTCCGTTCTGATCGGGTTGATTCCGTTCCATTCCATTCCGTTCCTTTCCGTTCCATTCCATTCCGTTACACGCGGGTTGATTCAATTCCATTCTACTACATTGAATTCCATTCCATTCCATTCCATTCCATTCTACTCGGATTGATTGCATTCCATTCCATTCCAGTCCAGTCCATTCCAATCCATTCCATTCTACTCGGGTTGATTCCATTCCATTCCATTCCATTCCATTCCATTCCATTCCATTCCATTGCGTTCCATTCGATTCGATTCGATTCCATTCCATTCCATTCCATTCCAATCCATTCCATTCTACTTGGGTTCATTCCATTATATTCCATTCCATTCCATTCGATTCCATTCGATTCCATTCCATTCCATTCCATTCCATTCTGTTCTACTCGGGTTGATTCCACTCCATTCCATTCCATTCCATTCCATTCTATTCCATTCCATTCCATTCGATTCCATTCTATTCCATTCGATTCCATTCCATTCCATTTCATTTCATTCCATTCCATTCCATATCATTCTATTCCATTGAATTCCATTCCATTCCATTCCATTCCATTCCAATCCATTCCATTCTACTCGGGTTGATTCCATTCCATTCCATTCCATTCCATTCCATTCCATTCCATTCCGTTCTACTCGGGTTGATTCCATTCTATTCCATTCCATTCCGTTCGATTCCATTCGATTCCATTCGATTCCATTCCATTCCATTCCATTCCCTTCCATTCCATTCTATTCCATTGAATTCCATTCCATTCCATTGCATTCCATTCCATTCCATTCCATTCCATTCCGTTCTACTCTGATTGACTCCATTCCATTCCATTCCATTCCATTCCATTCCATTCGATTCCATTCCATTCCATTCCATTCCATTCCATTCCATTCCATTCCAATACATTCCATTCTACTCTGGTTGATTCCATTCCATTCCATTCCATTCCATTCCATTCCATTCCATTCGTCTCCATTCAATTCCATTCGATTCCATTCCATTCTATTCCATTGAATTCCATTCCACTCCATTCCATTCCATTCCATTCTATTCCATTCCATTCCATTCCATTCCGTTCTACTCGAGTTGATTCCATTCCATTCCTTTCCATTCCATTCCATTCCATTCCACTCCATTCCATTCGATTCCATTCGATTCCATTCCATTCCATTCCATTCCATTCCATTCCAATCCATTCCATTCTACTCGGGTTGATTCCATTCCATTCCATTCCATTCCATTCCGTTCCATTCCATTCCATTCCATTCCATTGCATTCCATTCGATTCCATTCGATTCCATTCCATTCGATTCCATTCGATATCATTCGATTCCATTCCATCCCATTCCATTCCATTCCATTCCATTCCGTTCTAACCGGGTTGATTCCATTCCATTCCGTTTCATCCCATTCCATTCCATTCCATTCCGTTCTAATCGGTTTGATTCCACTCCATTCAATTCCATTCCATTCCATTCCATTCCATTCCATTCCATTCCATTCCATTCCATTCCATTCCTTTCCATTCCAACCCATTCCGTTCTACTCGGGTTGATTCCATTCCATTCCATTCCATTCCATTCCATTCCATTCCATTCCTTTCCATTCCATTCCATTCGATTCCATTCCATTCCATTCCATTCCATTTCATTCCAAACCATTCCATTCTACTCGGGTTCATCATTCCATTCCATTCCATTCCATTCCATTCCACTCGGGTTCTTTCCATTCCATTCCATTCCATTCCATTCCATTCCATTATATTCTACTCAGGTTGATTTCCATTCCATTCCATTCCATTCCATTCCATTCCATTCCATTCCATTCCATTCCATTCCATTCTATTCCATTCCGTTCTACTCGGCTTGAATCCATTGAGTTCCGTTCCGTTCCGTCCCGTCCCGACACGTCCCGTCCCGTCCGGTCCCGTCCCGTCCCATCCCGTCCCGTCCCGTCCCGTGCCGTTGTACTCGGGTTGATTCCATTCCACTCCGTTCCGTTCATTTCCGTTCCGTTCCATTCAGTTCCACGCGGGTTGATTCAATTCCATTCTATTCTATTCCATTCCATTCCATTCCATTCCATTCCATTCCATTCCATTCCATTCCATTCTACTCGGGTTGATTCCATGCCGTTCCGTTCCGTTCCATTGCGTCCCATCCGGACGCGTCCCGTCCCGTCCCGTCCCGTCAAATTACGTTCCGTTCTGATCGGGTTGATTCCGTTCCATTCCGTTCCGTTCCTTTCCGTTCCGTTCCATTCCGTTACACGCGGGTTGATTCAATTCCATTCTATTACATTGAATTCCATTCCATTCCATTCCATTCCATTCTACTCGGATTGATTGCATTCCATTCCATTCCATTCCAGTCCATTCCAATCCATTCCATTCTACTCGGGTTGATTCCATTCCATTCCATTCCATTCCATTCCATTCCATTCCATTCCATTCCATTCCATTCCATTCCACTCGGGCTCATTCCATTCCATTCCATTCCATTCCATTCCATTCCATTCCATTCCATTCCATTCCATTCCATTCCATTCCATTCCATTCCGTTCTACTCGGGTTGATTTCCATTCCATTCCATTCCATTCCATTCCACTCCACTCCATTCCATTCCATTCCATTCCATTCCATTCCATTCCATTCCATTCCATTCCATTCCATTCCATTCCATTCCATTCTATTCCATTCCGTTCTACTCGGCTTGAATCCATTGAGTTCCGTTCCGTTCCGTTCCGTCCAGACACGTCCCGTCCCGTCCCGTCCCGTCCCGTCCCGTCCCGTCCCGTGCCGTTGTACTCGGGTTGATTCCATTCCACTCCGTTCCGTTCCTTTCCGTTCCCTTCCATTCAGTTCCACGGGGGTTGATTCAAATCCATTCTATTCTATTGCATTCCATTCCATTCCATTCCATTCCATTCCATTCCATTCCATTCCATTCCATTCCATTTTACTCGGGTTGATTCCATGCCGTTCCGTTCCGTTCCATTCTGTCCCATCCCGACGCGTCCCATCCCGTCCCGTCCCATTCCGTTCCGTTCTGATCGGGTTGATTCCGTTCCATTCCGTTCCGTTCCTTTCCGTTCCATTCCATTCCGTTACACGCGGGTTGATTCAATTCCATTCTATTACATTGAATTTCATTCCATTCCATTCCATTCCATTCTACTCGGATTGATTGCATTCCATTCCATTCCAGTCCAGTCCATTCCAATCCATTCCATTCTACTCGGGTTGATTCCATTCCATTCCATTCCATTCCATTCCATTCCATTCCATTCCATTCCATTCCATTCCATTCCATTCCATTCCATTCCTTTCCATTTATTCCATTCCGTTCTACTCGGGTTGATTCCATTGAGTTTGGTTACGTTCCGTTCCGTCCCATCCCGTCCCGTCCCATCCCGTTCCGTTTTACTCGGGTTGATTCCTTTGCATTCCGTTCCGCTCGTTTCCATTCCGTTCCATTCCGTTCCACGCGGGTTGGTTCAATTCCATTCTATTCTATTCCATTCCATTCCATTCCATTCCATTCCATTCCATTCCATTCCTTTCCATTCCAATCCATTCCATTCTACTCGGGTTGATTCCATTCCATTCCAATCCATTCCATTCCATTCCATTCCATTCCATTCCATTCCATTCCATTCCATTCCATTCAGTTTCATTCCATTCCATTCCATTCCATTCCATTCCTTTCCATTCCATTCCATTCCATTCCATTCCATTCCATTCCATTCCGTGCTACTCAGGTTGATTTCCATTCCATTCCATTCCATTCCATTCCATTCCATTCCATTCCATTCCATTCCATTCCATTCCATTCCATTCCATTCCATTCCATTCTATTCCATTCCGTTCTACTCGGCTTGAATCCATTGAGTTCCGTTCCGTTCCGTTCCGTCCAGACACGTCCCGTCCCGTCCCGTCCCGTCCCGTCCCGTCCCGTCCCGTGCCGTTGTACTCGGGTTGATTCCATTCCACTCCGTTCCGTTCCTTTCCGTTCCCTTCCATTCAGTTCCACGGGGGTTGATTCAAATCCATTCTATTCTATTGCATTCCATTCCATTCCATTCCATTCCATTCCATTTTACTCGGGTTGATTCCATGCCGTTCCGTTCCGTTCCATTCTGTCCCATCCCGACGCATCCCGTCCCGTCCCGTCCCATTCCGTTCCGTTCTGATCGGGTTGATTCCGTTCCATTCCATTCCGTTCCTTTCCGTTCCATTCCATTCCGTTACACGCGGGTTGATTCAATTCCATTCTACTACATTGAATTCCATTCCATTCCATTCCATTCCATTCTACTCGGATTGATTGCATTCCATTCCATTCCAGTCCAGTCCATTCCAATCCATTCCATTCTACTCGGGTTGATTCCATTCCATTCCATTCCATTCCATTCCATTCCATTCCATTCCATTGCGTTCCATTCGATTCGATTCGATTCCATTCCATTCCATTCCATTCCAATCCATTCCATTCTACTTGGGTTCATTCCATTATATTCCATTCCATTCCATTCGATTCCATTCGATTCCATTCCATTCCATTCCATTCCATTCTGTTCTACTCGGGTTGATTCCACTCCATTCCATTCCATTCCATTCCATTCTATTCCATTCCATTCCATTCGATTCCATTCTATTCCATTCGATTCCATTCCATTCCATTTCATTTCATTCCATTCCATTCCATATCATTCTATTCCATTGAATTCCATTCCATTCCATTCCATTCCATTCCAATCCATTCCATTCTACTCGGGTTGATTCCATTCCATTCCATTCCATTCCATTCCATTCCATTCCATTCCGTTCTACTCGGGTTGATTCCATTCTATTCCATTCCATTCCGTTCGATTCCATTCGATTCCATTCGATTCCATTCCATTCCATTCCATTCCCTTCCATTCCATTCTATTCCATTGAATTCCATTCCATTCCATTGCATCCCATTCCATTCCATTCCATTCCATTCCGTTCTACTCTGATTGACTCCATTCCATTCCATTCCATTCCATTCCATTCCATTCGATTCCATTCCATTCCATTCCATTCCATTCCATTCCATTCCATTCCAATACATTCCATTCTACTCTGGTTGATTCCATTCCATTCCATTCCATTCCATTCCATTCCATTCCATTCGTCTCCATTCAATTCCATTCGATTCCATTCCATTCTATTCCATTGAATTCCATTCCACTCCATTCCATTCCATTCCATTCTATTCCATTCCATTCCATTCCATTCCGTTCTACTCGAGTTGATTCCATTCCATTCCTTTCCATTCCATTCCATTCCATTCCACTCCATTCCATTCGATTCCATTCGATTCCATTCCATTCCATTCCATTCCATTCCATTCCAATCCATTCCATTCTACTCGGGTTGATTCCATTCCATTCCATTCCATTCCATTCCATTCCATTCCATTCCATTCCATTCCATTGCATTCCATTCGATTCCATTCGATTCCATTCCATTCGATTCCATTCGATATCATTCGATTCCATTCCATCCCATTCCATTCCATTCCATTCCATTCCGTTCTAACCGGGTTGATTCCATTCCATTCCGTTTCATCCCATTCCATTCCATTCCATTCCGTTCTAATCGGTTTGATTCCACTCCATTCAATTCCATTCCATTCCATTCCATTCCATTCCATTCCATTCCATTCCATTCCATTCCATTCCTTTCCATTCCAACCCATTCCGTTCTACTCGGGTTGATTCCATTCCATTCCATTCCATTCCATTCCATTCCATTCCATTCCTTTCCATTCCATTCCATTCGATTCCATTCCATTCCATTCCATTCCATTTCATTCCAAACCATTCCATTCTACTCGGGTTCATCATTCCATTCCATTCCATTCCATTCCATTCCACTCGGGTTCTTTCCATTCCATTCCATTCCATTCCATTCCATTCCATTATATTCTACTCAGGTTGATTTCCATTCCATTCCATTCCATTCCATTCCATTCCATTCCATTCCATTCCATTCCATTCCATTCTATTCCATTCCGTTCTACTCGGCTTGAATCCATTGAGTTCCGTTCCGTTCCGTCCCGTCCCGACACGTCCCGTCCCGTCCGGTCCCGTCCCGTCCCATCCCGTCCCGTCCCGTCCCGTGCCGTTGTACTCGGGTTGATTCCATTCCACTCCGTTCCGTTCATTTCCGTTCCGTTCCATTCAGTTCCACGCGGGTTGATTCAATTCCATTCTATTCTATTCCATTCCATTCCATTCCATTCCATTCCATTCCATTCCATTCCATTCCATTCTACTCGGGTTGATTCCATGCCGTTCCGTTCCGTTCCATTGCGTCCCATCCGGACGCGTCCCGTCCCGTCCCGTCCCGTCAAATTACGTTCCGTTCTGATCGGGTTGATTCCGTTCCATTCCGTTCCGTTCCTTTCCGTTCCGTTCCATTCCGTTACACGCGGGTTGATTCAATTCCATTCTATTACATTGAATTCCATTCCATTCCATTCCATTCCATTCTACTCGGATTGATTGCATTCCATTCCATTCCATTCCAGTCCATTCCAATCCATTCCATTCTACTCGGGTTGATTCCATTCCATTCCATTCCATTCCATTCCATTCCATTCCATTCCATTCCATTCCATTCCATTCCACTCGGGCTCATTCCATTCCATTCCATTCCATTCCATTCCATTCCATTCCATTCCATTCCATTCCATTCCATTCCATTCCGTTCTACTCGGGTTGATTTCCATTCCATTCCATTCCATTCCATTCCACTCCACTCCATTCCATTCCATTCCATTCCATTCCATTCCATTCCATTCCATTCCATTCCATTCCATTCCATTCCATTCTATTCCATTCCGTTCTACTCGGCTTGAATCCATTGAGTTCCGTTCCGTTCCGTTCCGTCCAGACACGTCCCGTCCCGTCCCGTCCCGTCCCGTCCCGTCCCGTCCCGTGCCGTTGTACTCGGGTTGATTCCATTCCACTCCGTTCCGTTCCTTTCCGTTCCCTTCCATTCAGTTCCACGGGGGTTGATTCAAATCCATTCTATTCTATTGCATTCCATTCCATTCCATTCCATTCCATTCCATTCCATTCCATTCCATTCCATTCCATTTTACTCGGGTTGATTCCATGCCGTTCCGTTCCGTTCCATTCTGTCCCATCCCGACGCGTCCCATCCCGTCCCGTCCCATTCCGTTCCGTTCTGATCGGGTTGATTCCGTTCCATTCCGTTCCGTTCCTTTCCGTTCCATTCCATTCCGTTACACGCGGGTTGATTCAATTCCATTCTATTACATTGAATTTCATTCCATTCCATTCCATTCCATTCTACTCGGATTGATTGCATTCCATTCCATTCCAGTCCAGTCCATTCCAATCCATTCCATTCTACTCGGGTTGATTCCATTCCATTCCATTCCATTCCATTCCATTCCATTCCATTCCATTCCATTCCATTCCATTCCATTCCATTCCATTCCTTTCCATTTATTCCATTCCGTTCTACTCGGGTTGATTCCATTGAGTTTGGTTACGTTCCGTTCCGTCCCATCCCGTCCCGTCCCATCCCGTTCCGTTTTACTCGGGTTGATTCCTTTGCATTCCGTTCCGCTCGTTTCCATTCCGTTCCATTCCGTTCCACGCGGGTTGGTTCAATTCCATTCTATTCTATTCTATTCCTTTCCATTCCATTCCATTCTACTCGGGTTGATTCCATGCCGTTCCATTCCGTTCCATTCCGTCCCATCCCGACCCGTCCCATCCCGTCCCGTCCCGTCCCATCCCATTCCGTTCCACATGGGTTGATTCAATTCCTTTCGGTTACATTGAATTCCATTCCATTCCATTCTACTCGGATTGATTCCATTCCATTCCATTCCATTCCATTCCATTCCATTCCATTCCATTCCATTCCATTCCATTCCTTTCCATTCCAATCCATTCCATTCTACTCGGGTTGATTCCATTCCATTCCAATCCATTCCATTCCATTCCATTCCATTCCATTCCATTCCATTCCATTCCATTCCATTCAGTTTCATTCCATTCCATTCCATTCCATTCCATTCCTTTCCATTCCATTCCATTCCATTCCATTCCATTCCATTCCATTCCGTGCTACTCAGGTTGATTTCCATTCCATTCCATTCCATTCCATTCCATTCCATTCCATTCCATTCCATTCCATTCCATTCCATTCCATTCCATTCCATTCTATTCCATTCCGTTCTACTCGGCTTGAATCCATTGAGTTCCGTTCCGTTCCGTTCCGTCCAGACACGTCCCGTCCCGTCCCGTCCCGTCCCGTCCCGTCCCGTCCCGTGCCGTTGTACTCGGGTTGATTCCATTCCACTCCGTTCCGTTCCTTTCCGTTCCCTTCCATTCAGTTCCACGGGGGTTGATTCAAATCCATTCTATTCTATTGCATTCCATTCCATTCCATTCCATTCCATTCCATTTTACTCGGGTTGATTCCATGCCGTTCCGTTCCGTTCCATTCTGTCCCATCCCGACGCATCCCGTCCCGTCCCGTCCCATTCCGTTCCGTTCTGATCGGGTTGATTCCGTTCCATTCCATTCCGTTCCTTTCCGTTCCATTCCATTCCGTTACACGCGGGTTGATTCAATTCCATTCTACTACATTGAATTCCATTCCATTCCATTCCATTCCATTCTACTCGGATTGATTGCATTCCATTCCATTCCAGTCCAGTCCATTCCAATCCATTCCATTCTACTCGGGTTGATTCCATTCCATTCCATTCCATTCCATTCCATTCCATTCCATTCCATTGCGTTCCATTCGATTCGATTCGATTCCATTCCATTCCATTCCATTCCAATCCATTCCATTCTACTTGGGTTCATTCCATTATATTCCATTCCATTCCATTCGATTCCATTCGATTCCATTCCATTCCATTCCATTCCATTCTGTTCTACTCGGGTTGATTCCACTCCATTCCATTCCATTCCATTCCATTCTATTCCATTCCATTCCATTCGATTCCATTCTATTCCATTCGATTCCATTCCATTCCATTTCATTTCATTCCATTCCATTCCATATCATTCTATTCCATTGAATTCCATTCCATTCCATTCCATTCCATTCCAATCCATTCCATTCTACTCGGGTTGATTCCATTCCATTCCATTCCATTCCATTCCATTCCATTCCATTCCGTTCTACTCGGGTTGATTCCATTCTATTCCATTCCATTCCGTTCGATTCCATTCGATTCCATTCGATTCCATTCCATTCCATTCCATTCCCTTCCATTCCATTCTATTCCATTGAATTCCATTCCATTCCATTGCATTCCATTCCATTCCATTCCATTCCATTCCGTTCTACTCTGATTGACTCCATTCCATTCCATTCCATTCCATTCCATTCCATTCGATTCCATTCCATTCCATTCCATTCCATTCCATTCCATTCCATTCCAATACATTCCATTCTACTCTGGTTGATTCCATTCCATTCCATTCCATTCCATTCCATTCCATTCCATTCGTCTCCATTCAATTCCATTCGATTCCATTCCATTCTATTCCATTGAATTCCATTCCACTCCATTCCATTCCATTCCATTCTATTCCATTCCATTCCATTCCATTCCGTTCTACTCGAGTTGATTCCATTCCATTCCTTTCCATTCCATTCCATTCCATTCCACTCCATTCCATTCGATTCCATTCGATTCCATTCCATTCCATTCCATTCCATTCCATTCCAATCCATTCCATTCTACTCGGGTTGATTCCATTCCATTCCATTCCATTCCATTCCATTCCATTCCATTCCATTCCATTCCATTGCATTCCATTCGATTCCATTCGATTCCATTCCATTCGATTCCATTCGATATCATTCGATTCCATTCCATCCCATTCCATTCCATTCCATTCCATTCCGTTCTAACCGGGTTGATTCCATTCCATTCCGTTTCATCCCATTCCATTCCATTCCATTCCGTTCTAATCGGTTTGATTCCACTCCATTCAATTCCATTCCATTCCATTCCATTCCATTCCATTCCATTCCATTCCATTCCATTCCTTTCCATTCCAACCCATTCCGTTCTACTCGGGTTGATTCCATTCCATTCCATTCCATTCCATTCCATTCCATTCCATTCCTTTCCATTCCATTCCATTCGATTCCATTCCATTCCATTCCATTCCATTTCATTCCAAACCATTCCATTCTACTCGGGTTCATCATTCCATTCCATTCCATTCCATTCCATTCCACTCGGGTTCTTTCCATTCCATTCCATTCCATTCCATTCCATTCCATTATATTCTACTCAGGTTGATTTCCATTCCATTCCATTCCATTCCATTCCATTCCATTCCATTCCATTCCATTCCATTCCATTCTATTCCATTCCGTTCTACTCGGCTTGAATCCATTGAGTTCCGTTCCGTTCCGTCCCGTCCCGACACGTCCCGTCCCGTCCGGTCCCGTCCCGTCCCATCCCGTCCCGTCCCGTCCCGTGCCGTTGTACTCGGGTTGATTCCATTCCACTCCGTTCCGTTCATTTCCGTTCCGTTCCATTCAGTTCCACGCGGGTTGATTCAATTCCATTCTATTCTATTCCATTCCATTCCATTCCATTCCATTCCATTCCATTCCATTCCATTCCATTCTACTCGGGTTGATTCCATGCCGTTCCGTTCCGTTCCATTGCGTCCCATCCGGACGCGTCCCGTCCCGTCCCGTCCCGTCAAATTACGTTCCGTTCTGATCGGGTTGATTCCGTTCCATTCCGTTCCGTTCCTTTCCGTTCCGTTCCATTCCGTTACACGCGGGTTGATTCAATTCCATTCTATTACATTGAATTCCATTCCATTCCATTCCATTCCATTCTACTCGGATTGATTGCATTCCATTCCATTCCATTCCAGTCCATTCCAATCCATTCCATTCTACTCGGGTTGATTCCATTCCATTCCATTCCATTCCATTCCATTCCATTCCATTCCATTCCATTCCATTCCACTCGGGCTCATTCCATTCCATTCCATTCCATTCCATTCCATTCCATTCCATTCCATTCCATTCCATTCCATTCCATTCCGTTCTACTCGGGTTGATTTCCATTCCATTCCATTCCATTCCATTCCACTCCACTCCATTCCATTCCATTCCATTCCATTCCATTCCATTCCATTCCATTCCATTCCATTCCATTCCATTCCATTCTATTCCATTCCGTTCTACTCGGCTTGAATCCATTGAGTTCCGTTCCGTTCCGTTCCGTCCAGACACGTCCCGTCCCGTCCCGTCCCGTCCCGTCCCGTCCCGTCCCGTGCCGTTGTACTCGGGTTGATTCCATTCCACTCCGTTCCGTTCCTTTCCGTTCCCTTCCATTCAGTTCCACGGGGGTTGATTCAAATCCATTCTATTCTATTGCATTCCATTCCATTCCATTCCATTCCATTCCATTCCATTCCATTCCATTCCATTCCATTTTACTCGGGTTGATTCCATGCCGTTCCGTTCCGTTCCATTCTGTCCCATCCCGACGCGTCCCATCCCGTCCCGTCCCATTCCGTTCCGTTCTGATCGGGTTGATTCCGTTCCATTCCGTTCCGTTCCTTTCCGTTCCATTCCATTCCGTTACACGCGGGTTGATTCAATTCCATTCTATTACATTGAATTTCATTCCATTCCATTCCATTCCATTCTACTCGGATTGATTGCATTCCATTCCATTCCAGTCCAGTCCATTCCAATCCATTCCATTCTACTCGGGTTGATTCCATTCCATTCCATTCCATTCCATTCCATTCCATTCCATTCCATTCCATTCCATTCCATTCCATTCCATTCCATTCCATTCCTTTCCATTTATTCCATTCCGTTCTACTCGGGTTGATTCCATTGAGTTTGGTTACGTTCCGTTCCGTCCCATCCCGTCCCGTCCCATCCCGTTCCGTTTTACTCGGGTTGATTCCTTTGCATTCCGTTCCGCTCGTTTCCATTCCGTTCCATTCCGTTCCACGCGGG
Organism: Gorilla gorilla gorilla; assembly: GCF_029281585.2. Classification (NCBI taxonomy): domain Eukaryota; kingdom Metazoa; phylum Chordata; class Mammalia; order Primates; family Hominidae; genus Gorilla; species Gorilla gorilla. The sequence continues at coordinate 6,281,966 of NC_073241.2, forward strand.
TTGGTTCAATTCCATTCTATTCTATTCTATTCCTTTCCATTCCATTCCATTCTACTCGGGTTGATTCCATGCCGTTCCATTCCGTTCCATTCCGTCCCATCCCGACCCGTCCCATCCCGTCCCGTCCCGTCCCATCCCATTCCGTTCCACATGGGTTGATTCAATTCCTTTCGGTTACATTGAATTCCATTCCATTCCATTCTACTCGGATTGATTCCATTCCATTTCATTCCATTCCATTCCATTCCATTCCATTCCATTCCATTCCATTCCATTCCTTTCCATTCCAATCCATTCCATTCTACTCGGGTTGATTCCATTCCATTCCAATCCATTCCATTCCATTCCATTCCATTCCATTCCATTCCATTCCATTCCATTCCATTCAGTTTCATTCCATTCCATTCCATTCCATTCCATTCCTTTCCATTCCATTCCATTCCATTCCATTCCATTCCATTCCATTCCGTGCTACTCAGGTTGATTTCCATTCCATTCCATTCCATTCCATTCCATTCCATTCCATTCCATTCCATTCCATTCCATTCCATTCCATTCCATTCCATTCCATTCCATTCTATTCCATTCCGTTCTACTCGGCTTGAATCCATTGAGTTCCGTTCCGTTCCGTTCCGTCCAGACACGTCCCGTCCCGTCCCGTCCCGTCCCGTCCCGTCCCGTCCCGTGCCGTTGTACTCGGGTTGATTCCATTCCACTCCGTTCCGTTCCTTTCCGTTCCCTTCCATTCAGTTCCACGGGGGTTGATTCAAATCCATTCTATTCTATTGCATTCCATTCCATTCCATTCCATTCCATTCCATTTTACTCGGGTTGATTCCATGCCGTTCCGTTCCGTTCCATTCTGTCCCATCCCGACGCATCCCGTCCCGTCCCGTCCCATTCCGTTCCGTTCTGATCGGGTTGATTCCGTTCCATTCCATTCCGTTCCTTTCCGTTCCATTCCATTCCGTTACACGCGGGTTGATTCAATTCCATTCTACTACATTGAATTCCATTCCATTCCATTCCATTCCATTCTACTCGGATTGATTGCATTCCATTCCATTCCAGTCCAGTCCATTCCAATCCATTCCATTCTACTCGGGTTGATTCCATTCCATTCCATTCCATTCCATTCCATTCCATTCCATTCCATTGCGTTCCATTCGATTCGATTCGATTCCATTCCATTCCATTCCATTCCAATCCATTCCATTCTACTTGGGTTCATTCCATTATATTCCATTCCATTCCATTCGATTCCATTCGATTCCATTCCATTCCATTCCATTCCATTCTGTTCTACTCGGGTTGATTCCACTCCATTCCATTCCATTCCATTCCATTCTATTCCATTCCATTCCATTCGATTCCATTCTATTCCATTCGATTCCATTCCATTCCATTTCATTTCATTCCATTCCATTCCATATCATTCTATTCCATTGAATTCCATTCCATTCCATTCCATTCCATTCCAATCCATTCCATTCTACTCGGGTTGATTCCATTCCATTCCATTCCATTCCATTCCATTCCATTCCATTCCGTTCTACTCGGGTTGATTCCATTCTATTCCATTCCATTCCGTTCGATTCCATTCGATTCCATTCGATTCCATTCCATTCCATTCCATTCCCTTCCATTCCATTCTATTCCATTGAATTCCATTCCATTCCATTGCATTCCATTCCATTCCATTCCATTCCATTCCGTTCTACTCTGATTGACTCCATTCCATTCCATTCCATTCCATTCCATTCCATTCGATTCCATTCCATTCCATTCCATTCCATTCCATTCCATTCCATTCCAATACATTCCATTCTACTCTGGTTGATTCCATTCCATTCCATTCCATTCCATTCCATTCCATTCCATTCGTCTCCATTCAATTCCATTCGATTCCATTCCATTCTATTCCATTGAATTCCATTCCACTCCATTCCATTCCATTCCATTCTATTCCATTCCATTCCATTCCATTCCGTTCTACTCGAGTTGATTCCATTCCATTCCTTTCCATTCCATTCCATTCCATTCCACTCCATTCCATTCGATTCCATTCGATTCCATTCCATTCCATTCCATTCCATTCCATTCCAATCCATTCCATTCTACTCGGGTTGATTCCATTCCATTCCATTCCATTCCATTCCATTCCATTCCATTCCATTCCATTCCATTGCATTCCATTCGATTCCATTCGATTCCATTCCATTCGATTCCATTCGATATCATTCGATTCCATTCCATCCCATTCCATTCCATTCCATTCCATTCCGTTCTAACCGGGTTGATTCCATTCCATTCCGTTTCATCCCATTCCATTCCATTCCATTCCGTTCTAATCGGTTTGATTCCACTCCATTCAATTCCATTCCATTCCATTCCATTCCATTCCATTCCATTCCATTCCATTCCATTCCATTCCTTTCCATTCCAACCCATTCCGTTCTACTCGGGTTGATTCCATTCCATTCCATTCCATTCCATTCCATTCCATTCCATTCCTTTCCATTCCATTCCATTCGATTCCATTCCATTCCATTCCATTCCATTTCATTCCAAACCATTCCATTCTACTCGGGTTCATCATTCCATTCCATTCCATTCCATTCCATTCCACTCGGGTTCTTTCCATTCCATTCCATTCCATTCCATTCCATTCCATTATATTCTACTCAGGTTGATTTCCATTCCATTCCATTCCATTCCATTCCATTCCATTCCATTCCATTCCATTCCATTCCATTCTATTCCATTCCGTTCTACTCGGCTTGAATCCATTGAGTTCCGTTCCGTTCCGTCCCGTCCCGACACGTCCCGTCCCGTCCGGTCCCGTCCCGTCCCATCCCGTCCCGTCCCGTCCCGTGCCGTTGTACTCGGGTTGATTCCATTCCACTCCGTTCCGTTCATTTCCGTTCCGTTCCATTCAGTTCCACGCGGGTTGATTCAATTCCATTCTATTCTATTCCATTCCATTCCATTCCATTCCATTCCATTCCATTCCATTCCATTCCATTCTACTCGGGTTGATTCCATGCCGTTCCGTTCCGTTCCATTGCGTCCCATCCGGACGCGTCCCGTCCCGTCCCGTCCCGTCAAATTACGTTCCGTTCTGATCGGGTTGATTCCGTTCCATTCCGTTCCGTTCCTTTCCGTTCCGTTCCATTCCGTTACACGCGGGTTGATTCAGTTCCATTCTATTACATTGAATTCCATTCCATTCCATTCCATTCCATTCTACTCGGATTGATTGCATTCCATTCCATTCCATTCCAGTCCATTCCAATCCATTCCATTCTACTCGGGTTGATTCCATTCCATTCCATTCCATTCCATTCCATTCCATTCCATTCCATTCCATTCCATTCCATTCCACTCGGGCTCATTCCATTCCATTCCATTCCATTCCATTCCATTCCATTCCATTCCATTCCATTCCATTCCATTCCATTCCGTTCTACTCGGGTTGATTTCCATTCCATTCCATTCCATTCCATTCCACTCCACTCCATTCCATTCCATTCCATTCCATTCCATTCCATTCCATTCCATTCCATTCCATTCCATTCCATTCCATTCCATTCTATTCCATTCCGTTCTACTCGGCTTGAATCCATTGAGTTCCGTTCCGTTCCGTTCCGTCCAGACACGTCCCGTCCCGTCCCGTCCCGTCCCGTCCCGTCCCGTCCCGTGCCGTTGTACTCGGGTTGATTCCATTCCACTCCGTTCCGTTCCTTTCCGTTCCCTTCCATTCAGTTCCACGGGGGTTGATTCAAATCCATTCTATTCTATTGCATTCCATTCCATTCCATTCCATTCCATTCCATTCCATTCCATTCCATTCCATTCCATTTTACTCGGGTTGATTCCATGCCGTTCCGTTCCGTTCCATTCTGTCCCATCCCGACGCGTCCCATCCCGTCCCGTCCCATTCCGTTCCGTTCTGATCGGGTTGATTCCGTTCCATTCCGTTCCGTTCCTTTCCGTTCCATTCCATTCCGTTACACGCGGGTTGATTCAATTCCATTCTATTACATTGAATTTCATTCCATTCCATTCCATTCCATTCTACTCGGATTGATTGCATTCCATTCCATTCCAGTCCAGTCCATTCCAATCCATTCCATTCTACTCGGGTTGATTCCATTCCATTCCATTCCATTCCATTCCATTCCATTCCATTCCATTCCATTCCATTCCATTCCATTCCATTCCTTTCCATTTATTCCATTCCGTTCTACTCGGGTTGATTCCATTGAGTTTGGTTACGTTCCGTTCCGTCCCATCCCGTCCCGTCCCATCCCGTTCCGTTTTACTCGGGTTGATTCCTTTGCATTCCGTTCCGCTCGTTTCCATTCCGTTCCATTCCGTTCCACGCGGGTTGGTTCAATTCCATTCTATTCTATTCTATTCCTTTCCATTCCATTCCATTCTACTCGGGTTGATTCCATGCCGTTCCATTCCGTTCCATTCCGTCCCATCCCGACCCGTCCCATCCCGTCCCGTCCCGTCCCATCCCATTCCGTTCCACATGGGTTGATTCAATTCCTTTCGGTTACATTGAATTCCATTCCATTCCATTCTACTCGGATTGATTCCATTCCATTCCATTCCATTCCATTCCATTCCATTCCATTCCATTCCATTCCATTCCATTCCTTTCCATTCCAATCCATTCCATTCTACTCGGGTTGATTCCATTCCATTCCAATCCATTCCATTCCATTCCATTCCATTCCATTCCATTCCATTCCATTCCATTCCATTCAGTTTCATTCCATTCCATTCCATTCCATTCCATTCCTTTCCATTCCATTCCATTCCATTCCATTCCATTCCATTCTATTCCATTACATTCTACTACATTGAATTCCATTCCATTCCATTCAATTCCATTCCATTCCATTCCTTTCCATTCCATTTAGTTCTACTCGGGTTGATTCCATTCCATTCCATTCCATTCCATTCCATTCCATTCCATTGCATTCCATTCCATTCCATTCCATTACTTTCCATTCCATTCCATTCCAATCAATTCCATTCTACTCGGGTTGACTCCATTCCATTCCATTCCATTCCATTCCATTCCATTCCATTCCATTCCATTCCATTCCATTCCATTATATTCCATTCTATTCCATTCGATTCCGTTCAATTCCATTCCATTCCATTCCATTCCATTCCATTCCATTCCATTCCATTCCATTCCATTCCATTCGATTCCATTCCATTCCATTCGATTCCATTCCATTCCATTCCATTCCATTCCATTCCATTCCATTCCATTCCATTCTACTCGGGTTGATTCCAATCCATTCCATTCCATTCCATTCCATTCCATTCCATTCCATTTCATTCAATTCCATTGCATTCCTTTCTATTCCATTCCATTCCATTCCATTCCATTCCATTCCATTCCATTCCATTCCATTCCATTCCGTTCTACTCGGGTTGATTCCACTCCATTCCATTTCATTCCATTCCATTCCATTCCATTCCATTCCATTCCATTCCTTTCCATTCCAACCCATTCCGTTCTACTCGGGTTGATTCCATTCCTTTCCATTCCATTCCATTCCATTCCATTCCATTCCATTCCATTCCATTCCATTCCATTCCACTCCATTCCATTCCATTTCATTCCAAACCGTTCCATTCTACTCGGGTTCATCATTCCATTCCATTCCATTCCATTCCATTCCATTCCACTCGGGTTCATTCCATTCCATTCCATTCCATTCCATTCCATTCCATTCCATTCCATTCCGTTCTACTCAGGTTGATTTCCATTCCATTCCATTCCATTCCATTCCATTCCATTCCATTCCATTCCATTCCATTCCATTGCATTCTATTCCTTTCCGTTCTACTCGGCTTGAATCCATTGAGTTCCGTTCCGTTCCGTTCCGTCCCAACACGTCCCGTCCTGTCCCGTCCCGTCCCGTCCCTTCCCGTCCCGTCCCGTGCCGTTGTACTCGGGTTGATTCCGTTCCACTCCGTTCCGTTCCTTTCCGTTCCGTTCCATTCAGTTCCACGCGGGTTGATTCAATTCCATTCTATTCTATTCCATTCCATTCCATTCCATTCCATTCCATTCCATTCCATTCCATTCCATTTTACTCGGGTTAATTCCATGCCGTTCCGTTGCGTTCCATTCTGTCCCATCCCGACGCGTCCCGTCCCGTCCCGTCCCGTCCCATTCCGTTCCGTTCTGATCGGGTTGATTCCGTTCCATTCCGTTCCGTTCCTTTCCGTTCCATTCCATTCCGTTACACGCGGGTTGATTCAATTCCATTCTATTACATTGAATTCCATTCCATTCCATTCCATTCCATTCTATTCGGATTGATTGCATTCCATTCCATTCCATTCCAGTCCATTCCAATCCATTCCATTCTACTCGGGTTGATTCCATTCCATTCCACTCCATTCCATTCCATTCCATTCCATTCCATTGCGTTCCATTCGATTCGATTCCATTCCATTCCATTCCATTCCATTCCAATCCATTCCATTCTACTTGGGTTGATTCCATTCCATTCCATTCCATTCGATTCCATTCCATTCCATTCCATTCCATTCCATTCCATTCCATTCCATTCCATTCCATTCTGTACTACTCGGGTTGATTCCACTCCATTCCATTCCATTCCATTCCATTCTATTCCATTCCATTCCATTCGATTCCATTCTATTCCATTCGATTCCATTCCATTCCATTTCATTTTATTCCATTCCATTCCATTCCATTCTATTCCATTGAATTCCATTCCATTCCATTCCATTCCATTCAATTCCATTCCATTCCATTCCTTTCCATTCCAATCCATTCCATTCTACTCGGGTTGATTCCATTCCATTCCATTCCATTCCATTCCAATCGATTCGATTCCATTCCATTCCATTCCATTCCATTCCGTTCTACTCGGGTTGATTCCATTCTATTCCATTCCATTCCGTTCGATTCCATTCGATTCCATTCGATTCCATTCCATTCCATTCCATTCCCTTCCATTCCATTCTATTCCATTGAATTCCATTCCATTCCATTGTATTCCATTCCATTCCATTCCATTCCATTCCGTTTTACTCTGATTGACTCCATTCCATTCCATTCCATTCCATTCCATTCCATTCCATTCCATTCCATTCCATTCCATTCGATTCCATTCCATTCCATTCCATTCCATTCCATTCTATTCCATTACATTCTACTACATTGAATTCCATTCCATTCCATTCAATTCCATTCCATTCCATTCCTTTCCATTCCATTTAGTTCTACTCGGGTTGATTCCATTCCATTCCATTCCATTCCATTCCATTCCATTCCATTCCATTCCATTGCATTCCATTCCATTCCATTCCATTACTTTCCATTCCATTCCATTCCAATCAATTCCATTCTACTCGGGTTGACTCCATTCCATTCCATTCCATTCCATTCCATTCCATTCCATTCCATTCCATTCCATTCCATTCCATTATATTCCATTCTATTCCATTCGATTCCGTTCAATTCCATTCCATTCCATTCCATTCCATTCCATTCCATTCCATTCCATTCCATTCCATTCCATTCGATTCCATTCCATTCCATTCGATTCCATTCCATTCCATTCCATTCCATTCCATTCCATTCCATTCCATTCCATTCTACTCGGGTTGATTCCAATCCATTCCATTCCATTCCATTCCATTCCATTCCATTCCATTTCATTCAATTCCATTGCATTCCTTTCTATTCCATTCCATTCCATTCCATTCCATTCCATTCCATTCCATTCCATTCCATTCCATTCCGTTCTACTCGGGTTGATTCCACTCCATTCCATTTCATTCCATTCCATTCCATTCCATTCCATTCCATTCCATTCCTTTCCATTCCAACCCATTCCGTTCTACTCGGGTTGATTCCATTCCTTTCCATTCCATTCCATTCCATTCCATTCCATTCCATTCCATTCCATTCCATTCCATTCCACTCCATTCCATTCCATTTCATTCCAAACCGTTCCATTCTACTCGGGTTCATCATTCCATTCCATTCCATTCCATTCCATTCCATTCCACTCGGGTTCATTCCATTCCATTCCATTCCATTCCATTCCATTCCATTCCATTCCATTCCGTTCTACTCAGGTTGATTTCCATTCCATTCCATTCCATTCCATTCCATTCCATTCCATTCCATTCCATTCCATTCCATTGCATTCTATTCCTTTCCGTTCTACTCGGCTTGAATCCATTGAGTTCCGTTCCGTTCCGTTCCGTCCCAACACGTCCCGTCCTGTCCCGTCCCGACCCGTCCCTTCCCGTCCCGTCCCGTGCCGTTGTACTCGGGTTGATTCCGTTCCACTCCGTTCCGTTCCTTTCCGTTCCGTTCCATTCAGTTCCACGCGGGTTGATTCAATTCCATTCTATTCTATTCCATTCCATTCCATTCCATTCCATTCCATTCCATTCCATTCCATTCCATTTTACTCGGGTTAATTCCATGCCGTTCCGTTGCGTTCCATTCTGTCCCATCCCGACGCGTCCCGTCCCGTCCCGTCCCGTCCCATTCCGTTCCGTTCTGATCGGGTTGATTCCGTTCCATTCCGTTCCGTTCCTTTCCGTTCCATTCCATTCCGTTACACGCGGGTTGATTCAATTCCATTCTATTACATTGAATTCCATTCCATTCCATTCCATTCCATTCTATTCGGATTGATTGCATTCCATTCCATTCCATTCCAGTCCATTCCAATCCATTCCATTCTACTCGGGTTGATTCCATTCCATTCCACTCCATTCCATTCCATTCCATTCCATTCCATTGCGTTCCATTCGATTCGATTCCATTCCATTCCATTCCATTCCATTCCAATCCATTCCATTCTACTTGGGTTGATTCCATTCCATTCCATTCCATTCGATTCCATTCCATTCCATTCCATTCCATTCCATTCCATTCCATTCCATTCCATTCCATTCTGTACTACTCGGGTTGATTCCACTCCATTCCATTCCATTCCATTCCATTCTATTCCATTCCATTCCATTCGATTCCATTCTATTCCATTCGATTCCATTCCATTCCATTTCATTTTATTCCATTCCATTCCATTCCATTCTATTCCATTGAATTCCATTCCATTCCATTCCATTCCATTCAATTCCATTCCATTCCATTCCTTTCCATTCCAATCCATTCCATTCTACTCGGGTTGATTCCATTCCATTCCATTCCATTCCATTCCAATCGATTCGATTCCATTCCATTCCATTCCATTCCATTCCGTTCTACTCGGGTTGATTCCATTCTATTCCATTCCATTCCGTTCGATTCCATTCGATTCCATTCGATTCCATTCCATTCCATTCCATTCCCTTCCATTCCATTCTATTCCATTGAATTCCATTCCATTCCATTGTATTCCATTCCATTCCATTCCATTCCATTCCGTTTTACTCTGATTGACTCCATTCCATTCCATTCCATTCCATTCCATTCCATTCCATTCCATTCCATTCCATTCCATTCGATTCCATTCCATTCCATTCCATTCCATGCCATTCCATTCCAATACATTCCATTCTACTCTGGTTGATTCCATTCCATTCCATTCCATTCCATTCCATTCCATTCGTCTCCATTCGATTCCATTCGATTCCATTCCATTCTATTCCATTGAATTCCATTCCATTCCATTCCATTCCATTCCATTCCATTCCATTCCATTCCATTCCATTCCATTCCATTCCGTTCTACTCGGGTTGATTCCATTCCATTCCATTCCATTCCATTCCATTCCATTCCATTCCATTCCATTCCATTCCATTCCACTCCATTCCATTCGATTCCATTCGATTCCATTCCATTCCATTCCATTCCATTCCAATCCATTCCATTCTACTCGGGTTGATTCCATTCCATTCCATTCCACTCCATTCCATTCCATTCCATTCCATTCCATTGCATTCCATTCGATTCCATTCGACTCCATTCCATTCGATTCCATTCGAGATCATTCGATTCCATTCCATCCCATTCCATTCCATTCCATTCCATTCCGTTCTACTCGGGTTGATTCCATTCCATTCCATTTCATTCCATTCCATTCCATTCCATTCCATTCGATTCAATTCGAGTCCATTCCATTCCATTCCATTCCAATCCATTCCATTCTACTCGGGTTGATTCCATTCCATTCCATTCCATTCCATTCCATTCCATTCCATTCCATTCCATTCCACTCGATTCCATTCCATTCTTTCCATTCCATTCCAATCCATTCCATTCTACTCCGGTGGATTCCATTCCATTCCATTCCATTCCATTCCATTCCATTCCATTCCATTCCATTCCATTCCATTCCATTCGATTCCATTCCATTCCATTCCATTCCATTCCATTCCATTCCATTCCATTCCGTTCTAGTCAGGTTGATTCCATTCTATTCCATTCCATTACATTCCATTCCATTCCATTCCATTCCATTCCATTCCATTTCATTCCATTCTATTCCACTCCATTCTACTCCATTGAATTCCATTCCATTCCATTCTATTCCATTCCATTCCATTCCTTTCCATTCCATTTAGTTCTACTCGGGTTGATTCCATTCCATTCCATTCCATTCTATTCCATTCCATTCCATTCCATTCCATTCCATTTCTTTCCATTCCATTCCATTCCATTGCATTTCATTCCATTCAATTCGATTCCATTCCATTCCATTCCATTCCATTCCATTCCATTCCATTCAATTCCATTCCATTCCATTCCATTCCGTTCCACTCGGGTTGATTCCATTCTATTCCATTCCATTCCATTCGATTCCATTCGATATCATTCGATTCCATTCCATCCCATTCCATTCCATTCCATTCCATTCCGTTCTTCTTGGGTTGATTCCATTCCATTCCATTTCATTCCATTCCATTCCATTCCACTCGATTCCATTCCATTCTTTCCATTCCATTCCAATCCATTCCATTCTACTCGGGTGGATTCCATTCCATTCCATTCCATTCCATTCCATTCCATTCCATTCCATTCCATTCCATTCGATTCCATTCCATTCCATTCCATTCCATTCCATTCCATTCCATTCCATTCCATTCCATTCCATTCCATTCCGTTCTAGTCGGGTTGATTCCATTCTATTCCATTCCATTCCATTCCATTGCATTCCATTCCATTCCATTCCATTCCATTCCATTCTATTCCACTCCATTCTACTCCATTGAATTCCATTCCATTCCATATTATTCCATTCCATTCCATTCCTTTCCAATCCATTTAGTTCTACTCGGGTTGATTCCATTCCATTCCATTCCATTCCATTGCATTCCGTTCCACTCGGGTTGATTCCATTCTATTCCATTCCATTCCATTCGATTCCATTCGATATCATTCGATTCCATTCCATCCCATTCCATTCCATTCCATTCCATTCCGTTCTTCTTGGGTTGAGTCCATTCCATTCCATTTCATTCCATTCCATTCCATTCCATTTCTTTCGATTCCATTCGATTCCATTCCATTCCATTCCATTCCAATCCATTGCATTCTACTCAGGTTGATTCCATTCCATTCCATTCCATTCCATTCCATTCCATTCCATTCCATTCCATTCCATTCCATTCCATTCGATTCCACTCGATTCCATTCCATTCCTTTCCATTCCATTCCAATCCATTCCATTCTATTCGGGTGGATTCCATTCCATTCCATTCCATTCCATTCCATTCCATTCCATTCCATTCGATTCCATTCCATTCGATTCCATTCCATTCCATTCCATTCCATTCCATTCCATTCCATTCCATTCCATTCCGTTCTAGTCAGGTTGATTCCGTTCCATTCCATTGCTTTCCATTCCATTCCATTCCATTCCATTCCATTCCATTCCATTCCATTCCATTCCATTCCATTCTATTCCATTCCATTCTACTCCATTGAATTCCATTCCATTCTATTCCATTCCATTCCATTCCATTCCTTTCCAATCCATTTAGTTCTACTCGGGTTGATTCCATTCCATTCCATTCCATTCCATTCCATTCCATTCCATTCCATTACTTTCCATTCCATTCCATTCCATTCCATTCTATTCTACTCGGGTTGACTCCATTCCATTCCATTCCACTCCATTCCATTCCGTTATATTCCATTCTATTCCATTCGATTCCGTTCGATTCCATTCCATTCCATTCCATTCCATTCGATTCCATTCCATTCCATTCGATTCCCTTCCATTCCATTCCATTCCATTCCATTCCATTCCATTCCAATCCATTCCATTCTACTCGGGTTGATTCCATTCCATTCCATTCCATTCCAATCCATTCCATTCCATTCCATTCCATTCCATTCCATTCCATTCCATTCCATTCCATTCCTTTCTATTCCATTCCATTCCATTCCATTCCATTCCATTCCATTCCATTCCATTCCATTCCATTCCATTCCATTCCGTTCTACTAGGGTTGATTCCACTCCATTCCATTCCCTTCCATTCCATTGCATTCCATTCCATTCCATTCCATTCCATTCCATTCCATTCCTTTCCATTCCAACCCATTCCTTTCTACTCGGGTTGATTCCATTCCATTCCATTCCATTCCATTCCATTCCATTCCATTCCATTCCATTCCATTCCATTCCATTGCATTCCATTCCATTCCATTCGATTCCATTCCATTCCATTCCATTCCATTTCATTCCAAACCGTTCCTTTCTACTCGGATTCATCATTCCATTCCATTCCATTCCATTCCATTCCATTCCATTCGGGTTCATTCCATTCCATTCCATTCCATTCCATTCCATTCCATTCCATTCCATTCCGTTCTACTCAGGTTGATTTCCATTCCATTCCATTCCATTCCATTCCATTCCATTCCATTCCATTCCATTCCATTCCATTCCATTCTATTCCTTTCCGTTCTACTCGGCTTGAATCCATTGAGTTCCGTTCCGTTCCTTTTCATCCCGACACGTCCCGTCCCGTCCCGACACGTCCCGTCCCGTCCCGTCTCGTCCCGTTCCGTCCCGTCCCGTCCCGTCCCGTGCCGTTGTACTCGGGTTGATTCCATTCCACTCCGTTCCGTTCCTTTCTGTTCCCTTCCATTCAGTTCCACGCGGGTTGATTCAATTCCATTCTATTCTATTCCACTCCATTCCATTCCATTCCATTCCATTCCATTCCATTCCATTCCATTCCATTTTACTTGGGTTGATTCCATGCCGTGCCATTCCGTTCCATTCCGTTCCGTTCTGATCGGGTTGATTCCGTTCCATTCCGTTCCGTTCCTTTCCATTCCATTCCATTCCGTTACACGCAGGTTGATTCAATTCCATTCTATTACATTGAATTCTATTCCATTCCATTCCATTCCATTCTACTCGGATTGATTGCATTCCATTCCATTCCATTCCAGTCCATTCCAATCCATTCCATTCTACTCGGGTTGATTCCATTCCATTCCATTCCATTCCATTCCATTCCATTCCATTCCATTCCATTCCATTCCATTGCGTTCCATTCGAATCGATTCCATTCCATTCCATTCCATTCCATTCCAATCCATTCCATTCTACTTGGGTTCATTCCATTCCATTCCATTCCATTCCATTCTATTCCATTCGATTCCATTCCATTCCATTCCATTCCATTCCATTCTGTTCTACTCGGGTTGATTCCACTCCATTCCATTCCATTCCATTCCATTCTATTCCATTCCATTCCATTCGATTCCATTCTATTCCATTCGATTCCATTCCATTCCATTTCATTTTATTCCATTCCATTCCATTCCATTCTATTCCATTGAATTCCATTCCATTCCATTCCATTCCATTCCATTCCATTCCATTCCATTCCATTCCGTTCTAGTCGGGTTGATTCCATTCTATTCCATTCCATTCCATTCCATTGCATTCCATTCCATTCCATTCCATTCCATTCCATTCTATTCCACTCCATTCTACTCCATTGAATTACATTCCATTCCATATTATTCCATTCCATTCCATTCCTTTCCATTCCATTTAGTTCTACTCGGGTTGATTCCATTCCATTCCATTCCATTCCATTCCATTCCATTCCATTCCATTCCATTCCATTCCATTCCATTCCATTCCGTTCCACTCGAGTTGATTCCATTCTGTTCCATTCCATTCCATTCGATTCCATTCGATATCATTCGATTCCATTCCATTCCATTCCATTCCATTCCATTCCATTCCATTCCACTCGGGTTGAGCATTCCATTCGATTCCATTCCATTCCATTCCATTCCATTCCATTCCATTCCACTCGGGCTCATTCCATTCCATTCCATTCCATTCCATTCCATTCCATTCCATTCCATTCCATTCCATTCCGTTCTACTCGGGTTGATTTCCATTCCATTCCATTCCATTCCATTCCACTCCATTCCATTCCATTCCATTCCATTCCATTCCATTCCATTCCATTCCATTCCATTCCATTCCTTTCCATTTATTCCATTCCGTTCTACTCGGGTTGATTCCATTGAGTTTGGTTCCGTTCCGTTCCGTCCCGTCCCGTCCCGTCCCGTCCCGTTCCGTTTTACTCGGGTTGATTCCTTTGCATTCCGTTCCGCTCGTTTCCATTCCGTTCCATTCCGTTCCACGCGGGTTGGTTCAGTTCCATTCTATTCTATTCTATTCCTTTCCATTCCATTCCATTCTACTCTGGTTGATTCCATGCCGTTCCATTCCTTTCCATTCCGTCCCATTCTGACCCGTCCAATCCCGTCCCTTCCCGTCCCATCCCGTTCCGTTCCACATGGGTTGATTCAATTCCTTTCGGTTACATTGAATTCCATTCCATTCCATTCTACTCGGATTGATTCCATTCCATTCCATTCCATTCCATTCCAATCCATTCCATTCTACTCGGGTTGATTCCATTCCATTCCATTCCATTCCATTCCATTCCATTCCATTCCATTCCATTCCATTCCATTCAGTTTCATTCCACTCGATTCCATTCCATTCCATTCCATTCCATTCCATTCCATTCGATTCCATTCCATTCCATTCCATTCCATTCCGTTCTAGTCGGGTTGATTCCATTCTATTCCATTCCATTCCATTCCATTCCATTCCATTCTATTCCATTCCATTCTACTCCATTGAATTCCATTCCATTCCATTCTATTCCATTCCATTCCATTCCTTTCCATTCCATTTAGTTCTACTCTGGTTGATTCCATTCCATTCCATTCCATTCCATTCCATTCCATTCCATTCCATTCCATTCCATTCCATTCCATTCCATTCCATTCCATTACTTTCCATTCCATTCCATTCCAATCCATTCCATTCTACTCGGGTTGACTCCATTCCATTCCATTCCATTCCATTCCATTCCATTCCATTCCATTCCATTCCATTCCATTATATTCCATTCCATTCCATTCGATTCCGTTCGATTCCATTCCATTCCATTCGATTCCATTCGATTCCATTCGATTCCTTTCGATTCCATTCCATTCCATTCCATTCCATTCCATTCCATTCCATTCCATTCCATTCTACACGGGTTGATTCCATTCCATTCCATTCCATTCCATTCTATACGGGTTGATTCCATTCCATTCCATTCCATTCCATTCCATTCCATTCCATTCCATTCCATTATATTCCATTCCATTCCATTCGATTCCGTTCGATTCCATTCCATTCCATTCCATTCCATTCGATTCCATTCGATTCCATTCCATTCCATTCCATTCCATTCCATTCCATTCCATTCCATTCCATTCTACACGGGTTGATTCCATTCCATTCCATTCCATTCCATTCCATTCCATTCCATTCCATTATATTCCATTCCATTCCATTCGATTCCGTTCGATTCCATTCCATTCCATTCGATTCCATTCGATTCCATTCGATTCCATTCGATTCCATTCCATTCCATTCCATTCCATTCCATTCCATTCCATTCCATTCCATTCTACACGGGTTGATTCCATTCCATTCCATTCCAATCCATTCTATACTGGTTGATTCCATTCCATTCCATTCCATTCCATTCCATTCCATTCCATTCCATTCCTTTCCATTCCATTCTACTCGGGTTGATTCCACTCCATTCCATTCCATTCCATTCCATTCCATTCCATTCCATTCCATTCCATTCCATTGCATTCCATTCGAATCGATTCCATTCCATTCCATTCCATTCCATTCCAATCCATTCCATTCTACTTGGGTTCATTCCATTCCATTCCATTCCATTCCATTCTATTCCATTCGATTCCATGCCATTCCATTCCATTCCATTCCATTCCATTCTGTTCTACTCGGGTTGATTCCACTCCATTCCATTCCATTCCATTCCATTCTATTCCATTCCATTCCATTCGATTCCATTCTATTCCATTCGATTCCATTCCATTCCATTTCATTTTATTCCATTCCATTCCATTCCATTCTATTCCATTGAATTCCATTCCATTCCATTCCATTCCATTCCATTCCATTCCGTTCTACTCGGGTTGATTCCACTCCATTCCATTCCATTCCATTCCATTCCATTCCATTCCATTCCATTCCACTCGGGTTGAGCATTCCATTCGATTCCATTCCATTCCATTCCATTCCATTCCATTCCATTCCATTCCACTCGGGCTCATTCCATTCCATTCCATTCCATTCCATTCCATTGCATTCCATTCCATTCCATTCCATTCCATTCCATTCCATTCCATTCCGTTCTACTCGGGTTGATTTCCATTCCATTCCATTCCATTCCTTTCCACTCCATTCCATTCCATTCCATTCCATTCCATTCCATTCCATTCCTTTCCATTTATTCCATTCCGTTCTTCTCGGGTTGATTCCATTGAGTTTGGTTCTGTTCCGTTCCGTCCCGTCCCGTCCCGTCCCGTCCCGTTCCGTTTTACTCGGGTTGATTCCTTTGCATTCCGTTCCGCTCGTTTCCATTCCGTTCCATTCGGTTCCACGCGGGTTGGTTCAGTTCCATTCTATTCTATTCTATTCCATTCCATTCCATTCCATTCTACTCGGGTTGATTCCATGCCGTTCCATTCCGTTCCATTCCGTCCCATTCCGACCCGTCCCATCCCGTCCCTTCCCGTCCCATCCCGTTCCGTTCCACGTGGGTTGATTCAATTCCTTTCGGTTACATTGAATTCCATTCCATTCCATTCTACTCGGATTGATTCCATTCCATTCCATTCCATTCCATTCCATTCCATTCCATTCCATTCCATTCCATTCCAATCCATTCCATTCTACTCGGGTTGATTCCATTCCATTCCATTCCATTCCATTCCATTCCATTCCATTCCATTCCATTCCATTCCATTCCATTCCATTCAGTTTCATTCCATTCCATTCCATTCCATTCCATTCCATTCCATTCCATTCCATTCCATTCGATTCCATTCCATTCCATTCCATTACATTCCGTTCTAGTCGGGTTGATTCCATTCTATTCCATTCCATTCCATTCCATTCCATTCCATTCCATTCTATTCCATTCCATTCTACTCCATTGAATTCCATTCCATTCCATTCTATTTCATTCCATTCCATTCCTTTCCATTCCATTTAGTTCTACTCTGGTTGATTCCATTCCATTCCATTCCATTCCATTCCATTCCGTTCTACTCGGGTTGATTCCATTCCATTCCATTTCATTCCATTCCATTCCATTCCATTCCATTCGATTCCATTCGATTCCATTCCATTCCATTCCATTCCATTCCATTCCATTCCATTCCATTCCATTCCATTCGATTCCACTCGATTCCATTCCATTCTTTCCATTCCATTCCAATCCATTCCATTCTACTCGGGTGGATTCCATTCCATTCCATTCCATTTCATTCCATTCCATTCCATTCCACTCCATTCCATTCCATTCCATTCCATTCCATTCCATTGCATTCCATTCCATTCCATTCCATTCCATTCCATTCCGTTCTAGTCGGGTTGATTCCATTCTATTCCATTCCATTCCATTCCATTCCACTCCATTCCATTCCATTCCATTCCATTCTATTCCATTCCATTCTACTCCATTGAATTCCATTCCATTCCATTCTATTCCATTCCATTCCATTCCTTTCCATTCCATTTAGTTCTACTCGGGTTGATTCCATTCCATTCCATTCCATTCCATTCCATTCCATTCCATTCCATTCCATTCCATTCCATTACTTTCCATTCCATTCCATTCCAATCCATTCCATTCTACTCGGGTTGACTCCATTACATTCCATTCCATTCCATTCCATTCCATTCCATTATAATCCATTCCATTCCATTCGATTCCGTTCGATTCCATTCCATTGCATTCCATTCCATTCCATTCAATTCCATTCGATTCCATTCGATTCCATTCCATTCCATTCCATTCCAATCCATTCCATTCTACTCGGGTTGATTCCATTCCATTCCATTCCATTCCATTCCATTCCATTCCATTCCATTCCATTCCATTCCATTCCATTCCATTCTATTCCTTTCGATTCCATTCCATTCCATTAAATTCCATTCCATTCCATTCCATTCCATTCCATTCCATTCCATTCCATTCCATTCCATTGCATTCCGTTCTACTCGGGTTGATTCCACTCCATTCCATTCCATTCCATTCCATTATATACCATCCCATTCGATTCCATTCCATTCCATTCCATTCCATTCCATTCCATTCCATTCCATTCCATTCCATTCCATTCCGTTCTAGTCGGGTTGATTCCATTCTATTCCATTCCATTCCATTGATTCCATTCCATTCCATTCGATTCCATTCCATTCCATTCCATTCTATTCCATTCCATTCTACTCCATTGAATTCCATTCCATTCCATTCAATTCCATTCCATTCCATCCCTTTCCATTCCATTTACTTCTACTCGGGTTGATTCCATTCCATTCCATTCCATTCCATTCCATTCCATTCAATTCAATTCCATTCCATTCCGTTACTTTCCATTCCATTCCATTCCAATCCATTCCATTCTACTCGGGTTGACTCCATTCCATTCCATTCCTTTCCATTCCATTATATTCCATTCTAATCCATTCAATTCCGTTCGATTCCATTCCATTCCATTCCATTCCATTCCATTGCATTCCATTCCATTCCATTCCATTCCATTCCGTTCTACTCGGGTTGATTCCATTCCATTCCTTTCCATTCCATTCCATTCCATTCCATTCCATTCCATTCCATTCCATTCCATTCCCTTCCATTCCATTCCATTCCAATCCATTCCATTCTACTCGGGTTGATTCCATTCCATTCCATTGCATTCGACTCCATTCGATTCCATTCGATTCCATTCCATTCCATTCCGTTCCATTCCATTCCATTCCATTCCATTCTATTCCATTGAATTCCTTTCCATTCCATTCCATTCCATTCCATTCCATTCCATTCCATTCCATTCCATTCCATTCCATTCCATTCCATTCCGTTCTACTCGGGTTGATTCCATTCCATTCCATTCCATTCCATTCCATTCCATTCCATTCCATTCCAATCTATTCCATTCTATTCAATTCGATTCCATTCGATTCCATTCAATTCCATTCAATTCCATTCCATTCCATTCCAATCCATTCCATTCTACTCGGGTTGATTCCATTCCATTCCATTCCATTATATTCCATTCCATTCCATTCCATTCCATTCCATTCCATTCCATTCCAATCTATTCCATTCGATTCCATTCCATTCCATTCCATTCCATTCCATTCCATTCCATTCCAATCCATTCCATTCTACTCGTGTTGATTCCCTTCCATTCCATTCCACTCCATTCCATTCCATTCCATTCCATTCCATTCCATTCCATTCCATTCCATTCCATTCCATTCCGTTCTACTCGGGTTGATTCCATTCTATTCCATTACATTCCATTCGATTCCATTCGATTCCATTCGATTCCTTTCCATTCCATTCCATTCCATTCCATTCCATTCTATTCCATTCCATTCCATTCCATTCCATTCCATTCCATTCCAATCCATTCCCTTCCGTTCTATTCGGGTTGATTCCATTCCATTCCATTCCATTCCATTCCATTCCATTCCATTCCATTCCATTCCATTCCATTCCATTCTATTGCATTCCATTCGATTCCATTTGATTCCATTCCATTCCATTCCATTCCATTCCATTCCATTCCATTCCATTCCATTCCATTCTATTCCATTCCATTCCATTCTGTTCCATTCTATTCCATTCCATTCCATTCCGTTCCACTCGGGTTGATTCCATTCTATTCCATTCCATTCCATTCGATTCCATTCGATATCATTCGATTCCATTCGATTCCATTCCATTCCATTCCATTCCATTCCATTCCATTCCATTCCATTCCATTCTGTTCTACTCGGGTTGATTCCACTCCATTCCATTCCATTCCGTTCCATTCTATTCCATTCCATTCCATTCGATTCGATTCCATTCCATTCCATTCCATTCCCTTCCATTCCATTCTATTCCATTGAATTCCATTCCATTCCATTCCATTCCATTCCATTCCATTCCATTCCATTCCATTCCATTCCGTTCTACTCTGATTGACTCCATTCCATTCCATTCCATTCCATTCCATTCCATTCCATTCCATTCCATTCCATTTCATTCCATTCCATTCCATTCCAATACATTCCATTCTACTCTGGTTGATTCCATTCCATTCCATTCCATTCCATTCCATTCCATTCCATTCCATTCGTCTCCATTCGATTCCATTCGATTCCATTCCATTCTATTCCATTGAATTCCATTCCATTCCATTCCATTCCATTCCATTCCATTCCATTCCATTCCATTCCTTTCCATTCCATTCCATTCCATTCAATTCCGTTCTACTCGGGTTGATTCCATTCCATTCCATTCCATTCCATTCCATTCCATTCCACTCCATTCCATTCCGTTCTAATCTGATTGACTCCATTCCATTCCATTCCATTCCAATCCATTCCATTCTACTCGGGTTGATGCCATTCCATTCCATTCCATTCCACTCCATTCCATTCCATTGCATTCCATTCGATTCCATTCGATTCCATTCCATTCGATTCCATTCGAGATCATTCGATTCCATTCCATCCCATTCCAATCCATTCCATTCCATTCCGTTCTACTCGGGTTGATTCCATTCCATTCCATTTCATTCCATTCCATTCCATTCCATTCCATTCGATTCCATTCGATTCCATTCCATTCCATTCCATTCCAATCCATTCCATTCTACTCGGGTTGATTCCATTCCATTCCATTCCATTCCATTCCATTCCATTCCATTCCATTCCATTCCATTCGATTCCACTCGATTCCATTCCATTCTTTCCATTCCATTCCAATCCATTCCATTCTACTCGGGTGGATTCCATTCCATTCCATTCCATTTCATTCCATTACATTCCATTCCACTCCATTCCATTCCATTCCATTCCATTCCATTCCATTGCATTCCATTCCATTCCATTCCATTCCATTCCATTCCGTTCTAGTCGGGTTGATTCCATTCTATTCCATTCCATTCCATTCCATTCCACTCCATTCCATTCCATTCCATTCCATTCTATTCCATTCCATTCTACTCCATTGAATTCCATTCCATTCCATTCTATTCCATTCCATTCCATTCCTTTCCATTCCATTTAGTTCTACTCGGGTTGATTCCATTCCATTCCATTCCATTCCATTCCATTCCATTCCATTCCATTCCATTCCATTCCATTCCATTACTTTCCATTCCATTCCATTCCAATCCATTCCATTCTACTCGGGTTGACTCCATTACATTCCATTCCATTCCATTCCATTCCATTCCATTATAATCCATTCCATTCCATTCGATTCCGTTCGATTCCATTCCATTGCATTCCATTCCATTCCATTCAATTCCATTCGATTCCATTCGATTCCATTCCATTCCATTCCATTCCAATCCATTCCATTCTACTCGGGTTGATTCCATTCCATTCCATTCCATTCCATTCCATTCCATTCCATTCCATTCCATTCCATTCCATTCCATTCTATTCCTTTCGATTCCATTCCATTCCATTAAATTCCATTCCATTCCATTCCATTCCATTCCATTCCATTCCATTCCATTCCATTCCATTGCATTCCGTTCTACTCGGGTTGATTCCACTCCATTCCATTCCATTCCATTCCATTATATACCATCCCATTCGATTCCATTCCATTCCATTCCATTCCATTCCATTCCATTCCATTCCATTCCATTCCATTCCATTCCGTTCTAGTCGGGTTGATTCCATTCTATTCCATTCCATTCCATTGATTCCATTCCATTCCATTCGATTCCATTCCATTCCATTCCATTCTATTCCATTCCATTCTACTCCATTGAATTCCATTCCATTCCATTCAATTCCATTCCATTCCATCCCTTTCCATTCCATTTACTTCTACTCGGGTTGATTCCATTCCATTCCATTCCATTCCATTCCATTCCATTCCATTCAATTCCATTCCATTCCGTTACTTTCCATTCCATTCCATTCCAATCCATTCCATTCTACTCGGGTTGACTCCATTCCATTCCATTCCTTTCCATTCCATTATATTCCATTCTAATCCATTCAATTCCGTTCGATTCCATTCCATTCCATTCCATTCCATTCCATTGCATTCCATTCCATTCCATTCCATTCCATTCCGTTCTACTCGGGTTGATTCCATTCCATTCCTTTCCATTCCATTCCATTCCATTCCATTCCATTCCATTCCATTCCATTCCATTCCATTCCCTTCCATTCCATTCCATTCCAATCCATTCCATTCTACTCGGGTTGATTCCATTCCATTCCATTGCATTCGACTCCATTCGATTCCATTCGATTCCATTCCATTCCATTCCGTTCCATTCCATTCCATTCCATTCCATTCTATTCCATTGAATTCCTTTCCATTCCATTCCATTCCATTCCATTCCATTCCATTCCATTCCATTCCATTCCATTCCATTCCATTCCATTCCGTTCTACTCGGGTTGATTCCATTCCATTCCATTCCATTCCATTCCATTCCATTCCATTCCATTCCAATCTATTCCATTCTATTCAATTCGATTCCATTCGATTCCATTCAATTCCATTCAATTCCATTCCATTCCATTCCAATCCATTCCATTCTACTCGGGTTGATTCCATTCCATTCCATTCCATTATATTCCATTCCATTCCATTCCATTCCATTCCATTCCATTCCATTCCAATCTATTCCATTCGATTCCATTCCATTCCATTCCATTCCATTCCATTCCATTCCATTCCAATCCATTCCATTCTACTCGTGTTGATTCCCTTCCATTCCATTCCACTCCATTCCATTCCATTCCATTCCATTCCATTCCATTCCATTCCATTCCATTCCATTCCATTCCATTCCATTCCATTCCATTCCATTCCGTTCTACTCGGGTTGATTCCATTCTATTCCATTACATTCCATTCGATTCCATTCGATTCCATTCGATTCCTTTCCATTCCATTCCATTCCATTCCATTCCATTCTATTCCATTCCATTCCATTCCATTCCATTCCATTCCATTCCAATCCATTCCCTTCCGTTCTATTCGGGTTGATTCCATTCCATTCCATTCCATTCCATTCCATTCCATTCCATTCCATTCCATTCCATTCCATTCCATTCTA
The DNA here is from genome assembly GCF_029281585.2 of Gorilla gorilla gorilla. Classification (NCBI taxonomy): domain Eukaryota; kingdom Metazoa; phylum Chordata; class Mammalia; order Primates; family Hominidae; genus Gorilla; species Gorilla gorilla. The sequence continues at coordinate 6,305,682 of NC_073241.2, forward strand.
TTGCATTCCATTCGATTCCAATTGATTCCATTCCATTCCATTCCATTCCATTCCATTCCATTCCATTCCATTCCATTCTATTCCATTCCATTCCATTCTGTTCCATTCTATTCCATTCCATTCCATTCCGTTCCACTCGGGTTGATTCCATTCTATTCCATTCCATTCCATTCGATTCCATTCGATATCATTCGATTCCATTCGATTCCATTCCATTCCATTCCATTCCATTCCATTCCATTCCATTCCATTCCATTCCATTCTGTTCTACTCGGGTTGATTCCACTCCATTCCATTCCATTCCGTTCCATTCTATTCCATTCCATTCCATTCGATTCGATTCCATTCCATTCCATTCCATTCCCTTCCATTCCATTCTATTCCATTGAATTCCATTCCATTCCATTCCATTCCATTCCATTCCATTCCATTCCATTCCATTCCGTTCTACTCTGATTGACTCCATTCCATTCCATTCCATTCCATTCCATTCCATTCCATTCCATTCCATTCCATTTCATTCCATTCCATTCCATTCCAATACATTCCATTCTACTCTGGTTGATTCCATTCCATTCCATTCCATTCCATTCCATTCCATTCCATTCCATTCCATTCGTCTCCATTCGATTCCATTCGATTCCATTCCATTCTATTCCATTGAATTCCATTCCATTCCATTCCATTCCATTCCATTCCATTCCATTCCATTCCATTCCTTTCCATTCCATTCCATTCCATTCCATTCCGTTCTACTCGGGTTGATTCCATTCCATTCCATTCCATTCCATTCCATTCCATTCCACTCCATTCCATTCGATTCCATTCGATTCCATTCCATTCCATTCCATTCCATTCCAATCCATTCCATTCTACTCGGGTTGATGCCATTCCATTCCATTCCATTCCATTCCATTCCATTGCATTCCATTCGATTCCATTCGATTCCATTCCATTCGATTCCATTCGAGATCATTCGATTCCATTCCATCCCATTCCAATCCATTCCATTCCATTCCGTTCTACTCGGGTTGATTCCATTCCATTCCATTTCATTCCATTCCATTCCATTCCATTCCATTCGATTCCATTCGATTCCATTCCATTCCATTCCATTCCAATCCATTCCATTCTACTCGGGTTGATTCCATTCCATTCCATTCCATTCCATTCCATTCCATTCCATTCCATTCCATTCCATTCCATTCGATTCCACTCGATTCCATTCCATTCTTTCCATTCCATTCCAATCCATTCCATTCTACTCGGGTGGATTCCATTCCATTCCATTCCATTTCATTCCATTCCATTCCATTCCACTCCATTCGATTCCATTCCATTCCATTCCATTCCATTGCATTCCATTCCATTCCATTCCATTCCATTCCATTCCGTTCTAGTCGGGTTGATTCCATTCTATTCCATTCCATTCCATTCCATTCCACTCCATTCCATTCCATTCCATTCCATTCTATTCCATTCCATTCTACTCCATTGAATTCCATTCCATTCCATTCTATTCCATTCCATTCCATTCCTTTCCATTCCATTTAGTTCTACTCGGGTTGATTCCATTCCATTCCATTCCATTCCATTCCATTCCATTCCATTCCATTCCATTCCATTACTTTCCATTCCATTCCATTCCAATCCATTCCATTCTACTCGGGTTGACTCCATTCCATTCCATTCCATTCCATTCCATTCCATTCCATTATAATCCATTCCATTCCATTCGATTCCGTTCGATTCCATTCCATTGCATTCCATTCCATTCCATTCAATTCCATTCGATTCCATTCGATTCCATTCCATTCCATTCCATTCCAATCCATTCCATTCTACTCGGGTTGATTCCATTCCATTCCATTCCATTCCATTCCATTCCATTCCATTCCATTCCATTCCATTCCATTCCATTCCATTCTATTCCTTTCGATTCCATTCCATTCCATTAAATTCCATTCCATTCCATTCCATTCCATTCCATTCCATTCCATTCCATTCCATTCCATTGCATTCCGTTCTACTCGGGTTGATTCCACAACATTCCATTCCATTCCATTCCATTATATACCATCCCATTCGATTCCATTCCATTCCATTCCATTCCATTCCATTCCATTCCATTCCATTCCATTCCATTCCATTCCGTTCTAGTCGGGTTGATTCCATTCTATTCCATTCCATTCCATTGATTCCATTCCATTCCATTCGATTCCATTCCATTCCATTCCATTCTATTCCTTTCCATTCCACTCCATTGAATTCCATTCCATTCCATTCAATTCCATTCCATTCCATCCCTTTCCATTCCATTTACTTCTACTCGGGTTGATTCCATTCCATTCCATTCCATTCCATTCCATTCCATTCCATTCAATTCCATTCCATTCCGTTACTTTCCATTCCATTCCATTCCAATCCATTCCATTCTACTCGGGTTGACTCCATTCCATTCCATTCCTTTCCATTCCATTATATTCCATTCTAATCCATTCGATTCCGTTCGATTCCATTCCATTCCATTCCATTCCATTCCATTGCATTCCATTCCATTCCATTCCATTCCATTCCGTTCTACTCGGGTTGATTCCATTCCATTCCTTTCCATTCCATTCCATTCCATTCCATTCCATTCCATTCCATTCCATTCCCTTCCATTCCATTCCATTCCAATCCATTCCATTCTACTCGGGTTGATTCCATTCCATTCCATTGCATTCGACTCCATTCGATTCCATTCGATTCCATTCCATTCCATTCCGTTCCATTCCATTCCATTCCATTCCATTCTATTCCATTGAATTCCATTCCATTCCATTCCATTCCATTCCATTCCATTCCATTCCATTCCATTCCATTCCATTCCATTCCATTCCGTTCTACTCGGGTTGATTCCATTCCATTCCATTCCATTCCATTCCATTCCATTCCATTCCATTCCATTCCAATCTATTCCATTCTATTCAATTCGATTCCATTCGATTCCATTCAATTCCATTCAATTCCATTCCATTCCATTCCAATCCATTCCATTCTACTCGGGTTGATTCCATTCCATTCCATTCCATTCCATTCCATTCCATTCCATTCCATTCCATTCCATTCCATTCCATTCCATTCGATTCCATTCCATTCCATTCCATTCCATTCCATTCCATTCCATTCCATTCCATTCCATTCCAATCTATTCCATTCGATTCCATTCCATTCCATTCCATTCCATTCCATTCCATTCCATTCCAATCCATTCCATTCTACTCGTGTTGATTCCCTTCCATTCCATTCCACTCCATTCCATTCCATTCCATTCCATTCCATTCCATTCCATTCCATTCCATTCCATTCCATTCCATTCCATTCCATTCCGTTCTACTCGGGTTGATTCCATTCTATTCCATTACATTCCATTCGATTCCATTCGATTCCATTCGATTCCTTTCCATTCCATTTCATTCCATTCCATTCCATTCCATTCTATTCCATTCCATTCCATTCCATTCCATTCCATTCCATTCCAATCCATTCCCTTCCGTTCTATTCGGGTTGATTCCATTCCATTCCATTCCATTCCATTCCATTCCATTCCATTCCATTCCATTCCATTCCATTCCATTCTATTGCATTCCATTCGATTCCATTTGATTCCATTCCATTCCATTCCATTCCATTCCATTCCATTCCATTCCATTCCATTCTATTCCATTCCATTCCATTCTGTTCCATTCTATTCCATTCCATTCCATTCCGTTCCACTCGGGTTGATTCCATTCTATTCCATTCCATTCCATTCGATTCCATTCGATATCATTCGATTCCATTCCATTCCATTCCATTCCATTCCATTCCATTCCATTCTATTCCATTCCATTCCATTCCATTCCATTCCATTCTATTCCATTCCATTCCATTCCGTTCTACTCGGGTTGATTCCATTCCATTCCATTTCATTCCATTCCATTCCATTCCATTCCATTCGATTCCATTCGATTCCATTCCATTCCATTCCATTCCAATCCATTCCATTCTACTCGGGTTGATTCCATTCCATTCCATTCCATTCCATTCCATTCCATTCCATTCCACTCGATTCCATTCCATTCCATTCCATTCCATTCCAATCCATTCCATTCTACTCGGGTGGATTCCATTCCATTCCATTCTTTTCCATTCCATTCCATTCCATTCCATTCCATTACATTCCATACGGTTCCATTCCATTCCATTCCATTCCATTCCATTCCATTCCATTCCATTCCATTCCATTCCTTTCTAATCGGGTTGATTCCATTCTATTCCATTCCATTCCATTCCATTCCATTCAATTCCATTCCATTCCATTCCATTCCATTCCATTCTATTCCATTCCATTCTACTCCATTGAATTCCATTCCATTCCATTCTATTCCATTCCATTCCATTCCTTTCCATTCCATTTAGTTCTACTCGGGTTGATTCCATTCCATTCCATTCCATTCCATTCCATTCCATTCCATTCCATTCCATTCCATTCCATTCCATTACTTTCCATTCCATTCCATTCCAATCCATTCCATTCTACTCGGGTTGACTCCATTCCATTCCATTCCATTCCATTCCATTCCATTCCATTATAATCCATTCCATTCCATTCGATTCCGTTCGATTCCATTCCATTGCATTCCATTCCATTCCATTCAATTCCATTCGATTCCATTCGATTCCATTCCATTCCATTCCATTCCAATCCATTCCATTCTACTCGGGTTGATTCCATTCCATTCCATTCCATTCCATTCCATTCCATTCCATTCCATTCCATTCCATTCCATTCTATTCCTTTCGATTCCATTCCATTCCATTAAATTCCATTCCATTCCATTCCATTCCATTCCATTCCATTCCATTCCATTCCATTCCATTGCATTCCGTTCTACTCGGGTTGATTCCACTCCATTCCATTCCATTCCATTCCATTATATACCATCCCATTCGATTCCATTCCATTCCATTCCATTCCATTCCATTCCATTCCATTCCATTCCATTCCATTCCATTCCATTCCATTCCGTTCTAGTCGGGTTGATTCCATTCTATTCCATTCCATTCCATTGATTCCATTCCATTCCATTCGATTCCATTCCATTCCATTCCATTCTATTCCATTCCATTCTACTCCATTGAATTCCATTCCATTCCATTCAATTCCATTCCATTCCATCCCTTTCCATTCCATTTACTTCTACTCGGGTTGATTCCATTCCATTCCATTCCATTCCATTCCATTCCATTCCATTCAATTCCATTCCATTCCGTTACTTTCCATTCCATTCCATTCCAATCCATTCCATTCTACTCGGGTTGACTCCATTCCATTCCATTCCTTTCCATTCCATTATATTCCATTCTAATCCATTCGATTCCGTTCGATTCCATTCCATTCCATTCCATTCCATTCCATTGCATTCCATTCCATTCCATTCCATTCCATTCCGTTCTACTCGGGTTGATTCCATTCCATTCCTTTCCATTCCATTCCATTCCATTCCATTCCATTCCATTCCATTCCATTCCATTCCCTTCCATTCCATTCCATTCCAATCCATTCCATTCTACTCGGGTTGATTCCATTCCATTCCATTGCATTCGACTCCATTCGATTCCATTCGATTCCATTCCATTCCATTCCGTTCCATTCCATTCCATTCCATTCCATTCTATTCCATTGAATTCCTTTCCATTCCATTCCATTCCATTCCATTCCATTCCATTCCATTCCATTCCGTTCTACTCGGGTTGATTCCATTCCATTCCATTCCATTCCATTCCATTCCATTCCATTCCATTCCAATCTATTCCATTCTATTCAATTCGATTCCTTTCGATTCCATTCAATTCCATTCAATTCCATTCCATTCCATTCCAATCCATTCCATTCTACTCGGGTTGATTCCATTCCATTCCATTCCATTCCATTCCATTCCATTCCATTCCATTCCATTCCATTCCATTCGATTCCATTCGATTCCATTCCATTCCATTCCATTCCATTCCATTCCATTCCATTCCATTCCATTCCAATCTATTCCATTCGATTCCATTCCATTCCATTCCATTCCATTCCATTCCATTCCATTCCAATCCATTCCATTCTACTCGTGTTGATTCCCTTCCATTCCATTCCACTCCATTCCATTCCATTCCATTCCATTCCATTCCATTCCATTCCATTCCATTCCATTCCATTCCATTCCATTCCATTCCGTTCTACTCGGGTTGATTCCATTCTATTCCATTACATTCCATTCGATTCCATTCGATTCCATTCGATTCCTTTCCATTCCATTCCATTCCATTCCATTCCATTCCATTCCATTCTATTCCATTCCATTCCATTCCATTCCATTCCATTCCATTCCATTCCATTCCAATCCATTCCCTTCCGTTCTATTCGGGTTGATTCCATTCCATTCCATTCCATTCCATTCCATTCCATTCCATTCCATTCCATTCCATTCCATTCCATTCCATTCTATTGCATTCCATTCGATTCCATTTGATTCCATTCCATTCCATTCCATTCCATTCCATTCCATTCCATTCCATTCCATTCTATTCCATTCCATTCCATTCTGTTCCATTCTATTCCATTCCATTCCATTCCGTTCCACTCGGGTTGATTCCATTCTATTCCATTCCATTCCATTCGATTCCATTCGATATCATTCGATTCCATTCGATTCCATTCCATTCCATTCCATTCCATTCCATTCCATTCCATTCCATTCCATTCCATTCTGTTCTACTCGGGTTGATTCCACTCCATTCCATTCCATTCCATTCCATTCTATTCCATTCCATTCCATTCGATTCCATTCCATTCCATTCCATTCCATTCCCTTCCATTCCATTCTATTCCATTGAATTCCATTCCATTCCATTCCATTCCATTCCATTCCATTCCATTCCGTTCTACTCTGATTGACTCCATTCCATTCCATTCCATTCCATTCCATTCCATTCCATTCCATTCCATTCCATTTCATTCCATTCCATTCCATTCCAATACATTCCATTCTACTCTGGTTGATTCCATTCCATTCCATTCCATTCCATTCCATTCCATTCCATTCCATTCGTCTCCATTCGATTCCATTCGATTCCATTCCATTCTATTCCATTGAATTCCATTCCATTCCATTCCATTCCATTCCATTCCATTCCATTCCATTCCATTCCATTCCTTTCCATTCCATTCCATTCCATTCCATTCCATTCTACTCGGGTTGATTCCATTCCATTCCATTCCATTCCATTCCATTCCATTCCACTCCATTCCATTCGATTCCATTCGATTCCATTCCATTCCATTCCATTCCATTCCAATCCATTCCATTCTACTCGGGTTGATGCCATTCCATTCCATTCCATTCCATTCAATTCCATTGCATTCCATTCGATTCCATTCGATTCCATTCCATTCGATTCCATTCGAGATCATTCGATTCCATTCCATCCCATTCCAATCCATTCCATTCCATTCCGTTCTACTCGGGTTGATTCCATTCCATTCCATTTCATTCCATTCCATTCCATTCCATTCCATTCGATTCCATTCGATTCCATTCCATTCCATTCCATTCCAATCCATTCCATTCTACTCGGGTTGATTCCATTCCATTCCATTCCATTCCATTCCATTCCATTCCATTCCATTCCATTCCATTCCATTCCATTCGATTCCACTCGATTCCATTCCATTCTTTCCATTCCATTCCAATCCATTCCATTCTACTCGGGTGGATTCCATTCCATTCCATTCCATTTCATTCCATTCCATTCCATTCCACTCCATTCGATTCCATTCCATTCCATTCCATTCCATTGCATTCCATTCCATTCCATTCCATTCCATTCCATTCCGTTCTAGTCGGGTTGATTCCATTCTATTCCATTCCATTCCATTCCATTCCACTCCATTCCATTCCATTCCATTCCATTCTATTCCATTCCATTCTACTCCATTGAATTCCATTCCATTCCATTCTATTCCATTCCATTCCATTCCTTTCCATTCCATTTAGTTCTACTCGGGTTGATTCCATTCCATTCCATTCCATTCCATTCCATTCCATTCCATTACTTTCCATTCCATTCCATTCCAATCCATTCCATTCTACTCGGGTTGACTCCATTCCATTCCATTCCATTCCATTCCATTCCATTCCATTATAATCCATTCCATTCCATTCGATTCCGTTCGATTCCATTCCACTGCATTCCATTCCATTCCATTCAATTCCATTCGATTCCATTCGATTCCATTCCATTCCATTCCATTCCAATCCATTCCATTCTACTCGGGTTGATTCCATTCCATTCCATTCCATTCCATTCCATTCCATTCCATTCCATTCCATTCCATTCCATTCCATTCTATTCCTTTCGATTCCATTCCATTCCATTAAATTCCATTCCATTCCATTCCATTCCATTCCATTCCATTCCATTCCATTGCATTCCGTTCTACTCGGGTTGATTCCACTCCATTCCATTCCATTCCATTCCATTATATACCATCCCATTCGATTCCATTCCATTCCATTCCATTCCATTCCATTCCATTCCATTCCATTCCATTCCATTCAATTCCGTTCTAGTCGGGTTGATTCCATTCTATTCCATTCCATTCCATTGATTCCATTCCATTCCATTCGATTCCATTCCATTCCATTCCATTCTATTCCATTCCATTCTACTCCATTGAATTCCATTCCATTCCATTCAATTCCATTCCATTCCATCCCTTTCCATTCCATTTACTTCTACTCGGGTTGATTCCATTCCATTCCATTCCATTCCATTCCATTCCATTCCATTCAATTCCATTCCATTCCGTTACTTTCCATTCCATTCCATTCCAATCCATTCCATTCTACTCGGGTTGACTCCATTCCATTCCATTCCTTTCCATTCCATTATATTCCATTCTAATCCATTCGATTCCGTTCGATTCCATTCCATTCCATTCCATTCCATTCCATTGCATTCCATTCCATTCCATTCCATTCCATTCCGTTCTACTCGGGTTGATTCCATTCCATTCCTTTCCATTCCATTCCATTCCATTCCATTCCATTCCATTCCATTCCATTCCATTCCCTTCCATTCCATTCCATTCCAATCCATTCCATTCTACTCGCGTTGATTCCATTCCATTCCATTGCATTCGACTCCATTCGATTCCATTCGATTCCATTCCAGTCCATTCCGTTCCATTCCATTCCATTCCATTCCATTCTATTCCATTGAATTCCATTCCATTCCATTCCATTCCATTCCATTCCATTCCATTCCATTCCATTCCATTCCATTCCATTCCATTCCGTTCTACTCGGGTTGATTCCATTCCATTCCATTCCATTCCATTCCATTCCATTCCATTCCATTCCAATCTATTCCATTCTATTCAATTCGATTCCATTCGATTCCATTCAATTCCATTCAATTCCATTCCATTCCATTCCAATCCATTCCATTCTACTCGGGTTGATTCCATTCCATTCCATTCCATTCCATTCCATTCCATTCCATTCCATTCCATTCCATTCCATTCCATTCCATTCCATTCCATTCCATTCCATTCCATTCCATTCCATTCCAATCTATTCCATTCGATTCCATTCCATTCCATTCCATTCCATTCCATTCCATTCCATTCCAATCCATTCCATTCTACTCGTGTTGATTCCCTTCCATTCCATTCCACTCCATTCCATTCCATTCCATTCCATTCCATTCCATTCCATTCCATTCCATTCCATTCCATTCCGTTCTACTCGGGTTGATTCCATTCTATTCCATTACATTCCATTCGATTCCATTCAATTCCATTCGATTCCTTTCCATTCCATTCCATTCCATTCCATTCCATTCCATTCTATTCCATTCCATTCCATTCCATTCCATTCCATTCCATTCCATTCCATTCCATTCCATTCCATTCTATTGCATTCCATTCGATTCCATTTGATTCCATTCCATTCCATTCCATTCCATTCCATTCCATTCCATTCCATTCCATTCCATTCTATTCCATTCCATTCCATTCTGTTCCATTCTATTCCATTCCATTCCATTCCGTTCCACTCGGGTTGATTCCATTCTATTCCATTCCATTCCATTCGATTCCATTCGATATCATTCGATTCCATTCCATTCCATTCCATTCCATTCCATTCCATTCCATTCCATTCCATTCCATTCTATTCCATTCCATTCCATTCCATTCCATTCCATTCTATTCCATTCCATTCCATTCCGTTCTACTCGGGTTGATTCCATTCCATTCCATTTCATTCCATTCCATTCCATTCCATTCCATTCGATTCCATTCGATTCCATTCCATTCCATTCCATTCCAATCCATTCCATTCTACTCGGGTTGATTCCATTCCATTCCATTCCATTCCATTCCATTCCATTCCATTCCATTCCACTCGATTCCATTCCATTCCATTCCATTAAATTCCAATCCATTCCATTCTACTCGGGTGGATTCCATTCCATTCCATTCTTTTCCATTCCATTCCATTCCATTCCATTCCATTCCATTACATTCCATACGGTTCCATTCCATTCCATTCCATTCCTTTCCATTCCATTCCATTCCATTCCATTCCATTCCATTCCATTCCGTTCTAATCGGGTTGATTCCATTCTATTCCATTCCATTCCATTCCATTCCATTCAATTCCATTCCATTCCATTCCATTCCATTCCATTCTATTCCATTCCATTCTACTCCATTGAATTCCATTCCATTCCATTCTATTCCATTCCATTCCATTCCTTTCCATTCCATTTAGTTCTACTCGGGTTGATTCCGTTCCATTCCATTCCATTCCTTTCCATTCCATTCCAATCCATTCCATTCCATTACTTTCCATTCCATTCCATTCCAATCCATTCCATTCTACTCGGGTTGACTCCATTCCATTCCATTCCATTACATTACATTCCATTATATTCCATTCCATTCCATTCGATTCCGTTCGATTCCATTCCATTCCATTCCATTCCATTCCATTCCATTCGATTCCATTCCATTCCATTCGATTCCATTCCATTCCATTCCATTCCATTCCATTCCATTCCAATCCATTCCATTGTACTCGGGTTGATTCAATTTCATTCCATTCCATTCCATTCCATTCCATTCCATTCCATTCCTTTCGATTCCATTCCTTTCCATTCCATTCCATTCCATTCCATTCCATTCCATTCCATTCCATTCCGTTCTACTCGGGTTGATTCCACTCCATTCCATTCCATTCCATTCGATTCCATTCCATTCCATTCCATTCCAATCCATTCCATTCTACTCGGGTTGATTCCATTCCATTCCATTCCATTCCATTCCATTCCATTCCATTCCATTCCATTCCATTCCATTCCATTCTATTCCTTTCGATTCCATTCCATTCCATTAAATTCCATTCCATTCCATTCCATTCCATTCCATTCCATTCCATTCCATTCCATTCCATTCCGTTCTACTCGGGTTGATTCCACTCCATTCCATTCCATTCCATTCCATTATATACCATCCCATTCGATTCCATTCCATTCCATTCCATTCCATTCCATTCCATTCCATTCCATTCCATTCCATTCCATTCCGTTCTAGTCGGGTTGATTCCATTCTATTCCATTCCATTCCATTCCATTCCATTCGATTCCATTCCATTCCATTCCATTCTATTCCATTCCATTCTACTCCATTGAATTCCATTCCATTCCATTCAATTCCATTCCATTCCATCCCTTTCCATTCCATTTAGTTCTACTCGGGTTGATTCCATTCCATTCCGTTCCATTCCATTCCATTCCATTCCATTCAATTCCATTCCATTCCGTTACTTTCCATTCCATTCCATTCAAATCCATTCCATTCTACTCGGGTTGACTCCATTCCATTCCATTCCTTTCCATTCCATTATATTCCATTCTAATCCATTCGATTCCGTTCGATTCCATTCCATTCCATTCCATTCCATTCCATTGCATTCCATTCCATTCCATTCCATTCCATTCCGTTCTACTCGGGTTGATTCCATTCCATTCCTTTCCATTCCATTCCATTCCATTCCATTCCATTCCATTCCATTCCATTCCATTCCCTTCCATTCCATTCCATTCCAATCCATTCCATTCTACTCGGGTTGATTCCATTCCATTCCATTGCATTCGACTAAATTCGATTCCATTCGATTCCATTCCATTCCATTCCGTTCCATTCCATTCCATTCCATTCCATTCTATTCCATTGAATTCCATTCCATTCCATTCCATTCCATTCCATTCCATTCCATTCCATTCCATTCCATTCCATTCCATTCCGTTCTACTCGGGTTGATTCCATTCCATTCCATTCCATTCCATTCCATTCCATTCCATTCCATTCCATTCCATTCCATTCCAATCTATTCCATTGTATTCAATTCGATTCCATTCGATTCCATTCAATTCCATTCAATTCCATTCCATTCCATTCCAATCCATTCCATTCTACTCGGGTTGATTCCATTCCATTCCATTCCATTCCATTCCATTCCATTCCATTCCATTCCATTCCATTCCATTCGATTCCATTCGATTCCATTCCATTCCATTCCATTCCATTCCATTCCATTCCATTCCATTCCAATCTATTCCATTCGATTCGATTCCATTCCATTCCATTCCATTCCATTCCATTCCAATCCATTCCATTCTACTCGTGTTGATTCCCTTCCATTCCATTCCACTCCATTCCATTCCATTCCATTCCATTCCATTCCATTCCATTCCATTCCATTCCGTTCTACTCGGGTTGATTCCATTCTATTCCATTACATTCCATTCGATTCCATTCGATTCCATTCGATTCCTTTCCATTCCATTCCATTCCATTCCATTCCATTCCATTCCATTCTATTCCATTCCATTCCATTCCATTCCATTCCATTCCATTCCATTCCAATCCATTCCCTTCCGTTCTATTCGGGTTGATTCCATTCCATTCCATTCCATTCCATTCCATTCCATTCCATTCCATTCCATTCCATTCCATTCTATTGCATTCCATTCGATTCCATTCGATTCCATTCCATTCCATTCCATTCCATTCCATTCCATTCCATTCCATTCCATTCTATTCCATTCCATTCCATTCTGTTCCATTCTATTCCATTCCATTCCATTCCGTTCCACTCGGGTTGATTCCATTCTATTCCATTCCATTCCATTCGATTCCATTCGATATCATTCGATTCCTTTCCATTCCATTCCATTCCATTCCATTCCATTCCATTCCATTCTATTCCATTCCATTCCATTCCATTCCATTCCATTCTATTCCATTCCATTCCATTCCGTTCTACTCGGGTTGATTCCATTCCATTCCATTTCATTCCATTCCATTCCATTCCATTCCATTCCATTCCATTCGATTCCATTAAATTCCATTCCATTCCAATCCATTCCATTCTACTCGGGTTGATTCCATTCCATTCCATTCCATTCCATTCCATTCCATTCCATTCCATTCCATTCCATTCCATTCCACTCGACTCCATTCCATTCCATTCCATTCCATTCCAATCCATTCCATTCTACTCGGGTGGATTCCATTCCATTCCATTCTTTTCCATTCCATTCCATTCCATTCCATTCCATTCCATTCCATTCGGTTCCATTCCATTCCATTCCATTCCATTCCATTCCATTCCATTCCATTCCATTCCATTCCATTCCGTTCTAATCGGGTTGATTCCATTCTATTCCATTCCATTCCATTCCATTCCATTCAATTCCATTCCATTCCATTCCATTCCATTCCATTCTATTCCATTCCATTCTACTCCATTGAATTCCATTCCATTCCATTCTATTCCATTCCATTCCATTCCTTTCCATTCCATTTAGTTCTACTCGGGTTGATTCCATTCCATTCCATTCCATTCCTTTCCATTCCATTCCAATCCATTCCATTCCATTACTTTCCATTCCATTCCATTCCAATCCATTCCATTCTACTCGGGTTGACTCCATTCCATTCCATTCCATTACATTACATTCCATTATATTCCATTCCATTCCATTCGATTCCGTTCGATTCCATTCCATTCCATTCCATTCCATTCCATTCCATTCCATTCCATTCGATTCCATTCCATTCCATTCGATTCCATTCCATTCCATTCCATTCCATTCCATTCCATTCCAATCCATTCCATTCTACTCGGGTTGATTCAATTCCATTCCATTCCATTCCATTCCATTCCATTCCATTCCATTCCTTTCGATTCCATTCCTTTCCATTCCATTCCATTCCATTCCATTCCATTCCATTCCATTACATTCCATTCCGTTCTACTCGGGTTGATTCCACTCCATTCCATTCCATTCCATTCCATTCCATTCCATTCCATTCCATTCCATTCCATTCCTTTCCATTCCAACCCATTCCGTTCTACTCGGGTTGATTCCATTCCATTCCATTTCATTCCATTCCATTCCATTCCATTCCATTCCATTCCATTCGATTCCATTAAATTCCATTCCATTCCAATCCATTCCATTCTACTCGGGTTGATTCCATTCCATTCCATTCCATTCCATTCCATTCCATTCCATTCCATTCCATTCCATTCCATTCCACTCGACTCCATTCCATTCCATTCCATTCCATTCCAATCCATTCCATTCTACTCGGGTGGATTCCATTCCATTCCATTCTTTTCCATTCCATTCCATTCCATTCCATTCCATTCCATTCCATTCGGTTCCATTCCATTCCATTCCATTCCATTCCATTCCATTCCATTCCATTCCATTCCATTCCATTCCGTTCTAATCGGGTTGATTCCATTCTATTCCATTCCATTCCATTCCATTCCATTCAATTCCATTCCATTCCATTCCATTCCATTCCATTCTATTCCATTCCATTCTACTCCATTGAATTCCATTCCATTCCATTCTATTCCATTCCATTCCATTCCTTTCCATTCCATTTAGTTCTACTCGGGTTGATTCCATTCCATTCCATTCCATTCCTTTCCATTCCATTCCAATCCATTCCATTCCATTACTTTCCATTCCATTCCATTCCAATCCATTCCATTCTACTCGGGTTGACTCCATTCCATTCCATTCCATTACATTACATTCCATTATATTCCATTCCATTCCATTCGATTCCGTTCGATTCCATTCCATTCCATTCCATTCCATTCCATTCCATTCCATTCCATTCGATTCCATTCCATTCCATTCGATTCCATTCCATTCCATTCCATTCCATTCCATTCCATTCCAATCCATTCCATTCTACTCGGGTTGATTCAATTCCATTCCATTCCATTCCATTCCATTCCATTCCATTCCATTCCTTTCGATTCCATTCCTTTCCATTCCATTCCATTCCATTCCATTCCATTCCATTCCATTACATTCCATTCCGTTCTACTCGGGTTGATTCCACTCCATTCCATTCCATTCCATTCCATTCCATTCCATTCCATTCCATTCCATTCCATTCCTTTCCATTCCAACCCATTCCGTTCTACTCGGGTTGATTCCATTCCATTCCATTGAATTCCATTGAATTCCATTCCATTCCATTCCATTCCATTCCATTCCATTCCATTCCATTCCATTCCATTCCATTCCAAACCATTCCATTCTACTCGGGTTCATCATTCCATTCCATTCCATTCCATTCCATTCCACTCGGGTTCATTCCATTCCATTCCATTCCATTCCATTCCATTCCATTCCATTCCACTCGGGTGCATTCCATTCCATTCCATTCTATTCCATTCCATTCCATTCCATTCCGTTCTGCTCAGGTTGATTTCCATTCCATTCCATTCCATTCCATTCCATTCCATTCCATTCCATTCCATTCCATTCCATTCCATTCCATTCCATTCCATTCCATTCCGTTCTACTCGGCTTGAATCCATTGAGTTCCGTTCCGTTCCTTTCCGTCCCGACACGTCCCGTCCCGTCCCGTCCCGTCCCGTCCCGTCCCGTGCCGTTTTACTCGGGTTGATTCCTTTCCATTCCGTTCCGCTCGTTTCCGTTACGTTCCATTCCGTTCCACGCGGGTTGGTTCAATTCCATTCTATTCTATTCTATTCCTTTCCCTTCCATTCCATTCCATTCCATTCCATTCTACTCGGGTTGATTCCATGCCATTCCGTTCCGCTCCATTCCGTTCCACGCGGGTTGGTTCAATTCCATTCTATTCTATTCTATTCCTTTCCCTTCCATTCCATTCCATTCCATTCCATTCTACTCGGGTTGATTCCATGCCATTCCGTTCCGTTCCATTCCGTCCCATCCCGACCCGTCCCATCCCGTCCCGTCCCGTCCCATCCCGTTCCGTTCCACATGGGTTGATTCAATTCCTTTCGGTTACATTGAATTCCATTCCATTCCATTCTACTCGGATTGATTCCATTCCATTCCATTCCATTCCATTCCATTGCATTCCATTGCATTCCATTCCATTCCATTCCATTGCGTTCCATTCGATTCGATTCCATTCCATTCCTTTCCATTCCATTCCAATCCATTCCATTCTACTTGGGTTGATTCCATTCCATTCCATTCCATTCCATTCGATTCCATTCAATTCCATTCCATTCCATTCCATTCCATTCCATTCCATTCCATTCCATTCCATTCCATTCCATTCCATTCCACTCGATTCCATTCCATTCCATTCCATTCCATTCCAATCTATTCCATTCGATTCCATTCCATTCCATTCCATTCCATTCCATTCCATTCCATTCCACTCGATTCCATTCCATTCCATTCCATTCCATTCCAATCTATTCCATTCGATTCCATTCCATTCCATTCCATTCCATTCCATTCCATTCCATTCCATTCCATTCCATTCCAATCTATTCCATTCGATTCCATTCCATTCCATTCCATCCCATTCCATTCCATTCCATTCCAATCCATTCCATTCTACTCGTGTTGATTCCCTTCCATTCCATTCCACTCCATTCCATTCCATTCCATTCCATTCCATTCCATTCCATTCCATTCCATTCCATACCATTCCATTCCATTCCATTCCGTTCTACTCGGGTTGATTCCATTCTATTCCATTACATTCCATTCGATTCCATTCGATTCCATTCGATTCCTTTCCATTCCATTCCATTCCATTCCATTCCATTCCATTCTATTCCATTCCATTCCATTCCATTCCATTCCATTCCATTCCAATCCATTCCCTTCCGTTCTATTCGGGTTGATTCCATTCCATTCCATTCCATTCCATTCCATTCCATTCCATTCCATTCCATTCCATTCCATTCTATTGCATTCCATTCGATTCCATTCGATTCCATTCCATTCCATTCCATTCCATTCCATTCCATTCCATTCCATTCCATTCTATTCCATTCCATTCCATTCTGTTCCATTCTATTCCATTCCATTCCATTCCGTTCCACTCGGGTTGATTCCATTCTATTCCATTCCATTCCATTCGATTCCATTCGATATCATTCGATTCCATTCCATTCCATTCCATTCCATTCCATTCCATTCCATTCTATTCCATTCCATTCCATTCCATTCCATTCCATTCTATTCCATTCCATTCCATTCCGTTCTACTCGGGTTGATTCCATTCCATTCCATTTCATTCCATTCCATTCCATTCCATTCCATTCGATTCCATTCGATTCCATTCCATTCCATTCCATTCCAATCCATTCCATTCTACTCGGGTTGATTCCATTCCATTCCATTCCATTCCATTCCATTCCATTCCATTCCATTCCATTCCATTCCATTCCACTCGATTCCATTCCATTCCATTCCATTCCATTCCAATCCATTCCATTCTACTCGGGTGGATTCCATTCCATTCCATTCTTTTCCATTCCATTCCATTCCATTCCATTCCATTACATTCCATTCGGTTCCATTCCATTCCATTCCATTCCATTCCATTCCATTCCATTCCATTCCATTCCATTCCGTTCTAATCGGGTTGATTCCATTCTATTCCATTCCATTCCATTCCATTCCATTCAATTCCATTCCATTCCATTCCATTCCATTCCATTCTATTCCATTCCATTCTACTCCATTGAATTCCATTCCATTCCATTCTATTCCATTCCATTCCATTCCTTTCCATTCCATTTAGTTCTACTCGGGTTGATTCCATTCCATTCCATTCCATTCCTTTCCATTCCATTCCAATCCATTCCATTCCATTACTTTCCATTCCATTCCATTCCAATCCATTCCATTCTACTCGGGTTGACTCCATTCCATTCCATTCCATTACATTACATTCCATTATATTCCATTCCATTCCATTCGATTCCGTTTGATTCCATTCCATTCCATTCCATTCCATTCCATTCCATTCCATTCGATTCCATTCCATTCCATTCGATTCCATTCCATTCCATTCCGTTCCATTCCAATCCATTTCATTCTACTCGGGTTGATTCAATTCCATTCCATTCCATTCCATTCCATTCCATTCCATTCCATTCCATTCCATTCCTTTCGATTCCATTCCTTTCCATTCCATTCCATTCCATTCCATTCCATTCCATTCCATTCCATTCCATTCCATTCCGTTCTACTCGGGTTGATTCCATTCCATTCCATTCCATTCCATTCCATTCCATTCCATTCCACTCCATTCCATTCGATTCCATTCGATTCCATTCCATTCCATTCCATTCCATTCCAATCCATTCCATTCTACTCGGGTTGATGCCATTCCATTCCATTCCATTCCATTCCATTCCATTGCATTCCATTCGATTCCATTCGATTCCATTCCATTCGATTCCATTCGAGATCATTCGATTCCATTCCATCCCATTCCAATCCATTTCATTCCATTCCGTTCTACTCGGGTTGATTCCATTCCATTCCATTTCATTCCATTCCATTCCATTCCATTCCATTCGATTCCATTCGATTCCATTCCATTCCATTCCATTCCAATCCATTCCATTCTACTCGGGTTGATTCCATTCCATTCCATTCCATTCCATTCCATTCCATTCCATTCCATTCCATTCCATTCGATTCCACTCGATTCCATTCCATTCTTTCCATTCCATTCCAATCCATTCCATTCTACTCGGGTGGATTCCATTCCATTCCATTCCATTCCATTCCATTCCATTCCATTCCACTCCATTCGATTCCATTCCATTCCATTCCATTCCATTCCATTCCATTCCATTCCATTCCATTCCATTCCGTTCTAGTCGGGTTGATTCCATTCTATTCCATTCCATTCCATTCCATTCCACTCCATTCCATTCCATTCCATTCCATTCTATTCCATTCGATTCTACTCCATTGAATTCCATTCCATTCCATTCTATTCCATTCCATTCCATTCCTTTCCATTCCATTTAGTTCTACTCGGGTTGATTCCATTCCATTCCATTCCATTCCATTCCATTCCATTCCATTCCATTCCATTCCATTCCATTCCATTACTTTCCATTCCATTCCATTCCAATCCATTCCATTCTACTCGGGTTGACTCCATTCCATTCCGTTCCATTCCATTCCATTCCATGCCATTATAATCCATTCCATTCCATTCGATTCCGTTCGATTCCATTCCATTCCATTCCATTCCATTCCATTCCATTCAATTCCATTCGATTCCATTCGATTCCATTCCATTCCATTCCATTCCAATCCATTCCATTCTACTCGGGTTGATTCCATTCCATTCCATTCCATTCCATTCCATTCCATTCCATTCCATTCCATTCCATTCCATTCCATTCTATTCCTTTCGATTCCATTCCATTCCATTAAATTCCATTCCATTCCATTCCATTCCATTCCATTCCATTCCATTCCATTCCATTCCATTGCATTCCGTTCTACTCGGGTTGATTCCACTCCATTCCATTCCATTCCATTCCATTATATACCATCCCATTCGATTCCATTCCATTCCATTCCATTCCATTCCATTCCATTCCATTCCATTCCATTCCATTCCATTCCATTCCATTCCGTTCTAGTCGGGTTGATTCCATTCTATTCCATTCCATTCCATTCCATTCCATTCCATTCCATTCGATTCCATTCCATTCCATTCCATTCTATTCCATTCCATTCTACTCCATTGAATTCCATTCCATTCCATTCAATTCCATTCCATTCCATCCCTTTCCATTCCATTTACTTCTACTCGGGTTGATTCCATTCCATTCCATTCCATTCCATTCCATTCCATTCCATTATATTCCATTCTAATCCATTCGATTCCGTTCGATTCCATTCCATTCCATTCCATTCCATTCCATTGCATTCCATTCCATTCCATTCCATTCCATTCCGTTCTACTCGGGTTGATTCCATTCCATTCCTTTCCATTCCATTCCATTCCATTCCATTCCATTCCATTCCATTCCATTCCATTCCATTCCATTCCATTCCATTCCCTTCCATTCCATTCCATTCCAATCCATTCCATTCTACTCGGGTTGATTCCATTCCATTCCATTGCATTCGACTCCATTCGATTCCATTCGATTCCATTCCATTCCATTCCGTTCCATTCCATTCCATTCCATTCCTTTCTATTCCATTGAATTCCATTCCATTCCATTCCATTCCATTCCATTCCATTCCATTCCATTCCATTCCATTCCGTTCTACTCGGGTTGATTCCATTCCATTCCATTCCATTCCATTCCATTCCATTCCAATCTATTCCATTCTATTCAATTCGATTCCATTCGATTCCATTCAATTCCATTCAATTCCATTCCATTCCATTCCAATCCATTCCATTCTACTCGGGTTGATTCCATTCCATTCCATTCCATTCCATTCGATTCCATTCGATTCCATTCCATTCCATTCCATTCCATTCCATTCCATTCCATTCCATTCCATTCCAATCTATTCCATTCGATTCCATTCCATTCCATTCCATTCCATTCCATTCCATTCCATTCCAATCCATTCCATTCTACTCGTGTTGATTCCCTTCCATTCCATTCCACTCCATTCCATTCCATTCCATTCCATTCCATTCCATTACAATCCATTCCATTCCATTCCATTCCATTCCATTCCGTTCTACTCGGGTTGATTCCATTCTATTCCATTACATTCCATTCGATTCCATTCGATTCCATTCGATTCCTTTCCATTCCATTCCATTCCATTCCATTCCATTCCGTTCTATTCCATTCCATTCCATTCCATTCCATTCCATTCCATTCCAATCCATTCCCTTCCGTTCTATTCGGGTTGATTCCATTCCATTCCATTCCATTCCATTCCATTCCATTCCATTCCATTCCATTCCATTCCATTCTATTGCATTCCATTCGATTCCATTTGATTCCATTCCATTCCATTCCATTCCATTCCATTCCATTCCATTCCATTCCATTCCATTCTATTCCATTCCATTCCATTCTGTTCCATTCTATTCCATTCCATTCCATTCCGTTCCACTCGGGTTGATTCCATTCTATTCCATTCCATTCCATTCGATTCCATTCGATATCATTCGATTCGATTCCATTCCATTCCATTCCATTCCATTCCATTCCATTCTATTCCATTCCATTCCATTCCATTCCATTCCATTCTATTCCATTCCATTCCATTCCGTTGTACTCGGGTTGATTCCATTCCATTCCATTTCATTCCATTCCATTCCATTCCATTCCATTCGATTCCATTCGATTCCATTCCATTCCATTCCATTCCAATCCATTCCATTCTACTCGGGTTGATTCCATTCCATTCCATTCCATTCCATTCCATTCCATTCCATTCCATTCCATTCCATTCCATTCCATTCCACTCGATTCCATTCCATTCCATTCCATTCCATTCCATTCCAATCCATTCCATTCTACTCGGGTGGATTCCATTCCATTCCATTCTTTTCCATTCCATTCCATTCCATTCCATTACATTACATTCCATTCGGTTCCATTCCATTCCATTCCATTCCATTCCATTCCATTCCATTCCGTTCTAATCGGGTTGATTCCATTCTATTCCATTCCATTCCATTCCATTCCATTCAATTCCATTCCATTCCATTCCATTCCATTCCATTCTATTCCATTCCATTCTACTCCATTGAATTCCATTCCATTCCATTCTATTCCATTCCATTCCATTCCTTTCCATTCCATTTAGTTCTACTCGGGTTGATTCCATTCCATTCCATTCCATTCCTTTCCATTCCATTCCAATCCATTCCATTCCATTACTTTCCATTCCATTCCATTCCAATCCATTCCATTCTACTCGGGTTGACTCCATTCCATTCCATTCCATTACATTACATTCCATTATATTCCATTCCATTCCATTCGATTCCGTTCGATTCCATTCCATTCCATTCCATTCCATTCCATTCCATTCCATTCCATTCCATTCGATTCCATTCCATTCCATTCGATTCCATTGCATTCCATTCCATTCCATTCCATTCCATTCCAATCCATTCCATTCTACTCGGGTTGATTCAATTCCATTCCATTCCATTCCATTCCTTTCGATTCCATTCCTTTCCATTCCATTCCATTCCATTCCATTCCATTCCATTCCATTCCATTCCATTCCATTCCGTTCTACTCGGGTTGATTCCACTCCATTCCATTCCATTCCATTCCATTCCATTCCATTCCATTCCATTCCATTCCTTTCCATTCCAACCAATTCCGTTCTACTCGGGTTGATTCCATTCCATTCCATTGAATTCCATTCCATTCCATGCCATTCCATGCCATTCCATTCCATTCCATTCCATTCGATTCCATTCCATTCCATTCCATTCCAAACCATTCCATTCTACTCGGGTTCATCATTCCATTCCATTCCATTCCATTCCATTCCACTCGGGTTCATTCCATTCCATTCCATTCCATTCCATTCCATTCCATTCCACTCGGGTGCATTCCATTCCATTCCATTCCATTCCATTCCATTCCATTCCATTCCGTTCTGCTCAGGTTGATTTCCATTCCATTCCATTCCATTCCATTCCATTCCATTCCATTCCATTCCATTCCATTCCATTCCATTCTATTCCTTTCGATTCCATTCCATTCCATTAAATTCCATTCCATTCCATTCCATTCCATTCGATTCCATTCCATTCCATTCCATTCCATTCCATTCCGTTCTACTAGGGTTGATTCCACTCCATTCCATTCCATTCCATTCCATTATATACCATCCCATTCGATTCCATTCCATTCCATTCCATTCCATTCCATTCCATTCCATTCCATTCCATTCCATTCCATTCCATTCCATTCCATTCCATTCCGTTCTAGTCGGGTTGATTCCATTCTATTCCATTCCATTCCATTCCATTCCATTCCATTCCATTCCATTCGATTCCATTCCATTCCATTCCATTCTATTCCATTCCATTCTATTCCATTCCATTCTACTCCATTGAATTCCATTCCATTCCATTCAATTCCATTCCATTCCATCCCTTTCCATTCCATTTAGTTCTACTCGGGTTGATTCCATTCCATTCCATTCCATTCCATTCCATTCCATTCCATTCCATTCCATTCCATTCCATTCCATTCTATTCCTTTCGATTCCATTCCATTCCATTAAATTCCATTCCATTCCATTCCATTCCATTCCATTCCATTCCATTCCATTCCATTCCGCTCTACTCGGGTTGATTCCACTCCATTCCATTCCATTCCATTCCATTATATACCATCCCATTCGATTCCATTCCATTCCATTCCATTCCATTCCATTCCATTCCATTCCATTCCATTCCATTCCATTCCGTTCTAGTCGGGTTGATTCCATTCTATTCCATTCCATTCCATTCCATTCCATTCCATTCCATTCGATTCCATTCCATTCCATTCCATTCTATTCCATTCCATTCTACTCCATTGAATTCCATTCCATTCCATTCAATTCCATTCCATTCCATCCCTTTCCATTCCATTTAGTTCTACTCGGGTTGATTCCATTCCATTCCATTCCATTCCATTCCATTCCATTCCATTCCATTCAATTCCATTGCATTCCGTTACTTTCCATTCCATTCCATTCCAATCCATTCCATTCTACTCGGGTTGACTCCATTCCATTCCATTCCTTTCCATTCCATTATATTCCATTCTAATCCATTCGATTCCTTTCGATTCCATTCCATTCCATTCCATTCCATTCCATTGCATTCCATTCCATTCCATTCCATTCCATTCCGTTCTACTCGGGTTGATTCCATTCCATTCCTTTCCATTCCATTCCATTCCATTCCATTCCATTCCATTCCATTCCATTCCATTCCATTCCCTTCCATTCCATTCCATTCCAATCCATTCCATTCTACTCGGGTTGATTCCATTCCATTCCATTGCATTCGACTCCATTCGATTCCATTCGATTCCATTCCATTCCATTCCGTTCCATTCCATTCCATTCCATTCCATTCTATTCCATTGAATTCCATTCCATTCCATTCCATTCCATTCCATTCCATTCCATTCCATTCCATTCCATTCCATTCCATTCCATTCCATTCCGTTCTACTCGGGTTGATTCCATTCCATTCCATTCCATTCCATTCCATTCCATTCCATTCCATTCCATTCCAATCTATTCCATTCTATTCAATTCGATTCCATTCGATTCCATTCAATTCCATTCAATTCCATTCCATTCCATTCCATTCCATTCGATTCCATTCCATTCCATTCGATTCCATTCGATTCCATTCCATTCCATTCCATTCCATTCCATTCCAATCCATGCCATTCTACTCGGGTTGATTCCATTCCATTCCATTCCATTCCATTCCATTCCATTCCATTCCATTCCATTCCATTCCATTCCTTTCGATTCCATTCCATTCCATTCCATTCCATTCCATTCCATTCCATTCCATTCCATTCCATTCCATTCCGTTCTACTCGGGTTGATTCCATTCCATTCCATTCCATTCCATTCCATTCCATTCGATTCCATTCGATTCCATTCCATTCCATTCCATTCCGTTCCATTCCATTCCATTTCAATCTATTCCATTCGATTCCATTCCATTCCATTCCATTCCATTCCATTCCATTCCAATCCATTCCATTCTACTCGTGTTGATTCCCTTCCATTCCATTCCACTCCATTCCATTCCATTCCATTCCATTCCATTCCATTCCATTCCATTCCATTCCATTCCATTCCATTCCATTCCATTCCATTCCATTCCGTTCTACTCGGGTTGATTCCATTCTATTCCATTACATTCCATTCGATTCCATTCGATTCCATTCGATTCCTTTCCATTCCATTCCATTCCATTCCATTCCATTCCATTCTATTCCATTCCATTCCATTCCATTCCATTCCATTCCATTCCAATCCATTCCCTTCCGTTCTATTCGGGTTGATTCTATTCCATTCCATTCCATTCCATTCCATTCCATTCCATTCCATTCCATTCCATTCTATTGCATTCCATTCGATTCCATTCGATTCCATTCCATTCCATTCCATTCCATTCCATTCCATTCCATTCCATTCCATTCCATTCTATTCCATTCCATTCCATTCTGTTCCATTCTATTCCATTCCATTCCATTCCGTTCCACTCGGGTTGATTCCATTCTATTCCATTCCATTCCATTCGATTCCATTCGATATCATTCGATTCCATTCCATTCCATTCCATTCCATTCCATTCCATTCCATTCCATTCTATTCCATTCCATTCCATTCCATTCCATTCCATTCTATTCCATTCCATTCCATTCCGTTCTACTCGGGTTGATTCCATTCCATTCCATTTCATTCCATTCCATTCCATTCCATTCGATTCCATTCGATTCCATTCCATTCCATTCCATTCCAATCCATTCCATTCTACTCGGGTTGATTCCATTCCATTCCATTCCATTCCATTCCATTCCATTCCATTCCATTCCATTCCACTCGATTCCATTCCATTCCATTCCATTCCATTCCAATCCATTCCATTCTACTCGGGTGGATTCCATTCCATTCCATTCTTTTCCATTCCATTCCATTCCATTCCATTACATTACATTCCATTCGGTTCCATTCCATTCCATTCCATTCCATTCCATTCCATTCCATTCCGTTCTAATCGGGTTGATTCCATTCTATTCCATTCCATTCCATTCCATTCCATTCCATTCCATTCCATTCCATTCCATTCCATTCCATTCTATTCCATTCCATTCTACTCCATTGAATTCCATTCCATTCCATTCTATTCCATTCCATTCCATTCCTTTCCATTCCATTTAGTTCTACTCGGGTTGATTCCATTCCATTCCATTCCATTCCTTTCCATTCCATTCCAATCCATTCCATTCCATTACTTTCCATTCCATTCCATTCCAATCCATTCCATTCTACTCGGGTTGACTCCATTCCATTCCATTCCATTACATTACATTCCATTATATTCCATTCCATTCCATTCGATTCCGTTCGATTCCATTCCATTCCATTCCATTCCATTCCATTCCATTCCATTCCATTCCATTCCATTCGATTCCATTCCATTCCATTCGATTCCATTGCATTCCATTCCATTCCATTCCATTCCATTCCAATCCATTCCATTCTACTCGGGTTGATTCAATTCCATTCCATTCCATTCCATTCCTTTCGATTCCATTCCTTTCCATTCCATTCCATTCCATTCCATTCCATTCCATTCCATTCCGTTCTACTCGGGTTGATTCCACTCCATTCCATTCCATTCCATTCCATTCCATTCCATTCCATTCCATTCCATTCCTTTCCATTCCAACCAATTCCGTTCTACTCGGGTTGATTCCATTCCATTCCATTGAATTCCATTCCATTCCATGCCATTCCATGCCATTCCATTCCATTCCATTCCATTCGATTCCATTCCATTCCATTCCATTCCAAACCATTCCATTCTACTCGGGTTCATCATTCCATTCCATTCCATTCCATTCCATTCCACTCGGGTTCATTCCATTCCATTCCATTCCATTCCATTCCATTCCATTCCACTCGGGTGCATTCCATTCCATTCCATTCCATTCCATTCCATTCCATTCCATTCCGTTCTGCTCAGGTTGATTTCCATTCCATTCCATTCCATTCCATTCCATTCCATTCCATTCCATTCCATTCCATTCCATTCCATTCCATTCCATTCCATTCCGTTCTCCTCGGCTTGAATCCATTGAGTTCCGTTCCGTTCCTTTCCGTCCCGACACGTCCCGTCCCGTCCCGTCCCGTCCCGTCCCGTCCCGTGCCGTTTTACTCGGGTTGATTCCTTTCCATTCCGTTCCGCTCGTTTCCGTTACGTTCCATTCCGTTCCACGCGGGTTGGTTCAATTCCATTCTATTCTATTCTATTCCTTTCCCTTCCATTCCATTCCATTCCATTCCATTCTACTCGGGTTGATTCCATGCCATTCCGTTCCGCTCCATTCCATTCCACGCGGGTTGGTTCAATTCCATTCTATTCTATTCTATTCCTTTCCCTTCCATTCCATTCCATTCCATTCCATTCTACTCGGGTTGATTCCATGCCATTCCGTTCCGTTCCATTCCGTCCCATTCCGACCCGTCCCATCCCGTCCCGTCCCGTCCCATCCCGTTCCGTTCCACATGGGTTGATTCAATTCCTTTCGGTTACATTGAATTCCATTCCATTCCATTCTACTCGGATTGATTCCATTCCATTCCATTCCATTCCATTCCATTCCATTCCATTCCATTCCATTCCATTCCATTGCGTTCCATTCGATTCGATTCCATTCCATTCCTTTCCATTCCATTCCAATCCATTCCATTCTACTTGGGTTGATTCCATTCCATTCCATTCCATTCCATTCCATTCCATTCAATTCCATTCCATTCCATTCCATTCCATTCCATTCCATTCCATTCCATTCCATTCCATTCCACTCGATTCCATTCCATTCCATTCCATTCCATTCCATTCCAATCCATTCCATTCTACTCGGGTGGATTCCATTCCATTCCATTCCTTTCCATTCCATTCCATTCCATTCCATTACATTCCATTCGGTTCCATTCCATTCCATTCCATTCCATTCCATTCCATTCCATTCCACTCGATTCCATTGCATTACATTCCATTCCATTCCAATCCATTCCATTCTACTCGGGTGGATTCCATTCCATTCCATTCTTTTCCATTCCATTCCATTCCATTCCATTACATTACATTCCATTCGGTTCCATTCCATTCCATTCCATTCCATTCCATTCCATTCCATTCCATTCCATTCCATTCCGTTCTAATCGGGTTGATTCCATTCTATTCCATTCCATTCCATTCCATTCCATTCAATTCCATTCCATTCCATTCCATTCCATTCCATTCTATTCCATTCCATTCTACTCCATTGAATTCCATTCCATTCCATTCTATTCCATTCCATTCCATTCCTTTCCATTCCATTTAGTTCTACTCGGGTTGATTCCATTCCATTCCATTCCATTCCTTTCCATTCCATTCCAATCCATTCCATTCCATTACTTTCCATTCCATTCCATTCCAATCCATTCCATTCTACTCGGGTTGACTCCATTCCATTCCATTCCATTACATTACATTCCATTATATTCCATTCCATTCCATTCGATTCCGTTCGATTCCATTCCATTCCATTCCATTCCATTCCATTCCATTCGATTCCATTCCATTCCATTCCATTCCATTCCATTCCATTCCAATCCATTCCATTCTACTCGGGTTGATTCAATTCCATTCCATTCCATTCCATTCCATTCCATTCCATTCCATTCCTTTCGATTCCATTCCTTTCCATTCCATTCCATTCCATTCCATTCCATTCCATTCCATTCCGTTCTACTCGGGTTGATTCCACTCCATTCCATTCCATTCCATTCCATTCCATTCCATTCCATTCCATTCCATTCCATTCCTTTCCATTCCAACCCATTCCGTTCTACTCGGGTTGATTCCATTCCATTCCATTGAATTCCATTCCATTCCAATCCATTCCATTCCATTCCATTCCATTCCATTCCATTCCATTCGATTCCATTCCATTCC
The DNA here is from genome assembly GCF_029281585.2 of Gorilla gorilla gorilla. Lineage (NCBI taxonomy): Eukaryota > Metazoa > Chordata > Mammalia > Primates > Hominidae > Gorilla > Gorilla gorilla. The sequence continues at coordinate 6,334,822 of NC_073241.2, forward strand.
ATTCCATTCCAAACCATTCCATTCTACTCGGGTTCATCATTCCATTCCATTCCATTCCATTCCATTCCACTCGGGTTCATTCCATTCCATTCCATTCCATTCCATTCCATTCCTTTCCACTCGGGTGCATTCCATTCCATTCCATTCCATTCCATTCCATTCCATTCCATTCCGTTCTGCTCAGGTTGATTTCCATTCCATTCCATTCCATTCCATTCCATTCCATTCCATTCCATTCCATTCCATTCCATTCCATTCCATTCCATTCCATTCCATTCCATTCCGTTCTACTCGGCTTGAATCCATTGAGTTCCGTTCCGTTCCGTTCCGTCCCGACACGTCCCGTCCCGTCCCGTCCCGTCCCGTCCCGTCCCGTGCCGTTTTACTCGGGTTGATTCCTTTCCATTCCGTTCCGCTCGTTTCCGTTACGTTCCATTCCGTTCCACGCGGGTTGGTTCAATTCCATTCTATTCTATTCTATTCCTTTCCCTTCCATTCCATTCCATTCCATTCCATTCTACTCGGGTTGATTCCATGCCATTCCGTTCCGCTCCATTCCGTTCCACGCGGGTTGGTTCAATTCCATTCTATTGTATTCTATTCCTTTCCCTTCCATTCCATTCCATTCCATTCCATTCTACTCGGGTTGATTCCATGCCATTCCGTTCCGTTCCATTCCGTCCCATCCCGACCCGTCCCATCCCGTCCCGTCCCGTCCCATCCCGTTCCGTTCCACATGGGTTGATGCTATTCCTTTCAGTTACATTGAATTCCATTCCATTCCATTCTACTCGGATTGATTCCATTCCATTCCATTCCATTCCATTCCATTCCATTCCATTCCATTCCATTCCATTGCGTTCCATTCGATTCGATTCCATTCCATTCCTTTCCATTCCATTCCAATCCATTCCATTCTACTTGGGTTGATTCCATTCCATTCCATTCCATTCCATTCGATTCCATTCAATTCCATTCCATTCCATTCCATTCCATTCCATTCCATTCCATTCCATTCCATTCCACTCGATTCCATTCCATTCCATTCCATTCCATTCCAATCCATTCCATTCTACTCGGGTGGATTCCATTCCATTCCATTCCTTTCCATTCCATTCCATTCCATTCCATTACATTCCATTCGGTTCCATTCCATTCCATTCCATTCCATTCCATTCCATTCCATTCCATTCCATTCCATTCCATTCCGTTCTAATCGGGTTGATTCCATTCTATTCCATTCCATTCCATTCCATTCCATTCAATTCCATTCCATTCCATTCCATTCCATTCCATTCTATTCCATTCCATTCTACTCCATTGAATTCCATTCCATTCCATTCTATTCCATTCCATTCCATTCCGTTCCATTCCATTTAGTTCTACTCGGGTTGATTCCATTCCATTCCATTCCATTCCTTTCCATTCCATTCCAATCCATTCCATTCCATTACTTTCCATTCCATTCCATTCCAATCCATTCCATTCTACTCGGGTTGATTCAATTCCATTCCATTCCATTCCATTCCATTCCATTCCATTCCATTCCATTCCTTTCGATTCCATTCCATTCCATTCCATTCCATTCCATTCCATTCCATTCCATTCCATTCCATTCCATTCCATTCCATTCCGTTCTACTCGGGTTGATTCCATTCCATTCCATTCCATTCCATTCCATTCCATTCCATTCCATTCCATTCCTTTCCATTCCAACCCATTCCGTTCTACTCGGGTTGATTCCATTCCATTCCATGGAATTCCATTCCATTCCATTCCATTCCATTCGATTCCATTCCATTCCATTCCATTCCAAAACATTCCATTCTACTCGGGTTCATCATTCCATTCCATTCCATTCCATTCCATTCCACTCGGGTTCATTCCATTCCATTCCATTCCATTCCATTCCATTCCATTCCACTCGGGTGCATTCCATTCCATTCCATTCCATTCCATTCCATTCCATTCCATTCCATTCCATTCCATTCCGTTCTGCTCAGGTTGATTTCCATTCCATTCCATTCCATTCCATTCCATTCCATTCCATTCCATTCCATTCCATTCCATTCCATTCCATTCCATTCCTTTCCATTCCATTCCATTCCGTTCTACTCGGCTTGAATCCATTGAGTTCCGTTCCGTTCCGTTCCGTCCCGACACGTCCCGTCCCGTCCCGTCCCGTCCCGTCCCGTCCCGTGCCGTTTTACTCGGGTTGATTCCTTTCCATTCCGTTCCGCTCGTTTCCGTTACGTTCCATTCCGTTCCACGCGGGTTGGTTCAATTCCATTCTATTCTATTCTATTCCTTTCCCTTCCATTCCATTCCATTCCATTCCATTCTACTCGGGTTGATTCTATGCCATTCCGTTCCGCTCCATTCCGTTCCACGCTGGTTGGTTCAATTCCATTCTATTCTATTCTATTCCTTTCCCTTCCATTCCATTCCATTCCATTCCATTCTACTCGGGTTGATTCCATGCCATTCCGTTCCGTTCCATTCCGTCCCATCCCGACCCGTCCCATCCCGTCCCGTCCCGTCCCATCCCGTTCCGTTCCACATGGGTTGATTCAATTCCTTTCGGTTACATTGAATTCCATTCCATTCCATTCTACTCGGATTGATTCCATTCCATTCCATTCCATTCCATTCCATTCCATTCCATTCCATTCCATTCCATTCCATTCCATTGCGTTCCATTCGATTCGATTCCATTCCATTCCATTCCATTCCATTCCAATCCATTCCATTCTACTTGGGTTGATTCCATTCCATTCCATTCCATTCCATTCGATTCCATTCCATTCCATTCCATTCCATTCCATTCCATTCCATTCGGTTCCATTCCATTCCATTCCATTCCATTCCATTCCATTCCATTCCATTCCATTCCATTCCATTCCGTTCTAATCGGGTTGATTCCATTCTATTCCATTCCATTCCATTCCATTCCATTCAATTCCATTCCATTCCATTCCATTCCATTCCATTCTATTCCATTCCATTCTACTCCATTGAATTCCATTCCATTCCATTCTATTCCATTCCATTCCATTCCTTTCCATTCCATTTAGTTCTACTCGGGTTGATTCCATTCCATTCCATTCCATTCCTTTCCATTCCATTCCAATCCATTCCATTCCATTACTTTCCATTCCATTCCATTCCAATCCATTCCATTCTACTCGGGTTGACTCCATTCCATTCCATTCCATTACATTACATTCCATTATATTCCATTCCATTCCATTCGATTCCGTTCGATTCCATTCCATTCCATTCCATTCCATTCCATTCCATTCCATTCCATTCCATTCCATTCCATTCCATTCGATTCCATTCCATTCCATTCCATTCCATTCCATTCCATTCCAATCCATTCCATTCTACTCGGGTTGATTCAATTCCATTCCATTCCATTCCATTCCATTCCATTCCATTCCATTCCTTTCGATTCCATTCCTTTCCATTCCATTCCATTCCATTCCATTCCATTCCATTCCATTCCGTTCTACTCGGGTTGATTCCACTCCATTCCATTCCATTCCATTCCATTCCATTCCATTCCATTCCATTCCATTCCATTCCATTCCTTTCCATTCCAACCCATTCCGTTCTACTCGGGTTGATTCCATTCCATTCCATTGAATTCCATTCCATTCCAATCCATTCCATTCCATTCCATTCCATTCCATTCCATTCCATTCGATTCCATTCCATTCCATTCCATTCCAAACCATTCCATTCTACTCGGGTTCATCATTCCATTCCATTCCATTCCATTCCATTCCACTCGGGTTCATTCCATTCCATTCCATTCCATTCCATTCCATTCCATTCCTTTCCACTCGGGTGCATTCCATTCCATTCCATTCCATTCCATTCCATTCCATTCCATTCCATTCCATTCCGTTCTGCTCAGGTTGATTTCCATTCCATTCCATTCCATTCCATTCCATTCCATTCCATTCCATTCCATTCCATTCCATTCCATTCCATTCCATTCCATTCCATTCCGTTCTACTCGGCTTGAATCCATTGAGTTCCGTTCCGTTCCGTTCCGTCCCGACACGTCCCGTCCCGTCCCGTCCCGTCCCGTCCCGTCCCGTGCCGTTTTACTCGGGTTGATTCCTTTCCATTCCGTTCCGCTCGTTTCCGTTACGTTCCATTCCGTTCCACGCGGGTTGGTTCAATTCCATTCTATTCTATTCTATTCCTTTCCCTTCCATTCCATTCCATTCCATTCCATTCTACTCGGGTTGATTCCATGCCATTCCGTTCCGCTCCATTCCGTTCCACGCGGGTTGGTTCAATTCCATTCTATTGTATTCTATTCCTTTCCCTTCCATTCCATTCCATTCCATTCCATTCTACTCGGGTTGATTCCATGCCATTCCGTTCCGTTCCATTCCGTCCCATCCCGACCCGTCCCATCCCGTCCCGTCCCGTCCCATCCCGTTCCGTTCCACATGGGTTGATGCTATTCCTTTCAGTTACATTGAATTCCATTCCATTCCATTCTACTCGGATTGATTCCATTCCATTCCATTCCATTCCATTCCATTCCATTCCATTCCATTCCATTCCATTGCGTTCCATTCGATTCGATTCCATTCCATTCCTTTCCATTCCATTCCAATCCATTCCATTCTACTTGGGTTGATTCCATTCCATTCCATTCCATTCCATTCGATTCCATTCAATTCCATTCCATTCCATTCCATTCCATTCCATTCCATTCCATTCCATTCCATTCCACTCGATTCCATTCCATTCCATTCCATTCCATTCCAATCCATTCCATTCTACTCGGGTGGATTCCATTCCATTCCATTCCTTTCCATTCCATTCCATTCCATTCCATTACATTCCATTCGGTTCCATTCCATTCCATTCCATTCCATTCCATTCCATTCCATTCCATTCCATTCCATTCCATTCCATTCCGTTCTAATCGGGTTGATTCCATTCTATTCCATTCCATTCCATTCCATTCCATTCAATTCCATTCCATTCCATTCCATTCCATTCCATTCTATTCCATTCCATTCTACTCCATTGAATTCCATTCCATTCCATTCTATTCCATTCCATTCCATTCCGTTCCATTCCATTTAGTTCTACTCGGGTTGATTCCATTCCATTCCATTCCATTCCTTTCCATTCCATTCCAATCCATTCCATTCCATTACTTTCCATTCCATTCCATTCCAATCCATTCCATTCTACTCGGGTTGATTCAATTCCATTCCATTCCATTCCATTCCATTCCATTCCATTCCATTCCATTCCTTTCGATTCCATTCCATTCCATTCCATTCCATTCCATTCCATTCCATTCCATTCCATTCCATTCCATTCCATTCCGTTCTACTCGGGTTGATTCCATTCCATTCCATTCCATTCCATTCCATTCCATTCCATTCCATTCCATTCCATTCCTTTCCATTCCAACCCATTCCGTTCTACTCGGGTTGATTCCATTCCATTCCATGGAATTCCATTCCATTCCATTCCATTCCATTCGATTCCATTCCATTCCATTCCATTCCAAACCATTCCATTCTACTCGGGTTCATCATTCCATTCCATTCCATTCCATTCCATTCCACTCGGGTTCATTCCATTCCATTCCATTCCATTCCATTCCATTCCATTCCACTCGGGTGCATTCCATTCCATTCCATTCCATTCCATTCCATTCCATTCCATTCCATTCCATTCCATTCCATTCCGTTCTGCTCAGGTTGATTTCCATTCCATTCCATTCCATTCCATTCCATTCCATTCCATTCCATTCCATTCCATTCCATTCCATTCCATTCCATTCCATTCCATTCCTTTCCATTCCATTCCATTCCGTTCTACTCGGCTTGAATCCATTGAGTTCCGTTCCGTTCCGTTCCGTCCCGACACGTCCCGTCCCGTCCCGTCCCGTCCCGTCCCGTCCCGTGCCGTTTTACTCGGGTTGATTCCTTTCCATTCCGTTCCGCTCGTTTCCGTTACGTTCCATTCCGTTCCACGCGGGTTGGTTCAATTCCATTCTATTCTATTCTATTCCTTTCCCTTCCATTCCATTCCATTCCATTCCATTCTACTCGGGTTGATTCTATGCCATTCCGTTCCGCTCCATTCCGTTCCACGCTGGTTGGTTCAATTCCATTCTATTCTATTCTATTCCTTTCCCTTCCATTCCATTCCATTCCATTCCATTCTACTCGGGTTGATTCCATGCCATTCCGTTCCGTTCCATTCCGTCCCATCCCGACCCGTCCCATCCCGTCCCGTCCCGTCCCATCCCGTTCCGTTCCACATGGGTTGATTCAATTCCTTTCGGTTACATTGAATTCCATTCCATTCCATTCTACTCGGATTGATTCCATTCCATTCCATTCCATTCCATTCCATTCCATTCCATTCCATTCCATTCCATTCCATTGCGTTCCATTCGATTCGATTCCATTCCATTCCATTCCATTCCATTCCAATCCATTCCATTCTACTTGGGTTGATTCCATTCCATTCCATTCCATTCCATTCGATTCCATTCCATTCCATTCCATTCCATTCCATTCCATTCCATTCCATTCCATTCCATTCCATTCCATTCCATTCCATTCGATTCCATTCTGTTCTACTCGGGTTGATTCCACTCCATTCCATTCCATTCCATTCCAATCTATTCCATTCCATTCCATTCTATTCCATTCGTTTCCATTCCATTCCATTTCATTTTATTCCATTACATTCCATTCCATTCTATTCCATTGAATTCCATTCCATTCCATTCCATTCCATTCCATTCCATTCCGCTCTACTCGGGTTGATTCCACTCCATTCCATTCCATTCCATTCCATTCCATTCCACTCGGGTTGAGCATTCCATTCCATTCCATTCCATTGCATTCCATTCCATTCCATTCCATTCCTTTCCATTTACTCCATTCCGTTCTACTCGGGTTGATTCCATTGAGTTTGGTTCCGTTCCGTTCCATCCCGTCCCGTCCCGTCCCGTCCCGTCCCGTGCCGTTTTACTCAGGTTGATTCCTTTCCATTCCGTTCCGCTCGTTTTCGTTGCGTTCCATTCCGTTCCACGCGGGTTGGTTCAATTCCATTCTATTCTATTCTATTCCTTTCCATTCCATTCCATTCCATTCCATTCCATTCTACTCGGGTTGATTCCATGCCATTCCGTTCCGTTCCATTCCGTCCCATCCCGAACCGTCCCATCACGTCCCGTCCCGTCCCATCCCGTTCCGTTCCACATGGGTTGATTCAATTCCTTTCGGTTACATTGAATTCCATTCCATTCCATTCTACTCGGATTGATTCCATTCCATTCCATTCCACTCCATTCCATTCCATTCCATTCCATTCCATTCCTTTCCATTCCAATCCATTCCATGCTACTCGGGTTGATTCCATTCCATTCCATTCCATTCCATTCCATTCCATTCCATTCCATTCCATTCCATTCCATTCCATTCCATTCCATTTCATTCCATTCCATTCCATTTCATTCCATTCCATTCCATTCCATTCCATTCCATTCCATTCCATTCCATTCCATTCCATTCCATTAGATTCCATTCCATTCCATTCCATTCCATTCCATTCCGTTCTACTCGGGTTGATTCCATTCCATTCCATTCCATTCCGTTCTACTCGGATTGATTCCATTCCATTCCATTCCATTCCATTCCATTCCATTCCATTCCATTCCATTCCATTCCATTGCGTTCCATTCGATTCGATTCCATTCCATTCCTTTCCATTCCATTCCAATCCATTCCATTCTACTTGGGTTGATTCCATTCCATTCCATTCCATTCCATTCGATTCCATTCAATTCCATTCCATTCCATTCCATTCCATTCCATTCCATTCCATTCCATTCCATTCCACTCGATTCCATTCCATTCCATTCCATTCCATTCCAATCCATTCCATTCTACTCGGGTGGATTCCATTCCATTCCATTCCTTTCCATTCCATTCCATTCCATTCCATTACATTCCATTCGGTTCCATTCCATTCCATTCCATTCCATTCCATTCCATTCCATTCCATTCCATTCCATTCCATTCCGTTCTAATCGGGTTGATTCCATTCTATTCCATTCCATTCCATTCCATTCCATTCCATTCCATTCCATTCCATTCCATTCCATTCCATTCCATTCCATTCTATTCCATTCCATTCTACTCCATTGAATTCCATTCCATTCCATTCTATTCCATTCCATTCCATTCCGTTCCATTCCATTTAGTTCTACTCGGGTTGATTCCATTCCATTCCATTCCATTCCTTTCCATTCCATTCCAATCCATTCCATTCCATTACTTTCCATTCCATTCCATTCCAATCCATTCCATTCTACTCGGGTTGATTCAATTCCATTCCATTCCATTCCATTCCATTCCATTCCATTCCATTCCATTCCATTCCTTTCGATTCCATTCCATTCCATTCCATTCCATTCCATTCCATTCCATTCCATTCCATTCCATTCCATTCCATTCCGTTCTACTCGGGTTGATTCCATTCCATTCCATTCCATTCCATTCCATTCCATTCCATTCCATTCCATTCCTTTCCATTCCAACCCATTCCGTTCTACTCGGGTTGATTCCATTCCATTCCATGGAATTCCATTCCATTCCATTCCATTCCATTCCATTCCATTCGATTCCATTCCATTCCATTCCATTCCAAACCATTCCATTCTACTCGGGTTCATCATTCCATTCCATTCCATTCCATTCCATTCCACTCGGGTTCATTCCATTCCATTCCATTCCATTCCATTCCATTCCACTCGGGTGCATTCCATTCCATTCCATTCCATTCCATTCCATTCCATTCCATTCCATTCCGTTCTGCTCAGGTTGATTTCCATTCCATTCCATTCCATTCCATTCCATTCCATTCCATTCCATTCCATTCCATTCCATTCCATTCCATTCCTTTCCATTCCATTCCATTCCGTTCTACTCGGCTTGAATCCATTGAGTTCCGTTCCGTTCCATTCCGTCCCGACACGTCCCGTCCCGTCCCGTCCCGTCCCGTCCCGTCCCGTGCCGTTTTACTCGGGTTGATTCCTTTCCATTCCGTTCCGCTCGTTTCCGTTACGTTCCATTCCGTTCCACGCGGGTTGGTTCAATTCCATTCTATTCTATTCTATTCCTTTCCCTTCCATTCCATTCCATTCCATTCCATTCTACTCGGGTTGATTCTATGCCATTCCGTTCCGCTCCATTCCGTTCCACGCTGGTTGGTTCAATTCCATTCTATTCTATTCTATTCCTTTCCCTTCCATTCCATTCCATTCCATTCCATTCTACTCGGGTTGATTCCATGCCATTCCGTTCCGTTCCATTCCGTCCCATCCCGACCCGTCCCATCCCGTCCCGTCCCGTCCCATCCCGTTCCGTTCCACATGGGTTGATTCAATTCCTTTCGGTTACATTGAATTCCATTCCATTCCATTCTACTCGGATTGATTCCATTCCATTCCATTCCATTCCATTCCATTCCATTCCATTCCATTGCGTTCCATTCGATTCGATTCCATTCCATTCCATTCCATTCCATTCCAATCCATTCCATTCTACTTGGGTTGATTCCATTCCATTCCATTCCATTCCATTCGATTCCATTCCATTCCATTCCATTCCATTCCATTCCATTCCATTCCATTCCATTCCATTCCATTCCATTCCTTTCGATTCCATTCTGTTCTACTCGGGTTGATTCCACTCCATTCCATTCCATTCCATTCCAATCTATTCCATTCCATTCCATTCTATTCCATTCGTTTCCATTCCATTCCATTTCATTTTATTCCATTACATTCCATTCCATTCTATTCCATTGAATTCCATTCCATTCCATTCCATTCCATTCCATTCCGTTCTACTCGGGTTGATTCCACTCCATTCCATTCCATTCCATTCCATTCCATTCCACTCGGGTTGATCATTCCATTCCATTCCATTCCATTGCATTCCATTCCATTCCATTCCATTCCATTCCTTTCCATTTACTCCATTCCGTTCTACTCGGGTTGATTCCATTGAGTTTGGTTCCGTTCCGTTCCATCCCGTCCCGTCCCGTCCCGTCCCGTCCCGTGCCGTTTTACTCAGGTTGATTCCTTTCCATTCCGTTCCGCTCGTTTTCGTTGCGTTCCATTCCGTTCAACGCGGGTTGGTTCAATTCCATTCTATTCTATTCTATTCCTTTCCATTCCATTCCATTCCATTCCATTCCATTCTACTCGGGTTGATTCCATGCCATTCCGTTCCGTTCCATTCCGTCCCATCCCGAACCGTCCCATCACGTCCCGTCCCGTCCCATCCCGTTCCGTTCCACATGGGTTGATTCAATTCCTTTCGGTTACATTGAATTCCATTCCATTCCATTCTACTCGGATTGATTCCATTCCATTCCATTCCATTCCATTCCATTCCATTCCATTCCATTCCATTCCATTCCTTTCCATTCCAATCCATTCCATGCTACTCGGGTTGATTCCATTCCATTCCATTCCATTCCATTCCATTCCATTCCATTCCATTCCATTCCATTCCATTCCATTCCATTCCATTTCATTCCATTCCATTCCATTCCATTCCATTCCATTCCATTCCATTCCAATCCATTCCATTCCATTAGATTCCATTCCATTCCATTCCATTCCATTCCATTCCGTTCTACTCGGGTTGATTCCATTCTATTCCATTCCATTCCGTTCGATTCCATTTGATTCCATTTGATTCCATTCCATTCCATTCCATTCCCTTCCATTCCATTCTATTCCATTGAATTCCATTCCATTCCATTCCATTCCATTCCATTCCGTTCTACTCTGATTGATTCCATTAAATTCCATTCCATTCCATTCCGTTCTACTCTGATTGATTCCATTAAATTCCATTCCATTCCATTCCATTCGATTCCATTCCATTCCATTCCATTCCATTCCATTCCATTGCATTCCATTCCATTCCAATACATTCCATTCTACTCTGGTTGATTCCATTCCATTCCATTCCATTCCATTCCATTCGTCTCCATTCGATTCCATTGGATTCCATTCCATTCCATTCCATGGAATTCCATTCCATTCCACTCCATTCCATTCCATTCCATTCCATTCCATTAAATTCCATTCCATTCCATTCCGTTCTACTCGGGTTGATTCCATTCCATTCCATTCCATTCCATTCCATTCCATTCCATTCCATTCCATTCCATTCCATTCCATTCCACTCCATTCCATTCGATTCCATTCGATTCCATTCCATTCCATTCCATTCCATTCCAATCCATTCCATTCTACTCGGGTTGATTCCATTCCATTCCGTTCCATTCCATTCCATTCCATTCCATTCCATTCCATTCCATTCCATTCCATAGCATTCCATTCGATTCCATTAGATTCCATTCCATTCCATTCCATTCCATTCCATTCCATTCCATTCCGTTCCACTCGGGTTGATTCCATTCTATTCCATTCCATTCCATTCGATTCCATTCGATATCATTCGATTCCATTCCATCCCATTCCATTCCGTTCTACTCGGGTTGATTCCATTCCATTTCATTCCATTCCATTCCATTCCATTCCATTCCATTCCATTCCACTCGATTCCATTCCATTCCACTCGATTCCATTCCATTCCTTTCCATTCCATTCCAATCCATTCCATTCTACTCGGGTGGATTCCATTCCATTCCATTCCATTCCATTCCATTCCATTCCATTCCATTCCATTCCACTCGATTCCATTCCATTCCACTCGATTCCATTCCATTCCTTTCCATTCCATTCCAATCCATTCCATTCTACTCGGGTGGATTCCATTCCATTCCATTCCATTCCATTCCATTCCATTCCATTCCATTCCATTCCATTCCATTCCATTCCATTCCATTCCGTTCTACTCTGATTGATTCCATTCCATTCCATTCCATTCCATTCCATTCCATTCCATTCCATTCCATTCCATTCCAATACATTCCATTCTACTCTGGTTGATTCCATTCCATTCCATTCCATTCCATTCCATTCGTCTGCATTCGATTCCATTCCATTCCATTCCATTCTATTCCATTGAATTCCATTGAATTCCATTACATTCCATTCCATTCCATTCCATTCGATTCCATTCCATTCCATTCCATTCCATTCCATTCGATTCCATTCCATTCCATTCCATTCCATTCCATTCCATTCCATTCCATTCCAATCTATTCCATTCCATTCAATTCTATTCCATTCGTTTCCATTCCATTCCATTTCATTTTATTCCATTACATTCCATTCCATTCTATTCCATTGAATTCCATTCCATTCCATTCCATTCCATTCAATTCCATTCCATTCCATTCCATTCCGTTCTACTCGGGTTGATTCCACTCCATTCCATTCCATTCCATTCCATTCCATTCCACTCGGGTTGATCATTCCATTCCATTCCATTCCATTCCATTCCATTCCATTCCATTCCATTCCGTTCCATTCCGTTCCATTCCACTCGGGCTCATTCCATTCCATTCCATTCAATTCCATTCCATTCCATTCCATTGCATTCCATTCCATTCCATTCCATTCCGTTCTACTCGGTTTGATTTCCATTCCATTCCATTCCATTCCATTCTATTCCATTCCATTCCATTCCTTTCCATTCCATTTAGTTCTACTCGGGTTGATTCCATTCCATTCCATTCCATTCCATTCCATTCCATTCCACTCCATTCCATTCCATTCCATTACTTTCCATTCCATTCCATTCCAATCCATTCCATTCTACTCGGGTTGACTCCATTCCATTCCATTCCATTCCATTCCATTCCATTCCATTATATTCCATTCTATTCCATTCGATTCCGTTCGATTCCATTCCATTCCATTCCATTCCATTCCATTCCATTCCATTCCATTCCATTCCATTCCATTCCATTCCATTCCATTCCATTCCATTCGATTCCATTCCATTCCATTCCATTCCATTCCATTCCATTCCATTCCATTCCATTCCATTCCATTCCATTTACTCCATTCAGTTCTACTCGGGTTGATTCCATTGAGTTTGGTTCCGTCCCGTCCCGTCCCGTCCCGTCCCGTCCCGTGCCGTTTTACTCAGGTTGATTCCTTTCCATTCCGTTCCGCTCGTTTCCTTTAGTTTCCATTCCGTTCCACGCGGGTTGGTTCAATTCCATTCTATTCTATTCTATTCCTTTCCCTTCCATTCCATTCCATTCCATTCCATTCTACTCGGGTTGATTCCATGCCATTCCGTTCCGTTCCATTCCGTCCCATCCCGATCCGTCCCATCCCGTCCTGTCCCGTCCCATCCCGTTCCATTCCACATGGGTTGATTCAATTCCTTTCGGTTAGATTGAACTCCATTCCATTCCATTCTACTCGGATTGACTCCATTCCATTCCATTCCATTCCATTCCATTCCATTCCATTCCATTCCATTCCATTCCATTCCAATCCATTCCATTCTACTCGGGTTGATTCCATTCTATTCCATTCCATTCCATTCCATTCCATTCCATTCCATTCCATTCCATTTCATTCCATTCCATTCCATTCCATTCCATTCCATTCCATTCCATTCCATTCGATTCGATTCCATTCCATTCCATTCCATTCCATTCCATTCCATTCCATTCCATTCCGTTCTACTCGGGTTGATTCCATTCTATTCCTTTCCATTCCGTTCGATTCCATTTGATTCCATTCGATTCCATTCCATTCCATTCCATTCCCTTCCATTCCATTCTATTCCATTGAATTCCATTCAATTCCATTCCATTCCATTCCATTCCATTCCATTCCATTCCATTCCGTTCTACTCTGATTGATTCCATTCCATTCCATTCCATTCCATTCCATTCCATTCCATTCCATTCCATTCCATTCCATTCCATTCCAATACATTCCATTCTACTCTGGTTGATTCCATTCCATTCCATTCCATTCCATTCCATTCGTCTGCATTCGATTCCATTCCATTCCATTCCATTCTATTCCATTGAATTCCATTGAATTCCATTCCATTCCATTCCATTCCATTCCATTCCATTCGATTCCATTCCATTCCATTCCATTCCATTCGATTCCATTCCATTCCATTCCATTCCATTCCATTCCATTCCATTCCATTCCATTCCATTCCATTCCGTTCTACTCGGGTTGATTCCATTCTATTCCACTCCATTCCGTTCGATTCCATTTGATTCCATTCGATTCCATTCCATTCCATTCCATTCCCTTCCATTCCATTCTATTCCATTGAATTCCATTCCATTCCATTCCATTCCATTCCATTCCATTCCATTCCATTCCGTTCTACTCTGATTGATTCCATTCCATTCCATTCCATTCCATTCCATTCCATTCCATTCCATTCCATTCCATTCCATTCCATTCCAATACATTCCATTCTACTCTGGTTGATTCCATTCCATTCCATTCCATTCCATTCCATTCGTCTCCATTCGATTCCATTCCATTCCATTCCATTCTATTCCATTGAATTCCATTGAATTCCATTCCATTCCATTCCATTCCATTCCATTCCATTCCATTCCATTCCATTCCATTCCGTTCTACTCGGGTTGATTCCACTCCATTCCATTCCATTCCATTCCATTCCATTCCATTCCATTCCATTCCATTCCATTCGTCTCCATTCGATTCCATTCGATTCCATTCCATTCTATTCCATTGAATTCCATTCCATTCCATTCCATTCCATTCCATTCCATTCCATTCCATTCCATTCCATTCCATTCCATTCCATTCCGTTCTACTCGGGTTGATTCCATTCCATTCCATTCCATTCCATTCCATTCCATTCCATTCCATTCCACTCCATTCCATTCGATTCCATTCGATTCCATTCCATTCCATTCCATTCCATTCCAATCCATTCCATTCTACTCGGGTTGATTCCATTCCATTCCATTCCATTCCATCCCATTCCAATCCATTCCATTCCATTCCGTTCTACTCGGGTTGATTCCATTCCATTCCATTTCATTCCATTCCATTCCATTCCATTCCATTCGATTCCATTCGATTCCATTCCATTCCATTCCATTCCAATCCATTCCATTCTACTCGGGTTGATTCCATTCCATTCCATTCCATTCCATTCCATTCCATTCCATTCGATTCCACTCGATTCCACTCCATTCTTTCCATTCCATTCCAATCCATTCCATTCTACTCGGGTGGATTCCATTCCGTTCCATTCCATTCCATTCCATTCCATTCCATTCCATTCCACTCCATTCGATTCCATTCCATTCCATTCCATTCCATTCCATTCCATTCCATTCCATTCGATTCCATTCCATTCCATTCCATTCCGTTCTAGTCGGGTTGATTCCATTCTATTCCATTCCATTCCATTCCATTCCATTCCATTCCATTCCATTCCATTCCATTCCATTCCATTCCATTCTATTCCATTCCATTCTACTCCATTGAATTCCATTCCATTCCATTCTATTCCATTCCATTCCATTCCTTTCCATTCCATTTAATTCTACTCGGGTTGATTCCATTCCATTCCATTCCATTCCATTCCATTCCATTCCATTCCATTCCATTACTTTCCATTCCATTCCATTCCAATCCATTCCATTCTACTCGGGTTGACTCCATTCCATTCCATTCCATTCCATTCCATTCCATTCCATTCCATTCCATTCCATTATAATCCATTCCATTCCATTCGATTCCGTTCTATTCCATTCCATTCCATTCCATTCCATTCCATTCCATTCCATTCAATTCCATTCGATTCCATTCGATTCCATTCCATTCCATTCCATTCCAATCCATTCCATTCTACTCGGGTTGATTCCATTCCATTCCATTCCATTCCATTCCATTCCATTCCATTCCATTCCATTCCATTCTATTCCTTTCGATTCCATTCCATTCCATTAAATTCCATTCCATTCCATTCCATTCCATTCCATTCCATTCCGTTCTACTCGGGTTGATTCCACTCCATTCCATTCCATTCCATTCCATACCATTCCATTCGATTCCATTCCATTCCATTCCATTCCATTCCATTCCATTCCATTCCATTCCATTCCATTCCATTCCGTTCTAGTCGGGTTGATTCCATTCTATTCCATTCCATTCCATTCCATTGCATTCCATTCGATTCCATTCCATTCCATTCCATTCAATTCCATTCCATTCTACTCCATTGAATTCCATTCCATTCCATTCAATTCCATTCCTTTCCATCCCTTTCCATTCCATTTAGTTCTACTCGGGTTCATTCCATTCCATTCCATTCCATTCCATTCCATTCCATTCCATTCAATTCCATTCCATTCCGTTACTTTCCATTCCATTCCATTCCAATCCATTCCATTCTACTCGGGTTGACTCCATTCCATTCCATTCCTTTCCATTCCATTATATTCCATTCTATTCCATTCGATTCCGTTCGATTCGATTCCATTCCATTCCATTGCATTCCATTCCATTCCATTCCATTCCATTCCGTTCTACTCGGGTTGATTCCATTCCATTCCTTTCCATTCCATTCCATTCCATTCCATTCCATTCCATTCCATTCCATTCCATTCCCTTCCATTCCAATCCATTCCATTCTACTCGGGTTGATTCCATTCCATTCCATTGCACTCGACTCCATTCGATTCCATTCGATTCCACTCCATTCCATTCCGTTCCATTCCATTCCATTCCATTCCATTCTATTCCATTGAATTCCATTCCATTCCATTCCATTCCAATCCATTCCATTCCATTCCATTCCATTCCATTCCATTCCCTTCTACTCGGGTTGATACCATTCCATTACATTCCATTACATTCCATTCCATTCCATTCCATTCCATTCCAATCTATTCCATTCTATTCAATTCGATTCCATTCGATTCCATTCAATTCCATTCAATTCCATTCCATTCCATTCCAATCCATTCCATTCTACTCGGGTTGATTCCACTCCATTCCATTCCATTCCATTCCATTCCATTCCATTCCATTCCATTCCATTCCATTCGATTCCATTCCATTCCATTCCATTCCATTCCATTTCTTTCCATTCCAATCTATTCCATTCGATTCCATTCCATTCCATTCCATTCCATTCCATTCCATTCCATTCCATTCCAATCCATTCCATTCTACTCGTATTGATTCCATTCCATTCCATTCCATTCCATTCCATTCCATTCCATTCCATTCCATTCCATTCCATTCCATTCCATTCCATTCCATTCCATTCCATTCCGTTCTACTCGGGTTGATTCCATTCTATTCCATTCCATTCCATTCGATTCCATTCGATTCCATTCGATTCCATTCGATTCCATTCCATTCCATTCCATTCCACTCCATTGAATTCCATTCCATTCCATTCTATTCCATTCCATTCCATTCCTTTCCATTCCATTTAATTCTACTCGGGTTGATTCCATTCCATTCCATTCCATTCCATTCCATTCCATTCCATTCCATTCCATTCGATTCCATTCAATTCCATTGCATTCCATTCGATTCCATTCGATTGCATTCCATTCCATTCCATTCCATTCCATTCCATTCCATTCCATTCCATTCCGTTCCACTCGGGTTGATTCCATTCTATTCCATTCCATTCCCTTCTATTCCATTCGATAT
Organism: Gorilla gorilla gorilla; assembly: GCF_029281585.2. Classification (NCBI taxonomy): domain Eukaryota; kingdom Metazoa; phylum Chordata; class Mammalia; order Primates; family Hominidae; genus Gorilla; species Gorilla gorilla. The sequence continues at coordinate 6,352,517 of NC_073241.2, forward strand.
CATTCGATTCCATTCCATCCCATTCCATTCCATTCCATTCCATTCCGTTCTTCTTGGGTTGATTCCATTCCATTCCATTTCATTCCATTCCATTCCATTCCATTTCTTTCGATTCCATTCGATTCCATTCCATTCCATTCCATTCCAATCCATTGCATTCTACTCAGTTTGATTCCATTCCATTCCATTCCATTCCATTCATATCCATTCCATTCCATTCCATTCAATTCCACTCGATTCCATTCCATTCCTTTCCATTCCATTCCAATCCATTCCATTCTACTCGGGTGGATTCCATTCCATTCCATTCGATTCCATTCCATTCCATTCCATTCCATTCCATTCCATTCCATTCCATTCGATTCCATTCCATTCCATTCCATGGCATTCCATTCCATTCCATTCCATTCCATTCCATTCCGTTCTAGTCGGGTTGATTCCATTCCATTCCATTGCATTCCATTCCATTCCATTGCATTCCATTCCATTCCATTCCATTCCATTCCATTCCATTCCATTCCATTCCATTCTATTCCATTCCATTCTACTCCATTGAATTCCATTCCATTCCATTCAATTTCATTCCATTCCATTCCTTTCCAATCCATTTAGTTCTACTCGGGTTGATTCCATTCCATTCCATTCCATTCCATTCCATTCCATTCCATTCCATTCCATTCCATTCCATTCCATTCCATTACTTTCCATTCCATTCCATTCCAATCCATTCCATTCTACTCGGGTTGACTCCATTCCATTCCATTCCACTCCATTCCATTCCGTTATATTGCATTCTATTCCATTCGATTCCGTTCGATTCCATTCCATTCCATTCCATTCTATTCCATTCCATTCGATTCCATTCCATTCCATTCCATTCCAATCCATTCCATTCCATTCCAATCCATTCCATTCTACTCGGGTTGATTCCATTCCATTCCATTCCATTCCAATCCATTCCATTCCATTCCATTCCATTTCATTCCATTCCATTCCATTCCATTCCATTCCTTTCTATTCCATTCCATTCCATTCCATTCCATTCCATTCCATTCCATTCCATTCCATTCCATTCCGTTCTACTCGGGTTGATTCCACTCCATTCCATTCCCTTCCATTCCATTCCATTCCATTCCATTCCATTCCATTCCATTCCATTCCATTCCTTTCCATTCCAACCCATTCCTTTCTACTCGGGTTGATTCCATTCCATTCCATTCCATTCCATTCCATTCCATTCCATTCCATTCCATTCCATTCCATTCCATTCCATTCCATTCCATTTCATTCCAAACCGTTCCATTCTACTCGGGTTCATCATTCCATTCCATTCCATTCCATTCCATTCCACTCGGGTTCATTCCATTCCATTCCATTCCATTCCATTCCATTCCATTCCATTCCATTCCATTCCGTTCTACTCAGGTTGATTTCCATTCCATTCCATTCCATTCCATTCCATTCCATTCCATTCCATTCCATTCTATTCCATTCCGTTCTACTCGGCTTGAATCCATTGAGTTCCGTTCCGCTCCGTTCCGTCCCGACACGTCCCGTCCCGTCCCGTCCCGTCCCGTCCCGTCCCGTCCCGTCCCGTCCCGTGCCATTGTACTCGGGTTGATTCCATTCCACTCCGTTCCGTTCCTTTCCGTTCCCTTCAATTCAGTTCCACGCGGGTTGATTCAATTCCATTCTATTCTATTCCATTCCATTCCATTCCATTCCATTCCATTCCATTCCATTCCATTCCATTTTACTCGGGTTGATTCCATGCCGTTCCGTTCCATTCTGTCCCATCCCGACGCGTCCCGTCCCGTCCCGTCCCATTCCGTTCCGTTCTGATCGGGTTGATTCCGTTCCATTCCCTTCCGTTCCTTTCCGTTCCATTCCATTCCGTTACACGCGGGTTGATTCAATTCCATTCTATTACATTGAATTCCATTCCATTCCATTCCATTCCATTCTACTCGGATTGATTGCATTCCATTCCATTCCATTCCAGTCCATTCCAATCCACTCCATTCTACTCGGGTTGATTCCATTCCATTCCATTCCATTCCATTCCATTCCATTCCATTCCATTCCATTGCGTTCCATTCGATTCGATTCCATTCCATTCCATTCCATTCCATTCCAATCCATTCCATTCTTCTTGGGTTCATTCCATTCCATTCCATTCCATTCCATTCGATTCCATTCGATTCCATTCCATTCCATTCCATACCATTCCATTCCATTTTGTTCTACTCGGGTTGATTCCACTCCATTCCATTCCATTCCATTCCATTCCATTCCATTCCATTCCATTCGATTCCATTCTATTCCATTCGATTCCATTCCATTCCATTTCATTTTATTCCATTCCATTCCATTCCATTCTATTCCATTGAATTCCATTCCATTCCATTCCATTCCATTCCATTCCATTCCATTCCATTCCATTCCATTCCGTTCTACTCGGGTTGAATCCACTCCATTCCATTCCATTCCATTCCATTCCATTCCATTCCATTCCATTCCACTCGGGTTGAGCATTCCATTCGATTCGATTCCATTCCATTCCATTCCATTCCATTCCATTCCATTCCATTCCATTCCATTCCACTCGGGCTCATTCCATTCCATTCCATTCCATTCCATTCCGTTCCATTCCATTCCATTCCATTCCATTCCATTCCGTTCTACTCGGGTTGATTTCCATTCCATTCCATTCCATTCCATTCCATTCCATTCCATTCCATTCCTTTCCATTTATTCCATTCCGTTCTACTCGGGTTGATTCCATTGAGTTTGGTTCCGTTCCGTTCCGTCCCGTCCCGTCCCGTCCCATCCCGTTCCGTTTTACTCGGGTTGATTCCTTTGCATTCCGTTCCGCTCGTTTCCATTCCGTTCCATTCCGTTCAACGCGGGTTGGTTCAATTCCATTCTATTCTATTCTATTCCTTTCCATTCCATTCCATTCTACTCGGGTTGATTCTATGCCGTTCCATTCCGTTCCATTCCGTCCCATTCCGACCCGTCCCATCCCGTCCCGTCCCGTCCCATCCCGTTCCGTTCCACATGGGTTGATTCAATTCCTTTCGGTTACATTGAATTCCATTCCATTCCATTCTACTCGGATTGATTCCATTCCATTCCATTCCATTCCATTCCATTCCATTCCATTCCATTCCAATCCATTCCATTCTACTCAGGTTGATTCCATTCCATTCCATTCCATTCCATTCCATTCCATTCCATTCCATTCCATTCCATTCAGTTTCATTCCATTCCATTCCATTCCATTCCATTCCATTCCATTCCATTCCATTCGATTCCATTCCATTCCATTCCATTCCGTTCTACTCGGGTTGATTCCATTCTATTCCATTCCATTCCGTTCGATTCCATTCGATTCCATTCGATTCCGTTCCATTCCATTCCATTCCCTTCCATTCCATTCTATTCCATTGAATTCCATTCCATTGCATTCCATTCCATTCCATTCCATTCCATTCCATTCCGTTCTACTCTGATTGACTCCATTCCATTCCATTCGATTCCATTCCATTCCATTCCATTCCATTCCAATACATTCCATTCTACTCTGGTTGATTCCATTCCATTCCATTCCATTCCATTCCATTCCATTCCATTCCATTCGTCTCCATTCGATTCCATTCGATTCCATTCCATTCTATTCCATTGAATTCCATTGAATTCCATTCCATTCCATTCCATTCTATTCCATTCCATTCCATTCCATTCCGTTCTACTCGGGTTGATTCCATTCCATTCCATTCCATTCCATTCCACTCCATTCCATTCGATTCCATTCGATTCCATTCCATTCCATTCCATTCCATTCCAATCCATTCCATTCTACTCGGGTTGATTCCATTCCATTCCATTCCATTCCATTCCATTGAATTCCATTCGATTCCATTCGATTCCATTCCATTTGATTCCATTCGATATCATTCGATTCCATTCCATCCCATTCCATTCCATTCCATTCCATTCCGTTCTACTCGGGTTGATTCCATTCCATTCCATTTCATTCCATTCCATTCCATTCCATTCCATTCGATTCCATTCGATTCCATTCCATTCCATTCCATTCCAATCCATTCCATTCTACTCGGGTTGATTCCATTCCATTCCATTCCATTCCATTCCATTCCATTCCATTCCATTCCATTCCATTCCATTCCATTCCATTCGATTCCATTCCATTCCATTCCATGGCATTCCATTCCATTCCATTCCATTCCATTCTATTCCGTTCTAGTCGGGTTGATTCCATTCCATTCCATTGCATTCCATTCCATTCCATTGCATTCCATTCCATTCCATTCCATTCCATTCCATTCCATTCCATTCCATTCCATTGCATTCCATTCGATTCCATTCGATTCCATTCCATTCCATTCCATTCCATTCCATTCCATTCCATTCCATTCCATTCCATTCCATTCCATTCCATTCCGTTCCACTCGGGTTGATTCCATTCTATTCCATTCCATTCCCTTCTATTCCATTTGATATCATTCGATTCCATTCCATCCCATTCCATTCCATTCCATTCCATTCCGTTCTTCTTGGGTTGATTCCATTCCATTCCATTTCATTCCATTCCATTCCATTCCATTTCTTTCGATTCCATTCGATTCCATTCCATTCCATTCCATTCCAATCCATTGCATTGTACTCAGTTTGATTCCATTCCATTCCATTCCATTCCATTCAATTCCAATCCATTCCATTCCATTCCGTTCTACTCGGGTTGATTCCATTCCATTCCATTTCATTCCATTCCATTCCATTCCATTCCATTCGATTCCATTCGATTCCATTCCATTCCATTCCATTCCAATCCATTCCATTCTACTCGGGTTGATTCCATTCCATTCCATTCCATTCCATTCCATTCCATTCCATTCGATTCCACTCGATTCCACTCCATTCTTTCCATTCCATTCCAATCCATTCCATTCTACTCGGGTGGATTCCATTCCGTTCCATTCCATTCCATTCCATTCCATTCCATTCCATTCCACTCCATTCGATTCCATTCCATTCCATTCCATTCCATTCCATTCCATTCCATTCCATTCGATTCCATTCCATTCCATTCCATTCCGTTCTAGTCGGGTTGATTCCATTCTATTCCATTCCATTCCATTCCATTCCATTCCATTCCATTCCATTCCATTCCATTCCATTCCATTCCATTCTATTCCATTCCATTCTACTCCATTGAATTCCATTCCATTCCATTCTATTCCATTCCATTCCATTCCTTTCCATTCCATTTAATTCTACTCGGGTTGATTCCATTCCATTCCATTCCATTCCATTCCATTCCATTCCATTCCATTCCATTACTTTCCATTCCATTCCATTCCAATCCATTCCATTCTACTCGGGTTGACTCCATTCCATTCCATTCCATTCCATTCCATTCCATTCCATTCCATTCCATTCCATTATAATCCATTCCATTCCATTCGATTCCGTTCTATTCCATTCCATTCCATTCCATTCCATTCCATTCCATTCCATTCAATTCCATTCGATTCCATTCGATTCCATTCCATTCCATTCCATTCCAATCCATTCCATTCTACTCGGGTTGATTCCATTCCATTCCATTCCATTCCATTCCATTCCATTCCATTCCATTCCATTCCATTCTATTCCTTTCGATTCCATTCCATTCCATTAAATTCCATTCCATTCCATTCCATTCCATTCCATTCCATTCCGTTCTACTCGGGTTGATTCCACTCCATTCCATTCCATTCCATTCCATACCATTCCATTCGATTCCATTCCATTCCATTCCATTCCATTCCATTCCATTCCATTCCATTCCATTCCATTCCGTTCTAGTCGGGTTGATTCCATTCTATTCCATTCCATTCCATTCCATTGCATTCCATTCGATTCCATTCCATTCCATTCCATTCAATTCCATTCCATTCTACTCCATTGAATTCCATTCCATTCCATTCAATTCCATTCCTTTCCATCCCTTTCCATTCCATTTAGTTCTACTCGGGTTCATTCCATTCCATTCCATTCCATTCCATTCCATTCCATTCCATTCAATTCCATTCCATTCCGTTACTTTCCATTCCATTCCATTCCAATCCATTCCATTCTACTCGGGTTGACTCCATTCCATTCCATTCCTTTCCATTCCATTATATTCCATTCTATTCCATTCGATTCCGTTCGATTCGATTCCATTCCATTCCATTGCATTCCATTCCATTCCATTCCATTCCATTCCGTTCTACTCGGGTTGATTCCATTCCATTCCTTTCCATTCCATTCCATTCCATTCCATTCCATTCCATTCCATTCCATTCCATTCCCTTCCATTCCAATCCATTCCATTCTACTCGGGTTGATTCCATTCCATTCCATTGCACTCGACTCCATTCGATTCCATTCGATTCCACTCCATTCCATTCCGTTCCATTCCATTCCATTCCATTCCATTCTATTCCATTGAATTCCATTCCATTCCATTCCATTCCAATCCATTCCATTCCATTCCATTCCATTCCATTCCATTCCGTTCTACTCGGGTTGATACCATTCCATTACATTCCATTACATTCCATTCCATTCCATTCCATTCCATTCCAATCTATTCCATTCTATTCAATTCGATTCCATTCGATTCCATTCAATTCCATTCAATTCCATTCCATTCCATTCCAATCCATTCCATTCTACTCGGGTTGATTCCACTCCATTCCATTCCATTCCATTCCATTCCATTCCATTCCATTCCATTCCATTCCATTCCATTCCATTCCATTCGATTCCATTCCATTCCATTCCATTCCATTCCATTTCTTTCCATTCCAATCTATTCCATTCGATTCCATTCCATTCCATTCCATTCCATTCCATTCCATTCCATTCCATTCCAATCCATTCCATTCTACTCGTATTGATTCCATTCCATTCCATTCCATTCCATTCCATTCCATTCCATTCCATTCCATTCCATTCCATTCCATTCCATTCCGTTCTACTCGGGTTGATTCCATTCTATTCCATTCCATTCCATTCGATTCCATTCGATTCCATTCGATTCCATTCGATTCCATTCCATTCCATTCCATTCCACTCCATTGAATTCCATTCCATTCCATTCTATTCCATTCCATTCCATTCCTTTCCATTCCATTTAATTCTACTCGGGTTGATTCCATTCCATTCCATTCCATTCCATTCCATTCCATTCCATTCCATTCCATTCCATTCGATTCCATTCAATTCCATTGCATTCCATTCAATTCCATTCGATTGCATTCCATTCCATTCCATTCCATTCCATTCCATTCCATTCCATTCCATTCCGTTCCACTCGGGTTGATTCCATTCTATTCCATTCCATTCCCTTCTATTCCATTCGATATCATTCGATTCCATTCCATCCCATTCCATTCCATTCCATTCCATTCCGTTCTTCTTGGGTTGATTCCATTCCATTCCATTTCATTCCATTCCATTCCATTCCATTTCTTTCGATTCCATTCGATTCCATTCCATTCCATTCCATTCCAATCCATTGCATTCTACTCAGTTTGATTCCATTCCATTCCATTCCATTCCATTCATATCCATTCCATTCCATTCCATTCAATTCCACTCGATTCCATTCCATTCCTTTCCATTCCATTCCAATCCATTCCATTCTACTCGGGTGGATTCCATTCCATTCCATTCGATTCCATTCCATTCCATTCCATTCCATTCCATTCCATTCCATTCCATTCGATTCCATTCCATTCCATTCCATGGCATTCCATTCCATTCCATTCCATTCCATTCCATTCCGTTCTAGTCGGGTTGATTCCATTCCATTCCATTGCATTCCATTCCATTCCATTGCATTCCATTCCATTCCATTCCATTCCATTCCATTCCATTCCATTCCATTCCATTCTATTCCATTCCATTCTACTCCATTGAATTCCATTCCATTCCATTCAATTTCATTCCATTCCATTCCTTTCCAATCCATTTAGTTCTACTCGGGTTGATTCCATTCCATTCCATTCCATTCCATTCCATTCCATTCCATTCCATTCCATTCCATTCCATTCCATTACTTTCCATTCCATTCCATTCCAATCCATTCCATTCTACTCGGGTTGACTCCATTCCATTCCATTCCACTCCATTCCATTCCGTTATATTCCATTCTATTCCATTCGATTCCGTTCGATTCCATTCCATTCCATTCCATTCTATTCCATTCCATTCGATTCCATTCCATTCCATTCCATTCCATTCCAATCCATTCCATTCCATTCCAATCCATTCCATTCTACTCGGGTTGATTCCATTCCATTCCATTCCATTCCAATCCATTCCATTCCATTTCATTCCATTCCATTCCATTCCATTCCATTCCTTTCTATTCCATTCCATTCCATTCCATTCCATTCCATTCCATTCCATTCCATTCCATTCCATTCCATTCCGTTCTACTCGGGTTGATTCCACTCCATTCCATTCCCTTCCATTCCATTCCATTCCATTCCATTCCATTCCATTCCATTCCATTCCTTTCCATTCCAACCCATTCCTTTCTACTCGGGTTGATTCCATTCCATTCCATTCCATTCCATTCCATTCCATTCCATTCCATTCCATTCCATTCCATTCCATTCCATTCCATTTCATTCCAAACCGTTCCATTCTACTCGGGTTCATCATTCCATTCCATTCCATTCCATTCCATTCCACTCGGGTTCATTCCATTCCATTCCATTCCATTCCATTCCATTCCATTCCATTCCATTCCATTCCGTTCTACTCAGGTTGATTTCCATTCCATTCCATTCCATTCCATTCCATTCCATTCCATTCCATTCCATTCTATTCCATTCCGTTCTACTCGGCTTGAATCCATTGAGTTCCGTTCCGCTCCGTTCCGTCCCGACACGTCCCGTCCCGTCCCGTCCCGTCCCGTCCCGTCCCGTCCCGTCCCGTCCCGTGCCATTGTACTCGGGTTGATTCCATTCCACTCCGTTCCGTTCCTTTCCGTTCCCTTCAATTCAGTTCCACGCGGGTTGATTCAATTCCATTCTATTCTATTCCATTCCATTCCATTCCATTCCATTCCATTCCATTCCATTCCATTCCATTTTACTCGGGTTGATTCCATGCCGTTCCGTTCCATTCTGTCCCATCCCGACGCGTCCCGTCCCGTCCCGTCCCATTCCGTTCCGTTCTGATCGGGTTGATTCCGTTCCATTCCCTTCCGTTCCTTTCCGTTCCATTCCATTCCGTTACACGCGGGTTGATTCAATTCCATTCTATTACATTGAATTGCATTCCATTCCATTCCATTCCATTCTACTCGGATTGATTGCATTCCATTCCATTCCATTCCAGTCCATTCCAATCCACTCCATTCTACTCGGGTTGATTCCATTCCATTCCATTCCATTCCATTCCATTCCATTCCATTCCATTCCATTGCGTTCCATTCGATTCGATTCCATTCCATTCCATTCCATTCCATTCCAATCCATTCCATTCTTCTTGGGTTCATTCCATTCCATTCCATTCCATTCCATTCGATTCCATTCGATTCCATTCCATTCCATTCCATACCATTCCATTCCATTTTGTTCTACTCGGGTTGATTCCACTCCATTCCATTCCATTCCATTCCATTCCATTCCATTCCATTCCATTCGATTCCATTCTATTCCATTCGATTCCATTCCATTCCATTTCATTTTATTCCATTCCATTCCATTCCATTCCATTCCATTGAATTCCATTCCATTCCATTCCATTCCATTCCATTCCATTCCATTCCATTCCATTCCATTCCGTTCTACTCGGGTTGAATCCACTCCATTCCATTCCATTCCATTCCATTCCATTCCATTCCATTCCATTCCACTCGGGTTGAGCATTCCATTCGATTCGATTCCATTCCATTCCATTCCATTCCATTCCATTCCATTCCATTCCATTCCACTCGGGCTCATTCCATTCCATTCCATTCCATTCCATTCCGTTCCATTCCATTCCATTCCATTCCATTCCATTCCGTTCTACTCGGGTTGATTTCCATTCCATTCCATTCCATTCCATTCCATTCCATTCCATTCCATTCCATTCCTTTCCATTTATTCCATTCCGTTCTACTCGGGTTGATTCCATTGAGTTTGGTTCCGTTCCGTTCCGTCCCGTCCCGTCCCGTCCCATCCCGTTCCGTTTTACTCGGGTTGATTCCTTTGCATTCCGTTCCGCTCGTTTCCATTCCGTTCCATTCCGTTCAACGCGGGTTGGTTCAATTCCATTCTATTCTATTCTATTCCTTTCCATTCCATTCCATTCTACTCGGGTTGATTCTATGCCGTTCCATTCCGTTCCATTCCGTCCCATTCCGACCCGTCCCATCCCGTCCCGTCCCGTCCCATCCCGTTCCGTTCCACATGGGTTGATTCAATTCCTTTCGGTTACATTGAATTCCATTCCATTCCATTCTACTCGGATTGATTCCATTCCATTCCATTCCATTCCATTCCATTCCATTCCATTCCATTCCAATCCATTCCATTCTACTCAGGTTGATTCCATTCCATTCCATTCCATTCCATTCCATTCCATTCCATTCCATTCCATTCCATTCAGTTTCATTCCATTCCATTCCATTCCATTCCATTCCATTCCATTCCATTCCATTCGATTCCATTCCATTCCATTCCATTCCGTTCTACTCGGGTTGATTCCATTCTATTCCATTCCATTCCGTTCGATTCCATTCGATTCCATTCGATTCCGTTCCATTCCATTCCATTCCCTTCCATTCCATTCTATTCCATTGAATTCCATTCCATTGCATTCCATTCCATTCCATTCCATTCCATTCCATTCCGTTCTACTCTGATTGACTCCATTCCATTCCATTCGATTCCATTCCATTCCATTCCATTCCATTCCAATACATTCCATTCTACTCTGGTTGATTCCATTCCATTCCATTCCATTCCATTCCATTCCATTCCATTCCATTCGTCTCCATTCGATTCCATTCGATTCCATTCCATTCTATTCCATTGAATTCCATTGAATTCCATTCCATTCCATTCCATTCTATTCCATTCCATTCCATTCCATTCCGTTCTACTCGGGTTGATTCCATTCCATTCCATTCCATTCCATTCCACTCCATTCCATTCGATTCCATTCGATTCCATTCCATTCCATTCCATTCCATTCCAATCCATTCCATTCTACTCGGGTTGATTCCATTCCATTCCATTCCATTCCATTCCATTGAATTCCATTCGATTCCATTCGATTCCATTCCATTTGATTCCATTCGATATCATTCGATTCCATTCCATCCCATTCCATTCCATTCCATTCCATTCCGTTCTACTCGGGTTGATTCCATTCCATTCCATTTCATTCCATTCCATTCCATTCCATTCCATTCGATTCCATTCGATTCCATTCCATTCCATTCCATTCCAATCCATTCCATTCTACTCGGGTTGATTCCATTCCATTCCATTCCATTCCATTCCATTCCATTCCATTCCATTCCATTCCATTCCATTCCATTCCATTCGATTCCATTCCATTCCATTCCATGGCATTCCATTCCATTCCATTCCATTCCATTCTATTCCGTTCTAGTCGGGTTGATTCCATTCCATTCCATTGCATTCCATTCCATTCCATTGCATTCCATTCCATTCCATTCCATTCCATTCCATTCCATTCCATTCCATTGCATTCCATTCGATCCCATTCGATTCCATTCCATTCCATTCCATTCCATTCCATTCCATTCCATTCCATTCCATTCCATTCCATTCCATTCCATTCCGTTCCACTCGGGTTGATTCCATTCTATTCCATTCCATTCCCTTCTATTCCATTTGATATCATTCGATTCCATTCCATCCCATTCCATTCCATTCCATTCCATTCCGTTCTTCTTGGGTTGATTCCATTCCATTCCATTTCATTCCATTCCATTCCATTCCATTTCTTTCGATTCCATTCGATTCCATTCCATTCCATTCCATTCCAATCCATTGCATTGTACTCAGTTTGATTCCATTCCATTCCATTCCATTCCATTCAATTCCATTCCATTCCATTCCATTCAATTCCACTCGATTCCATTCCATTCCTTTCCATTCCATTCCAATCCATTCCATTCTACTCGGGTGGATTCCATTCCATTCCATTCCATTCCATTCCATTCCATTCCATTCCATTCCATTCCCTTCCATTCGATTCCATTCCATTCCATTCCATGGCATTCCATTCCATTCCATTCCATTCCATTCCATTCCGTTCTAGTCGGGTTGATTCCATTCCATTCCATTGCATTCCATTCCATTCCATTGCATTCCATTCCATTCCATTCCATTCCATTCCATTCCATTCCATTCCATTCCATTCTATTCCATTCCATTCTACTCCATTGAATTCCATTCCATTCCATTCCATTCCATTCCATTCCATTCCTTTCCAATCCATTCCATTCCGTTGCACTCGGGTTGATTCCATTCTATTCCATTCCATTCCCTTCTATTCCATTCGATATCATTCGATTCCATTCCATCCCATTCCATTCCATTCCATTCCATTCCGTTCTTCTTGGGTTGATTCCATTCCATTCCATTTCATTCCATTCCATTCCATTCCATTCCATTCCAATCTATTCCATTCTATTCAATTCGATTCCATTCGATTCCATTCAATTCCATTCAATTCCATTCCATTCCATTCCAATCCATTCCATTCTACTCGGGTTGATTCCACTCCATTCCATTCCATTCCATTCCATTCCATTCCATTCCATTCCATTCCATTCCATTCCATTCCATTCCATTCGATTCCATTCCATTCCATTCCATTCCATTCCATTTCTTTCCATTCCAATCTATTCCATTCGATTCCATTCCATTCCATTCCATTCCATTCCATTCCATTCCATTCCATTCCAATCCATTCCATTCTACTCGTATTGATTCCATTCCATTCCATTCCATTCCATTCCATTCCATTCCATTCCATTCCATTCCATTCCATTCCATTCCATTCCATTCCATTCCGTTCTACTCGGGTTGATTCCATTCTATTCCATTCCATTCCATTCGATTCCATTCGATTCCATTCGATTCCATTCGATTCCATTCCATTCCATTCCATTCCATTCCACTCCATTGAATTCCATTCCATTCCATTCTATTCCATTCCATTCCATTCCTTTCCATTCCATTTAATTCTACTCGGGTTGATTCCATTCCATTCCATTCCATTCCTTTCCATTCCATTCCATTCCATTCGATTCCATTCAATTCCATTGCATTCCATTCGATTCCATTCGATTGCATTCCATTCCATTCCATTCCATTCCATTCCATTCCATTCCATTCCGTTCCACTCGGGTTGATTCCATTCTATTCCATTCCATTCCCTTCTATTCCATTCGATATCATTCGATTCCATTCCATTCCATTCCATTCCATTCCATTCCATTCCATTCCATTCCATTCCATTCCATTCCAATACATTCCATTCTACTCTGGTTGATTCCATTCCATTCCATTCCATTCCATTCCATTCGTCTCCATTCGATTCCATTCCATTCCATTCCATTCTATTCCATTGAATTCCATTGAATTCCATTCCATTCCATTCCATTCCATTCCATTCCATTCCATTCCATTCCGTTCTACTCGGGTTGATTCCACTCCATTCCATTCCATTCCATTCCATTCCATTCCATTCCATTCCATTCCATTCGTCTCCATTCGATTCCATTCGATTCCATTCCATTCTATTCCATTGAATTCCATTCCATTCCATTCCATTCCATTCCATTCCATTCCATTCCATTCCATTCCATTCCATTCCGTTCTACTCGGGTTGATTCCATTCCATTCCATTCCATTCCATTCCATTCCATTCCATTCCATTCCATTCCACTCCATTCCATTCGATTCCATTCGATTCCATTCCATTCCATTCCATTCCATTCCAATCCATTCCATTCTACTCGGGTTGATTCCATTCCATTCCATTCCATTCCATCCCATTCCAATCCATTCCATTCCATTCCGTTCTACTCGGGTTGATTCCATTCCATTCCATTTCATTCCATTCCATTCCATTCCATTCCATTCGATTCCATTCGATTCCATTCCATTCCATTCCATTCCAATCCATTCCATTCTACTCGGGTTGATTCCATTCCATTCCATTCCATTCCATTCCATTCCATTCCATTCGATTCCACTCGATTCCACTCCATTCTTTCCATTCCATTCCAATCCATTCCATTCTACTCGGGTGGATTCCATTCCGTTCCATTCCATTCCATTCCATTCCATTCCATTCCATTCCACTCCATTCGATTCCATTCCATTCCATTCCATTCCATTCCATTCCATTCCATTCCATTCGATTCCATTCCATTCCATTCCATTCCGTTCTAGTCGGGTTGATTCCATTCTATTCCATTCCATTCCATTCCATTCCATTCCATTCCATTCCATTCCATTCCATTCCATTCCATTCTATTCCATTCCATTCTACTCCATTGAATTCCATTCCATTCCATTCTATTCCATTCCATTCCATTCCTTTCCATTCCATTTAATTCTACTCGGGTTGATTCCATTCCATTCCATTCCATTCCATTCCATTCCATTCCATTCCATTCCATTACTTTCCATTCCATTCCATTCCAATCCATTCCATTCTACTCGGGTTGACTCCATTCCATTCCATTCCATTCCATTCCATTCCATTCCATTCCATTCCATTATAATCCATTCCATTCCATTCGATTCCGTTCGATTCCATTCCATTCCATTCCATTCCATTCCATTCAATTCCATTCGATTCCATTCGATTCCATTCCATTCCATTCCATTCCAATCCATTCCATTCTACTCGGGTTGATTCCATTCCATTCCATTCCATTCCATTCCATTCCATTCCATTCCATTCCATTCCATTCCATTCCATTCTATTCCTTTCGATTCCATTCCATTCCATTAAATTCCATTCCATTCCATTCCATTCCATTCCATTCCATTCCGTTCTACTCGGGTTGATTCCACTCCATTCCATTCCATTCCATTCCATACCATTCCATTCGATTCCATTCCATTCCATTCCATTCCATTCCATTCCATTCCATTCCATTCCATTCCATTCCATTCCGTTCTAGTCGGGTTGATTCCATTCTATTCCATTCCATTCCATTCCATTGCATTCCATTCGATTCCATTCCATTCCATTCCATTCAATTCCATTCCATTCTACTCCATTGAATTCCATTCCCTTCCATTCAATTCCATTCCTTTCCATCCCTTTCCATTCCATTTAGTTCTACTCGGGTTCATTCCATTCCATTCCATTCCATTCCATTCCATTCCATTCCATTCCATTCAATTCCATTCCATTCCGTTACTTTCCATTCCATTCCATTCCAATCCATTCCATTCTACTCGGGTTGACTCCATTCCATTCCATTCTTTTCCATTCCATTATATTCCATTCTATTCCATTCGATTCCGTTCGATTCGATTCCATTCCATTCCATTGCATTCCATTCCATTCCATTCCATTCCATTCCGTTCTACTCGGGTTGATTCCATTCCATTCCTTTCCATTCCATTCCATTCCATTCCATTCCATTCCATTCCATTCCATTCCCTTCCATTCCATTCCATTCCAATCCATTCCATTCTACTCGGGTTGATTCCATTCCATTCCATTGCACTCGACTCCATTCGATTCCATTCGATTCCACTCCATTCCATTCCGTTCCATTCCATTCCATTCCATTCCATTCTATTCCATTGAATTCCATTCCATTCCATTCCATTCCAATCCATTCCATTCCATTCCATTCCATTCCATTCCATTCCGTTCTACTCGGGTTGATACCATTCCATTACATTCCATTACATTCCATTCCATTCCATTCCATTCCATTCCAATCTATTCCATTCTATTCAATTCGATTCCATTCGATTGCATTCAATTCCATTCAATTCCATTCCATTCCATTCCAATCCATTCCATTCTACTCGGGTTGATTCCACTCCATTCCATTCCATTCCATTCCATTCCATTCCATTCCATTCCATTCCATTCCATTCCATTCCATTCCATTCGATTCCATTTCTTTCCATTCCATTCCATTCCATTCCATTTCTTTCCATTCCAATCTATTCCATTCGATTCCATTCCATTCCATTCCATTCCATTCCATTCCATTCCATTCCATTCCATTCCAATCCATTCCATTCTACTCGTATTGATTCCATTCCATTCCATTCCATTCCATTCCATTCCATTCCATTCCATTCCATTCCATTCCATTCCATTCCATTCCATTCCGTTCTACTCGGGTTGATTCCATTCTATTCCATTCCATTCCATTCGATTCCATTCGATTCCATTCGATTCCATTCGATTCCATTCCATTCCATTCCATTCCATTCCACTCCATTGAATTCCATTCCATTCCATTCTATTCCATTCCATTCCATTCCTTTCCATTCCATTTAATTCTACTCGGGTTGATTCCATTCCATTCCATTCCATTCCATTCCATTCCATTCCATTCCATTCCATTCGATTCCATTCAATTCCATTGCATTCCATTCGATTCCATTCGATTGCATTCCATTCCATTCCATTCCATTCCATTCCATTCCATTCCATTCCATTCCATTCCGTTCCACTCGGGTTGATTCCATTCTATTCCATTCCATTCCCTTCTATTCCATTCGATATCATTCGATTCCATTCCATCCCATTCCATTCCATTCCATTCCATTCCGTTCTTCTTGGGTTGATTCCATTCCATTCCATTTCATTCCATTCCATTCCATTCCATTTCTTTCGATTCCATTCGATTCCATTCCATTCCATTCCATTCCAATCCATTGCATTCTACTCAGTTTGATTCCATTCCATTCCATTCCATTCCATTCATATCCATTCCATTCCATTCCATTCAATTCCACTCGATTCCATTCCATTCCTTTCCATTCCATTCCAATCCATTCCATTCTACTCGGGTGGATTCCATTCCATTCCATTCGATTCCATTCCATTCCATTCCATTCCATTCCATTCCATTCCATTCCATTCGATTCCATTCCATTCCATTCCATGGCATTCCATTCCATTCCATTCCATTCCATTCCATTCCGTTCTAGTCGGGTTGATTCCATTCCATTCCATTGCATTCCATTCCATTCCATTGCATTCCATTCCATTCCATTCCATTCCATTCCATTCCATTCCATTCCATTCCATTCCATTCTATTCCATTCCATTCTACTCCATTGAATTCCATTCCATTCCATTCAATTTCATTCCATTCCATTCCTTTCCAATCCATTTAGTTCTACTCGGGTTGATTCCATTCCATTCCATTCCATTCCATTCCATTCCATTCCATTCCATTCCATTCCATTCCATTCCATTCCATTCCATTACTTTCCATTCCATTCCATTCCAATCCATTCCATTCTACTCGGGTTGACTCCATTCCATTCCATTCCACTCCATTCCATTCCGTTATATTCCATTCTATTCCATTCGATTCCGTTCGATTCCATTCCATTCCATTCCATTCTATTCCATTCCATTCGATTCCATTCCATTCCATTCCATTCCAATCCATTCCATTCCATTCCAATCCATTCCATTCTACTCGGGTTGATTCCATTCCATTCCATTCCATTCCAATCCATTCCATTCCATTCCATTCCATTTCATTCCATTCCATTCCATTCCATTCCATTCCTTTCTATTCCATTCCATTCCATTCCATTCCATTCCATTCCATTCCATTCCATTCCATTCCATTCCATTCCGTTCTACTCGGGTTGATTCCACTCCATTCCATTCCCTTCCATTCCATTCCATTCCATTCCATTCCATTCCATTCCATTCCATTCCTTTCCATTCCAACCCATTCCTTTCTACTCGGGTTGATTCCATTCCATTCCATTCCATTCCATTCCATTCCATTCCATTCCATTCCATTCCATTCCATTCCATTCCATTTCATTCCAAACCGTTCCATTCTACTCGGGTTCATCATTCCATTCCATTCCATTCCATTCCATTCCACTCGGGTTCATTCCATTCCATTCCATTCCATTCCATTCCATTCCATTCCATTCCATTCCATTCCGTTCTACTCAGGTTGATTTCCATTCCATTCCATTCCATTCCATTCCATTCCATTCCATTCTATTCCATTCCGTTCTACTCGGCTTGAATCCAATGAGTTCCGTTCCGCTCCGTTCCGTCCCGACACGTCCCGTCCCGTCCCGTCCCGTCCCGTCCCGTCCCGTCCCGTCCCGTCCCGTGCCATTGTACTCGGGTTGATTCCATTCCACTCCGTTCCGTTCCTTTCCGTTCCCTTCAATTCAGTTCCACGCGGGTTGATTCAATTCCATTCTATTCTATTCCATTCCATTCCATTCCATTCCATTCCATTCCATTCCATTCCATTCCATTCCATTTTACTCGGGTTGATTCCATGCCGTTCCGTTCCATTCTGTCCCATCCCGACGCGTCCCGTCCCGTCCCGTCCCATTCCGTTCCGTTCTGATCGGGTTGATTCCGTTCCATTCCCTTCCGTTCCTTTCCGTTCCATTCCATTCCGTTACACGCGGGTTGATTCAATTCCATTCTATTACATTGAATTCCATTCCATTCCATTCCATTCCATTCTACTCGGATTGATTGCATTCCATTCCATTCCATTCCAGTCCATTCCAATCCACTCCATTCTACTCGGGTTGATTCCATTCCATTCCATTCCATTCCATTCCATTCCATTCCATTCCATTCCATTCCATTGCGTTCCATTCGATTCGATTCCATTCCATTCCATTCCATTCCATTCCAATCCATTCCATTCTTCTTGGGTTCATTCCATTCCATTCCATTCCATTCCATTCGATTCCATTCGATTCCATTCCATTCCATTCCATACCATTCCATTCCATTTTGTTCTACTCGGGTTGATTCCACTCCATTCCATTCCATTCCATTCCATTCCATTCCATTCCATTCCATTCCATTCGATTCCATTCTATTCCATTCGATTCCATTCCATTCCATTTCATTTTATTCCATTCCATTCCATTCCATTCTATTCCATTGAATTCCATTCCATTCCATTCCATTCCATTCCATTCCATTCCATTCCATTCCGTTCTACTCGGGTTGAATCCACTCCATTCCATTCCATTCCATTCCATTCCATTCCATTCCACTCGGGTTGAGCATTCCATTCGATTCGATTCCATTCCATTCCATTCCATTCCATTCCATTCCATTCCATTCCACTCGGGCTCATTCCATTCCATTCCATTCCATTCCATTCCGTTCCATTCCATTCCATTCCATTCCATTCCATTCCGTTCTACTCGGGTTGATTTCCATTCCATTCCATTCCATTCCATTCCATTCCATTCCATTCCATTCCTTTCCATTTATTCCATTCCGTTCTACTCGGGTTGATTCCATTGAGTTTGGTTCCGTTCCGTTCCGTCCCGTCCCGTCCCGTCCCATCCCGTTCCGTTTTACTCGGGTTGATTCCTTTGCATTCCGTTCCGCTCGTTTCCATTCCGTTCCATTCCGTTCAACGCGGGTTGGTTCAATTCCATTCTATTCTATTCTATTCCTTTCCATTCCATTCCATTCTACTCGGGTTGATTCTATGCCGTTCCATTCCGTTCCATTCCGTCCCATTCCGACCCGTCAGATCCCGTCCCGTCCCGTCCCATCCCGTTCCGTTCCACATGGGTTGATTCAATTCCTTTCGGTTACATTGAATTCCATTCCATTCCATTCTACTCGGATTGATTCCATTCCATTCCATTCCATTCCATTCCATTCCATTCCATTCCATTCCAATCCATTCCATTCTACTCAGGTTGATTCCATTCCATTCCATTCCATTCCATTCCATTCCATTCCATTCCATTCCATTCCATTCAGTTTCATTCCATTCCATTCCATTCCATTCCATTCCATTCCATTCCATTCCATTCCATTCGATTCCATTCCATTCCATTCCATTCCGTTCTACTCGGGTTGATTCCATTCTATTCCATTCCATTCCGTTCGATTCCATTCGATTCCATTCGATTCCGTTCCATTCCATTCCATTCCCTTCCATTCCATTCTATTCCATTGAATTCCATTCCATTGCATTCCATTCCATTCCATTCCATTCCATTCCATTCCGTTCTACTCTACTTGACTCCATTCCATTCCATTCGATTCCATTCCATTCCATTCCATTCCATTCCAATACATTCCATTCTACTCTGGTTGATTCCATTCCATTCCATTCCATTCCATTCCATTCCATTCCATTCCATTCGTCTCCATTCGATTCCATTCGATTCCATTCCATTCTATTCCATTGAATTCCATTGAATTCCATTCCATTCCATTCCATTCTATTCCATTCCATTCCATTCCATTCCGTTCTACTCGGGTTGATTCCATTCCATTCCATTCCATTCCATTCCACTCCATTCCATTCGATTCCATTCGATTCCATTCCATTCCATTCCATTCCATTCCAATCCATTCCATTCTACTCGGGTTGATTCCATTCCATTCCATTCCATTCCATTCCATTCCATTCCATTGAATTCCATTCGATTCCATTCGATTCCATTCCATTTGATTCCATTCGATATCATTCGATTCCATTCCATCCCATTCCATTCCATTCCATTCCATTCCGTTCTACTCGGGTTGATTCCATTCCATTCCATTTCATTCCATTCCATTCCATTCCATTCCATTCGATTCCATTCGATTCCATTCCATTCCATTCCATTCCAATCCATTCCATTCTACTCGGGTTGATTCCATTCCATTCCATTCCATTCCATTCCATTCCATTCCATTCCATTCCATTCCATTCGATTCCATTCCATTCCATTCCATGGCATTCCATTCCATTCCATTCCATTCCATTCTATTCCGTTCTAGTCGGGTTGATTCCATTCCATTCCATTGCATTCCATTCCATTCCATTGCATTCCATTCCATTCCATTCCATTCCATTCCATTCCATTCCATTCCATTCCATTCCATTGCATTCCATTCGATTCCATTCGATTCCATTCCATTCCATTCCATTCCATTCCATTCCATTCCATTCCATTCCATTCCATTCCATTCCGTTCCACTCGGGTTGATTCCATTCTATTCCATTCCATTCCCTTCTATTCCATTTGATATCATTCGATTCCATTCCATCCCATTCCATTCCATTCCATTCCATTCCGTTCTTCTTGGGTTGATTCCATTCCATTCCATTTCATTCCATTCCATTCCATTCCATTTCTTTCGATTCCATTCGATTCCATTCCATTCCATTCCATTCCAATCCATTGCATTGTACTCAGTTTGATTCCATTCCATTCCATTCCATTCCATTCCATTCCATTCCATTCCATTCCATTCCATTCAATTCCACTCGATTCCATTCCATTCCTTTCCATTCCATTCCAATCCATTCCATTCTACTCGGGTGGATTCCATTCCATTCCATTCCATTCCATTCCATTCCATTCCATTCCATTCCATTCCCTTCCATTCGATTCCATTCCATTCCATTCCATGGCATTCCATTCCATTCCATTCCATTCCATTCCATTCCGTTCTAGTCGGGTTGATTCCATTCCATTCCATTGCATTCCATTCCATTCCATTGCATTCCATTCCATTCCATTCCATTCCATTCCATTCCATTCCATTCCATTCTATTCCATTCCATTCTACTCCATTGAATTCCATTCCATTCCATTCCATTCCATTCCATTCCATTCCTTTCCAATCCATTCCATTCCGTTGCACTCGGGTTGATTCCATTCTATTCCATTCCATTCCCTTCTATTCCATTCGATATCATTCGATTCCATTCCATCCCATTCCATTCCATTCCATTCCATTCCGTTCTTCTTGGGTTGATTCCATTCCATTCCATTTCATTCCATTCCATTCCATTCCATTCCATTCCAATCTATTCCATTCTATTCAATTCGATTCCATTCGATTCCATTCAATTCCATTCAATTCCATTCCATTCCATTCCAATCCATTCCATTCTACTCGGGTTGATTCCACTCCATTCCATTCCATTCCATTCCATTCCATTCCATTCCATTCCATTCCATTCCATTCCATTCCATTCCATTCGATTCCATTCCATTCCATTCCATTCCATTCCATTTCTTTCCATTCCAATCTATTCCATTCGATTCCATTCCATTCCATTCCATTCCATTCCATTCCATTCCATTCCATTCCAATCCATTCCATTCTACTCGTATTGATTCCATTCCATTCCATTCCATTCCATTCCATTCCATTCCATTCCATTCCATTCCATTCCATTCCATTCCATTCCATTCCATTCCGTTCTACTCGGGTTGATTCCATTCTATTCCATTCCATTCCATTCGATTCCATTCGATTCCATTCGATTCCATTCGATTCCATTCCATTCCATTCCATTCCATTCCACTCCATTGAATTCCATTCCATTCCATTCTATTCCATTCCATTCCATTCCTTTCCATTCCATTTAATTCTACTCGGGTTGATTCCATTCCATTCCATTCCATTCCTTTCCATTCCATTCCATTCCATTCGATTCCATTCAATTCCATTGCATTCCATTCGATTCCATTCGATTGCATTCCATTCCATTCCATTCCATTCCATTCCATTCCATTCCATTTCTTTCGATTCCATTCGATTCCATTCCATTCCATTCCATTCCAATCCATTGCATTCTACTCAGTTTGATTCCATTCCATTCCATTCCATTCCATTCATATCCATTCCATTCCATTCCATTCAATTCCACTCGATTCCATTCCATTCCTTTCCATTCCATTCCAATCCATTCCATTCTACTCGGGTGGATTCCATTCCATTCCATTCGATTCCATTCCATTCCATTCCATTCCATTCCATTCCATTCCATTCCATTCCATTCCATTCCATTCCATGGCATTGCATTCCATTCCATTCCATTCCATTCCATTCCGTTCTAGTCGGGTTGATTCCATTCCATTCCATTGCATTCCATTCCATTCCATTGCATTCCATTCCATTCCATTCCATTCCATTCCATTCCATTCCATTCCATTCCATTCCATTCCATTCCATTCCATTCCATTCCATTCCATTCCATTCCATTCTATTCCATTCCATTCTACTCCATTGAATTCCATTCCATTCCATTCAATTTCATTGCATTCCATTCCTTTCCAATCCATTTAGTTCTACTCGGGTTGATTCCATTCCATTCCATTCCATTCCATTCCATTCCATTCCATTCCATTCCATTCCATTCCATTCCATTCCATTCCATTACTTTCCATTCCATTCCATTCCAATCCATTCCATTCTACTGGGGTTGACTCCATTCCATTCCATTCCACTCCATTCCATTCCGTTATATTCCATTCTATTCCATTCGATTCCGTTCGATTCCATTCCATTCCATTCCATTCTATTCCATTCCATTCGATTCCATTCCATTCCATTCCATTCCATTCCATTCCATTCCATTCCATTCCAATCCATTCCATTCTACTCGGGTTGATTCCATTCCATTCCATTCCATTCCAATCCATTCCATTCCATTCCATTCCATTCCATTCCATTCCATTCCATTCCATTCCATTCCATTCCTTTCTATTCCATTCCATTCCATTCCATTCCATTCCATTCCATTCCATTCCATTCCATTCCATTCCGTTCTACTCGGGTTGATTCCACTCCATTCCATTCCCTTCCATTCCATTCCATTCCATTCCATTCCATTCCATTCCTTTCCATTCCAACCCATTCCTTTCTACTCAGGTTGATTCCATTCCATTCCATTCCATTCCATTCCATTCCATTCCATTCCATTCCATTCCATTCCATTCCATTCCATTTCATTCCAAACCGTTCCATTCTACTCGGGTTCATCATTCCATTCCATTCCATTCCATTCCATTCCACTCGGGTTCATTCCATTCCATTCCATTCCATTCCATTCCATTCCATTCCATTCCATTCCATTCCGTTCTACTCAGGTTGATTTCCATTCCATTCCATTCCATTCCATTCCATTCCATTCCATTCCATTCCATTCCATTCCATTCTATTCCATTCCGTTCTACTCGGCTTGAATCCATTGAGTTCCGTTCCGCTCCGTTCCGTCCCGACACGTCCCGTCCCGTCCCGTCCCGTCCCGTCCCGTCCCGTCCCGTCCCGTCCCGTGCCATTGTACTCGGGTTGATTCCATTCCACTCCGTTCCGTTCCTTTCCGTTCCCTTCAATTCAGTTCCACGCGGGTTGATTCAATTCCATTCTATTCTATTCCATTCCATTCCATTCCATTCCATTCCATTCCATTCCATTCCATTCCATTTTACTCGGGTTGATTCCATGCCGTTCCGTTCCATTCTGTCCCATCCCGACGCGTCCCGTCCCGTCCCGTCCCATTCCGTTCCGTTCTGATCGGGTTGATTCCGTTCCATTCCCTTCCGTTCCTTTCCGTTCCATTCCATTCCGTTACACGCGGGTTGATTCAATTCCATTCTATTACATTGAATTCCATTCCATTCCATTCCATTCCATTCTACTCGGATTGATTGCATTCCATTCCATTCCATTCCAGTCCATTCCAATCCACTCCATTCTACTCGGGTTGATTCCATTCCATTCCATTCCATTCCATTCCATTCCATTCCATTCCATTCCATTGCGTTCCATTCGATTCGATTCCATTCCATTCCATTCCATTCCATTCCAATCCATTCCATTCTTCTTGGGTTCATTCCATTCCATTCCATTCCATTCCATTCGATTCCATTCGATTCCATTCCATTCCATTCCATACCATTCCATTCCATTTTGTTCTACTCGGGTTGATTCCACTCCATTCCATTCCATTCCATTCCATTCCATTCCATTCCATTCCATTCCATTCGATTCCATTCTATTCCATTCGATTCCATTCCATTCCATTTCATTTTATTCCATTCCATTCCATTCCATTCTATTCCATTGAATTCCATTCCATTCCATTCCATTCCATTCCATTCCATTCCATTCCATTCCATTCCATTCCGTTCTACTCGGGTTGAATCCACTCCATTCCATTCCATTCCATTCCATTCCATTCCATTCCATTCCATTCCATTCCACTCGGGTTGAGCATTCCATTCGATTCGATTCCATTCCATTCCATTCCATTCCATTCCATTCCATTCCATTCCACTCGGGCTCATTCCATTCCATTCCATTCCATTCCATTCCGTTCCATTCCATTCCATTCCATTCCATTCCATTCCGTTCTACTCGGGTTGATTTCCATTCCATTCCATTCCATTCCATTCCATTCCATTCCATTCCATTCCATTCCATTCCTTTCCATTTATTCCATTCCGTTCTACTCGGGTTGATTCCATTGAGTTTGGTTCCGTTCCGTTCCGTCCCGTCCCGTCCCGTCCCATCCCGTTCCGTTTTACTCGGGTTGATTCCTTTGCATTCCGTTCCGCTCGTTTCCATTCCGTTCCATTCCGTTCAACGCGGGTTGGTTCAATTCCATTCTATTCTATTCTATTCCTTTCCATTCCATTCCATTCTACTCGGGTTGATTCTATGCCGTTCCATTCCGTTCCATTCCGTCCCATTCCGACCCGTCCCATCCCGTCCCGTCCCGTCCCATCCCGTTCCGTTCCACATGGGTTGATTCAATTCCTTTCGGTTACATTGAATTCCATTCCCTTCCATTCTACTCGGATTGATTCCATTCCATTCCATTCCATTCCATTCCATTCCATTCCATTCCATTCCAATCCATTCCATTCTACTCAGGTTGATTCCATTCCATTCCATTCCATTCCATTCCATTCCATTCCATTCCATTCCATTCCATTCAGTTTCATTCCATTCCATTCCATTCCATTCCATTCCATTCCATTCCATTCCATTCGATTCCATTCCATTCCATTCCATTCCGTTCTACTCGGGTTGATTCCATTCTATTCCATTCCATTCCGTTCGATTCCATTCGATTCCATTCGATTCCGTTCCATTCCATTCCATTCCCTTCCATTCCATTCTATTCCATTGAATTCCATTCCATTGCATTCCATTCCATTCCATTCCATTCCATTCCATTCCGTTCTACTCTGATTGACTCCATTCCATTCCATTCGAT
Source organism: Gorilla gorilla gorilla (assembly GCF_029281585.2). Taxonomy (NCBI): domain Eukaryota; kingdom Metazoa; phylum Chordata; class Mammalia; order Primates; family Hominidae; genus Gorilla; species Gorilla gorilla. The sequence continues at coordinate 6,378,816 of NC_073241.2, forward strand.
TCCATTCCATTCCATTCCATTCCATTCCAATACATTCCATTCTACTCTGGTTGATTCCATTCCATTCCATTCCATTCCATTCCATTCCATTCCATTCAATTCGTCTCCATTCGATTCCATTCGATTCCATTCCATTCTATTCCATTGAATTCCATTGAATTCCATTCCATTCCATTCCATTCTATTCCATTCCATTCCATTCCATTCCGTTCTACTCGGGTTGATTCCATTCCATTCCATTCCATTCCATTCCATTCCACTCCATTCCATTCGATTCCATTCGATTCCATTCCATTCCATTCCATTCCATTCCAATCCATTCCATTCTACTCGGGTTGATTCCATTCCATTCCATTCCATTCCATTCCATTCCATTCCATTCCATTCCATTCCATTCCAATCCATTCCATTCTACTCAGGTTGATTCCATTCCATTCCATTCCATTCCATTCCATTCCATTCCATTCCATTCCATTCAGTTTCATTCCATTCCATTCCATTCCATTCCATTCCATTCCATTCCATTCCATTCGATTCCATTCCATTCCATTCCATTCCGTTCTACTCGGGTTGATTCCATTCTATTCCATTCCATTCCGTTCGATTCCATTCGATTCCATTCGATTCCGTTCCATTCCATTCCATTCCCTTCCATTCCATTCTATTCCATTGAATTCCATTCCATTGCATTCCATTCCATTCCATTCCATTCCATTCCATTCCGTTCTACTCTGATTGACTCCATTCCATTCCATTCGATTCCATTCCATTCCATTCCATTCCATTCCAATACATTCCATTCTACTCTGGTTGATTCCATTCCATTCCATTCCATTCCATTCCATTCCATTCCATTCAATTCGTCTCCATTCGATTCCATTCGATTCCATTCCATTCTATTCCATTGAATTCCATTCCATTCCATTCCATTCCATTCCATTCTATTCCATTCCATTCCATTCCATTCCGTTCTACTCGGGTTGATTCCATTCCATTCCATTCCATTCCATTCCATTCCACTCCATTCCATTCGATTCCATTCGATTCCATTCCATTCCATTCCATTCCATTCCAATCCATTCCATTCTACTCGGGTTGATTCCATTCCATTCCATTCCATTCCATTCCATTCCATTCCATTGAATTCCATTCGATTCCATTCGATTCCATTCCATTTGATTCCATTCGATATCATTCGATTCCATTCCATCCCATTCCATTCCATTCCATTCCATTCCGTTCTACTCGGGTTGATTCCATTCCATTCCATTTCATTCCATTCCATTCCATTCCATTCCATTCGATTCCATTCGATTCCATTCCATTCCATTCCATTCCAATCCATTCCATTCTACTCGGGTTGATTCCATTCCATTCCATTCCATTCCATTCCATTCCATTCCATTCCATTCCATTCCATTCCATTCCATTCGATTCCATTCCATTCCATTCCATGGCATTCCATTCCATTCCATTCCATTCCATTCTATTCCGTTCTAGTCGGGTTGATTCCATTCCATTCCATTGCATTCCATTCCATTCCATTGCATTCCATTCCATTCCATTCCATTCCATTCCATTCCATTCCATTCCATTCCATTCCATTCCATTCCATTCCATTCCATTCCATTCCATTGCATTCCATTCGATTCCATTCGATTCCATTCCATTCCATTCCATTCCATTCCATTCCATTCCATTCCATTCCATTCCATTCCATTCCATTCCGTTCCACTCGGGTTGATTCCATTCTATTCCATTCCATTCCCTTCTATTCCATTCGATATCATTCGATTCCATTCCATCCCATTCCATTCCATTCCATTCCATTCCGTTCTTCTTGGGTTGATTCCATTCCATTCCATTTCATTCCACTCCATTCCATTCCATTCCATTCCATTCCATTTCTTTCGATTCCATTCGATTCCATTCCATTCCATTCCATTCCAATCCATTGCATTCTACTCAGTTTGATTCCATTCCATTCCATTCCATTCCATTCAATTCCATTCCATTCCATTCCATTCAATTCCACTCGATTCCATTCCATTCCTTTCCATTCCATTCCAATCCATTCCATTCTACTCGGGTGGATTCCATTCCATTCCATTCCATTCCATTCCATTCCATTCCATTCCATTCCATTCCATTCCCTTCCATTCGATTCCATTCCATTCCATTGCATTCCATTCCATTCCATTGCATTCCATTCCATTCCATTCCATTCCATTCCATTCCATTCCATTCCATTCTATTCCATTCCATTCTACTCCATTGAATTCCATTCCATTCCATTCCATTCCATTCCATTCCATTCCTTTCCAATCCATTCCATTCCGTTGCACTCGGGTTGATTCCATTCTATTCCATTCCATTCCCTTCTATTCCATTCGATATCATTCGATTCCATTCCATCCCATTCCATTCCATTCCATTCCATTCCGTTCTTCTTGGGTTGATTCCATTCCATTCCATTTCATTCCATTCCATTCCATTCCATTTCTTTCGATTCCATTCCATTCCATTCCATTCCAATCCATTGCATTCTACTCAATTTGTTTCCATTCCATTTCATTCCATTCCATTCAATTCCATTCCATTCCATTCCATTCAATTCCACTCGATTCCATTCCATTCCTTTCCATTCCATTCCAATCCATTCCATTCTACTCGGGTGGATTCCATTCCATTCCATTCCATTCCATTCCATTCCATTCCCTTCCATTCGATTCCATTCCATTCCATTCCATGGCATGCCATTCCATTCCATTCCATTCCATTCCATTCCGTTCTAGTCGGGTTGACTCCATTCCATTCCATTCCACTCCATTCCATTCCGTTATATTCCATTCTATTCCATTCGATTCCGTTCGATTCCATTCCATTCCATTCCTTTCCATTCCATTCGATTCCATTCCATTCCATTCCATTCCATTAAATTCCATTCCATTCCATTCCATTCCAATCCATTCCATTCTACTCGGGTTGATTCCATTCCATTCCATTCCATTCCAATCCATTCCATTCCATTCCATTCCATTCCATTCCATTCCATTCCATTCCATTCCATTCCATTCCATTCCATTCCATTCCATTCGATTCCATTCCATTCCATTTCATTCCAAACCGTTCCATTCTACTCGGGTTCATCATTCCATTCCATTCCATTCCACTCGGGTTCATTCCATTCCATTCCATTCCATTCCATTCCATTCCATTCCATTCCATTCCGTTCTACTCAGGTTGATTTCCATTCCATTCCATTCCATTCCATTCCATTCCATTCCATTCCATTCCATTCCATTCCATTCCATTCCATTCCATTCCATTCTATTCCATTCCGTTCTACTCGGCTTGAATCCATTGAGTTCCGTTCCGTTCCGTTCCGTCCCGACACGTCCCGTCCCGTCCCGTCCCGTCCCGTCCCGTCCCGTCCCGTCCCGTGCCGTTGTACTCGGGTTGATTCCTTTCCATTCCGTTCCACGCGGGTTGATTCAATTCCATTCTATTCTATTCCATTCCATTCCATTCCATTCCATTCCATTCCATTCCATTCCATTCCATTTTACTCCGGTTGATTCCATGCCGTTCCGTTCCATTCTGTCCCATCCCGACGCGTCCCGTCCCGTCCCGTCCCATTCCGTTCCGTTCTGATCGGGTTGATTCCGTTCCATTCCCTTCCGTTCCTTTCCGTTCCATTCCATTCCGTTACACGCGGGTTGATTCAATTCCATTCTATTACATTGAATTCCATTCCATTCCATTCCATTCCATTCTACTCGGATTGATTGCATTCCATTCCATTCCATTCCAGTCCATTCCAATCCACTCCATTCTACTCGGGTTGATTCCATTCCATTCCATTCCATTCCATTCCATTCCATTCCATTCCATTCCATTCCATTCCATTCCATTCCATTGCGTTCCATTCGATTCGATTCCATTCCATTCCATTCCATTCCATTCCAATCCATTCCATTCTACTTGGGTTCATTCCATTCCATTCCATTCCATTCCATTCGATTCCATTCGATTCCATTCCATTCCAATCCATACCATTCCATTCCATTCTGTTCTACTCGGGTTGATTCCACTCCATTCCATTCCATTCCATTCCATTCTATTCCATTCCATTCCATTCGATTCCATTCTATTCCATTCGATTCCATTCCATTCCATTTCATTTTATTCCATTCCATTCCATTCCATTCTATTCCATTGAATTCCATTCCATTCCATTCCATTCCATTCCATTCCATTCCATTCCATTCCATTCCATTCCACTCCGTTCTACTCGGGTTGATTCCACTCCATTCCATTCCATTCCATTCCATTCCATTCCATTCCATTCCATTCCATTCCATTCCATTCCATTCCATTCCATTCCAATCGGGTTGAGCATTCCATTCGATTCCATTCCATTCCATTCCATTCCATTAGATTCCATTCCATTCCATTCCACTCGGGCTCATTCCATTCCATTCCATTCCATTCCATTCCATTCCATTCCATTCCATTCCATTCCATTCCATTCCATTCCGTTCTACTCGGGTTGATTTCCATTCCATTCCATTCCATTCCATTCCATTCCATTCCATTCCATTCCATTCCATTCCATTCCATTCCATTCCTTTCCATTTATTCCATTCCGTTCTACTCGGGTTGATTCCATTGAGTTTGGTTCCGTTCCGTTCCGTCCCGTCCCGTCCCGTCCCGTCCCGTTCCGTTTTACTCGGGTTGATTCCTTTGCATTCCGTTCCGCTCGTTTCCATTCCGTTCCATTCCGTTCCACGCGGGTTGGTTCAATTCCATTCTATTCTATTCTATTCCTTTCCATTCCATTCCATTCTACTCGGGTTGATTCCATGCCGTTCCATTCCGTTCCATTCCGTCCCATTCCGACCCGTCCCACCCCGTCCCGTCCCGTCCCATCCCGTTCCGTTCCACATGGGTTGATTCAATTCCTTTCGGTTACATTGAATTCCATTCCATTCCATTCTACTCGGATTGATTCCATTCCATTCCATTCCATTCCATTCCATTCCATTCCATTCCATTCCATTCCAATCCATTCCATTCTACTCGGGTTGATTCCATTCCATTCCATTCCATTCCATTCCATTCCATTCCATTCCATTCCATTCCATTCCATTCCATTCCATTCAGTTTCATTCCATTCCATTCCATTCCATTCCATTCCATTCCATTCCATTCCATTCCATTCCATTCGATTCCATTCCATTCCATTCCATTCCGTTCTACTCGGGTTGATTCCATTCTATTCCATTCCATTCCGTTCGATTCCATTCGATTCCATTCGATTCCATTCCATTCCATTCCATTCCCTTCCATTCCATTCTATTCCATTGAATTCCATTCCATTGCATTCCATTCCATTCCATTCCATTCCATTCCATTCCATTCCATTCCATTCCGTTCTACTCTGATTGACTCCATTCCATTCCATTCGATTCCATTCCATTCCATTCCATTCCATTCCATTCCAATACATTCCATTCTACTCTGGTTGATTCCATTCCATTCCATTCCATTCCATTCCATTCCATTCCATTCCATTCGTCTCCATTCGATTCCATTCGATTCCATTCCATTCTATTCCATTGAATTCCATTCCATTCCATTCCATTCCATTCCATTCTATTCCATTCCATTCCATTCCATTCCGTTCTACTCGGGTTGATTCCATTCCATTCCATTCCATTCGATATCATTCGATTCCATTCCATCCCATTCCATTCCATTCCATTCCATTCCGTTCTACTCGGGTTGATTCCATTCCATTCAATTTCATTCCATTCCATTCCATTTCATTCCATTCCATTCCATTCCATTCCATTCGATTCCATTCGATTCCATTCCATTCCATTCCATTCCAATCCATTCCATTCTACTCGGGTTGATTCCATTCCATTCCATTCCATTCCATTCCATTCCATTCCATTCCATTCCATTCCATTCGATTCCACTCGATTCCATTCCATTCTTTCCATTCCATTCCAATCCATTCCATTCTAATTGGGTGGATTCCATTCCATTCCATTCCATTCCATTCCATTCCATTCCATTCCATTCCATTCCATTCCATTCCATTCCTTTCCATTCCATTCCATTCCATTCCATTCCATTTGATTCCATTCCATTCCATTCCATTCCATTCCATTTCATTCCATTCCTTTCCATTCCAATCCGTTCTAGTCGGGTTGATTCCATTCTATTCCATTCCATTCCATTCCATTCCATTCCATTCCATTCCATTCCATTCTATTCCATTCCATTCTACTCCATTGAATTCCATTCCATTCCATTCTATTCCATTCCATTCCATTCCTTTCCATTCCATTTAGTTCTACTCTGGTTGATTCCATTCCATTCCATTCCATTCCATTCCATTCCATTCCATTCCATTCCATTCCATTACTTTCCATTCCATTCCATTCCAATCCATTCCATTCTACTCGGGTTGACTCCATTCCATTCCATTCCATTCCATTATATTCCATTCCATTCCATTCGATTCCGTTCGATTCCATTCCATTCCATTCCATTCCATTCGATTCCCTTCCATTCCATTCGATTCGATTCCATTCCATTCCATTCCATTCCATTCCATTCCATTCCATTCCATTCCATTCCAATCCATTCCATTCTCCACGGGTTGATTATATTCCATTCCATTCCATTCCATTCCATTCCATTCCATTCCATTCCATTCCTTTCGATTCCATTCCATTCCATTAAATTCCATTCCATTCCATTCCATTCCATTCCATTCCATTCCATTCCATTCCATTCCATTCCATTCCATTCCGTTCTACTCGGGTTGATTCCACTCCATTCCATTCCATTCCATTCCATTCCATTCCATTCCATTCCATTCCATTCGATTCCATTCCATTCCATTCCATTCCATTCCATTCTAATCCATTCCACTCTACTCCATTGAATTCCATTCCGTTCCATTCAATTCCATTCCATTCCATTCCTTTCCATTCCATTTAGTTCTACTCGGGTTGATTCCATTCCAGTCCATTCCATTCCATTCCATTCCATTACTTTCCATTCCATTCCATTCCAATCCATTCCATTCTACTCGGGTTGACTCCATTCCATTCCATTCCATTCCATTATATTGCATTCTATTCCATTCGATTCCGTTTGATTCCATTCCATTCCATTCCATTCCATTCCATTCCATTCCATTCCATTCGATTCCATTCCATTCCATTCGATTCCATTCCATTCCATTCCATTCCATTCCATTCCATTCCATTCCATTCCAATCCATTCCATTCTACTCGGGTTGATTCCATTCCATTCCATTCCATTCCTTTCCATTCCATTCCTTTCTATTCCATTCCATTCCATTCCATTCCATTCCATTCCATTCCATTCCATTCCATTCCGTTCTAATCGGTTTGATTCCACTCCATTCCATTCCATTCCATTCCATTCCATTCCATTCCATTCCATTCCATTCCATTCCAATTCTTTCGTTTCCATTCCAACCAATTCCGTTCTACTCGGACTGATTCCATTCCATTCCATTCCATTCCATTCCATTCCATTCCATTCCATTCAATTCCATTCCATTCCATTCGATTCCATTCGATTCCATTCCATTCCATTCCATTCCATCCCATTTCATTCCAAACCATTCCATTCTACTCGGGTTCATCATTCCATTCCATTCCATTCCATTCCATTCCACTCGGGTTCTTTCCATTCCATTCCATTCCATTCCATTCCATTCCATTCCATTCCATTCCGTTATACTCAGGTTGATTTCCATTCCATTCCATTCCATTCCATTCCATTCCATTCCATTCCATTCCATTCCATTCCATTCCATTCCGTTCCATTCCACTCCATTCCATTCTACTCGTGTTGATTCCATGCCGTTCCGTTCCGTTCCATTCCGTCCCATCCCGACGCGTCCCGTCCCGTTCCGTCCGGTCAAATTCCGTTCCTTTCTGATCTGGTTGATTCCGTTCCATTCCGTTCCGTTCCTTTCCGTTCCATTCCATTCCGTTACACGCGGGTTGATTCAATTCCATTCTATTACATTGAATTCCATTCCATACCATTCTATTCCATTCTACTCGGATTGATTGAATTCCATTCCATTCCATTCCAGTCCATTCCAATCCATTCCATTCTACTCGGGTTGATTCCATTCCATTCCATTCCATTCCATTCCATTCCATTCCATTCCATTCCATTGCGTTCCATTCGATTCGATTCCATTCCATTCCATTCCATTCCATTCCAATCCATTCCATTCTACTTGGGTTGATTCCATTCCATTCCATTCCATTCCATTCCATTCCATTCGATTCCATTCGATTCCATTCCATTCCATTCCATTCCATTCCATTCCATTCCATTCCATTCCATTCCATTCCATTCTGTTCTACTCGGGTTGATTCCACTCCATTCCATTCCATTCCATTCCATTCTATTCCATTCCATTCCATTCGATTCCATTCCATTCCATTTCATTTTATTCCATTCCATTCCATTCCATTCTATTCCATTGAATTCCATTCCATTCTATTCCATTCCATTCCATTCAGTTTCATTCCATTCCATTCCATTCCATTCCATTCCATTCCATTCCATTCGATTCCATTCCATTCCATTCCATTCCATTCCATTCCATTCCATTCCATTCCATTCCATTCCGTTCTACTCGGGTTAATTCCATTCTATTCCATTCCATTCCATTCCATTCCATTCCATTCCATTCCATTCCATTCCCTTCCGTTCCATTCTATTCCATTGAATTCCATTCCATTCCATTCCATTCCATTCCATTGAATTCCATTCCATTCCGTTCTACTCTGATTGACTCCATTCCATTCCATTCCATTCCATTCCATTCCATTCCATTCCATTCCATTTCATTCCATTCCATTCCATTCCAATACATTCCATTCTACTCTGGTTGATTCCATTCCATTCCATTCCATTCCATTCCATTCCATTCCATTCGTCTCCATTCGATTCCATTCGATTCCATTCCATTCTATTCCATTGAATTCCATTCCATTCCATTCCATTCCATTCCATTCCATTCCATTCCATTCCATTCCATTCCATTCCATTCCATTCCGTTCTTCTCGGGTTGATTCCATTCCATTCCATTCCATTCCATTCCATTCCATTCCACTCCATTCCATTCGATTCCATTCGATTCCATTCCATTCCATTCCATTCCATTCCAATCCATTCCATTCTACTCGGGTTGATGCCATTCCATTCCATTCCATTCCATTCCATTCCATTCCATTCCATTCCATTGCATTCCATTCGATTCCATTCGATTCCATTCCATTCGATTCCATTCGAGATCATTCGATTCCATTCCATCCCATTCCAATCCATTCCATTCCATTCCGTTCTACTCGGGTTGATTCCATTCCATTCCATTTCATTCCATTCCATTCCATTCCATTCCATTCGATTCCATTCGATTCCATTCCATTCCATTCCATTCCAATCCATTCCATTCTACTCGGGTTGATTCCATTCCATTCCATTCCATTCCATTCCATTCCATTCCATTCCATTCCATTCCATTCCATTCGATTCCACTCTATTCCATTCCATTCTTTCCATTCCATTCCAATCCATTCCATTCTACTCGGGTGGATTCCATTCCGTTCCATTCCATTCCATTCCATTCCATTCCATTCCATTCCATTCCACTCCATTCGATTCCATTCCATTCCATTCCATTCCATTCCATTCCATTCCATTCCATTCCATTCCATTCCATTCCATTCCATTCCGTTCTAGTCGGGTTGATTCCATTCTATTCCATTCCATTCCATTCCATTCCACTCCATTCCATTCCTTTCCATTCCATTCTATTCCATTCCATTCTACTCCATTGAATTTCATTCCATTCCATTCTATTCCATTCCATTCCATTCCTTTCCATTCCATTTAGTTCTACTCGGGTTGATTCCATTCCATTCCATTCCATTCCATTCCATTCCATTCCATTCCATTCCATTCCATTCCATTCCATTACTTTCCATTCCATTCCATTCCAATCCATTCCATTCTACTCGGGTTGACTCCATTCCATTCCATTCCATTCCATTCCATTCCATTCCATTATAATCCATTCCATTCCATTCGATTCCGTTCGATTCCATTCCATTCCATTCCATTCCATTCCATTCAATTCCATTCGATTCCATTCGATTCCATTCCATTCCATTCCATTCCAATCCATTCCATTCTACTCGGGTTGATTCCATTCCATTCCATTCCTTTCCATTCCATTCCATTCCATTCCATTCCATTCTATTCCTTTCGATTCCATTCCATTCCATTAAATTCCATTCCATTCCATTCCATTCCATTCCATTCCATTCCATTCCGTTCTACTCGGGTTGATTCCACTCCATTCCATTCCATTCCATTCCATTCCATACCATTCCATTCGATTCCATTCCATTCCATTCCATTCCATTCCATTCCATTCCATTCCATTCCATTCCATTCCATTCCGTTCTAGTCGGGTTGATTCCATTCTATTCCATTCCATTCCATTCCATTCCATTCCATTCCATTCGATTCCATTCCATTCCATTCCATTCTATTCCATTCCATTCTACTCCATTGAATTCCATTCCATTCCATTCAATTCCATTCCATTCCATCCCTTTCCATTCTATTTAGTTCTACTCGGGTTGATTCCATTCCATTCCATTCCATTCCATTCCATTCCATTCCATTCAATTCCATTCCATTCCGTTACTTTCCATTCCATTCCATTCCAATCCATTCCATTCTACTCGGGTTGACTCCATTCCATTCCATTCCTTTCCATTCCATTATATTCCATTCTATTCCATTCGATTCCGTTCGATTCCATTCCATTCCATTCCATTCCATTCCATTGCATTCCATTCCATTCCATTCCATTCCATTCCGTTCTACTCGGGTTGATTCCATTCCATTCCTTTCCATTCCATTCCATTCCATTCCATTCCATTCCATTCCATTCCATTCCATTCCATTCCCTTCCATTCCATTCCATTCCAATCCATTCCATTCTACTCGGGTTGATTCCATTCCATTCCATTGCATTCGACTCCATTCGATTCCATTCGATATCATTCCATTCCATTCCATTCCATTCCATTCCATTCCATTCCATTCCATTCCATTTCATTCCATTCCATTCCATTCCAATACATTCCATTCTACTCTGGTTGATTCCATTCCATTCCATTCCATTCCATTCCATTCCATTCCATTCCATTCGTCTCCATTCGATTCCATTTGATTCCATTCCATTCCATTCCATTCCATTCCATTCCATTCCATTCCATTCGATTCCACTCTATTCCATTCCATTCTTTCCATTCCATTCCAATCCATTCCATTCTACTCGGGTGGATTCCATTCCGTTCCATTCCATTCCATTCCATTCCATTCCATTCCATTCCATTCCATTCCATTCCACTCCATTCGATTCCATTCCATTCCATTCCATTCCATTCCATTCCATTCCATTCCATTCCATTCCATTCCATTCCGTTCTAGTCGGGTTGATTCCATTCTATTGCATTCCATTCCATTCCATTCCACTCCATTCCATTCCTTTCCATTCCATTCTATTCCATTCCATTCTACTCCATTGAATTCCATTCCATTCCATTCTATTCCATTCCATTCCATTCCTTTCCATTCCATTTAGTTCTACTCGGGTTGATTCCATTCCATTCCATTCCATTCCATTCCATTCCATTCCATTATAATCCATTCCATTCCATTCGATTCCGTTCGATTCCATTCCATTCCATTCCATTCAATTCCATTCGATTCCTTTCGATTCCATTCCATTCCATTCCATTCCAATCCATTCCATTCTACTCGGGTTGATTCCATTCCATTCCATTCCATTCCATTCCTTTCCATTCCATTCCATTCCATTCCATTCCATTCTATTCCTTTCGATTCCATTCCATTCCATTAAATTCCATTCCATTCCATTCCATTCCATTCCATTCCATTCCATTCCATTCCATTCCATTCCATTCCATTCCGTTCTACTCGGGTTGATTCCACTCCATTCCATTCCATTCCACTCCATTCCATACCATTCCATTCGATTCCATTCCATTCCATTCCATTCCATTCCATTCCATTCGATTCCATTCCATTCCATTCCATTCTATTCCATTCCATTCTACTCCATTGTATTCCATTCCATTCCATTCCATTCCATTCCATTCCATCCCTTTCCATTCCATTTAGTTCTACTCGGGTTGATTCCATTCCATTCCATTCCATTCCATTCCATTCCATTCCATTCCATTCCATTCCATTCCGTTACTTTCCATTCCATTCCATTCCAATCCATTCCATTCTACTCGGGTTGACTCCATTCCATTCCATTCCTTTCCATTCCATTATATTCCATTCTATTCCATTCGATTCCGTTCGATTCCATTCCATTCCATTCCATTCCATTCCATTGCATTCCATTCCATTCCATTCCATTCCATTCCGTTCTACTCGGGTTGATTCCATTCCATTCCTTTCCATTCCATTCCATTCCATTCCATTCCATTCCATTCCATTCCATTCCATTCCATTCCATTCCATTCCATTCCCTTCCATTCCATTCCATTCCAATCCATTCCATTCTACTCGGGTTGATTCCATTCCATTCCATTGCATTCGACTCCATTCGATTCCATTCGATTCCATTCCATTCCATTCCGTTCCATTCCATTCCATTCCATTCCATTCTATTCCATTGAATTCCATTCCATTCCATTCCATTCCATTCCATTCCATTCCATTCCATTCCATTCCATTCCATTCCATTCCATTGCATTCCATTCCATTCCATTCCGTTCTAATCGGGTTGATTCCATTCCATTCCATTCCATTCCATTCCATTCCATTCCATTCCATTCCAATCTATTCCATTCTATTCAATTCGATTCCATTCGATTCCATTCAATTCCATTCAATTCCATTCCATTCCATTCCAATCCATTCCATTCTACTCGGGTTGATTCCATTCCATTCCATTCCATTCCATTCCATTCCATTCCATTCCATTCCATTCCATTCCATTCCATTCCATTCGATTCCATTCGATTCCATTCCATTCCATTCCATTCCATTCCATTCGATTCCATTCGATTCCATTCCATTCCAATCCATACCATTCCATTCCATTCTGTTCTACTCGGGTTGATTCCACTCCATTCCATTCCATTCCATTCCATTCTATTCCATTCCATTCCATTCGATTCCATTCTATTCCATTCGATTCCATTCCATTCCATTTCATTTTATTCCATTCCATTCCATTCCATTCTATTCCATTGAATTCCATTCCATTCCATTCCATTCCATTCCATTCCATTCCATTCCATTCCATTCCATTCCACTCCGTTCTACTCGGGTTGATTCCACTCCATTCCATTCCATTCCATTCCATTCCATTCCATTCCATTCCATTCCATTCCAATCGGGTTGAGCATTCCATTCGATTCCATTCCATTCCATTCCATTCCATTAGATTCCATTCCATTCCATTCCACTCGGGCTCATTCCATTCCATTCCATTCCATTCCATTCCATTCCATTCCATTCCATTCCATTCCATTCCATTCCGTTCTACTCGGGTTGATTTCCATTCCATTCCATTCCATTCCATTCCACTCCATTCCATTCCATTCCATTCCATTCCATTCCATTCCATTCCATTCCTTTCCATTTATTCCATTCCGTTCTACTCGGGTTGATTCCATTGAGTTTGGTTCCGTTCCGTTCCGTCCCGTCCCGTCCCGTCCCGTCCCGTTCCGTTTTACTCGGGTTGATTCCTTTGCATTCCGTTCCGCTCGTTTCCATTCCGTTCCATTCCGTTCCACGCGGGTTGGTTCAATTCCATTCTATTCTATTCTATTCCTTTCCATTCCATTCCATTCTACTCGGGTTGATTCTATGCCGTTCCATTCCGTTCCATTCCGTCCCATTCCGACCCGTCCCACCCCGTCCCGTCCCGTCCCATCCCGTTCCGTTCCACATGGGTTGATTCAATTCCTTTCGGTTACATTGAATTCCATTCCATTCCATTCTACTCGGATTGATTCCATTCCATTCCATTCCATTCCATTCCATTCCATTCCATTCCATTCCATTCCAATCCATTCCATTCTACTCGGGTTGATTCCATTCCATTCCATTCCATTCCATTCCATTCCATTCCATTCCATTCCATTCCATTCCATTCAGTTTCATTCCATTCCATTCCATTCCATTCCATTCCATTCCATTCCATTCCATTCCATTCCATTCGATTCCATTCCATTCCATTCCATTCCGTTCTACTCGGGTTGATTCCATTCTATTCCATTCCATTCCGTTCGATTCCATTCGATTCCATTCGATTCCATTCCATTCCATTCCATTCCCTTCCATTCCATTCTATTCCATTGAATTCCATTCCATTGCATTCCATTCCATTCCATTCCATTCCATTCCATTCCATTCCATTCCATTCCATTCCGTTCTACTCTGATTGACTCCATTCCATTCCATTCGATTCCATTCCATTCCATTCCATTCCATTCCATTCCAATACATTCCATTCTACTCTGGTTGATTCCATTCCATTCCATTCCATTCCATTCCATTCCATTCCATTCCATTCGTCTCCATTCGATTCCATTCGATTCCATTCCATTCTATTCCATTGAATTCCATTCCATTCCATTCCATTCCATTCCATTCTATTCCATTCCATTCCATTCCATTCCGTTCTACTCGGGTTGATTCCATTCCATTCCATTGCATTCGATATCATTCGATTCCATTCCATCCCATTCCATTCCATTCCATTCCATTCCGTTCTACTCGGGTTGATTCCATTCCATTCAATTTCATTCCATTCCATTCCATTTCATTCCATTCCATTCCATTCCATTCCATTCGATTCCATTCGATTCCATTCCATTCCATTCCATTCCAATCCATTCCATTCTACTCGGGTTGATTCCATTCCATTCCATTCCATTCCATTCCATTCCATTCCATTCCATTCCATTCCATTCGATTCCACTCGATTCCATTCCATTCTTTCCATTCCATTCCAATCCATTCCATTCTAATTGGGTGGATTCCATTCCATTCCATTCCATTCCATTCCATTCCATTCCATTCCATTCCATTCCTTTCCATTCCATTCCATTCCATTCCATTCCATTTGATTCCATTCCATTCCATTCCATTCCATTCCATTTCATTCCATTCCTTTCCATTCCAATCCGTTCTAGTCGGGTTGATTCCATTCTATTCCATTCCATTCCATTCCATTCCATTCCATTCCATTCCATTCCATTCCATTCTATTCCATTCCATTCTACTCCATTGAATTCCATTCCATTCCATTCTATTCCATTCCATTCCATTCCTTTCCATTCCATTTAGTTCTACTCTGGTTGATTCCATTCCATTCCATTCCATTCCATTCCATTCCATTCCATTCCATTCCATTCCATTACTTTCCATTCCATTCCATTCCAATCCATTCCATTCTACTCGGGTTGACTCCATTCCATTCCATTCCATTCCATTATATTCCATTCCATTCCATTCGATTCCGTTCGATTCCATTCCATTCCATTCCATTCCATTCCATTCCCTTCCATTCCATTCGATTCGATTCCATTCCATTCCATTCCATTCCATTCCATTCCATTCCATTCCATTCCAATCCATTCCATTCTCCACGGGTTGATTATATTCCATTCCATTCCATTCCATTCCATTCCATTCCATTCCATTCCATTCCATTCCATTCCTTTCGATTCCATTCCATTCCATTAAATTCCATTCCATTCCATTCCATTCCATTCCATTCCATTCCATTCCATTCCATTCCATTCCGTTCTACTCGGGTTGATTCCACTCCATTCCATTCCATTCCATTCCATTCCATTCCATTCGATTCCATTCCATTCCATTCCATTCCATTCCATTCTATTCCATTCCACTCTACTCCATTGAATTCCATTCCGTTCCATTCAATTCCATTCCATTCCATTCCTTTCCATTCCATTTAGTTCTACTCGGGTTGATTCCATTCCAGTCCATTCCATTCCATTCCATTCCATTACTTTCCATTCCATTCCATTCCAATCCATTCCATTCTACTCGGGTTGACTCCATTCCATTCCATTCCATTCCATTATATTGCATTCTATTCCATTCGATTCCGTTTGATTCCATTCCATTCCATTCCATTCCATTCCATTCCATTCCATTCCATTCGATTCCATTCCATTCCATTCGATTCCATTCCATTCCATTCCATTCCATTCCATTCCATTCCATTCCATTCCATTCCAATCCATTCCATTCTACTCGGGTTGATTCCATTCCATTCCATTCCATTCCTTTCCATTCCATTCCTTTCTATTCCATTCCATTCCATTCCATTCCATTCCATTCCATTCCATTCCATTCCATTCCATTCCATTCCATTCCATTCCATTCCGTTCTAATCGGTTTGATTCCACTCCATTCCATTCCATTCCATTCCATTCCATTCCATTCCATTCCATTCCAATTCTTTCGTTTCCATTCCAACCAATTCCGTTCTACTCGGATTGATTCCATTCCATTCCATTCCATTCCATTCCATTCCATTCCATTCCATTCACTTCCATTCCATTCCATTCGATTCCATTCGATTCCATTCCATTCCATTCCATTCCATCCCATTTCATTCCAAACCATTCCATTCTACTCGGGTTCATCATTCCATTCAATTCCATTCCATTCCATTCCACTCGGGTTCTTTCCATTCCATTCCATTCCATTCCATTCCATTCCATTCCATTCCATTCCGTTATACTCAGGTTGATTTCCATTCCATTCCATTCCATTCCATTCCATTCCATTCCATTCCATTCCATTCCATTCCATTCCGTTCCATTCCACTCCATTCCATTCTACTCGTGTTGATTCCATGCCGTTCCGTTCCGTTCCATTCCGTCCCATCCCGACGCGTCCCGTCCCGTTCCGTCCCGTCAAATTCCGTTCCTTTCTGATCGGGTTGATTCCGTTCCATTCCGTTCCGTTCCTTTCCGTTCCATTCCATTCCGTTACACGCGGGTTGATTCAATTCCATTCTATTACATTGAATTCCATTCCATACCATTCTATTCCATTCTACTCGGATTGATTGAATTCCATTCCATTCCATTCCAGTCCATTCCAATCCATTCCATTCTACTCGGGTTGATTCCATTCCATTCCATTCCATTCCATTCCATTCCATTCCATTCCATTGCGTTCCATTCGATTCGATTCCATTCCATTCCATTCCATTCCATTCCAATCCATTCCATTCTACTTGGGTTGATTCCATTCCATTCCATTCCATTCCATTCCATTCCATTCGATTCCATTCGATTCCATTCCATTCCATTCCATTCCATTCCATTCCATTCCATTCCATTCCATTCCATTCCATTCCATTCTGTTCTACTCGGGTTGATTCCACTCCATTCCATTCCATTCCATTCCATTCTATTCCATTCCATTCCATTCGATTCCATTCCATTCCATTTCATTTTATTCCATTCCATTCCATTCCATTCTATTCCATTGAATTCCATTCCATTCTATTCCATTCCATTCCATTCAGTTTCATTCCATTCCATTCCATTCCATTCCATTCCATTCCATTCCATTCGATTCCATTCCATTCCATTCCATTCCATTCCATTCCATTCCATTCAATTCCATTCCATTCCATTCGATTCCATTCGATTCCATTCCATTCCATTCCATTCCATCCCATTTCATTCCAAACCATTCCATTCTACTCGGGTTCATCATTCCATTCCATTCCATTCCATTCCATTCCACTCGGGTTCTTTCCATTCCATTCCATTCCATTCCATTCCATTCCATTCCATTCCATTCCATTCCGTTATACTCAGGTTGATTTCCATTCCATTCCATTCCATTCCATTCCATTCCATTCCATTCCATTCCATTCCATTCCGTTCCATTCCACTCCATTCCATTCTACTCGTGTTGATTCCATGCCGTTCCGTTCCGTTCCATTCCGTCCCATCCCGACGCGTCCCGTCCCGTTCCGTCCCGTCAAATTCCGTTCCTTTCTGATCGGGTTGATTCCGTTCCATTCCGTTCCGTTCCTTTCCGTTCCATTCCATTCCGTTACACGCGGGTTGATTCAATTCCATTCTATTACATTGAATTCCATTCCATACCATTCTATTCCATTCTACTCGGATTGATTGAATTCCATTCCATTCCATTCCAGTCCATTCCAATCCATTCCATTCTACTCGGGTTGATTCCATTCCATTCCATTCCATTCCATTCCATTCCATTCCATTCCATTGCGTTCCATTCGATTCGATTCCATTCCATTCCATTCCATTCCATTCCAATCCATTCCATTCTACTTGGGTTGATTCCATTCCATTCCATTCCATTCCATTCCATTCCATTCGATTCCATTCGATTCCATTCCATTCCATTCCATTCCATTCCATTCCATTCCATTCCATTCCATTCCATTCCATTCTGTTCTACTCGGGTTGATTCCACTCCATTCCATTCCATTCCATTCCATTCTATTCCATTCCATTCCATTCGATTCCATTCCATTCCATTTCATTTTATTCCATTCCATTCCATTCCATTCTATTCCATTGAATTCCATTCCATTCTATTCCATTCCATTCCATTCAGTTTCATTCCATTCCATTCCATTCCATTCCATTCCATTCCATTCCATTCGATTCCATTCCATTCCATTCCATTCCATTCCATTCCATTCCATTCCATTCCATTCCGTTCTACTCGGGTTAATTCCATTCTATTCCATTCCATTCCATTCCATTCCATTCCATTCCATTCCATTCCCTTCCGTTCCATTCTATTCCATTGAATTCCATTCCATTCCATTCCATTCCATTCCATTGAATTCCATTCCATTCCGTTCTACTCTGATTGACTCCATTCCATTCCATTCCATTCCATTCCATTCCATTCCATTCCATTCCATTTCATTCCATTCCATTCCATTCCAATACATTCCATTCTACTCTGGTTGATTCCATTCCATTCCATTCCATTCCATTCCATTCCATTCCATTCGTCTCCATTCGATTCCATTCGATTCCATTCCATTCTATTCCATTGAATTCCATTCCATTCCATTCCATTCCATTCCATTCCATTCCATTCCATTCCATTCCATTCCATTCCATTCCGTTCTACTCGGGTTGATTCCATTCCATTCCATTCCATTCCATTCCATTCCATTCCACTCCATTCCATTCGATTCCATTCGATTCCATTCCATTCCATTCCATTCCATTCCAATCCATTCCATTCTACTCGGGTTGATGCCATTCCATTCCATTCCATTCCATTCCATTCCATTCCATTCCATTCCATTCCATTGCATTCCATTCGATTTCATTCGATTCCATTCCATTCGATTCCATTCGAGATCATTCGATTCCATTCCATCCCATTCCAATCCATTCCATTCCATTCCGTTCTACTCGGGTTGATTCCATTCCATTCCATTTCATTCCATTCCATTCCATTCCATTCCATTCGATTCCATTCGATTCCATTCCATTCCATTCCATTCCAATCCATTCCATTCTACTCGGGTTGATTCCATTCCATTCCATTCCATTCCATTCCATTCCATTCCATTCCATTCCATTCGATTCCACTCTATTCCATTCCATTCTTTCCATTCCATTCCAATCCATTCCATTCTACTCGGGTGGATTCCATTCCGTTCCATTCCATTCCATTCCATTCCATTCCATTCCATTCCATTCCACTCCATTCGATTCCATTCCATTCCATTCCATTCCATTCCATTCCATTCCATTCCATTCCATTCCATTCCATTCCATTCCATTCCGTTCTAGTCGGGTTGATTCCATTCTATTCCATTCCATTCCATTCCATTCCACTCCATTCCATTCCTTTCCATTCCATTCTATTCCATTCCATTCTACTCCATTGAATTTCATTCCATTCCATTCTATTCCATTCCATTCCATTCCTTTCCATTCCATTTAGTTCTACTCGGGTTGATTCCATTCCATTCCATTCCATTCCATTCCATTCCATTCCATTCCATTCCATTCCATTCCATTACTTTCCATTCCATTCCATTCCAATCCATTCCATTCTACTCGGGTTGACTCCATTCCATTCCATTCCATTCCATTCCATTCCATTCCATTATAATCCATTCCATTCCATTCGATTCCGTTCGATTCCATTCCATTCCATTCCATTCCATTCCATTCAATTCCATTCGATTCCATTCGATTCCATTCCATTCCATTCCATTCCAATCCATTCCATTCTACTCGGGTTGATTCCATTCCATTCCATTCCATTCCATTCCTTTCCATTCCATTCCATTCCATTCCATTCCATTCTATTCCTTTCGATTCCATTTCATTCCATTAAATTCCATTCCATTCCATTCCATTCCATTCCATTCCATTCCATTCCATTCCATTCCATTCCATTCCATTCCATTCCATTCCATTCCATTCCGTTCTACTCGGGTTGATTCCACTCCATTCCATTCCATTCCATTCCATTCCATACCATTCCATTCGATTCCATTCCATTCCATTCCATTCCATTCCATTCCATTCCATTCCATTCCATTCCATTCCATTCCGTTCTAGTCGGGTTGATTCCATTCTATTCCATTCCATTCCATTCCATTCCATTCCATTCCATTCGATTCCATTCCATTCCATTCCATTCTATTCCATTCCATTCTACTCCATTGAATTCCATTCCATTCCATTCAATTCCATTCCATTCCATCCCTTTCCATTCCATTTAGTTCTACTCGGGTTGATTCCATTCCATTCCATTCCATTCCATTCCATTCCATTCCATTCAATTCCATTCCATTCCGTTACTTTCCATTCCATTCCATTCCAATCCATTCCATTCTACTCGGGTTGACTCCATTCCATTCCATTCTTTTCCATTCCATTATATTCCATTCTATTCCATTCGATTCCGTTCGATTCCATTCCATTCCATTCCATTCCATTCCATTGCATTCCATTCCATTCCATTCCATTCCATTCCGTTCTACTCGGGTTGATTCCATTCCATTCCTTTCCATTCCATTCCATTCCATTCCATTCCATTCCATTCCATTCCATTCCCTTCCATTCCATTCCATTCCAATCCATTCCATTCTACTCGGGTTGATTCCATTCCATTCCATTGCATTCGACTCCATTCGATTCCATTCGATTCCATTCCATTCCATTCCATTCCATTCCATTCCATTCCATTCCATTTCATTCCATTCCATTCCATTCCAATACATTCCATTCTACTCTGGTTGATTCCATTCCATTCCATTCCATTCCATTCCATTCCATTCCATTCCATTCGTCTCCATTCGATTCCATTTGATTCCATTCCATTCTATTCCATTGAATTCCATTCCATTCCATTCCATTCCATTCCATTCCATTCCATTCCATTCCATTCCATTCCATTCCATTCCGTTCTACTCGGGTTGATTCCATTCCATTCCATTCCATTCCATTCCATTCCATTCCACTCCATTCCATTCGATTCCATTCGATTCCATTCCATTCCATTCCATTCCATTCCAATCCATTCCATTCTACTCGGGTTGATGCCATTCCATTCCATTCCATTCCATTCCATTCCATTCCATTCCATTCCATTCCATTCCATTCCATTGCATTCCATTCGATTCCATTCGATTCCATTCCATTCGATTCCATTCGAGATCATTCGATTCCATTCCATCCGATTCCAAACCATTCCATTCCATTCCGTTCTACTCGGGTTGATTCCATTCCATTCCATTTCATTCCATTCCATTCCATTCCATTCCATTCGATTCCATTCGATTCCATTCCATTCCATTCCATTCCAATCCATTCCATTCTACTCGGGTTGATTCCATTCCATTCCATTCCATTCCATTCCATTCCATTCGATTCCACTCTATTCCATTCCATTCTTTCCATTCCATTCCAATCCATTCCATTCTACTCGGGTGGATTCCATTCCGTTCCATTCCATTCCATTTCATTCCATTCCATTCCATTCCATTCCATTCCACTCCATTCGATTCGATTCCATTCCATTCCATTCCATTCCATTCCATTCCATTCCATTCCATTCCATTCCATTCCGTTCTAGTCGGGTTGATTCCATTCTATTCCATTCCATTCCATTCCATTCCACTCCATTCCATTCCTTTCCATTCCATTCTATTCCATTCCATTCTACTCCATTGAATTCCATTCCATTCCATTCTATTCCATTCCATTCCATTCCTTTCCATTCCATTTAGTTCTACTCGGGTTGATTCCATTCCATTCCATTCCATTCGATTCCGTTCGATTCCATTCCATTCCATTCCATTCAATTCCATTCGATTCCATTCAATTCCATTCCATTCCATTCCATTCCAATCCATTCCATTCTACTCGGGTTGATTCCATTCCATTCCATTCCATTCCATTCCTTTCCATTCCATTCCATTCCATTCCATTCCATTCTATTCCTTTCGATTCCATTCCATTCCATTAAATTCCATTCCATTCCATTCCATTCCATTCCATTCCATTCCATTCCATTCCATTCCATTCCATTCCATTCCATTCCGTTCTACTCGGGTTGATTCCACTCCATTCCATTCCATTCCACTCCATTCCATACCATTCCATTCGATTCCATTCCATTCCATTCCATTCCATTCCATTCCATTCCATTCGATTCCATTCCATTCCATTCCATTCTATTCCATTCCATTCTACTCCATTGTATTCCATTCCATTCCATTCCATTCCATTCCATTCCATCCCTTTCCATTCCATTTAGTTCTACTCGGGTTGATTCCATTCCATTCCATTCCATTCCATTCCATTCCATTCCATTCCATTCCATTCCATTCCATTCCATTCCGTTACTTTCCATTCCATTCCATTCCAATCCATTCCATTCTACTCGGGTTGACTCCATTCCATTCCATTCCTTTCCATTCCATTATATTCCATTCTATTCCATTCGATTCCGTTCGATTCCATTCCATTCCATTCCATTCCATTCCATTGCATTCCATTCCATTCCATTCCGTTCTACTCGGGTTGATTCCATTCCATTCCTTTCCATTCCATTCCATTCCATTCCATTCCATTCCATTCCATTCCATTCCATTCCATTCCATTCCATTCCATTCCATTCCATTCCCTTCCATTCCATTCCATTCCAATCCATTCCATTCTACTCGGGTTGATTCCATTCCATTCCATTGCATTCGACTCCATTCGATTCCATTCGATTCCATTCCATTCCATTCCGTTCCATTCCATTCCATTCCATTCCATTCTATTCCATTGAATTCCATTCCATTCCATTCCATTCCATTCCATTCCATTCCATTCCATTCCATTCCATTCCATTCCATTGCATTCCATTCCATTCCATTCCGTTCTAATCGGGTTGATTCCATTCCATTCCATTCCATTCCATTCCATTCCATTCCATTCCAATCTATTCCATTCTATTCAATTCGATTCCATTCGATTCCATTCAATTCCATTCAATTCCATTCCATTCCATTCCAATCCATTCCATTCTACTCGGGTTGATTCCATTCCATTCCATTCCATTCCATTCCATTCCATTCCATTCCATTCCATTCCATTCCATTCCATTCCATTCGATTCCATTCGATTCCATTCCATTCCATTCCATTCCATTCCATTCCATTCCAATCTATTCCATTCGATTCCATTCCATTCCATTCCATTCCATTCCATTCCATTCCATTCCAATCCATTCCATTCTACTCGTGTTGATTCCCTTCCATTCCATTCCACTCCATTCCATTCCATTCCATTCCATTCCATTCCATTCCATTCCATTCCATTCCATTCCATTCCATTCCATTCCATTCCATTCCGTTCTACTCGGGTTGATTCCATTCTATTCCATTACATTCCATTCGATTCCATTCGATTCCATTCGATTTCTTTCCATTCCATTCCATTCCATTCCATTCCATTCCATTCTATTCCATTCCATTCCATTCCATTCCATTCCATTCCATTCCATTCCAATCCATTCCCTTCCGTTCTATTCGGGTTGATTCCATTCCATTCCATTCCATTCCATTCCATTCCATTCCATTCCATTCCATTCCATTCCATTGCATTCCATTCGATTCCATTCGATTCCATTCCATTCCATTCCATTCCATTCCATTCCATTCCATTCCATTCTATTCCATTCCATTCCATTCTGTTCCATTCTATTCCATTCCATTCCATTCCGTTCCACTCGGGTTGATTCCATTCTATTCCATTCCATTCCATTCGATTCCATTCGATATCATTCGATTCCATTCCATTCCATTCCATTCCATTCCATTCCATTCCATTCCATTCTATTCCATTCCATTCCATTCCATTCCATTCTATTCCATTCCATTCCATTCCGTTCTACTCGGGTTGATTCCATTCCATTCCATTTCATTCCATTCCATTCCATTCCATTCCATTCCATTCCATTCGATTCCATTCCATTCCATTCCATTCCAATCCATTCCATTCTACTCGGGTTGATTCCATTCCATTCCATTCCATTCCATTCCATTCCATTCCATTCCATTCCATTCCACTCGATTCCATTCCATTCCATTCCATTCCATTCCAATCCATTCCATTCTACTCGGGTGGATTCCATTCCATTCCATTCTTTTCCAATCCATTCCATTCCATTCCATTACATTACATTCCATTCGGTTCCATTCCATTCCATTCCATTCCATTCCATTCCATTCCATTCCATTCCATTCCGTTCTAATCGGGTTGATTCCATTCTATTCCATTCCATTCCATTCCATTCCATTCAATTCCATTCCATTCCATTCCATTCCATTCCATTCTATTCCATTCCATTCTACTCCATTGAATTCCATTCCATTCCATTCTATTCCATTCCATTCCATTCCTTTCCATTCCATTTAGTTCTACTCGGGTTGATTCCATTCCATTCCATTCCA
The DNA here is from genome assembly GCF_029281585.2 of Gorilla gorilla gorilla. NCBI lineage: Eukaryota > Metazoa > Chordata > Mammalia > Primates > Hominidae > Gorilla > Gorilla gorilla. Next base: position 6,403,981 of record NC_073241.2, read on the forward strand.
TTCCTTTCCATTCCATTCCAATCCATTCCATTCCATTACTTTCCATTCCATTCCATTCCAATCCATTCCATTCTACTCGGGTTGACTCCATTCCATTCCATTCCATTACATTACATTCCATTATATTCCATTCCATTCCATTCGATTCCGTTCGATTCCATTCCATTCCATTCCATTCCATTCCATTCCATTCGATTCCATTCCATTCCATTCGATTCCATTCCATTCCATTCCATTCCATTCCATTCCAATCCATTCCATTCTATTCCTTTCGATTCCATTCCATTCCATTAAATTCCATTCCATTCCATTCCATTCCATTCCATTCCATTCCATTCCATTCCATTCCATTCCATTCCATTCCATTCCGTTCTACTCGGGTTGATTCCACTCCATTCCATTCCATTCCACTCCATTCCATACCATTCCATTCGATTCCATTCCATTCCATTCCATTCCATTCCATTCCATTCCATTCGATTCCATTCCATTCCATTCCATTCTATTCCATTCCATTCTACTCCATTGTATTCCATTCCATTCCATTCCATTCCATTCCATTCCATCCCTTTCCATTCCATTTAGTTCTACTCGGGTTGATTCCATTCCATTCCATTCCATTCCATTCCATTCCATTCCATTCCATTCCATTCCATTCCATTCCATTCCGTTACTTTCCATTCCATTCCATTCCAATCCATTCCATTCTACTCGGGTTGACTCCATTCCATTCCATTCCTTTCCATTCCATTATATTCCATTCTATTCCATTCGATTCCGTTCGATTCCATTCCATTCCATTCCATTCCATTCCATTGCATTCCATTCCATTCCATTCCATTCCATTCCGTTCTACTCGGGTTGATTCCATTCCATTCCTTTCCATTCCATTCCATTCCATTCCATTCCATTCCATTCCATTCCATTCCATTCCATTCCATTCCATTCCATTCCATTCCCTTCCATTCCATTCCATTCCAATCCATTCCATTCTACTCGGGTTGATTCCATTCCATTCCATTGCATTCGACTCCATTCGATTCCATTCGATTCCATTCCATTCCATTCCGTTCCATTCCATTCCATTCCATTCCATTCTATTCCATTGAATTCCATTCCATTCCATTCCATTCCATTCCATTCCATTCCATTCCATTCCATTCCATTCCATTCCATTGCATTCCATTCCATTCCATTCCGTTCTAATCGGGTTGATTCCATTCCATTCCATTCCATTCCATTCCATTCCATTCCATTCCAATCTATTCCATTCTATTCAATTCGATTCCATTCGATTCCATTCAATTCCATTCAATTCCATTCCATTCCATTCCAATCCATTCCATTCTACTCGGGTTAATTCCATTCCATTCCATTCCATTCCATTCCATTCCATTCCATTCCATTCCATTCCATTCCATTCCATTCCATTCCATTCGATTCCATTCGATTCCATTCCATTCCATTCCATTCCATTCCATTCCATTCCAATCTATTCCATTCGATTCCATTCCATTCCATTCCATTCCATTCCATTCCATTCCATTCCAATCCATTCCATTCTACTCGTGTTGATTCCCTTCCATTCCATTCCACTCCATTCCATTCCATTCCATTCCATTCCATTCCATTCCATTCCATTCCATTCCATTCCATTCCATTCCATTCCATTCCGTTCTACTCGGGTTGATTCCATTCTATTCCATTACATTCCATTCGATTCCATTCGATTCCATTCGATTTCTTTCCATTCCATTCCATTCCATTCCATTCCATTCCATTCTATTCCATTCCATTCCATTCCATTCCATTCCATTCCATTCCATTCCAATCCATTCCCTTCCGTTCTATTCGGGTTGATTCCATTCCATTCCATTCCATTCCATTCCATTCCATTCCATTCCATTCCATTCCATTCCATTGCATTCCATTCGATTCCATTCGATTCCATTCCATTCCATTCCATTCCATTCCATTCCATTCCATTCCATTCTATTCCATTCCATTCCATTCTGTTCCATTCTATTCCATTCCATTCCATTCCGTTCCACTCGGGTTGATTCCATTCTATTCCATTCCATTCCATTCGATTCCATTCGATATCATTCGATTCCATTCCATTCCATTCCATTCCATTCCATTCCATTCCATTCCATTCTATTCCATTCCATTCCATTCCATTCCATTCTATTCCATTCCATTCCATTCCGTTCTACTCGGGTTGATTCCATTCCATTCCATTTCATTCCATTCCATTCCATTCCATTCCATTCCATTCCATTCGATTCCATTCCATTCCATTCCATTCCAATCCATTCCATTCTACTCGGGTTGATTCCATTCCATTCCATTCCATTCCATTCCATTCCATTCCATTCCATTCCATTCCACTCGATTCCATTCCATTCCATTCCATTCCATTCCAATCCATTCCATTCTACTCGGGTGGATTCCATTCCATTCCATTCTTTTCCATTCCATTCCATTCCATTCCATTACATTACATTCCATTCGGTTCCATTCCATTCCATTCCATTCCATTCCATTCCATTCCATTCCATTCCATTCCGTTCTAATCGGGTTGATTCCATTCTATTCCATTCCATTCCATTCCATTCCATTCAATTCCATTCCATTCCATTCCATTCCATTCCATTCTATTCCATTCCATTCTACTCCATTGAATTCCATTCCATTCCATTCTATTCCATTCCATTCCATTCCTTTCCATTCCATTTATTTCTACTCGGGTTGATTCCATTCCATTCCATTCCATTCCTTTCCATTCCATTCCAATCCATTCCATTCCATTACTTTCCATTCCATTCCATTCCAATCCATTCCATTCTACTCGGGTTGACTCCATTCCATTCCATTCCATTACATTACATTCCATTATATTCCATTCCATTCCATTCGATTCCGTTCGATTCCATTCCATTCCATTCCATTCCATTCCATTCCATTCGATTCCATTCCATTCCATTCGATTCCATTCCATTCCATTCCATTCCATTCCATTCCATTCCATTCCAATCCATTCCATTCTACTCGGGTTGATTCAATTCCATTCCATTCCATTCCATTCCATTCCATTCCATTCCATTCCTTTCGATTCCATTCCTTTCCATTCCATTCCATTCCATTCCATTCCATTCCATTCCATTCCATTCCATTCCGTTCTACTCGGGTTGATTCCACTCCATTCCATTCCATTCCATTCCATTCCATTCCATTCCATTCCATTCCATTCCATTCCTTTCCATTCCAACCCATTCCGTTCTACTCGGGTTGATTCCATTCCATTCCATTGAATTCCATTCCATTCCATTCCATTCCATTCCATTCCATTCCATTCCATTCCATTCCATTCGATTCCATTCCATTCCATTCCATTCCAAACCATTCCATTCTACTCGGGTTCATCATTCCATTCCATTCCATTCCATTCCATTCCACTCGGGTTCATTCCATTCCATTCCATTCCATTCCATTCCATTCCACTCGGGTGCATTCCATTCCATTCCATTCCATTCCATTCCATTCCATTCCATTCCATTCCATTCCGTTCTGCTCAGGTTGATTTCCATTCCATTCCATTCCATTCCATTCCATTCCATTCCATTCCATTCCATTCCATTCCATTCCATTCCATTCTACTCGGCTTGAATCCATTGAGTTCCGTTCCGTTCCGTTCCGTCCCGACACGTCCCGTCCCGTCCCGTCCCGTCCCGTCCCGTCCCGTGCCGTTTTACTCGGGTTGATTCCTTTCCATTCCGTTCCGCTCGTTTCCGTTACGTTCCATTCCGTTCCACGCGGGTTGGTTCAATTCCATTCTATTCTATTCTATTCCTTTCCCTTCCATTCCATTCCATTCCATTCCATTCTACTCGGGTTGATTCCATGCCATTCCGTTCCGCTCCATTCCGTTCCACGCGGGTTGGTTCAATTCCATTCTATTCTATTCTATTCCTTTCCCTTCCATTCCATTCCATTCCATTCCATTCTACTCGGGTTGATTCCATGCCATTCCGTTCCATTCCATTCCGTCCCATCCCGACCCGTCCCATCCCGTCCCGTCCCGTCCCATCCCGTTCCGTTCCACATGGGTTGATTCAATTCCTTTCGGTTACATTGAATTCCATTCCATTCCATTCTACTCGGATTGATTCCATTCCATTCCATTCCATTCCATTCCATTCCATTCCATTCCATTCCATTCCATTCCATTCCATTCCATTGCGTTCCATTCGATTCGATTCCATTCCATTCCTTTCCATTCCATTCCAATCCATTCCATTCTACTTGGGTTGATTCCATTCCATTCCATTCCATTCCATTCGATTCCATTCAATTCCATTCCATTCCATTCCATTCCATTCCACTCGATTCCATTCCATTCCATTCCATTCCATTCCAATCCATTCCATTCTACTCGGGTGGATTCCATTCCATTCCATTCCTTTCCATTCCATTCCATTCCATTCCATTACATTCCATTCGGTTCCATTGCATTCCATTCCATTCCATTCCATTCCATTCCATTCCATTCCATTCCATTCCATTCCATTCCATTCCGTTCTAATCGGGTTGATTCCATTCTATTCCATTCCGTTCCATTCCATTCCATTCAATTCCATTCCATTCCATTCCATTCCATTCCATTCTATTCCATTCCATTCTACTCCATTGAATTCCATTCCATTCCATTCCATTCCATTCCATTCCATTCCATTCCATTCCGTTCTGCTCAGGTTGATTTCCATTCCATTCCATTCCATTCCATCCCATTTCATTCCAAACCATTCCATTCTACTCGGGTTCATCATTCCATTCCATTCCATTCCATTCCATTCCACTCGGGTTCTTTCCATTCCATTCCATTCCATTCCATTCCATTCCATTCCATTCCATTCCGTTATACTCAGGTTGATTTCCATTCCATTCCATTCCATTCCATTCCATTCCATTCCATTCCATTCCATTCCATTCCATTCCATTCCGTTCCATTCCACTCCATTCCATTCTACTCGTGTTGATTCCATGCCGTTCCGTTCCGTTCCATTCCGTCCCATCCCGACGCGTCCCGTCCCGTTCCGTCCGGTCAAATTCCGTTCCTTTCTGATCGGGTTGATTCCGTTCCATTCCGTTCCGTTCCTTTCCGTTCCATTCCATTCCGTTACACGCGGGTTGATTCAATTCCATTCTATTACATTGAATTCCATTCCATACCATTCTATTCCATTCTACTCGGATTGATTGAATTCCATTCCATTCCATTCCAGTCCATTCCAATCCATTCCATTCTACTCGGGTTGATTCCATTCCATTCCATTCCATTCCATTCCATTCCATTCCATTCCATTCCATTGCGTTCCATTCGATTCGATTCCATTCCATTCCATTCCATTCCATTCCAATCCATTCCATTCTACTTGGGTTGATTCCATTCCATTCCATTCCATTCCATTCCATTCCATTCGATTCCATTCGATTCCATTCCATTCCATTCCATTCCATTCCATTCCATTCCATTCCATTCCATTCCATTCCATTCCATTCTGTTCTACTCGGGTTGATTCCACTCCATTCCATTCCATTCCATTCCATTCTATTCCATTCCATTCCATTCGATTCCATTCCATTCCATTTCATTTTATTCCATTCCATTCCATTCCATTCTATTCCATTGAATTCCATTCCATTCTATTCCATTCCATTCCATTCAGTTTCATTCCATTCCATTCCATTCCATTCCATTCCATTCCATTCCATTCGATTCCATTCCATTCCATTCCATTCCATTCCATTCCATTCCATTCCATTCCATTCCATTCCGTTCTACTCGGGTTAATTCCATTCTATTCCATTCCATTCCATTCCATTCCATTCCATTCCATTCCATTCCCTTCCGTTCCATTCTATTCCATTGAATTCCATTCCATTCCATTCCATTCCATTCCATTGAATTCCATTCCATTCCGTTCTACTCTGATTGACTCCATTCCATTCCATTCCATTCCATTCCATTCCATTCCATTCCATTCCATTTCATTCCATTCCATTCCATTCCAATACATTCCATTCTACTCTGGTTGATTCCATTCCATTCCATTCCATTCCATTCCATTCCATTCCATTCGACTCCATTCGATTCCATTCGATTCCATTCCATTCTATTCCATTGAATTCCATTCCATTCCATTCCATTCCATTCCATTCCATTCCATTCCATTCCATTCCATTCCATTCCATTCCGTTCTACTCGGGTTGATTCCATTCCATTCCATTCCATTCCATTCCATTCCATTCCACTCCATTCCATTCGATTCCATTCGATTCCATTCCATTCCATTCCATTCCATTCCAATCCATTCCATTCTACTCGGGTTGATGCCATTCCATTCCATTCCATTCCATTCCATTCCATTCCATTCCATTCCATTGCATTCCATTCGATTCCATTCGATTCCATTCCATTCGATTCCATTCGAGATCATTCGATTCCATTCCATCCCATTCCAATCCATTCCATTCCATTCCGTTCTACTCGGGTTGATTCCATTCCATTCCATTTCATTCCATTCCATTCCATTCCATTCCATTCGATTCCATTCGATTCCATTCCATTCCATTCCATTCCAATCCATTCCATTCTACTCGGGTTGATTCCATTCCATTCCATTCCATTCCATTCCATTCCATTCCATTCCATTCCATTCGATTCCACTCTATTCCATTCCATTCTTTCCATTCCATTCCAATCCATTCCATTCTACTCGGGTGGATTCCATTCCGTTCCATTCCATTCCATTCCATTCCATTCCATTCCATTCCATTCCACTCCATTCGATTCCATTCCATTCCATTCCATTCCATTCCATTCCATTCCATTCCATTCCATTCCATTCCATTCCGTTCTAGTCGGGTTGATTCCATTCTATTCCATTCCATTCCATTCCATTCCACTCCATTCCATTCCTTTCCATTCCATTCTATTCCATTCCATTCTACTCCATTGAATTTCATTCCATTCCATTCTATTCCATTCCATTCCATTCCTTTCCATTCCATTTAGTTCTACTCGGGTTGATTCCATTCCATTCCATTCCATTCCATTCCATTCCATTCCATTCCATTCCATTCCATTCCATTACTTTCCATTCCATTCCATTCCAATCCATTCCATTCTACTCGGGTTGACTCCATTCCATTCCATTCCATTCCATTCCATTCCATTCCATTATAATCCATTCCATTCCATTCGATTCCGTTCGATTCCATTCCATTCCATTCCATTCCATTCCATTCAATTCCATTCGATTCCATTCGATTCCATTCCATTCCATTCCATTCCAATCCATTCCATTCTACTCGGGTTGATTCCATTCCATTCCATTCCATTCCATTCCTTTCCATTCCATTCCATTCCATTCCATTCCATTCTATTCCTTTCGATTCCATTCCATTCCATTAAATTCCATTCCATTCCATTCCATTCCATTCCATTCCATTCCATTCCATTCCATTCCATTCCATTCCATTCCATTCCGTTCTACTCGGGTTGATTCCACTCCATTCCATTCCATTCCATTCCATTCCATACCATTCCATTCGATTCCATTCCATTCCATTCCATTCCATTCCATTCCATTCCATTCCATTCCATTCCATTCCATTCCGTTCTAGTCGGGTTGATTCCATTCTATTCCATTCCATTCCATTCCATTCCATTCCATTCCATTCGATTCCATTCCATTCCATTCCATTCTATTCCATTCCATTCTACTCCATTGAATTCCATTCCATTCCATTCAATTCCATTCCATTCCATCCCTTTCCATTCCATTTAGTTCTACTCGGGTTGATTCCATTCCATTCCATTCCATTCCATTCCATTCCATTCCATTCCATTCAATTCCATTCCATTCCGTTACTTTCCATTCCATTCCATTCCAATCCATTCCATTCTACTCGGGTTGACTCCATTCCATTCCATTCTTTTCCATTCCATTATATTCCATTCTATTCCATTCGATTCCGTTCGATTCCATTCCATTCCATTCCATTCCATTCCATTGCATTCCATTCCATTCCATTCCATTCCATTCCGTTCTACTCGGGTTGATTCCATTCCATTCCTTTCCATTCCATTCCATTCCATTCCATTCCATTCCATTCCATTCCATTCCATTCCATTCCCTTCCATTCCATTCCATTCCAATCCATTCCATTCTACTCGGGTTGATTCCATTCCATTCCATTGCATTCGACTCCATTCGATTCCATTCGATTCCATTCCATTCCATTCCATTCCATTCCATTCCATTCCATTCCATTCCATTTCATTCCATTCCATTCCATTCCAATACATTCCATTCTACTCTGGTTGATTCCATTCCATTCCATTCCATTCCATTCCATTCCATTCCATTCCATTCGTCTCCATTCGATTCCATTTGATTCCATTCCATTCTATTCCATTGAATTCCATTCCATTCCATTCCATTCCATTCCATTCCATTCCATTCCATTCCATTCCATTCCATTCCATTCCGTTCTACTCGGGTTGATTCCATTCCATTCCATTCCATTCCATTCCATTCCATTCCACTCCATTCCATTCGATTCCATTCGATTCCATTCCATTCCATTCCATTCCAATCCATTCCATTCTACTCGGGTTGATGCCATTCCATTCCATTCCATTCCATTCCATTCCATTCCATTCCATTCCATTCCATTCCATTGCATTCCATTCGATTCCATTCGATTCCATTCCATTCGATTCCATTCGAGATCATTCGATTCCATTCCATCCGATTCCAAACCATTCCATTCCATTCCGTTCTACTCGGGTTGATTCCATTCCATTCCATTTCATTCCATTCCATTCCATTCCATTCCATTCGATTCCATTCGATTCCATTCCATTCCATTCCATTCCAATCCATTCCATTCTACTCGGGTTGATTCCATTCCATTCCATTCCATTCCATTCCATTCCATTCGATTCCACTCTATTCCATTCCATTCTTTCCATTCCATTCCAATCCATTCCATTCTACTCGGGTGGATTCCATTCCGTTCCATTCCATTCCATTTCATTCCATTCCATTCCATTCCATTCCATTCCACTCCATTCGATTCCATTCCATTCCATTCCATTCCATTCCATTCCATTCCATTCCATTCCATTCCATTCCATTCCGTTCTAGTCGGGTTGATTCCATTCTATTCCATTCCATTCCATTCCATTCCACTCCATTCCATTCCTTTCCATTCCATTCTATTCCATTCCATTCTACTCCATTGAATTCCATTCCATTCCATTCTATTCCATTCCATTCCATTCCTTTCCATTCCATTTAGTTCTACTCGGGTTGATTCCATTCCATTCCATTCCATTCCATTCCATTCCATTCCATTCCATTACTTTCCATTCCATTCCATTCCAATCCATTCCATTCTACTCGGGTTGACTCCATTCCATTCCATTCCATTCCATTCCATTCCATTCCATTCCATTATAATCCATTCCATTCCATTCGATTCCGTTCGATTCCATTCCATTCCATTCCATTCAATTCCATTCGATTCCATTCAATTCCATTCCATTCCATTCCATTCCAATCCATTCCATTCTACTCGGGTTGATTCCATTCCATTCCATTCCATTCCATTCCTTTCCATTCCATTCCATTCCATTCCATTCCATTCTATTCCTTTCGATTCCATTCCATTCCATTAAATTCCATTCCATTCCATTCCATTCCATTCCATTCCATTCCATTCCATTCCATTCCATTCCATTCCGTTCTACTCGGGTTGATTCCACTCCATTCCATTCCATTCCACTCCATTCCATACCATTCCATTCGATTCCATTCCATTCCATTCCATTCCATTCCATTCCATTCCATTCCATTCGATTCCATTCCATTCCATTCCATTCTATTCCATTCCATTCTACTCCATTGTATTCCATTCCATTCCATTCCATTCCATTCCATTCCATCCCTTTCCATTCCATTTAGTTCTACTCGGGTTGATTCCATTCCATTCCATTCCATTCCATTCCATTCCATTCCATTCCATTCCATTCCATTCCATTCCATTCCGTTACTTTCCATTCCATTCCATTCCAATCCATTCCATTCTACTCGGGTTGACTCCATTCCATTCCATTCCTTTCCATTCCATTATATTCCATTCTATTCCATTCGATTCCGTTCGATTCCATTCCATTCCATTCCATTCCATTCCATTGCATTCCATTCCATTCCATTCCATTCCATTCCGTTCTACTCGGGTTGATTCCATTCCATTCCTTTCCATTCCATTCCATTCCATTCCATTCCATTCCATTCCATTCCATTCCATTCCATTCCATTCCATTCCATTCCCTTCCATTCCATTCCATTCCAATCCATTCCATTCTACTCGGGTTGATTCCATTCCATTCCATTGCATTCGACTCCATTCGATTCCATTCGATTCCATTCCATTCCATTCCGTTCCATTCCATTCCATTCCATTCCATTCCATTCCATTGAATTCCATTCCATTCCATTCCATTCCATTCCATTCCATTCCATTCCATTCCATTCCATTCCATTCCATTGCATTCCATTCCATTCCATTCCGTTCTAATCGGGTTGATTCCATTCCATTCCATTCCATTCCATTCCATTCCATTCCATTCCATTCCAATCTATTCCATTCTATTCAATTCGATTCCATTCGATTCCATTCAATTCCATTCAATTCCATTCCATTCCATTCCAATCCATTCCATTCTACTCGGGTTGATTCCATTCCATTCCATTCCATTCCATTCCATTCCATTCCATTCCATTCCATTCCATTCCATTCCATTCCATTCGATTCCATTCGATTCCATTCCATTCCATTCCATTCCATTCCATTCCATTCCAATCTATTCCATTCGATTCCATTCCATTCCATTCCATTCCATTCCATTCCATTCCATTCCAATCCATTCCATTCTACTCGTGTTGATTCCCTTCCATTCCATTCCACTCCATTCCATTCCATTCCATTCCATTCCATTCCATTCCATTCCATTCCATTCCATTCCATTCCATTCCATTCCATTCCGTTCTACTCGGGTTGATTCCATTCTATTCCATTACATTCCATTCGATTCCATTCGATTCCATTCGATTTCTTTCCATTCCATTCCATTCCATTCCATTCCATTCCATTCCATTCCATTCTATTCCATTCCATTCCATTCCATTCCATTCCATTCCATTCCATTCCAATCCATTCCCTTCCGTTCTATTCGGGTTGATTCCATTCCATTCCATTCCATTCCATTCCATTCCATTCCATTCCATTCCATTCCATTCCATTGCATTCCATTCGATTCCATTCGATTCCATTCCATTCCATTCCATTCCATTCCATTCCATTCCATTCCATTCTATTCCATTCCATTCCATTCTGTTCCATTCTATTCCATTCCATTCCATTCCTTTCCACTCGGGTTGATTCCATTCTATTCCATTCCATTCCATTCGATTCCATTCGATATCATTCGATTCCATTCCATTCCATTCCATTCCATTCCATTCCATTCCATTCTATTCCATTCCATTCCATTCCATTCCATTCTATTCCATTCCATTCCATTCCGTTCTACTCGGGTTGATTCCATTCCATTCCATTTCATTCCATTCCATTCCATTCCATTCCATTCCATTCCATTCGATTCCATTCCATTCCATTCCATTCCAATCCATTCCATTCTACTCGGGTTGATTCCATTCCATTCCATTCCATTCCATTCCATTCCATTCCATTCCATTCCATTCCACTCGATTCCATTCCATTCCATTCCATTCCATTCCAATCCATTCCATTCTACTCGGGTGGATTCCATTCCATTCCATTCTTTTCCATTCCATTCCATTCCATTCCATTACATTACATTCCATTCGGTTCCATTCCATTCCATTCCATTCCATTCCATTCCATTCCATTCCATTCCATTCCGTTCTAATCGGGTTGATTCCATTCTATTCCATTCCATTCCATTCCATTCCATTCAATTCCATTCCATTCCATTCCATTCCATTCCATTCTATTCCATTCCATTCTACTCCATTGAATTCCATTCCATTCCATTCTATTCCATTCCATTCCATTCCTTTCCATTCCATTTAGTTCTACTCGGGTTGATTCCATTCCATTCCATTCCATTCCTTTCCATTCCATTCCAATCCATTCCATTCCATTACTTTCCATTCCATTCCATTCCAATCCATTCCATTCTACTCGGGTTGACTCCATTCCATTCCATTCCATTACATTACATTCCATTATATTCCATTCCATTCCATTCGATTCCGTTCGATTCCATTCCATTCCATTCCATTCCATTCCATTCCATTCGATTCCATTCCATTCCATTCGATTCCATTCCATTCCATTCCATTCCATTCCATTCCATTCCAATCCATTCCATTCTACTCGGGTTGATTCAATTCCATTCCATTCCATTCCATTCCATTCCATTCCATTCCATTCCATTCCTTTCGATTCCATTCCTTTCCATTCCATTCCATTCCATTCCATTCCATTCCATTCCATTCCATTCCATTCCGTTCTACTCGGGTTGATTCCACTCCATTCCATTCCATTCCATTCCATTCCATTCCATTCCATTCCATTCCATTCCATTCCTTTCCATTCCAACCCATTCCGTTCTACTCGGGTTGATTCCATTCCATTCCATTGAATTCCATTCCATTGAATTCCATTCCATTCCATTCCATTCCATTCCATTCCATTCCATTCGATTCCATTCCATTCCATTCCATTCCAAACCATTCCATTCTACTCGGGTTCATCATTCCATTCCATTCCATTCCATTCCATTCCACTCGGGTTCATTCCATTCCATTCCATTCCATTCCATTCCATTCCACTCGGGTGCATTCCATTCCATTCCATTCCATTCCATTCCATTCCATTCCATTCCATTCCATTCCGTTCTGCTCAGGTTGATTTCCATTCCATTCCATTCCATTCCATTCCATTCCATTCCATTCCATTCCATTCCATTCCATTCCATTCCATTCCATTCCATTCCATTCTACTCGGCTTGAATCCATTGAGTTCCGTTCCGTTCCGTTCCGTCCCGACACGTCCCGTCCCGTCCCGTCCCGTCCCGTCCCGTCCCGTGCCGTTTTACTCGGGTTGATTCCTTTCCATTCCGTTCCGCTCGTTTCCGTTACGTTCCATTCCGTTCCACGCGGGTTGGTTCAATTCCATTCTATTCTATTCTATTCCTTTCCCTTCCATTCCATTCCATTCCATTCCATTCTACTCGGGTTGATTCCATGCCATTCCGTTCCGCTCCATTCCGTTCCACGCGGGTTGGTTCAATTCCATTCTATTCTATTCTATTCCTTTCCCTTCCATTCCATTCCATTCCATTCCATTCTACTCGGGTTGATTCCATGCCATTCCGTTCCATTCCATTCCGTCCCATCCCGACCCGTCCCATCCCGTCCCGTCCCGTCCCATCCCGTTCCGTTCCACATGGGTTGATTCAATTCCTTTCGGTTACATTGAATTCCATTCCATTCCATTCTACTCGGATTGATTCCATTCCATTCCATTCCATTCCATTCCATTCCATTCCATTCCATTCCATTCCATTCCATTGCGTTCCATTCGATTCGATTCCATTCCATTCCTTTCCATTCCATTCCAATCCATTCCATTCTACTTGGGTTGATTCCATTCCATTCCATTCCATTCCATTCGATTCCATTCAATTCCATTCCATTCCATTCCATTCCATTCCACTCGATTCCATTCCATTCCATTCCATTCCATTCCAATCCATTCCATTCTACTCGGGTGGATTCCATTCCATTCCATTCCTTTCCATTCCATTCCATTCCATTCCATTACATTCCATTCGGTTCCATTGCATTCCATTCCATTCCATTCCATTCCATTCCATTCCATTCCATTCCATTCCATTCCATTCCATTCCGTTCTAATCGGGTTGATTCCATTCTATTCCATTCCGTTCCATTCCATTCCATTCAATTCCATTCCATTCCATTCCATTCCATTCCATTCTATTCCATTCCATTCTACTCCATTGAATTCCATTCCATTCCATTCTATTCCATTCCATTCCATTCCGTTCCATTCCATTTAGTTCTACTCGGGTTGATTCCATTCCATTCCATTCCATTCCTTTCCATTCCATTCCAATCCATTCCATTCCATTACTTTCCATTCCATTCCATTCCAATCCATTCCATTCTACTCGGGTTGACTCCATTCCATTCCATTCCATTACATTACATTCCATTATATTCCATTCCATTCCATTCGATTCCGTTCGATTCCACTCCATTCCATTCCATTCCATTCCATTCCATTCCATTCCATTCCATTCGATTCCATTCCATTCCATTCGATTCCATTCCATTCCATTCCATTCCATTCCATTCCATTCCATTCCAATCCATTCCATTCTACTCGGGTTGATTCAATTCCATTCCATTCCATTCCATTCCATTCCATTCCAATCTATTCCATTCCATTCCATTCTATTCCATTCGTTTCCATTCCATTCCATTTCATTTTATTCCATTACATTCCATTCCATTCTATTCCATTGAATTCCATTCCATTCCATTCCATTCCATTCCATTCCATTCCATTCCATTCCGTTCTACTCCGGTTGATTCCACTCCATTCCATTCCATTCCATTCCATTCCATTCCACTCTGGTTGATCATTCCATTCCATTCCATTCCATTCCATTCCATTCCATTCCATTCCATTCCGTTCCATTCCGTTCCATTCCACTCGGGCTCATTCCATTCCATTCCATTCAATTCCATTCCATTCCATTCCATTGCATTCCATTCCATTCCATTCCATTCCGTTCTACTCGGTTTGATTTCCATTCCATTCCATTCCATTCCATTCCATTCCATTCCATTCCATTCCATTCCATTCCATTCCATTCCTTTCCATTTACTCCATTCCGTTCTACTCGGGTTGATTCCATTGAGTTTGGTTCCGTTCCGTCCCGTCCCGTCCCGTCCCGTCCCGTCCCGTGCCGTTTTACTCAGGTTGATTCCTTTCCATTCCGTTCCGCTCGTTTTCGTTGCGTTCCATTCCGTTCCACGCGGGTTGGTTCAATTCCATTCTATTCTATTCTATCCCTTTCCATTCCATTCCATTCCATTCCATTCCATTCTACTCGGGTTGATTCCATGCCATTCCGTTCCGTTCCATTCCGTCCCATCCCGAACCGTCCCATCACGTCCCGTCCCGTCCCATCCCGTTCCGTTCCACATGGGTTGATTCAATTCCTTTCGGTTACATTGAATTCCATTCCATTCCATTCTACTCGGATTGATTCCATTCCATTCCATTCCATTCCATTCCATTCCATTCCATTCCATTCCATTCCATTCCTTTCCATTCCAATCCATTCCATGCTACTCGGGTTGATTCCATTCCATTCCATTCCATTCCATTCCATTCCATTCCATTCCATTCCATTCCATTCCATTCCATTCCATTTCATTCCATTCCATTCCATTCCATTCCATTCCATTCCATTCCATTCCATTCCATTCCATTCCATTCGATTCCATTCCATTCCATTCCATTCCATTCCATTCCGTTCTACTCGGGTTGATTCCATTCTATTCCATTCCATTCCGTTCGATTCCATTTGATTCCATTCGATTCCATTCCATTCCATTCCATTCCCTTCCATTCCATTCTATTCCATTGAATTCCATTCCATTCCATTCCATTCCATTCCATTCCGTTCTACTCTGATTGATTCCATTAAATTCCATTCCATTCCATTCCGTTCTACTCTGATTGATTCCATTAAATTCCATTCCATTCCATTCCATTCGATTCCATTCCATTCCATTCCATTCCATTCCATTCCATTGCATTCCATTCCATTCCAATACATTCCATTCTACTCTGGTTGATTCCATTCCATTCCATTCCATTCCATTCCATTCGTCTCCATTCGATTCCATTCGATTCCATTCCATTCCATTCCATGGAATTCCATTCCATTCCACTCCATTCCATTCCATTCCATTCCATTCCATTCCATTCCATTCCATTCCATTCCGTTCTACTCGGGTTGATTCCATTCCATTCCATTCCATTCCATTCCATTCCATTCCATTCCACTCCATTCCATTCGATTCCATTCGATTCCATTCCATTCCATTCCATTCCATTCCATTCCAATCCATTCCATTCTACTAGGGTTGATTCCATTCCATTCCATTCCATTCCATTCCATTCCATTCCATTCCATTCCATTCCATTCCATTCCATAGCATTCCATTCGATTCCATTAGATTCCATTCCATTCCATTCCATTCCATTCCATTCCATTCCATTCCATTCCATTCCGTTCTACTCGGGTTGATTCCATTCTATTCCATTCCATTCCATTCGATTCCATTCGATATCATTCGATTCCATTCCATCCCATTCCATTCCATTCCATTCCGTTCTACTCGGGTTGATTCCATTCCATTTCATTCCATTCCATTCCATTCCATTTCTTTCGATTCCATTCGTTTCCATTCCATTCCATTCCATTCCAATCCATTCCATTCTACTCGGGTTGATTCCATTCCATTCCATTCCATTCCATTCCATTCCATTCCATTCCATTCCATTCCATTCCACTCGATTCCATTCCATTCCTTTCCATTCCATTCCAATCCATTCCATTCTACTCGGGTGGATTCCATTCCATTCCATTCCATTCCATTCCATTCCATTCCATTCCATTCCATTCCATTCCATTCCATTCGATTCCATTCCATTCCATTCCATTCCATTCCATTCCATTCCATTCCATTCCATTCCGTTCTAGTCGGGTTGATTCCATTCTATTCCATTCCATTCCATTCCATTCCATTCCATTCCATTCCATTCCATTCCATTCCATTCCATTCCATTCCATTCCATTCTATTCCATTCCATTCTACTCCATTGAATTCCATTCCATTCCATTCAATTCCATTCCATTCCATTACTTTCCATTCCATTTAGTTCTACTCGGGTTGATTCCATTCCATTCCATTCCATTCCATTCCATTCCATTCCATTCCATTCCATTCCATTCCATTCCATTACTTTCCATTCCATTCCATTCCAATCCATTCCATTCTACTCGGGTTGACTCCATTCCATTCCATTCCATTCCATTCCATTCCATTCCATTCCATTCCATTCCATTATATTCCATTCTATTCCATTCGATTCCGTTCGATTCCATTCCATTCCATTCCATTCCATTCCATTCCATTCCATTCCATTCCATTCCATTCCATTCGATTCCATTCCATTCCATTCGATTCCATTCCATTCCATTCCATTCCATTCCATTCCATTCCATTCCATTTACTCCATTCCGTTCTACTCGGGTTGATTCCATTGAGTTTGGTTCCGTCCCGTCCCGTCCCGTCCCGTCCCGTCCCGTGCCGTTTTACTCAGGTTGATTCCTTTCCATTCCGTTCCGCTCGTTTCCTTTAGTTTCCATTCCGTTCCACGCGGGTTGGTTCAATTCCATTCTATTCTATTCTATTCCTTTCCCTTCCATTCCATTCCATTCCATTCCATTCTACTCGGGTTGATTCCATGCCATTCCGTTCCGTTCCATTCCGTCCCATCCCGATCCGTCCCATCCCGTCCTGTCCCGTCCCATCCCGTTCCATTCCACATGGGTTGATTCAATTCCTTTCGGTTAGATTGAACTCCATTCCATTCCATTCTACTCGGATTGACTCCATTCCATTCCATTCCATTCCATTCCATTCTATTCCATTCCATTCCATTCCAATCCATTCCATTCTACTCGGGTTGATTCCATTCTATTCCATTCCATTCCATTCCATTCCATTCCATTCCATTCCATTCCATTCCATTCCATTCCATTTCATTCCATTCCATTCCATTCCATTCCATTCCATTCCATTCCTCTCGATTCCATTCCACTCCATTCCATTCCATTCCATTCCATTAAATTCCATTCCGTTCTACTCGGGTTGATTCCATTCTATTCCTTTCCATTCCGTTCGATTCCATTTTATTCCATTCGATTCCATTCCATTCCATTCCATTCCCTTCCATTCCATTCTATTCCATTGAATTCCATTCCATTCCATTCCATTCCATTCCATTCCATTCCATTCCATTCCATTCCGTTCTACTCTGATTGATTCCATTCCATTCCATTCCATTCCATTCCATTCCATTCCATTCCATTCCATTCCATTCCATTCCAATACATTCCATTCTACTCTGGTTGATTCCATTCCATTCCATTCCATTCCATTCCATTCGTCTGCATTCGATTCCATTCCATTCCATTCCATTCTATTCCATTGAATTCCATTGAATTCCATTCCATTCCATTCCATTCCATTCCATTCCATTCCATTCCATTCCATTCCATTCCATTCCATTCCATTCCATTCGATTCCATTCGATTCCATTCCATTCCATTCCATTCCAATCCATTCCATTCTACTCGGGTTGATTCCATTCCATTCCATTCCATTCCATTCCATTCCATTCGATTCCACTCGATTCCACTCCATTCTTTCCATTCCATTCCAATCCATTCCATTGTACTCGGGTGGATTCCATTCCGTTCCATTCCATTCCATTCCATTCCATTCCATTCCATTCCATTCCACTCCATTCGATTCCATTCCATTCCATTCCATTCCATTCCATTCCATTCCATTCCATTCCATTCCATTCCATTCCATTCCGTTCTAGTCGGGTTGATTCCATTCTATTCCATTCCATTCCATTCCATTCCATTCCATTCCATTCCATTCCATTCCATTCCATTCCATTCCATTCCATTCTATTCCATTCCATTCTACTCCATTGAATTCCATTCCATTCCATTCTATTCCATTCCATTCCATTCCTTTCCATTCCATTTAGTTCTACTCGGGTTGATTCCATTCCATTCCATTCCATTCCATTCCATTCCATTCCATTCCATTCCATTCCATTACTTTCCATTCCATTCCATTCCAATCCATTCCATTCTACTCGGGTTGACTCCATTCCATTCCATTCCATTCCATTCCATTCCATTCCATTATAATCCATTCCATTCCATTCGATTCCGTTCGATTCCATTCCATTCCATTCCATTCCATTCCATTCCATTCAATTCCATTCGATTCCATTCGATTCCATTCCATTCCATTCCATTCCAATCCATTCCATTCTACTCGGGTTGATTCCATTCCATTCCATTCCATTCCATTCCATTCCATTCCATTCCATTCCATTCCATTCCATTCCATTGCGTTCCATTCGATTCGATTCCATTCCATTCCATTCCATTCCATTCCAATCCATTCCATTCTACTTGGGTTGATTCCATTCCATTCCATTCCATTCCATTCCATTCCATTCGATTCCATTCGATTCCATTCCATTCCATTCCATTCCATTCCATTCCATTCCCTTCAATTCCATTCTGTTCTACTCGGTTTGATTCCACTCCATTCCATTCCATTCCATTCCATTCTATTCCATTCCATTCCATTCGATTCCATTCTACTCGGATTGATTGAATTCCATTCCAATCCATTCCAGTCCATTCCAATCCATTCCATTCTACTCGGGTTGATTCCATTCCATTCCATTCCATTCCATTCCATTCCATTCCATTCCATTCCATTCCATTGCGTTCCATTCGATTCGATTCCATTCCATTCCATTCCATTCCATTCCAATCCATTCCATTCTACTTGGGTTGATTCCATTCCATTCCATTCCATTCCATTCCATTCCATTCCATTCGATTCCATTCGATTCCATTCCATTCCATTCCATTCCATTCCATTCCATTCCATTCCATTCCATTCCATTCCATTCCATTCCATTCTGTTCTACTCGGTTTGATTCCACTCCATTCCATTCCATTCCATTCCATTCTATTCCATTCCATTCCATTCCATTCCATTCCATTCCATTCCGTTCTACTCGGGTTGACTCCACTCCATTCCATTCCATTCCATTCCATAACATTCCATTCGATTCCATTCGATTCCATTCCATTCCATTCCATTCCATTCCATTCCATTCCATTCCATTCCATTCCATTCCATTCCATTCCATTCCATTCCGTTCTAGTCGGGTTGATTCCATTCTATTCCATTCCATTCCATTCCATTGCATTCCATTCGATTCCATTCCATTCCATTCCATTCAATTCCATTCCATTCTACTCCATTGAATTCCATTCCATTCCATTCAATTCCATTCCTTTCCATCCCTTTCCATTCCATTTAGTTCTACTCGGGTTCATTCCATTACATTCCATTCCATTCCATTCCATTCCATTCCATTCAATTCCATTCCATTCCGTTACTTTCCATTCCATTCCATTCCAATCCATTCCATTCTACTCGGGTTGACTCCATTCCATTCCATTCCTTTCCATTCCATTATATTCCATTCTATTCCATTCGATTCCGTTCGATTCCATTCCATTCCATTCCATTGCATTCCATTCCATTCCATTCCATTCCATTCCGTTCTACTCGGGTTGATTCCATTCCATTCCTTTCCATTCCATTCCATTCCATTCCATTCCATTCCATTCCATTCCCTTCCATTCCATTCCATTCCAATCCATTCCATTCTACTCGGGTTGATTCCATTCCATTCCATTGCACTCGACTCCATTCGATTCCATTCGATTCCACTCCATTCCATTCCGTTCCATTCCATTCCATTCCATTCCATTCTATTCCATTGAATTCCATTCCATTCCATTCCATTCCAATCCATTCCATTCCATTCCATTCCATTCCATTCCATTCCATTCCGTTCTACTCGGGTTGATTCCATTCCATTACATTCCATTACATTCCATTCCATTCCATTCCATTCCATTCCATTCCAATCTATTCCATTCTATTCAATTCGATTCCATTCGATTCCATTCAATTCCATTCAATTCCATTCCGTTCCATTCCAATCCATTCCATTCTACTCGGGTTGATTCCACTCCATTCCATTCCATTCCATTCCATTCCATTCCATTCCATTCCATTCCATTCCATTCCATTCCATTCCATTCCATTCCATTCGATTCCATTCCATTCCATTCCATTCCATTCCATTCCATTCCATTCCATTCCAATCTATTCCATTCGATTCCATTCCATTCCATTCCATTCCATTCCATTCCATTCCATTCCATTCCAATCCATTCCATTCTACTCGTGTTGATTCCATTCCATTCCATTCCATTCCATTCCATTCCATTCCATTCCATTCCATTCCATTCCATTCCATTCCATTCTATTCCATTCAATTCCATTCCATTCCATTCCGTTCCACTCGGGTTGATTCCATTCTATTCCATTCCATTCCATTCGATTCCATTCGATATCATTCGATTCCATTCCATTCCATTTCATTCCATTCCATTCCATTCCATTCTGTTCCATTCCATTCCATTCCATTCCATTCTATTCCATTCCATTCCATGCCGTTCTACTCGGGTTGATTCCATTCCATTCCATTTCATTCCATTCCATTCCATTCCATTCCATTCGATTCCATTCGATTCTATTCCATTCCATTCCATTCCAATCCATTCCATTCTACTCGGGTTGATTCCATTCCATTCCATTCCATTCCATTCCATTCCATTCCATTCCATTCCATTCCACTCGATTCCATTCCATTCCATTCCATTCCATTCCATTCCAATCCATTCCATTCTACTCGGGTGGATTCCATTCCATTCCATTCCTTTCCATTCCATTCCATTCCATTCCATTCCATTCCATTCCATTCGGTTCCATTCCATTCCATTCCATTCCATTCCATTCCATTCCATTCCATTCCATTCCGTTCTAATCGGGTTGATTCCATTCTATTCCATTCCATTCCATTCCATTCCATTCCATTCCATTCCATTCCATTCCATTCCATTCCATTCTATTCCATTCCATTCTACTCCATTGAATTCCATTCCATTCCATTCTATTCCATTCCATTCCATTCCTTTCCATTCCATTTAGTTCTACTCGGGTTGATTCCATTCCATTCCATTCCATTCCATTCCATTCCATTCCTTTCTATTCCATTCCATTCCATTCCATTCCATTCCATTCCATTCCATTCCATTCCATTCCATTCCATTCCATTCCATTCGATTCCATTCGATTCCATTCCATTCCATTCCATTCCATTCCATTCCATTCCAAACCATTCCTTTCTACTCGGGTTCCTCATTCCATTCCATTCCATTCCATTCCATTCCATTCCACTCGGGTTCTTTCCATTCCATTCCATTCCATTCCATTCCATTCCATTCCATTCCATTCCATTCCGTTATACTCAGGTTGATTTCCATTCCATTCCATTCCATTCCATTCCATTCCATTCCATTCCATTCCATTCCATTCCATTCCATTCCTCTCCATTCCAATCTGCTCGGGTTGATTCCATGCCGTTCCGTTCCGTTCCATTCCGTCCCATCCCGACGCGTCCCGTCCCGTTCCGTCCCGTCAAATTCCGTTCCTTTCTTATCGGGTTGATTCCGTTCCATTCCGTTCCGTTCCTTTCCGTTCCATTCCATTCCGTTACACGCGGGTTGATTCAATTCCATTCTATTACATTGAATTCCATTCCATTCCACTCCATTCCATTCTACTCGGATTGATTGAATTCCATTCCAATCCATTCCAGTCCATTCCAATCCATTCCATTCTACTCGGGTTGATTCCATTCCATTCCATTCCATTCCATTCCATTCCATTCCATTCCATTCCATTCCATTGCGTTCCATTCGATTCGATTCCATTCCATTCCATTCCATTCCATTCCAATCCATTCCATTCTACTTGGGTTGATTCCATTCCATTCCATTCCATTCCATTCCATTCCATTCCATTCGATTCCATTCGATTCCATTCCATTCCATTCCATTCCATTCCATTCCATTCCATTCCATTCCATTCTGTTCTACTCGGTTTGATTCCACTCCATTCCATTCCATTCCATTCCATTCTATTCCATTCCATTCCATTCGATTCCATTCCATTCCATTTCATTTTATTCCATTCCATTCCATTCCATTCTATTCCATTGAATTCCATTCCATTCTATTCCATTCCATTCCATTCAGTTTCATTCCATTCCATTCCATTCCATTCCATTCCATTCCATTCCATTCGATTCCATTCCATTCCATTCCATTCCATTCCATTCCATTCCATTCCGTTCTACTCGGGTTAATTCCATTCTATTCCATTCCATTCCATTCCATTCCATTCCATTCCATTCCATTCCATTCCCTTCCATTCCATTCTATTCCATTGAATTCCATTCCATTCCATTCCATTCCATTCCATTCCATTCCATTCCATTCCATTCCATTCCATTCCATTCCATTCCGTTCTACTCTGATTGACTCCATTCCATTCCATTCCATTCCATTCCATTCCATTCCATTCCATTCCATTCCATTCCATTCCATTCCATTCCATTCCATTTCATTCCATTCCATTCCATTCCAATACATTCCATTCTACTCTGGTTGATTCCATTCCATTCCATTCCATTCCATTCCATTCCATTCCATTCCATTCCATTCCATTCCATTCCGTTCTACTAGGGTTGATTCCATTCCATTCCATTTCATTCCATTCCATTCCATTCCATTCCATTCCATTCCATTCCATTCGATTCCATTCCATTCCACTCCATTCCAATCCATTCCATTCTACTCGGGTTGATTCCATTCCATTCCATTCCATTCCATTCCATTCCATTCCATTCCATTCCATTCCATTCCATTCCATTCTATTCCTTTCGATTCCATTAAATTCCATTCCATTCCATTCCATTCCATTCCATTCCATTCCATTCCATTCCATTCCATTCCATTCCATTCCATTCCGTTCTACTCGTGTTGATTCCATTCCATTCCATTCCATTCCATTCCATACCATTCCATTCGATTCCATTCCATTCCATTCCATTCCATTCCATTCCATTCCATTCCATTCCGTTCTAGTCGGGTTGATTCCATTCTATTCCATTCCATTCCATTCCTTTCCATTCCATTCCATTCCATTCCATTCCATTCCATTCCATTCCATTCTATTCCATTCCATTCTACTCCATTGAATTCCATTCCATTCAATTCAATTCCATTCCATTCCATCCCTTTCCATTCCATTTAGTTCTACTCTGGTTGATTCCATTCCATTCCATTCCATTCCATGCCATTCCATTCCATTCAATTCCATTCCATTCCGTTACTTTCCATTCCATTCCATTCCAATCCATTCCATTCTACTCGGGTTGACTCCATTCCATTCCATTCCTTTCCATTCCATTATATTCCATTCTATTCCATTCGATTCTGTTCGATTCCATTCCATTCCATTCCATTCCATTCCGTTCCATTCCATTGCATTCCATTCCATTCCATTCCATTCCATTCCGTTCCACTCGGGTTGATTCCATTCCATTCCTTTCCATTCCATTCCATTCCATTCCATTCCATTCCATTCCATTCCATTCCATTCCATTCCATTCCCTTCCATTCCATTCCATTCCATTCCAATCCATTCCATTCTACTCGGGTTGATTCCATTCCATTCCATTGCATTCGACTCCATTCGATTCCATTCGATTCCATTCCATTCCATTCCGTTCCATTCCATTCCATTCCATTCCATTCTATTCCATTGAATTCCATTCCATTCCATTCCACTCCATTCCCTTACATTCCATTCCATTCCATTCCATTCCATTCCATTCCATTCCATTCCATTCCATTCCGTTCTACACGGGTTGATTCCATTCCATTCCATTCCATTCCATTCCATTCCATTCCATTCCATTCCATTCCATTCCATTCCAATCTATTCCATTCTATTCAATTCGATTCCATTCGATTCCATTCAATTCCATTCAATTCCATTCCATTCCATTCCAATCCATTCCATTCTACTCGGGTTGATTCCATTCCATTCCATTCCATTCCATTCCATTCCATTCCATTCCATTCCATTCCATTCGATTCCATTCGATTCCATTCCATTCCATTCCATTCCATTCCATTCCATTCCATTCCATTCCAATCTATTCCATTCGATTCCATTCCATTCCATTCCATTCCATTCCATTCCATTCCATTCCAATCCATTCCATTCTACTCGTGTTGATTCCCTTCCATTCCATTCCATTCCATTCCATTCCATTCCATTCCATTCCATTCCATTCCATTCCATTCCATTCCGTTCTACTCGGGTTGATTCCATTCTATTCCATTACATTCCATTCGATTCCATTCGATTCCATTCGATTCCTTTCCATTCCATTCCATTCCATTCCATTCCATTCCATTCCATTCCATTCCATTCTATTCCATTCCATTCCATTCCATTCCATTCCATTCCAATCCATTCCCTTCCGTTCTATTCGGGTTGATTCCATTCCATTCCATTCCATTCCATTCCATTCCATTCCATTCCATTCCATTCCATTGCATTCCATTCGATTCCATTCGATTCCATTCCATTCCATTGCATTCCTTTCCATTCCATTCCATTCCAATCTATTCCATTCCATTCCATTCTATTCCGTTCTATTCCATTCCATTCCATTCCGTTCCACTCGGGTTGATTCCATTCTATTCCATTCCATTCCATTCGATTCCATTCGATATCATTCGATTCCATTCCATTCCATTCCATTCCATTCCATTCCATTCCATTCCATTCTATTCCATTCCATTCCATTCCATTCCATTCCATTCCATTCTATTCCATTCCATTCCATTCCATTCCATTCCATTCTATTCCATTCCATTCCATTCCGTTCTACTCGGGTTGATTCCATTCCATTCCATTTCATTCCATTCCATTCCATTCCATTCCATTCGATTCCATTCGATTCCATTCCATTCCATTCCATTCCAATCCATTCCATTCTACTCGGGTTGATTCCATTCCATTCCATTCCATTCCATTCCATTCCATTCCATTCCATTCCATTCCATTCCATTCCATTCCATTCCATTCCATTCCACTCGATTCCATTCCATTCCATTCCATTCCATTCCAATCCATTCCATTCTACTCGGGTGGATTCCATTCCATTCCATTCCTTTCCATTCCATTCCATTCCATTCCATTCCATTACATTCCATTCGGTTCCATTCCATTCCATTCCATTCTATTCCATTCCATTCCATTCCATTCCATTCCATTCCATTCCATTCCATTCCGTTCTAATCGGGTTGATTCCATTCTATTCCTTTCCGTTCCATTCCATTCCATTCCATTCCATTCCATTCCATTCCATTCCATTCTATTCCATTCCATTCTACTCCATTGAATTCCATTCCATTCCATTCCTTTCCATTCCATTTAGTTCTACTCGGGTTGATTCCATTCCATTCCATTCCATTCCTTTCCATTCCATTCCAATCCATTCCATTCCATTACTTTCCATTCCATTCCATTCCAATCCATTCCATTCTACTCGGGTTGACTCCATTCCATTCCATTCCATTACATTACATTCCATTATATTCCATTCCATTCCATTCGATTCCGTTCGATTCCATTCCATTCCATTCCATTGCATTCCATTCCATTCCATTCCATTCGATTCCATTCCATTCCATTCGATTCCATTCCATTCCATTCCATTCCATTCCATTCCATTCCAATCCATTCCATTCTACTCGGGTTGATTCAATTCCATTCCATTCCATTCCATTCCATTCCATTCCATTCCATTCCATTCCTTTCGATTCCATTCCATTCCATTCCATTCCATTCCATTCCATTCCATTCCATTCCATTCCATTCCATTCCATTCCATTCCGTTCTACACGGGTTGATTCCACTCCATTCCATTCCATTCCATTCCATTCCTTTCCATTCCATTCCATTCCATTCCTTTCCATTCCAACCCATTCCGTTCTACTCGGGTTCATTCCATTCCATTCCATTGAATTCCATTCCATTCCATTCCATTCCATTCCATTCCATTCCATTCCATTCCATTCGATTCCATTCCATTCCATTCCATTCCAAACCATTCCATTCTCCTCGGGTTCATCTTTCCATTCCATTCCATTCCATTCCATTCCACTCGGGTTCATTCCATTCCATTCCATTCCATTCCATTCCATTCCATTCCATTCCACTCGGGTGCATTCCATTCCATTCCATTCCATTCCATTCCATTCCATTCCATTCCGTTCTGCTCAGGTTGATTTCCATTCCATTCCATTCCATTCCATTCCATTCCATTCCATTCCATTCCATTCCATTCCATTCCATTCCGTTCTACTCGGCTTGAATCCATTGAGTTCCGTTCCGTTCCGTCCCGACACGTCCCGTCCCGTCCCGTCCCGTCCCGTCCCGTCCCGTGCCGTTTTACTCGGGTTGATTCCTTTCCATTCCGTTCCGCTCGTTTCCGTTACGTTCCATTCCGTTCCACGCGGGTTGGTTCAATTCCATTCTATTCTATTCTATTCCTTTCCCTTCCATTCCATTCCATTCCATTCCATTCTACTCGGGTTGATTCCATGCCAATCCGTTCCGCTCCATTCCGTTCCACGCGGGTTGGTTCAATTCCATTCTATTCTATTCTATTCCTTTCCCTTCCATTCCATTCCATTCCATTCCATTCTACTCGGGTTGATTCCATGCCATTCCGTTCCGTTCCATTCCGTCGCATCCCGACCCGTCCCATCCCGTCCCGTCCCGTCCCATCCCGTTCCGTTCCACATGGGTTGATTCAATTCCTTTCGGTTACATTGAATTCCATTCCATTCCATTCTACTCGGATTGATTCCATTCCATTCCATTCCATTCCATTCCATTCCATTCCATTCCATTCCATTCCATTCCATTCCATTCCATTGCGTTCCATTCGATTCGATTCCATTCCATTCCATTCCATTCCATTCCAATCCATTCCATTCTACTTGGGTTGATTCCATTCCATTCCATTCCATTCCATTCGATTCCATTCAATTCCATTCCATTCCATTCCATTCCATTCCATTCCATTCCATTCCATTCCGTTCCATTCCACTCGATTCCATTCCATTCCATTCCATTCCATTCCAATCCATTCCATTCTACTCGGGTGGATTCCATTCCATTCCATTCCTTTCCATTCCATTCCATTCCATTCCATTACATTCCATTCGGTTCCATTCCATTCCATTCCATTCCATTCCATTCCATTCCATTCCGTTCTAATCGGGTTGATTCCATTCTATTCCATTCCATTCCATTCCATTCCATTCCATTCCATTCCATTCCATTCTATTCCATTCCATTCTACTCCATTGAATTCCATTCCATTCCATTCTATTCCATTCCATTCCATTCCTTTCCATTCCATTTAGTTCTACTCGGATTGATTCCATTCCATTCCATTCCATTCCTTTCCATTCCATTCCAATCCATTCCATTCCATTACTTTCCATTCCATTCCATTCCAATCCATTCCATTCTACTCGGGTTGACTCCATTCCATTCCATTACATTACATTACATTACATTATATTCCATTCCATTCCATTCGATTCCGTTCGATTCCACTCCATTCCATTCCATTCCATTCCATTCCATTCCATTCCATTCGATTCCATTCCATTCCATTCGATTCCATTCCATTCCATTCCATTCCATTCCATTCCATTCCATTCCAATCCATTCCATTCTACTCGGGTTGATTCAATTCCATTCCATTCCATTCCATTCCATTCCATTCCATTTCTTTCCATTCCATTCCTTTCGATTCCATTCCATTCCATTCCATTCCATTCCATTCCATTCCATTCCATTCCGTTCTACTCGGGTTGATTCCACTCCATTCCATTCCATTCCATTCCATTCCATTCCAATCCATTCCATTCCATTCCTTTCCATTCCAACCCATTCCGTTCTACTCGGGTTGATTCCATTCCATTCCATTGAATTCCATTCCATTCCATTCCATTCCATTCCATTCCATTCGATTCCATTCCATTCCATTCCATTCCAAACCATTCCATTCTACTCGGGTTCATCATTCCATTCCATTCCATTCCATTCCATTCCATTCCATTCCATTCCACTCGGGTTCATTCCATTCCATTCCATTCCATTCCATTCCATTCCATTCCACTCGGGTGCATTCCATTCCATTCCATTCCATTCCATTCCATTCCATTCCATTCCATTCCATTCCGTTCTGCTCAGGTTGATTTCCATTCCATTCCATTCCATTCCATTCCATTCCATTCGATTCGATTCCATTCCATTCCATTCCATTCCATTCCATTCCATTCCATTCCATTCCATTCCATTCCATTCCATTCCATTCCATTCCGT
Organism: Gorilla gorilla gorilla; assembly: GCF_029281585.2. Taxonomy (NCBI): domain Eukaryota; kingdom Metazoa; phylum Chordata; class Mammalia; order Primates; family Hominidae; genus Gorilla; species Gorilla gorilla. Next base: position 6,433,446 of record NC_073241.2, read on the forward strand.
TCTACTCGGCTTGAATCCATTGAGTTCCGTGCCGTTCCGTTCCGTCCCGACACGTCCCGTCCCGTCCCGTCCCGTCCCGTGCCGTTTTACTCGGGTTGATTCCTTTCCATTCCGTTCCGCTCGTTTCCGTTACGTTCCATTCCGTTCCACGCGGGTTGGTTCAATTCCATTCTATTCTATTCTATTCCTTTCCCTTCCATTCCATTCCATTCCATTCCATTCTACTCGGGTTGATTCCATGCCACTCCGTTCCGTTCCATTCCGTCGCATCCCGACCCGTCCCATCCCGTCCCGTCCCGTCCCATCCCGTTCCGTTCCACATGGGTTGATTCAATTCCTTTCGGTTACATTGAATTCCATTCCATTCCATTCTACTCGGATTGATTCCATTCCATTCCATTCCATTCCATTCCATTCCATTCCATTGCGTTCCATTCGATTCGATTCGATTCCATTCCATTCCATTCCATTCCAATCCATTCCATTCTACTTGGGTTGATTCCATTCCATTCCATTCCATTCCATTCGATTCCATTCCATTCCATTCCATTCCATTCCATTCCATTCCATTCCATTCCATTCCATTCCATTCGATTCCATTCTGTTCTACTCGGGTTGATTCCACTCCATTCCATTCCATTCCATTCCAATCTATTCCATTCCATTCCATTCGATTCCATTCTATTCCATTCGATTCCATTCCATTCCATTTCATTTTATTCCATTCCATTCCATTCCATTCTATTCCATTGAATTCCATTCCATTCCATTCCATTCCATTCCATTCCATTCCATTCCATTCCATTCCATTCCATTCCATTCCATTCCGTTCTACTCGGGTTGATTCCACTCCATTCCATTCCATTCCATTCCATTCCATTCCATTCCATTCCATTCCACTCGGGTTGATCATTCCATTCCATTCCATTCCATTCCATTCCATTCCATTCCATTCCGTTCCATTCCATTCCATTCCACTCGGGCTCATTCCATTCCATTCCATTCAATTCCATTCCATTCCATTCCATTCCATTCCATTCCATTCCATTCCATTCCATTCCGTTCTACTCGGTTTGATTTCCATTCCATTCCATTCCATTCCATTCCATTCCATTCCATTCCATTCCATTCCATTCCATTCCATTCCATTCCTTTCCATTTACTCCATTCCGTTCTACTCGTGTTGATTCCATTGAGTTTGGTTCCGTTCCGTTCCGTCCCGTCCCGTCCCGTCCCGTCCCGTCCCGTGCCGTTTTACTCGGTTTGATTCCTTTCCATTCCGTTCCGCTCGTTTCCGTTGCGTTCCATTCCGTTCCACGCGGGTTGGTTCAATTCCATTCTATTCTATTCTATTCCTTTCCATTCCATTCCATTCCATTCCATTCCATTCCATTCTACTCGGGTTGATTCCATGCCATTCCGTTCCGTTCCATTCCGTCCCATCCCAACCCGTCCCATCACGTCCCGTCCCGTCCCATCCCGTTCCTTTCCACATGGGTTGATTCAATTCCTTTTGGTTACATTGAATTCCATTCCATTCCATTCTACTCGGATTGATTCCATTCCATTCCATTCAATTCCATTCCATTCCATTCCATTCCATTCCATTCCATTCCATTCCTTTCCATTCCAATCCATTCCATTCTACTCGGGTTGATTCCATTCTATTCCATTCCATTCCATTCCATTCCATTCCATTCCATTCCATTCCATTCCATTCCATTCCATTCCATTCCATTCCATTCCGTTCTACTCGGGTTGATTCCATTCTATTCCATTCCATTCCGTTCGATTCCATTTGATTCCATTCGATTCCATTCCATTCCATTCCATTCCCTTCCATTCCATTCTATTCCATTGAATTCCATTCCATTCCATTCCATTCCATTCCATTCCGTTCTACTCTGATTGATTCCATTAAATTCCATTCCATTCCATTCCATTCGATTCCATTCCATTCCATTCCATTCCATTCCATTCCATTCCATTCCAATACATTCCATTCTATTCTGGTTGATTCCATTCCATTCCATTCCATTCCATTCCATTCTTCTCCATTCGATTCCATTCGATTCCATTCCATTCCATTCCATGGAATTCCATTCCATTCCACTCCATTCCATTCCATTCCATTCCATTCCATTCCATTCCATTCCGTTCTACTCGGGTTGATTCCATTCCATTCCATTCCATTCCATTCCATTCCATTCCATTCCATTCCATTCCACTCCATTCCATTCGATTCCATTCGATTCCATTCCATTCCATTCCATTCCATTCCAATCCATTCCATTCTACTCGGGTTGATTCCATTCCATTCCATTCCATTCCATTCCATTCCATTCCATTCCATTCCATTCCATTCCATTCCATTCCATTCCATTCCATTCCATAGCATTCCATTCGATTCCATTAGATTCCATTCCATTCAATTCCATTCCATTCCATTCCATTCCATTCCATTCCATTCCGTTCCACTCGGGTTGATTCCATTCTATTCCATTCCATTCCATTCGATTCCATTCGATATCATTCGATTCCCTTCCATCCCATTCCATTCCATTCCATTCCATTCCGTTCTACTCGGGTTGATTCCATTCCATTCCATTTCATTCCATTCCATTCCATTCCATTTCTTTCGATTGCATTCTTTTCCATTCCATTCCATTCCATTCCAATCCATTCCATTCTACTCGGGTTGATTCCATTCCATTCCATTCCATTCCATTCCATTCCATTCCATTCCATTCCATTCCATTCCACTCGATTCCATTCCATTCCTTTCCATTCCATTCCAATCAATTCCATTCTAGTCGGGTGGATTCCATTCCATTCCATTCCATTCCATTCCATTCCATTCCATTCCCTTCCATTCCATTCCATTCCATTCGATTCCATTCCATTCCATTCCATTCCATTCCATTCCATTCCGTTCTAGTCGGGTTCATTCCATTCCATTCCATTCCATTCCATTCCATTCCATTCCATTCCATTCCATTCCATTCCATTCTATTCCATTCCATTCTACTCCATTGAATTCCATTCCATTCCATTCAATTCCATTCCATTCAATTCCTTTCCATTCCATTTAGTTCTACTCGGGTTGATTCCATTCCATTCCATTCCATTCCATTCCATTCCATTCCATTCCATTCCATTCCACTACTTTCCATTCCATTCCATTCCAATCCATTCCATTCTACTCGGGTTGACTCCATTCCATTCCATTCCATTCCATTCCATTCCATTCCATTCCATTATATTCCATTCTATTCCATTCAATTCCGTTCGATTCCATTCCATTCCATTCCATTCCATTCCATTCCATTCCATTCCATTCCATTCCATTCCATTCCATTCCATTCCATTTACTCCATTCCGTTCTACTCGGGTTGTTTCCATTGAGTTTGGTTCCGTCCCGTCCCGTCCCGTCCCGTCCCGTCCCGTGCCGTTTTACTCAGGTTGATTCCTTTCCATTCCATTCCGCTCGTTTCCTTTACGTTCCATTCCGTTCCACGCGGGTTGGTTCAATTCCATTCTATTCTATTCTATTCCTTTCCCTTCCATTCCATGCCATTCCATTCCATTCTACTCGGGTTGATTCCATGCCATTCCGTTCCGTTCCATTCCGTCCCATCCCGATCCGTCCCATCCCGTCCCGTCCCGTCCCATCCCGTTCCATTCCACATGGGTTGATTCAATTCCTTTCGGTTAGATTGAACTCCATTCCATTCCATTCTACTCGGATTGACTCCACTCCATTCCATTCCATTCCATTCCATTCCATTCCATTCCATTCCGTTCTACTCGGGTTGATTCCACTCCATTCCATTCCATTCCATTCCATTCCATTCCATTCCATTCGTCTCCATTCGATTCCATTCGATTCCATTCCATTCTATTCCATTGAATTCCATTCCATTCCATTCCATTCCATTCCATTCCATTCCATTCCATTCCATTCCATTCCGTTCTACTCGGGTTGATTCCATTCCATTCCATTCCATTCCATTCCATTCCATTCCATTCCACTCCATTCCATTCGATTCCATTCGATTCCATTCCATTCCATTCCATTCCATTCCAATCCATTCCATTCTACTCGGGTTGATTCTATTCCATTCCATTCCATTCCATCCCATTCCAATCCATTCCATTCCATTCCGTTCTACTCGGGTTGATTCCATTCCATTCCATTTCATTCCATTCCATTCCATTCCATTCCATTCGATTCCATTCGATTCCATTCCATTCCATTCCATTCCAATCCATTCCATTCTACTCGGGTTGATTCCATTCCATTCCATTCCATTCCATTCCATTCCATTCCATTCCATTCGATTCCACTCGATTCCACTCCATTCTTTCCATTCCATTCCAATCCATTCCATTCTACTCGGGTGGATTCCATTCCGTTCCATTCCATTCCATTCCATTGCATTCCATTCCATTCCACTCCATTCGATTCCAATCCATTCCATTCCATTCCATTCCATTCCATTCCATTCCATTCCATTCCATTCCATTCCATTCCGTTCTAGTCGGGTTGATTCCATTCTATTCCATTCCATTCCATTCCATTCCATTCCATTCCATTCCATTCCATTCCATTCCATTCCATTCTATTCCATTCCATTCTACTCCATTGAATTCCATTCCATTCCATTCTATTCCATTCCATTCCATTCCTTTCCATTCCATTTAGTTCTACTCGGGTTGATTCCATTCCATTCCATTCCATTCCATTCCATTCCATTCCATTCCATTCCATTACTTTCCATTCCATTCCATTCCAATCCATTCCATTCTACTCGGGTTGACTCCATTCCATTCCATTCCATTCCATTCCATTCCATTCCATTCCATTATAATCCATTCCATTCCATTCGATTCCGTTTGATTCCATTCCATTCCATTCCATTCCATTCCATTCAATTCCATTCGATTCCATTCGATTCCATTCCATTCCATTCCATTCCAATCCATTCCATTCTACTCGGGTTGATTCCCTTCCATTCCATTCCATTCCATTCCATTCCATTCCATTCCATTCCATTCCATTCCATTCCATTCTATTCCTTTCGATTCCATTCCTTTCCATTAAATTCCATTCCATTCCATTCCATTCCATTCCATTCCATTCCATTCCATTCCATTCCATTCCATTCCATTCCATTCCATTCCGTTCTTCTCGGGTTGATTCCACTCCATTCCATTCCATTCCATTCCATACCATTCCATTCGATTCCATTCCATTCCATTCCATTCCATTCCATTCCATTCTGTTCTACTCGGGTTGATTACACTCCATTCCATTCCATTCCATTCCATTCTATTCCATTGCATTCCATTCGATTCCATTCTATTCCATTCGATTCCATTCCATTCCATTTCATTTTATTCCATTCCATTCCATTCCATTCTGTTCCATTGAATTCCATTACATTCCATTCCGTTCCATTTCATTTTATTGCATTCCATTCCATACCATTCTATTCCATTGAATTCCATTCCATTCCTTTCCATTCCAATCCATTCCATTCTACACGGGTTGATTCCATTCCATTACATTCCATTCCATTCCATTCGATTCCATTCCATTCCATTCCATTCCATTCCATTCCGTTCTACTCGGGTTGATTCCATTCTATTCCATTCCATTCCGTTCGATTCCATTCGATTCCATTCGATTCCATTCCATTCCATTCCATTCCCTTCCATTCCATTCTATTCCTTTGAATTCCATTCCATTCCATTGCATTCCATTCCATTCCGTTCTACTCTGATTGACTCCATTCCATTCCATTCCATTCCATTCCATTGCATTCCATTCCATTCCATTCGATTCCATTCCATTCCATTCCATTCCATTCCATTCCATTCCATTCCATTCCAATATATTCCATTCTACTCTGGTTGATTCCATTCCATTCCATTCCATTCCATTCCATTCGTCTCCATTCGATTCCATTCGATTCCATTCCATTCTATTCCATTGAATTCCATTCCATTCCATTCCATTCCATTCCACTCCATTCCATTCCATTCCATTCCATACCATTCCATTCCGTTCTACTCGGGTTGATTCCGTTCCATTCCATTCCATTCCATTACTTTCCATTCCATTCCACTCCATTCCATTCGATTCCATTCGATTCCATTCCATTCCATTCCAATCCATTCCATTCTACTCGGGTTGATTCCATTCCATTCCATTCCATTCCATTCCATTCCATTCCATTCCATTCCATTGCATTCCATTCGATTCCATTCGATTCCATTCCATTCGATTCCATTCGAGATCATTCGATTCCATTCCATCCCATTCCATTCCATTCCATTCCATTCCGTTCTACTCGGGTTGATTACATTCCATTCCATTTCATTCCATTCCATTCCATTCCATTCCATTCTATTCCATTCGATTCCATTCCATTCCATTCCATTCCAATCCATTCCATTCTACTCGGGTTGATTCCATTCCATTCCATTCCATTCCATTCCATTCCATTCCATTCCATTCCATTCGATTCCACTCGATTCCATTCCATTCTTTCCATTCCATTCCAATCCATTCCATTCTACTCGGGTGGATTCCATTCCATTCCATTCAATTCCATTCCATTCCATTCCATTCCGTTCCATTCCATTCCATTCGATTCCATTCCATTCCATTCCATTCCATTCGATTCCATTCCATTCCATTCCATTCCATTCCATTCCATTCCATTCCATTCCATTCCGTTCTAGTCGGGTTGATTCCATTCTATTCCATTCCATTCCATTCCATTCCATTCCATTCCATTCCATTCTATTCCACTCCATTCCACTCCATTGAATTCCATTCCATTCCATTCTATTCCATTCCATTCCATTCCTTTCCATTCCATTTAATTCTACTCGGGTTGATTCCATTCCATTCCATTCCATTCCATTCCATTCCATTCCGTTCCATTCCATTCCATTCCATTCCATTCCATTGCATTAAATTGCATTCCATTCGATTCCATTCGATTCCATTCCATTCCATTCCATTCCATTCCATTCCATTCCATTCCATTCTGTTCCACTCGGGTTGATTCCATTCTATTCCATTCCAATCCCTTCTATTCCATTCGATATCATTCGATTCCATTCCATCCCATTCCATTCCATTCCATTCCATTCCGTTCTTCTTGGGTTGATTCCATTCCATTCCATTTCATTCCATTCCATTCCATTCCATTTCTTTCGATTCCATTCGATTCCATTCCATTCCATTCCATTCCATTCCATTCCAATCCATTGCATTCTACTCAGTTTGATTCCATTCCATTCCACTCCATTCCATTCATATCCATTCCATTCCATTCCATTCAATTCCACTCGATTCCATTCCATTCCTTTCCATTCCATTCCAATCCATTCCATTCTACTCGGGTGGATTCCATTCCATTCCATTCGATTCCATTCCATTCCATTCCATTCCATTCCATTCCATTCCATTCCATTCCATTCGATTCCATTCCATTCCATTCCATGGCATTCCATTCCATTCCATTCCATTCGATTCCATTCCGTTCTAGTCTGGTTGATTCCATTCCATTCCATTGCATTCCATTCCATTCCATTGCATTCCATTCCATTCCATTCCATTCCATTCCATTCCATTCCATTCCATTCTATTCCATTCCATTCTACTCCATTGAATTCCATTCCATTCCATTCAATTTCATTCCATTCCATTCCTTTCCAATCCATTTAGTTCTACTCGGGTTGATTCCATTCCATTCCATTCCATTCCATTCCATTCCATTCCATTCCATTCCATTCCATTCCATTACTTTCCATTCCATTCCATTCCAATCCATTCCATTCTACTCGGGTTGACTCCATTCCATTCCATTCCACTCCATTCCATTCCGTTATATTCCATTCTATTCCATTCGATTCCGTTCGATTCCATTCCATTCCATTCCATTCTGTTCCATTCCATTCGATTCCATTCCATTCCATTCCATTCCATTCCATTCCAATCCATTCCATTCTACTCGGGTTGATTCCATTCCATTCCATTCCATTCCAATCCATTCCATTCCATTCCATTCCATTCCATTCCATTCCATTCCATTCCATTCCATTCCATTCCTTTCTATTCCATTCCATTCCATTCCATTCCATTCCATTCCATTCCATTCCATTCCGTTCTACTCGGGTTGATTCCACTCCATTCCATTCACTTCCATTCCATTCCATTCCATTCCATTCCATTGCATTCCATTCCAACCCATTCTTTTCTACTCGGGTTGATTCCATTCCATTCCATTCCATTCCATTCCATTCCATTCCATTCCATTCCATTCCATTCCATTCCATTCCATTCCATTCGATTCCATTCCATTCCATTTCATTCCAAACCGTTCCATTCTACTCGGGTTCATCATTCCATTCCATTCCATTCCATTCCATTCCATTCCACTCGGGTTCATTCCATTCCATTCCATTCTATTCCATTCCATTCCATTCCATTCCATTCCATTCCGTTCTACTCAGGTTGATTTCCATTCCATTCCATTCCATTCCATTCCATTCCATTCCATTCCATTCCACTCGGGTTGAGCATTCCATTCGATTCCATTCCATTCCATTCCATTCCATTCCATTCCATTCCATTCCAATCCACTCGGGCTCATTCCATTCCATTCCATTCCATTCCATTCCATTCCATTCCATTCAATTCCATTCCATTCCGTTCTACTCGGGTTGATTTCCATTCCATTCCATTCCATTCCATTCCACTCCATTCCATTCCATTCCATTCCATTCCATTCCATTCCATTCCTTTCCATTTATTCCATTCCTTTCTACTCGGGTTGATTCCATTGAGTTTGGTTCCGTTCCGTTCCGTCCCGTCCCGTCCCGTCCCGTCCCGTTCCGTTTTACTCGGGTTGATTCCTTTGCATTCCGTTCCGCTCGTTTCCATTCCGTTCCATTCCGTTCAATGCGGGTTGGTTCAATTCCATTCTATTCTATTCTATTCCTTTCCATTCCATTCCATTCTACTCGGGTTGATTCTATGCCGTTCCATTCCGTTCCATTCCGTCCCATTCCGACCCGTCCCATCCCGTCCCGTCCCGTCCCATCCCGTTCCGTTCCACATGGGTTGACTCAATTCCTTTCGGTTACATTGAATTCCATTCCATTCCATTCTACTCGGATTGATTCCATTCCATTCCATTCCATTCCATTCCATTCCATTCCATTCCAATCCATTCCATTCTACTTGGGTTGATTCCATTCCATTCCATTCCATTCCATTCCATTCCATTCCATTCCATTCCATTCCATTCAGTTTCATTCCATTACATTCCATTCCATTCCATTCCATTCCATTCCATTCCATTCCATTCCATTCGATTCCATTCCATTCCATTCCATTCCGTTCTACTCGGGTTGATTCCATTCTATTCCATTCCATTCCGTTCGATTCCATTCGATTCCATTCGATTCCGTTCCATTCCATTCCATTCCCTTCCATTCCATTCTATTCCATTGAATTCCGTTCCATTGCATTCCATTCCATTCCATTCCATTCCATTCCATTCCATTCCGTTCTACTCTGATTGACTCCATTCCACTCCATTCGATTCCATTCCATTCCATTCCATTCCATTCCAATACATTCCATTCTACACTGGTTGATTCCATTCCACTCTGGTTGATTCCATTCCATTCCATTCCATTCCATTCCATTCCATTCCATTCCATTCCATTCGTCTCCATTCGATTCCATTCGATTCCATTCCATTCTATTCCATTGAATTCCATTCCATTCCATTCCATTCCATTCCATTCTATTACATTCCATTCCATTCCATTCCGTTCTACTCGGGTTGATTCCATTCCATTCCATTCCATTCCATTCCATTCCACTCCATTCCATTCGATTCCATTCGATTCCATTCCATTCCATTCCATTCCATTCCAATCCATTCCATTCTACTCGGGTTGATTCCATTCCATTCCATTCCATTCCATTCCATTCCATTCCATTCCATTGAATTCCATTCGATTCCATTCGATTCCATTCCATTCGATTCCATTCGATATCATTCGATTCCATTCCTTCCCATTCCATTCCATTCCATTCCATTCCGTTCTACTCGGGTTGATTCCATTCCATTCCATTTCATTCCATTCCATTCCATTCCATTCCATTCCATTCCATTCCATTCGATTCCATTCCATTCCCTTCCATTCCAATCCATTCCATTCTACTCGGGTTGATTCCATTCCATTCCATTCCATTCCATTCCATTCCATTCCATTCGATTCCACTCGATTCCATTCCATTCTTTCCATTGCATTCCAATTCATTCCATTCTACTTGGGAGGATTCCATTCCATTCCATTCCATTCCATTCCATTCCATTCCATTCCATTCCATTCCATTTGATTCCATTCCATTCCATTCCATTCCATTCCATTTCATTCCATTCCTTTCCATTCCATTCCGTTCTAGTCGGGTTGATTCCATTCTATTCCATTCCATTCCATTCCATTCCATTCCATTCCATTCCATTCTATTCCATTCCATTCTACTCCATTGAATTCCATTCCATTCCATTCTATTCCATTCCATTCCATTCCTTTCCATTCCATTTAGTTCTACTCTTGTTGATTCCATTCCATTCCATTCAATTCCATTCCATTCCATTCCATTCCATTCCTTTCCATTCCATTCCATTCCGTTCTACTCGGGTTGATTCCACTCCATTCCATTCCATTCCATTCCATACCATTCCATTCGATTCCATTCCATTCCATTCCATTCCATTCCATTCCATTCCATTCCATTCCATTCTGTTCTACTCGGGTTGATTACACTCCATTCCATTCCATTCCATTCCATTCTATTCCATTTCATTCCATTCGATTCCATTCTATTCCATTCGATTCCATTCCATTCCATTTCATTTTATTCCATTCCATTCCATTCCATTCTATTCCATTGAATTCCATTCCATTCAATTCCATTCCATTTCATTTTATTGCATTCCATTCCATACCATTCTATTCCATTGAATTTCATTCCATTCCTTTCCATTCCAATCCATTCCATTCTACTCGGGTTGATTCCATTCCATTCCATTCCATTCCATTCCATTCGATTCCATTCCATTCCATTGCATTCCATTCCATTCCGTTCTACTCGGGTTGATTCCACTCCATTCCATTCCATTCCATTCCATTCCATTCCATTCCATTCCAATTCTTTCGTTTCCATTCCAACCAATTCCGTTCTACTCGGATTGATTCCATTCCATTCCATTCCATTCCATTCAATTCCATTCCATTCCATTCGATTCCATTCGATTCCATTCCATTCCATTCCATTCCATCCCATTTCATTCCAAACCATTCCATTCTACTCGGGTTCATCATTCCATTCCATTCCATTCCATTCCATTCCACTCGGGTTCTTTCCATTCCATTCCATTCCATTCCATTCCATTCCATTCCATTCCATTCCATTACGTTCTACTCAGGTTGATTTCCATTCCATTCCATTCCATTCCATTCCATTCCATTCCATTCCATTCCATTCCGTTCCATTCCACTCCATTCCATTCTACTCGTGTTGATTCCATGCCGTTCCGTTCCGTTCCATTCCGTCCCATCCCGACGCGTCCCGTCCCGTTCCGTCCCGCCAAATTCCGTTCCTTTCTGATCGGGTTGATTCCGTTCCATTCCGTTCCGTTCCTTTCCGTTCCATTCCATTCCGTTACACGCGGGTTGATTCAATTCCATTCTATTACATTGAATTCCATTCCATACCATTCCATTCCATTCTACTCGGATTGATTGAATTCCATTCCATTCCATTCCAGTCCATTCCAATCCATTCCATTCTACTCGGGTTGATTCCATTCCATTCCATTCCATTCCATTCCATTCCATTCCATTCCATTCAATTGCGTTCCATTCGATTCGATTCCATTCCATTCCATTCCATTCCATTCCATTCCAATCCATTCCATTCTACTTGGGTTGATTCCATTCCATTCCATTCCATTCCATTCCATTCCATTCCATTCCATTCGATTCCATTCGATTCCATTCCATTCCATTCCATTCCATTCCATTCCATTCCATTCCATTCCATTCTGTTCTACTCGGGTTGATTCCACTCCATTCCATTCCATTCCATTCCATTCTATTCCATTCCATTCCATTCGATTCCATTCCATTCCATTTCATTTTATTCCATTCCATTCCATTCCATTCTATTCCATTGAATTCCATTCCATTCTATTCCATTCCATTCCATTCAGTTTCATTCCATTCCATTCCATTCCATTCCATTCCATTCCATTCCATTCCATTCCATTCGATTCCATTCCATTCCATTCCATTCCATTCCATTCCATTCCATTCCATTCCGTTCTACTCGGGTTAATTCCATTCTATTCCATTCCATTCCATTCCATTCCATTCCATTCCATTCCCTTCCATTCCATTCTATTCCATTGAATTCCATTCCATTCCATTCCATTCCATTCCATTCCATTCCATTCCATTCCATTCCATTCCGTTCTACTCTGATTGACTCCATTCCATTCCATTCCATTCCATTCCATTCCATTCCATTCCATTCCATTTCATTCCATTCCATTCCATTCCAATACATTCCATTCTACTCTGGTTGATTCCATTCCATTCCATTCCATTCCATTCCATTCCATTCCATTCCATTCGTCTCCATTCGATTCCATTCGATTCCATTCTATTCTATTCCATTGAATTCCATTCCATTCCATTCCATTCCATTCCATTCCATTCCATTCCATTCCATTCCATTCCATTCCTTTCCATTCCATTCCATTCCATTCCATTCCGTTCTACTCGGGTTGATTCCATTCCATTCCATTCCATTCCATTCCATTCCACTCCATTCCATTCGATTCCATTCGATTCCATTCGATTCCATTCCATTCCATTCCATTCCATTCCAATCCATTCCATTCTACTCGGGTTGATGCCATTCCATTCCATTCCATTCCATTCCATTCCATTGCATTCCATTCGATTCCATTCGATTCCATTCCATTCGATTCCATTCGAGATCATTCGATTCCATTCCATCCCATTCCAATCCATTCCATTCCATTCCGTTCTACTCGGGTTGATTCCATTCCATTCCATTTCATTCCATTCCATTCCATTCCATTCCATTCCATTCCATTCGATTCCATTCCATTCCATTCCATTCCAATCCATTCCTTTCTACTCGGGTTGATTCCATTCCATTCCATTCCATTCCATTCCATTCCATTCCATTCCATTCCATTCCATTCCACTCGATTCCATTCCATTCTTTCCATTCCATTCCAATCCATTCCATTCTACTCGGGTGGATTCCATTCCATTCCATTCCATTCCATTCCATTCCATTCCATTCCACTCCATTCGATTCCATTCCATTCCATTCCATTCCATTCCATTCCATTCCATTCCATTCCATTCCATTCCGTTCTAGTCGGGTTGATTCCATTCTATTCCATTCCATTCCATTCCATTCCACTCCATTCCATTCCATTCCATTCCATTCTATTCCATTCCATTCTACTCCATTGAATTCCATTCCATTCCATTCTATTCCATTCCATTCCATTCCTTTCCATTCCATTTAGTTCTACTCGGGTTGATTCCATTCCATTCCATTCCATTCCATTCCATTCCATTCCATTCCATTCCATTCCATTACTTTCCATTCCATTCCATTCCAATCCATTCCATTCTACTCGGGTTGACTCCATTCCATTCCATTCCATTCCATTCCATTCCATTATAATCCATTCCATTCCATTCGATTCCGTTCGATTCCATTCCATTTCATTCCATTCCATTCCATTCAATTCCATTCGATTCCATTCGATTCCATTCCATTCCATTCCATTCCAATCCATTCCATTCTATTCGGGTTGATTCCATTCCATTCCATTCCATTCCATTCCATTCCATTCCATTCCATTCCATTCCATTCCATTCTATTCCTTTCAATTCCATTCCATTCCATTAAATTCCATTCCATTCCATTCCATTCCATTCCATTCCATTCCATTCCATTCCATTCCATTCCATTCCATTGCATTCCGTTCTACTCGGGTTGATTCCACTCCATTCCATTCCATTCCATTCCATTATATACCATCCCATTCGATTCCATTCCATTCCATTCCATTCCATTCCATTCCATTCCATTCCATTCCATTCCGTTCTAGTCGGGTTGATTCCATTCTATTCCATTCCATTCCATTCCATTCCATTCCATTCCATTCGATTCCATTCCATTCCATTCCATTCTACTCCATTCCATTCTACTCCATTGAATTCCATTCCATTCCATTCAATTCCATTCCATTCCATCCCTTTCCATTCCATTTACTTCTACTCGGGTTGATTCCATTCCATTCCATTCCATTCCATTCCATTCCATTCCATTCAATTCCATTCCATTCCGTTACTTTCCATTCCATTCCGTTCCAATCCATTCCATTCTACTCGGGTTGACTCCATTCCATTCCATTCCTTTCCATTCCATTATATTCCATTCTAATCCATTCGATTCCGTTCGATTCCATTCCATTCCATTCCATTCCATTCCATTCCATTCCATTCCATTCCATTCCATTCGATTCCATTCCATTCCATTCCATGGCATTCCATTCCATTCCATTCCATTCCATTCCATTCCGTTCTAGTCTGGTTGATTCCATTCCATTCCATTGCATTCCATTCCATTCCATTGCATTCCATTCCATTCCATTCCATTCCATTCCATTCCATTCCATTCTATTCCATTCCATTCTACTCCATTGAATTCCATTCCATTCCATTCAATTTCATTCCATTCCATTCCTTTCCAATCCATTTAGTTCTACTCGGGTTGATTCCATTCCATTCCATTCCATTCCATTCCATTCCATTCCATTCCATTCCATTCCATTCCATTCCATTACTTTCCATTCCATTCCATTCCAATCCATTCCATTCTACTCGGGTTGACTCCATTCCATTCCATTCCACTCCATTCCATTCCGTTATATTCCATTCTATTCCATTCGATTCCGTTCGATTCCATTCCATTCCATTCCATTCTATTCCATTCCATTCGATTCCATTCCATTCCATTCCATTCCATTCCATTCCATTCCATTCCATTCCAATCCATTCCATTCTACTCGGGTTGATTCCATTCCATTCCATTCCATTCCAATCCATTCCATTCCATTCCATTCCATTCCATTCCATTCCATTCCATTCCATTCCATTCCATTCCTTTCTATTCCATTCCATTCCATTCCATTCCATTCCATTCCATTCCATTCCATTCCATTCCATTCCATTCCGTTCTACTCGTGTTGATTCCACTCCATTCCATTCCCTTCCATTCCATTCCATTCCATTCCATTCCATTCCATTGCATTCCATTCCAACCCATTCTTTTCTACTCGGGTTGATTCCGTTCCATTCCATTCCATTCCATTCCATTCCATTCCATTCCATTCCATTCCATTCCATTCCATTCCATTCGATTCCATTCCATTCCATTTCATTCCAAACCGTTCCATTCTACTCGGGTTCATCATTCCATTCCATTCCATTCCATTCCATTCCACTCGGGTTCATTCCATTCCATTCCATTCCATTCCATTCCATTCCATTCCTTTCCATTCCATTCCGTTCTACTCAGGTTGATTTCCATTCCATTCCATTCCATTCCATTCCATTCCATTCCATTCCATTCCATTCCACTCGGGTTGAGCATTCCATTCGATTCCATTCCATTCCATTCCATTCCATTCCATTCCATTCCATTCCAATCCACTCGGGCTCATTCCATTCCATTCCATTCCATTCCATTCCATTCCATTCCATTCCATTCCATTCCATTCAATTCCATTCCATTCCGTTCTACTCGGGTTGATTTCCATTCCATTCCATTCCATTCCATTCCACTCCATTCCATTCCATTCCATTCCATTCCATTCCATTCCATTCCTTTCCATTTATTCCATTCCGTTCTACTCGGGTTGATTCCATTGAGTTTGGTTCCGTTCCGTTCCGTCCCGTCCCGTCCCGTCCCGTCCCGTTCCGTTTTACTCGGGTTGATTCCTTTGCATTCCGTTCCGCTCGTTTCCATTCCGTTCCATTCCGTTCAACGCGGGTTGGTTCAATTCCATTCTATTCTATTCTATTCCTTTCCATTCCATTCCATTCTACTTGGGTTGATTCTATGCCGTTCCATTCCGTTCCATTCCGTCCCATTCCGACCCGTCCCATCCCGTCCCGTCCCGTCCCATCCCGTTCCGTTCCACATGGGTTGATTCAATTCCTTTCGGTTACATTGAATTCCATTCCATTCCATTCTACTCGGATTGATTCCATTCCATTCCATTCCATTCCATTCCATTCCATTCCATTCCAATCCATTCCATTCTACTCGGGTTGATTCCATTCCATTCCATTCCATTCCATTCCATTCCATTCCATTCCATTCCATTCCATTCCATTCAGTTTCATTCCATTCCATTCCATTCCATTCCATTCCATTCCATTCCATTCCATTCCATTCCATTCCATTCCATTCCATTCGATTCCATTCCATTCCATTCCATTCCGTTCTACTCGGGTTGATTCCATTCCATTCCATTCCATTCCGTTCGATTCCATTCGATTCCATTCGATTCCGTTCCATTCCATTCCATTCCCTTCCATTCCATTCTATTTCATTGAATTCCATTCCATTGCATTCCATTCCATTCCATTCCATTCCATTCCATTCCATTCCATTCCATTCCATTCTACTCTGATTGACTCCATTCCACTCCATTCGATTCCATTCCATTCCATTCCATTCCATTCCAATACATTCCATTCTACACTGGTTGATTCCATTCCACTCTGGTTGATTCCATTCCATTCCATTCCATTCCATTCCATTCCATTCCATTCGTCTCCATTCGATTCCATTCGATTCCATTCCATTCTATTCCATTGAATTCCATTCCATTCCATTCCTTTCCATTCCATTCTATTACATTCCATTCCATTCCATTCCGTTCTGCTCGGGTTGATTCCATTCCATTCCATTCCATTCCATTCCATTCCACTCCATTCCATTCGATTCCATTCGATTCCATTCCATTCCATTCCATTCCATTCCAATCCATTCCATTCTACTCGGGTTGATTCCATTCCATTCCATTCCATTCCATTCCATTCCATTCCATTGAATTCCATTCGATTCCATTCGATTCCATTCCATTCGATTCCATTCGATATCATTCGATTCCATTCCTTCCCATTCCATTCCATTCCATTCCATTCCGTTCTACTCGGGTTGATTCCATTCCATTCCATTTCATTCCATTCCATTCCATTCCATTCCATTCCATTCCATTCCATTCCATTCCATTCCATTCCATTCCAATCCATTCCATTCTACTCGGGTTGATTCCATTCCATTCCATTCCATTCCATTCCATTCCATTCCATTCCATTCGATACCACTCGATTCCATTCCATTCTTTCCATTCCATTCCAATCCATTCCATTCTACTTGGGAGGATTCCATTCCATTCCATTCCATTCCATTCCATTCCATTCCATTCCATTCCATTCCATTCCATTCCATTCCATTCCATTTGATTCCATTCCATTCCATTCCATTCCATTCCATTCCATTTCATTCCATTCCTTTCCATTCCATTCCGTTCTAGTCGGGTTGATTCCATTCTATTCCATTCCATTCCATTCCATTCTATTCCATTCCATTCTACTCCATTGAATTCCATTCCATTCCATTCTATTCCATTCCATTCCATTCCTTTCATTCCATTTAGTTCTACTCTGGTTGATTCCATTCCATTCCATTCAATTCCATTCCATTCCATTCCATTCCATTCCATTCCATTCTATTCCTTTCGATTCCATTCCATTCCATTAAATTCCATTCCATTCCATTCCATTCCATTCCATTCCATTCCATTCCATTCCATTCCGTTCTACTCGGGTTGATTCCACTCCATTCCATTCCATTCCATTCCATACCATTCCATTCGATTCCATTCCATTCCATTCCATTCCATTCCATTCCATTCCATTCCATTCCATTCCATTCTGTTCTACTCGGGTTGATTACACTCCATTCCATTCCATTCCATTCCATTCTATTCCATTTCATTCCATTCGATTCCATTCTATTCCATTCGATTCCATTCCATTCCATTTCATTTTATTCCATTCCATTCCATTCCATTCTATTCCATTGAATTCCATTCCATTCAATTCCATTCCATTTCATTTTATTGCATTCCATTCCATACCATTCTATTCCATTGAATTTCATTGCATTCCTTTCCATTCCAATCCATTCCATTCTACTCGGGTTGATTCCATTCCATTCCATTCCATTCCATTCCATTCGATTCCATTCCATTCCATTGCATTCCATTCCATTCCGTTCTACTCGGGTTGATTCCACTCCATTCCATTCCATTCCATTCCATTCCATTCCATTCCATTCCAATTCTTTCGTTTCCATTCCAACCAATTCCGTTCTACTCGGATTGATTCCATTCCATTCCATTCCATTCCATTCAATTCCATTCCATTCCATTCGATTCCGTTCGATTCCATTCCATTCCATTCCATTCCATCCCATTTCATTCCAAACCATTCCATTCTACTCGGGTTCATCATTCCATTCCATTCCATTCCATTCCATTCCACTCGGGTTCTTTCCATTCCATTCCATTCCATTCCATTCCATTCCATTCCATTCCATTCCATTCCGTTCTACTCAGGTTGATTTCCATTCCATTCCATTCCATTCCATTCCATTCCATTCCATTCCATTCCATTCCGTTCCATTCCACTCCATTCCATTCTACTCGTGTTGATTCCATGCCGTTCCGTTCCGTTCCATTCCGTCCCATCCCGACGCGTCCCGTCCCGTTCCGTCCCGCCAAATTCCGTTCCTTTCTGATCGGGTTGATTCCGTTCCATTCCGTTCCGTTCCTTTCCGTTCCATTCCATTCCGTTACACGCGGGTTGATTCAATTCCATTCTATTACATTGAATTCCATTCCATACCATTCCATTCCATTCTACTCGGATTGATTGAATTCCATTCCATTCCATTCCAGTCCATTCCAATCCATTCCATTCTACTCGGGTTGATTCCATTCCATTCCATTCCATTCCATTCCATTCCATTCCATTCCATTCAATTGCGTTCCATTCGATTCGATTCCATTCCATTCCATTCCATTCCATTCCAATCCATTCCATTCTACTTGGGTTGATTCCATTCCATTCCATTCCATTCCATTCCATTCCATTCGATTCCATTCGATTCCATTCGATTCCATTCCATTCCATTCCATTCCATTCCATTCCATTCCATTCGTCTCCATTCGATTCCATTCGATTCCATTCCATTCTATTCCATTGAATTCCATTCCATTCCATTCCATTCCATTCCATTCCATTCCATTCCATTCCATTCCATTCCTTTCCATTCCATTCCATTCCATTCCATTCCGTTCTACTCGGGTTGATTCCATTCCATTCCATTCCATTCCATTCCATTCCATTCCACTCCATTCCATTCGATTCCATTCGATTCCATTCCATTCCATTCCATTCCATTCCAATCCATTCCATTCTACTCGGGTTGATGCCATTCCATTCCATTCCATTCCATTCCATTCCATTCCATTGCATTCCATTCGATTCCATTCGATTCCATTCCATTCGATTCCATTCGAGATCATTCGATTCCATTCCATCCCATTCCAATCCATTCCATTCCATTCCGTTCTACTCGGGTTGATTCCATTCCATTCCATTTCATTCCATTCCATTCCATTCCATTCCATTCGATTCCATTCGATTCCATTCCATTCCATTCCATTCCAATCCATTCCATTCTACTCGGGTTGATTCCATTCCATTCCATTCCATTCCATTCCATTCCATTCCATTCCATTCCATTCCATTCCATTCGATTCCACTCGATTCCATTCCATTCTTTCCATTCCATTCCAATCCATTCCATTCTACTCGGGTGGATTCCATTCCATTCCATTCCATTTCATTCCATTCCATTCCATTCCACTCCATTCGATTCCATTCCATTCCATTCCATTCCATTGCATTCCATTCCATTCCATTCCATTCCATTCCATTCCGTTCTAGTCGGGTTGATTCCATTCTATTCCATTCCATTCCATTCCATTCCACTCCATTCCATTCCATTCCATTCCATTCTATTCCATTCCATTCTACTCCATTGAATTCCATTCCATTCCATTCTATTCCATTCCATTCCATTCCTTTCCATTCCATTTAGTTCTACTCGGGTTGATTCCATTCCATTCCATTCCATTCCATTCCATTCCATTCCATTCCATTCCATTCCATTCCATTCCATTCCATTACTTTCCATTCCATTCCATTCCAATCCATTCCATTCTACTCGGGTTGACTCCATTCCATTCCATTCCATTCCATTCCATTCCATTATAATCCATTCCATTCCTTTCGATTCCGTTCGATTCCATTCCATTGCATTCCATTCCATTCCATTCAATTCCATTCGATTCCATTCGATTCCATTCCATTCCATTCCATTCCAATCCATTCCATTCTACTCGGGTTGATTCCATTCCATTCCATTCCATTCCATTCCATTCCATTCCATTCCATTCTATTCCTTTCGATTCCATTCCATTCCATTAAATTCCATTCCATTCCATTCCATTCCATTCCATTCCATTCCATTCCATTCCATTCCATTCCATTGAATTCCGTTCTACTCGGGTTGATTCCACTCCATTCCATTCCATTCCATTCCATTATATACCATCCCATTCGATTCCATTCCATTCCATTCCATTCCATTCCATTCCATTCCATTCCATTCCATTCCATTCCATTCCGTTCTAGTCGGGTTGATTCCATTCTATTCCATTCCATTCCATTGATTCCATTCCATTCCATTCGATTCCATTCCATTCCATTCCATTCTATTCCATTCCATTCTACTCCATTGAATTCCATTCCATTCCATTCAATTCCATTCCATTCCATCCCTTTCCATTCCATTTACTTCTACTCGGGTTGATTCCATTCCATTCCATTCCATTCCATTCCATTCCATTCCATTCCATTCAATTCCATTCCATTCCGTTACTTTCCATTCCATTCCATTCCAATCCATTCCATTCTACTCGGGTTGACTCCATTCCATTCCATTCCTTTCCATTCCATTATATTCCATTCTAATCCATTCGATTCCTTTCGATTCCATTCCATTCCATTCCATTCCATTCCATTGCTTTCCATTCCATTCCATTCCATTCCATTCCATTCCATTCCATTCCATTCCATTCCATTCCCTTCCATTCCATTCCATTCCAATCCATTCCATTCTACTCGGGTTGATTCCATTCCATTCCATTGCATTCGACTCCATTCGATTCCATTCGATTCCATTCCATTCCATTCCGTTCCATTCCATTCCATTCCATTCCATTCTATTCCATTGAATTCCTTTCCATTCCATTCCATTCCATTCCATTCCATTCCATTCCATTCCATTCCATTCCATTCCGTTCTACTCGGGTTGATTCCATTCCATTCCATTCCATTCCATTCCATTCCATTCCATTCCATTCCATTCCATTCCATTCCATTCCATTCTATTGCATTCCATTCCATTCCATTTGATTCCATTCCATTCCATTCCATTCCATTCCATTCCATTCCATTCCATTACTTTCCATTCCATTCCATTCCAATCCATTCCATTCTACTCGGGTTGACTCCATTCCATTCCATTCCACTCCATTCCATTCCGTTATATTCCATTCTATTCCATTCGATTCCGTTCGATTCCATTCCATTCCATTCCATTCTATTCCATTCCATTCCATTCCATTCCAATCCATTCCATTCTACTCGGGTTGGTTCCATTCCATTCCATTCCATTCCATTCCATTCCATTCCATTCCATTCCATTCCGTTCTACTCGGGTTCGTTCCATTCCATTCCATTCCATTCCATTCCATTCCATTCCATTCCATTCCGTTCTACTCGGGTCCATTCCATTCCATTCCATTCCATTCCATTCCATTCCATTCCAATCCATTCCATTCTACTCGTGTTGATTCCCTTCCATTCCATTCCACTCCATTCCATTCCATTCCATTCCATTCCATTCCATTCCATTCCATTCCATTCCATTCCATTCCATTCCATTCCGTTCTACTCGGGTTGATTCCATTCTATTCCATTACATTCCATTCGATTCCATTCGATTCCATTCGATTCCTTTCCATTCCATTCCATTCCATTCCATTCCATTCCATTCCATTCCATTCTATTCCATTCCATTCCATTCCATTCCATTCCATTCCATTCCAATCCAATCCCTTCCGTTCTATTCGGGTTGATTCCATTCCATTCCATTCCATTCCATTCCATTCCATTCCATTCCATTCCATTCCATTCCATTCCATTCCATTCTATTGCATTCCATTCCATTCCATTTGATTCCATTCCATTCCATTCCATTCCATTCCATTCCATTCCATTCCATTCCATTCCATTCCATTCCATTCTATTCCATTCCATTCCATTCTGTTCCATTCTATTCCATTCCATTCCATTCCGTTCCACTCGGGTTGATTCCATTCTATTCCATTCCATTCCATTCGATTCCATTCGATATCATTCGATTCCATTCGATTCCATTCCATTCCATTCCATTCCATTCCATTCCATTCCATTCCATTCCATTCCATTCTGTTCTACTCGGGTTGATTCCACTCCATTCCATTCCATTCCATTCCATTCTATTCCATTCCATTCCATTCGATTCCATTCCATTCCATTCCATTCCATTCCCTTCCATTCCATTCTATTCCATTGAATTCCATTCCATTCCATTCCATTCCATTCCATTCCATTCCATTCCATTCCATTCCGTTCTACTCTGATTGACTCCATTCCATTCCATTCCATTCCATTCCATTCCATTCCATTCCATTCCATTCCATTCCATTCCATTTCATTCCATTCCATTCCATTCCAATACATTCCATTCTACTCTGGTTGATTCCATTCCATTCCATTCCATTCCATTCCATTCCATTCCATTCCATTCGTCTCCATTCGATTCCATTCGATTCCATTCCATTCTATTCCATTGAATTCCATTCCATTCCATTCCATTCCATTCCATTCCATTCCATTCCTTTCCATTCCATTCCATTCCATTCCATTCCGTTCTACTCGGGTTGATTCCCTTCCATTCCATTCCATTCCATTCCATTCCATTCCACTCCATTCCATTCGATTCCATTCGATTCCATTCCATTCCATTCCATTCCATTCCAATCCATTCCATTCTACTCGGGTTGATGCCATTCCATTCCATTCCATTCCATTCCATTCCATTGCATTCCATTCGATTCCATTCGATTCCATTCCATTCGATTCCATTCGAGATCATTCGATTCCATTCCATCCCATTCCAATCCATTCCGTTCCATTCCATTCTACTCGGGTTGATTCCATTCCATTCCATTCCATTCCATTCCATTCCATTCCATTCGATTCCATTCGATTCCATTCCATTCCATTCCATTCCAATCCATTCCATTCTACTCGGGTTGATTCCATTCCATTCCATTCCATTCCATTCCATTCCATTCCATTCCATTCCATTCCATTCGATTCCACTCGATTCCATTCCATTCTTTCCATTCCATTCCAATCCATTCCATTCTACTCGGGTGGATTCCATTCCATTCCATTCCATTTCATTCCATTCCATTCCATTCCACTCCATTCGATTCCATTCCATTCCATTCCATTCCATTGCATTCCATTCCATTCCATTCCATTCCATTCCATTCCGTTCTAGTCGGGTTGATTCCATTCTATTCCATTCCATTCCATTCCATTCCACTCCATTCCATTCCATTCCATTCCATTCTATTCCATTCCATTCTACTCCATTGAATTCCATTCCATTCCATTCTATTCCATTCCATTCCATTCCTTTCCATTCCATTTAGTTCTACTCGGGTTGATTCCATTCCATTCCATTCCATTCCATTCCATTCCATTCCATTCCATTCCATTCCATTCCATTCCATTACTTTCCATTCCATTCCATTCCAATCCATTCCATTCTACTCGGGTTGACTCCATTCCATTCCATTCCATTCCATTCCATTCCATTCCATTATAATCCATTCCATTCCATTCGATTCCGTTCGATTCCATTCCATTGCATTCCATTCCATTCCATTCAATTCCATTCGATTCCATTCGATTCCATTCCATTCCATTCCATTCCAATCCATTCCATTCTATTCGGGTTGATTCCATTCCATTCCATTCCATTCCATTCCATTCCATTCCATTCCATTCCATTCCATTCCATTCTATTCCTTTCGATTCCATTCCATTCCATTAAATTCCATTCCATTCCATTCCATTCCATTCCATTCCATTCCATTCCATTCCATTCCATTGCATTCCGTTCTACTCGGGTTGATTCCACTCCATTCCATTCCATTCCATTCCATTATATACCATCCCATTCGATTCCATTCCATTCCATTCCATTCCATTCCATTCCATTCCATTCCATTCCATTCCATTCCATTCCATTCCGTTCTAGTCGGGTTGATTCCATTCTATTCCATTCCATTCCATTGATTCCATTCCATTCCATTCGATTCCATTCCATTCCATTCCATTCTATTCCATTCCATTCTACTCCATTGAATTCCATTCCATTCCATTCAATTCCATTCCATTCCATCCCTTTCCATTCCATTTACTTCTACTCGGGTTGATTCCATTCCATTCCATTCCATTCCATTCCATTCCATTCAATTCCATTCCATTCCGTCACTTTCCATTCCATTCCATTCCAATCCATTCCATTCTACTCGGGTTGACTCCATTCCATTCCATTCCTTTCCATTCCATTATATTCCATTCTAATCCATTCGATTCCGTTCGATTCCATTCCATTCCATTCCATTCCATTCCATTGCATTCCATTCCATTCCATTCCATTCCATTCCGTTCTACTCGGGTTGATTCCATTCCATTCCTTTCCATTCCATTCCATTCCATTCCATTCCATTCCATTCCATTCCATTCCATTCCATTCCATTCCATTCCCTTCCATTCCATTCCATTCCAATCCATTCCATTCTACTCGGGTTGATTCCATTCCATTCCATTGCATTCGACTCCATTCGATTCCATTCGATTCCATTCCATTCCATTCCGTTCCATTCCATTCCATTCCATTCCATTCTATTCCATTGAATTCCATTCCATTCCATTCCATTCCATTCCATTCCATTCCATTCCATTCCATTCCATTCCATTCCATTCCATTCCATCCCATTCCGTTCTACTCGGGTTGATTCCATTCCATTCCATTCCATTCCATTCCATTCCATTCCATTCCATTCCTATCTATTCCATTCTATTCAATTCGATTCCATTCGATTCCATTCAATTCCATTCAATTCCATTCCATTCCATTCCAATCCATTCCATTCTACTCGGGTTGATTCCATTCCATTCCATTCCATTCCATTCCATTCCATTCCATTCCATTCCATTCCATTCGATTCCATTCCATTCCATTCCATTCCATTCCATTCCATTCCATTCCATTCCATTCCAATCTATTCCATTCGATTCCATTCCATTCCATTCCATTCCATTCCATTCCATTCCATTCCAATCCATTCCATTCTACTCGTGTTGATTCCCTTCCATTCCATTCCACTCCATTCCATTCCATTCCATTCCATTCCATTCCATTCCATTCCATTCCATTCCATTCCATTCCATTCCATTCCATTCCATTCCATTCCATTCCGTTCTACTCGGGTTGATTCCATTCTATTCCATTACATTCCATTCGATTCCATTCGATTCCATTCGATTCCTTTCCATTCCATTCCATTCCATTCCATTCCATTCCATTCTATTCCATTCCATTCCATTCCATTCCATTCCATTCCATTCCAATCCATTCCCTTCCGTTCTATTCGGGTTGATTCCATTCCATTCCATTCCATTCCATTCCATTCCATTCCATTCCATTCCATTCCATTCTATTGCATTCCATTCGATTCCATTTGATTCCATTCCATTCCATTCCATTCCATTCCATTCCATTCCATTCTATTCCATTCCATTCCATTCTGTTCCATTCTATTCCATTCCATTCCATTCCGTTCCACTCGGGTTGATTCCATTCTATTCCATTCCATTCCATTCGATTCCATTCGATATCATTCGATTCCATTCCATTCCATTCCATTCCATTCCATTCCATTCCATTCCATTCTATTCCATTCCATTCCATTCCATTCCATTCCATTCTATTCCATTTCATTCCATTCCGTTCTACTCGGGTTGATTCCATTCCATTCCATTTCATTCCATTCCATTCCATTCCATTCCATTCGATTCCATTCGATTCCATTCCATTCCATTCCATTCCAATCCATTCCATTCTACTCGGGTTGATTCCATTCCATTCCATTCCATTCCATTCCATTCCATTCCATTCCACTCGATTCCATTCCATTCCATTCCATTCCATTCCAATCCATTCCATTCTACTCGGGTGGATTCCATTCCATTCCATTCTTTTCCATTCCATTCCATTCCATTCCATTCCATTACATTCCATACGGTTCCATTCCATTCCATTCCATTCCATTCCATTCCATTCCATTCCATTCCATTCCATTCCATTCCATTCCATTCCATTCCATTCCATTCCATTCCGTTCTAATCGGGTTGATTCCATTCTATTCCATTCCATTCCATTCCATTCCATTCAATTCCATTCCATTCCATTCCATTCCATTCCATTCTATTCCATTCCATTCTACTCAATTGAATTCCATTCCATTCCATTCTATTCCATTCCATTCCATTCCTTTCCATTCCATTTAGTTCTACTCGTGTTGATTCCGTTCCATTCCATTCCATTCCTTTCCATTCCATTCCAATCCATTCCATTCCATTACTTTCCATTCCATTCCATTCCAATCCATTCCATTCTACTCGGGTTGACTCCATTCCATTCCATTCCATTACATTACATTCCATTATATTCCATTCCATTCCATTCGATTCCGTTCGATTCCATTCCATTCTTTTCCATTCCATTCCATTCCATTCCATTCCATTCCATTCGATTCCATTCCATTCCATTCGATTCGATTCCATTCCATTCCATTCCATTCCATTCCATTCCAATCCATTCCATTCTACTCGGGTTGATTCAATTCCATTCCATTCCATTCCATTCCATTCCATTCCATTCCATTCCTTTCGATTCCATTCCTTTCCATTCCATTCCATTCCATTCCATTCCATTCCATTCCATTCCATTCCGTTCTACTCGGGTTGATTCCACTCCATTCCATTCCATTCCATTCGATTCCATTCCATTCCATTCCATTCCAATCCATTCCATTCTACTCGGGTTGATTCCATTCCATTCCATTCCATTCCATTCCATTCCATTCCATTCCATTCCATTCCATTCCATTCCATTCCATTCTATTCCTTTCGATTCCATTCCATTCCATTAAATTCCATTCCATTCCATTCCATTCCATTCCATTCCATTCCATTCCATTCCATTCCATTCCATTCCATTCCGTTCTACTCGGGTTGATTCCACTCCATTCCATTCCATTCCATTCCATTATATACCATCCCATTCGATTCCATTCCATTCCATTCCATTCCATTCCATTCCATTCCATTCCATTCCATTCCATTCCATTCCATTCCATTCCGTTCTAGTCGGGTTGATTCCATTCTATTCCATTCCATTCCATTCCATTCCATTCCATTCCATTCGATTCCATTCCATTCCATTCCATTCTATTCCATTCCATTCTACTCCATTGAATTCCATTCCATTCCATTCAATTCCATTCCATTAAATCCCTTTCCATTCCATTTAGTTCTACTCGGGTTGATTCCATTCCATTCCGTTCCATTCCATTCCATTCCATTCCATTCAATTCCATTCCATTCCGTTACTTTCCATTCCATTCCATTCAAATCCATTCCATTCTACTCGGGTTGACTCCATTCCATTCCATTCCTTTCCATTCCATTATATTCCATTCTAATCCATTCGATTCCGTTCGATTCCATTCCATTCCATTCCATTCCATTCCATTGCATTCCATTCCATTCCATTCCATTCCATTCCGTTCTACTCGGGTTGATTCCATTCCATTCCTTTCCATTCCATTCCATTCCATTCCATTCCATTCCATTCCATTCCATTCCATTCCCTTCCATTCCATTCCATTCCAATCCATTCCATTCTACTCGGGTTGATTCCATTCCATTCCATTGCATTCGACTCCATTCGATTCCATTCGATTCCATTCCATTCCATTCCATTCCATTCTATTCCATTGAATTCCATTCCATTCCATTCCATTCCATTCCATTCCATTCCATTCCATTCCATTCCATTCCATTCCATTCCATTCCATTCCATTCCATTCCGTTCTACTCGGGTTGATTCCATTCCATTCCATTCCATTCCATTCCATTCCATTCCATTCCATTCCATTCCATTCCAATCTATTCCATTGTATTCAATTCGATTCCATTCGATTCCATTCAATTCCATTCCATTCCATTCCATTCCATTCCAATCCATTCCATTCTACTCGGGTTGATTCCATTCCATTCCATTCCATTCCATTCCATTCCATTCCATTCCATTCCATTCCATTCCATTCGATTCCATTCGATTCCATTCCATTCCATTCCATTCCATTCCATTCCATTCCATTCCATTCCATTCCATTCCATTCCATTCCATTCCATTCCAATCTATTCCATTCGATTCCATTCCATTCCATTCCATTCCATTCCATTCCATTCCATTCCATTCCAATCCATTCCATTCTACTCGTGTTGATTCCCTTCCATTCCATTCCACTCCATTCCATTCCATTCCATTCCATTCCATTCCATTCCATTCCATTCCATTCCATTCCATTCCATTCCATTCCGTTCTACTCGGGTTGATTCCATTCTATTCCATTACATTCCATTCGATTCCATTCGATTCCATTCGATTCCTTTCCATTCCATTCCATTCCATTCCATTCCATTCCGTTCTATTCCATTCCATTCCATTCCATTCCATTCCATTCCATTCCATTCCATTCCAATCCATTCCCTTCCGTTCTATTCGGGTTGATTCCATTCCATTCCATTCCATTCCATTCCATTCCATTCCATTCCATTCCATTCCATTCTATTGCATTCCATTCGATTCCATTCGATTCCATTCCATTCCATTCCATTCCATTCCATTCCATTCCATTCCATTCCATTCTATTCCATTCCATTCCATTCTGTTCCATTCTATTCCATTCCATTCCATTCCGTTCCACTCGGGTTGATTCCATTCTATTCCATTCCATTCCATTCGATTCCATTCGATATCATTCGATTCCTTTCCATTCCATTCCATTCCATTCCATTCCATTCCATTCTATTCCATTCCATTCCATTCCATTCCATTCCATTCTATTCCATTCCATTCCATTCCGTTCTACTCGGGTTGATTCCATTCCATTCCATTTCATTCCATTCCATTCCATTCCATTCCATTCGATTCCATTCGATTCCATTAAATTCCATTCCATTCCAATCCATTCCATTCTACTCGGGTTGATTCCATTCCATTCCATTCCATTCCATTCCATTCCATTCCATTCCATTCCATTCCATTCCACTCGATTCCATTCCATTCCATTCCATTCCATTCCAATCCATTCCATTCTACTCGGGTGGATTCCATTCCATTCCATTCTTTTCCATTCCATTCCATTCCATTCCATTCCATTACATTCCATTCGGTTCCATTCCATTCCATTCCATTCCATTCCATTCCATTCCATTCCATTCCATTCCATTCCATTCCATTCCGTTCTAATCGGGTTGATTCCATTCTATTCCATTCCATTCCATTCCATTCCATTCAATTCCATTCCATTCCATTCCATTCCATTCCATTCTATTCCATTCCATTCTACTCCATTGAATTCCATTCCATTCCATTCTATTCCATTCCATTCCATTCCTTTCCATTCCATTTAGTTCTACTCGGGTTGATTCCATTCCATTCCATTCCATTCCTTTCCATTCCATTCCAATCCATTCCATTCCATTACTTTCCATTCCATTCCATTCCAATCCATTCCATTCTACTCGGGTTGACTCCATTCCATTCCATTCCATTACATTACATTCCATTATATTCCATTCCATTCCATTCGATTCCGTTCGATTCCATTCCATTCCATTCCATTCCATTCCATTCCATTCCATTCCATTCGATTCCATTCCATTCCATTCGATTCCATTCCATTCCATTCCATTCCATTCCATTCCAATCCATTCCATTCTACTCGGGTTGATTCAATTCCATTCCATTCCATTCCATTCCATTCCATTCCATTCCATTCCATTCCTTTCGATTCCATTCCTTTCCATTCCATTCCATTCCATTCCATTCCATTCCATTCCATTCCATTCCATTCCGTTCTACTCGGGTTGATTCCACTCCATTCCATTCCATTCCATTCCATTCCATTCCATTCCATTCCATTCCATTCCATTCCTTTCCATTCCAACCCATTCCGTTCTACTCGGGTTGATTCCATTCCATTCCATTGAATTCCATTCCATTCCATTCCATTCCATTCCATTCCATTCCATTCCATTCCATTCCATTCGATTCCATTCCATTCCATTCCATTCCAAACCATTCCATTCTACTCGGGTTCATCATTCCATTCCATTCCATTCCATTCCATTCCACTCGGGTTCATTCCATTCCATTCCATTCCATTCCATTCCATTCCATTCCATTCCACTCGGGTGCATTCCATTCCATTCCATTCCATTCCATTCCATTCCATTCCATTCCGTTCTGCTCAGGTTGATTTCCATTCCATTCCATTCCATTCCATTCCATTCCATTCCATTCCATTCCATTCCGTTCTACTCGGCTTGAATCCATTGAGTTCCGTTCCGTTCCTTTCCGTCCCGACACGTCCCGTCCCGTCCCGTCCCGTCCCGTCCCGTCCCGTGCCGTTTTACTCGGGTTGATTCCTTTCCATTCCGTTCCGCTCGTTTCCGTTACGTTCCATTCCGTTCCACGCGGGTTGGTTCAATTCCATTCTATTCTATTCTATTCCTTTCCCTTCCATTCCATTCCATTCCATTCCATTCTACTCGGGTTGATTCCATGCCATTCCGTTCCGCTCCATTCCGTTCCACGCGGGTTGGTTCAATTCCATTCTATTCTATTCTATTCCTTTCCCTTCCATTCCATTCCATTCCATTCCATTCTACTCGGGTTGATTCCATGCCATTCCGTTCCGTTCCATTCCGTCCCATCCCGACCCGTCCCATCCCGTCCCGTTCTGTCCCATCCCGTTCCGTTCCACATGGGTTGATTCAATTCCTTTCGGTTACATTGAATTCCATTCCATTCCATTCTACTCGGATTGATTCCATTCCATTCCATTCCATTCCATTCCATTCCATTCCATTCCATTCCATTCCATTGCGTTCCATTCGATTCGATTCCATTCCATTCCTTTCCATTCCATTCCAAACCATTCCATTCTAGTTGGGTTGATTCCATTCCATTCCATTCCATTCCATTCGATTCCATTCAATTCCATTCCATTCCATTCCATTCCATTCCATTCCATTCCATTCCATTCCATTCCATTCCATTCCATTCCATTCCATTCCATTCCATTCCACTCGATTCCATTCCATTCCATTCCATTCCATTCCAATCTATTCCATTCGATTCCATTCCATTCCATTCCATTCCATTCCATTCCATTCCATTCCACTCGATTCCATTCCATTCCATTCCATTCCATTCCAATCTATTCCATTCGATTCCATTCCATTCCATTCCATTCCATTCCATTCCATTCCATTCCATTCCATTCCATTCCAATCTATTCCATTCGATTCCATTCCATTCCATTCCATTCCATTCCATTCCATTCCATTCCAATCCATTCCATTCTACTCGTGTTGATTCCCTTCCATTCCATTCCACTCCATTCCATTCCATTCCATTCCATTCCATTCCATTCCATTCCATTCCATTCCATTCCATTCCATTCCATTCCATTCCGTTCTACTCGGGTTGATTCCATTCTATTCCATTACATTCCATTCGATTCCATTCGATTCCATTCGATTCCTTTCCATTCCATTCCATTCCATTCCATTCCATTCCATTCTATTCCATTCCATTCCATTCCATTCCATTCCATTCCATTCCAATCCATTCCCTTCCGTTCTATTCGGGTTGATTCCATTCCATTCCATTCCATTCCATTCCATTCCATTCCATTCCATTCCATTCCATTCCATTCCATTCTATTGCATTCCATTCGATTCCATTCGATTCCATTCCATTCCATTCCATTCCATTCCATTCCATTCCATTCCATTCCATTCCATTCCATTCCATTCCATTCTATTCCATTCCATTCCATTCTGTTCCATTCTATTCCATTCCATTCCATTCCGTTCCACTCGGGTTGATTCCATTCTATTCCATTCCATTCCATTCGATTCCATTCGATATCATTCGATTCCATTCCATTCCATTCCATTCCATTCCATTCCATTCCATTCTATTCCATTCCATTCCATTCCATTCCATTCCATTCTATTCCATTCCATTCCATTCCGTTCTACTCGGGTTGATTCCATTCCATTCCATTTCATTCCATTCCATTCCATTCCATTCCATTCGATTCCATTCGATTCCATTACATTCCATTCCATTCCAATCCATTCCATTCTACTCGGGTTGATTCCATTCCATTCCATTCCATTCCATTCCATTCCATTCCATTCCATTCCATTCCATTCCATTCCATTCCATTCCATTCCACTCGATTCCATTCCATTCCATTCCATTCCATTCCAATCCATTCCATTCTACTCGGGTGGATTCCATTCCATTCCATTCTTTTCCATTCCATTCCATTCCATTCCATTCCATTACATTCCATTCGGTTCCATTCCATTCCATTCCATTCCATTCCATTCCATTCCATTCCATTCCATTCCATTCCGTTCTAATCGGGTTGATTCCATTCTATTCCATTCCATTCCATTCCATTCCATTCAATTCCATTCCATTCCATTCCATTCCATTCCATTCTATTCCATTCCATTCTACTCCATTGAATTCCATTCCATTCCATTCTATTCCATTCCATTCCATTCCTTTCCATTCCATTTAGTTCTACTCGGGTTGATTCCATTCCATTCCATTCCATTCTTTTCCATTCCATTCCATTCCTTTCCATTCCATTTAGTTCTACTCGGGTTGATTCCATTCCATTCCATTCCATTCCTTTCCATTCCATTCCAATCCATTCCATTCCATTACTTTCCATTCCATTCCATTCCAATCCATTCCATTCTACTCGGGTTGACTCCATTGCATTCCATTCCATTACATAACATTCCATTATATTCCATTCCATTCCATTCGATTCCGTTTGATTCCATTCCATTCCATTCCATTCCATTCCATTCCATTCCATTCGATTCCATTCCATTCCATTCGATTCCATTCCATTCCATTCCGTTCCATTCCAATCCATTTCATTCTACTCGGGTTGATTCAATTCCATTCCATTCCATTCCATTCCATTCCATTCCATTCCATTCCTTTCGATTCCATTCCTTTCCATTCCATTCCATTCCATTCCATTCCATTCCATTCCATTCCATTCCGTTCTACTCGGGTTGATTCCATTCCATTCCATTCCATTCCATTCCATTCCATTCCACTCCATTCCATTCGATTCCATTCGATTCCATTCCATTCCATTCCATTCCATTCCAATCCATTCCATTCTACTCGGGTTGATGCCATTCCATTCCATTCCATTCCATTCCATTCCATTGCATTCCATTCGATTCCATTCGATTCCATTCCATTCGATTCCATTCGAGATCTTTCGATTCCATTCCATCCCATTCCAATCCATTCCATTCCATTCCGTTCTACTCGGGTTGATTCCATTCCATTCCATTTCATTCCATTCCATTCCATTCCATTCCATTCGATTCCATTCGATTCCATTCCATTCCATTCCATTCCAATCCATTCCATTCTACTCGGGTTGATTCCATTCCATTCCATTCCATTCCATTCCATTCCATTCCATTCCATTCCATTCGATTCCACTCGATTCCATTCCATTCTTTCCATTCCATTCCAATCCATTCCATTCTACTCGGGTGGATTCCATTCCATTCCATTCCATTCCATTCCATTCCATTCCATTCCATTCCACTCCATTCGATTCCATTCCATTCCATTCCATTCCATTCCATTCCATTCCATTCCATTCCATTCCATTCCGTTCTAGTCGGGTTGATTCCATTCTATTCCATTCCATTCCATTCCATTCCACTCCATTCCATTCCATTCCATTCCATTCCATTCTATTCCATTCCATTCTACTCCATTGAATTCCATTCCATTCCATTCTATTCCATTCCATTCCATTCCTTTCCATTCCATTTAGTTCTACTCGGGTTGATTCCATTCCATTCCATTCCATTCCATTCCATTCCATTTCATTCCATTCCATTCCATTCCATTCCATTCCATTCCATTACTTTCCATTCCATTCCATTCCAATCCATTCCATTCTACTCGGGTTGACTCCATTCCATTCCATTCCATTCCATTCCATTCCATTCCATTATAATCCATTCCATTCCATTCGATTCCGTTCGATTCCATTCCATTCCATTCCATTCCATTCCATTCAATTCCATTCGATTCCATTCGATTCCATTCCATTCCATTCCATTCCAATCCATTCCATTCTACTCGGGTTGATTCCATTCCATTCCATTCCATTCCATTCCATTCCATTCCATTCCATTCTATTCCTTTCGATTCCATTCCATTCCATTAAATTCCATTCCATTCCATTCCATTCCATTCCATTCCATTCCATTCCATTCCATTCCATTGCATTCCGTTCTACTCGGGTTGATTCCACTCCATTCCATTCCATTCCATTCCATTATATACCATCCCATTCGATTCCATTCCATTCCATTCCATTCCATTCCATTCCATTCCATTCCATTCCATTCCATTCCATTCCGTTCTAGTCGGGTTGATTCCATTCTATTCCATTCCATTCCATTCCATTCCATTCCATTCCATTCGATTCCATTCCATTCCATTCCATTCTATTCCATTCCATTCTACTCCATTGAATTCCATTCCATTCCATTCAATTCCATTCCATTCCATCCCTTTCCATTCCATTTACTTCTACTCGGGTTGATTCCATTCCATTCCATTCCATTCCATTCCATTCCATTCCATTCCATTCCATTCCATTCCATTCCATTCCGTTACTTTCCATTCCATTCCATTCCAATCCATTCCATTCTACTCGGGTTGACTCCATTCCATTCCATTCCTTTCCATTCCATTATATTCCATTCTAATCCATTCGATTCCGTTCGATTCCATTCCATTCCATTCCATTCCATTCCATTGCATTCCATTCCATTCCATTCCATTCCATTCCGTTCTACTCGGGTTGATTCCATTCCATTCCTTTCCATTCCATTCCATTCCATTCCATTCCATTCCATTCCATTCCATTCCATTCCATTCCCTTCCATTCCATTCCATTCCAATCCATTCCATTCTACTCGGGTTGATTCCATTCCATTCCATTGCATTCGACTCCATTCGATTCCATTCGATTCCATTCCATTCCATTCCGTTCCATTCCATTCCATTCCATTCCTTTCTATTCCATTGAATTCCATTCCATTCCATTCCATTCCATTCCATTCCATTCCATTCCATTCCATTCCATTCCATTCCGTTCTACTCGGGTTGATTCCATTCCATTCCATTCCATTCCATTCCATTCCATTCCATTCCATTCCAATCTATTCCATTCTATTCAATTCGATTCCATTCGATTCCATTCAATTCCATTCAATTCCATTCCATTCCATTCCAATCCATTCCATTCTACTCGGGTTGATTCCATTCCATTCCATTCCATTCCATTCCATTCCATTCCATTCCATTCCATTCCATTCCATTCCATTCCATTCCATTCCATTCCATTCGATTCCATTCGATTCCATTCCATTCCATTCCATTCCATTCCATTCCATTCCATTCCATTCCATTCCAATCTATTCCATTCGATTCCATTCCATTCCATTCCATTCCATTCCATTCCATTCCAATCCATTCCATTCTACTCGTGTTGATTCCCTTCCATTCCATTCCACTCCATTCCATTCCATTCCATTCCATTCCATTCCATTCCATTCCATTCCATTCCATTCCATTCCATTCCATTCCATTCCGTTCTACTCGGGTTGATTCCATTCTATTCCATTACATTCCATTCGATTCCATTCGATTCCATTCGATTCCTTTCCATTCCATTCCATTCCATTCCATTCCATTCCGTTCTATTCCATTCCATTCCATTCCATTCCATTCCATTCCATTCCAATCCATTCCCTTCCGTTCTATTCGGGTTGATTCCATTCCATTCCATTCCATTCCATTCCATTCCATTCCATTCCATTCCATTCCATTCCATTCCATTCCATTCTATTGCATTCCATTCGATTCCATTTGATTCCATTCCATTCCATTCCATTCCATTCCATTCCATTCCATTCCATTCCATTCCATTCTATTCCATTCCATTCCATTCTGTTCCATTCTATTCCATTCCATTCCATTCCGTTCCACTCGGGTTGATTCCATTCTATTCCATTCCATTCCATTCGATTCCATTCGATATCATTCGATTCCATTCCATTCCATTCCATTCCATTCCATTCCATTCCATTCTATTCCATTCCATTCCATTCCATTCCATTCCATTCTATTCCATTCCATTCCATTCCGTTGTACTCGGGTTGATTCCATTCCATTCCATTTCATTCCATTCCATTCCATTCCATTCCATTCGATTCCATTCGATTCCATTCCATTCCATTCCATTCCAATCCATTCCATTCTACTCGGGTTGATTCCATTCCATTCCATTCCATTCCATTCCATTCCATTCCATTCCATTCCATTCCATTCCACTCGATTCCATTCCTTTCCATTCCATTCCATTCCATTCCATTCCATTCCATTCCATTCCGTTCTACTCGGGTTGATTCCACTCCATTCCATTCCATTCCATTCGATTCCATTCCATTCCATTCCATTCCAATCCATTCCATTCTACTCGGGTTGATTCCATTCCATTCCATTCCATTCCATTCCATTCCATTACATTCCATTCCATTACATTCCATTCTATTCCTTTCGATTCCATTCCATTCCATTAAATTCCATTCCATTCCATTCCATTCCATTCCATTCCATTCCATTCCATTCCATTCCATTCCATTCCATTCCGTTCTACTCGGGTTGATTCCACTCCATTCCATTCCATTCCATTCCATTATATACCATCCCATTCGATTCCATTCCATTCCATTCCATTCCATTCCATTCCATTCCATTCCATTCCATTCCATTCCATTCCATTCCGTTCTAGTCGGGTTGATTCCATTCTATTCCATTCCATTCCATTCCATTCCATTCCATTCCATTCCATTCGATTCCATTCCATTCCATTCCATTCTATTCCATTCCATTCTACTCAATTGAATTCCATTCCATTCCATTCAATTCCATTCCATTCCATCCCTTTCCATTCCATTTAGTTCTACTCGGGTTGATTCCATTCCATTCCGTTCCATTCCATTCCATTCCATTCCATTCAATTCCATTCCATTCCGTTACTTTCCATTCCATTCCATTCAAATCCATTCCATTCTACTCGGGTTGACTCCATTCCATTCCATTCCTTTCCATTCCATTATATTCCATTCTAATCCATTCGATTCCGTTCGATTCCATTCCATTCCATTCCATTCCATTCCATTGCATTCCATTCCATTCCATTCCATTCCATTCCGTTCTACTCGGGTTGATTCCATTCCATTCCTTTCCATTCTTTTCCATTCCATTCCATTCCATTCCATTCCATTCCATTCCATTCCATTCCATTCCATTCCAATCCATTCCATTCTACTCGGGTTGATTCCATTCCATTCCATTGCATTCGACTCCATTCGATTCCATTCGATTCCATTCCATTTCATTCCGTTCCATTCCATTCCATTCCATTCCATTCTATTCCATTGAATTCCATTCCATTCCATTCCATTCCATTCCATTCCATTCCATTCCATTCCGTTCTACTTGGGTTGATTCCATTCCATTCCATTCCATTCCATTCCAATCTATTCCATTCTATTCAATTCGATTCCATTCGATTCCATTCAATTCCATTCAATTCCATTCCATTCCATTCCAATCCATTCCATTCTACTCGGGTTGATTCCATTCCATTCCATTCCATTCCATTCCATTCCATTCCATTCCATTCCATTCCATTCCATTCCATTCCATTCCATTCCATTCCATTCGATTCCATTCCATTCCATTCCATTCCATTCCATTCCATTCCATTCCATTCCAATCTATTCCATTCGATTCCATTCCATTCCATTCCATTCCATTCCATTCCATTCCATTCCAATCCATTCCATTCTACTCGTGTTGATTCCCTTCCATTCCATTCCACTCCATTCCATTCCATTCCATTCCATTCCATTCCATTCCATTCCATTCCATTCCATTCCATTCCATTCCATTCCATTCCATTCCGTTCTACTCGGGTTGATTCCATTCTATTCCATTACATTCCATTCGATTCCATTCGATTCCATTCGATTCCTTTCCATTCCATTCCATTCCATTCCATTCCATTCCATTCCATTCTATTCCATTCCATTCCATTCCATTCCATTCCATTCCATTCCAATCCATTCCCTTCCGTTCTATTCGGGTTGATTCCATTCCATTCCATTCCATTCCATTCCATTCCATTCCATTCCATTCCATTCCATTCCATTCCATTCTATTGCATTCCATTCGATTCCATTCGATTCCATTCCATTCCATTCCATTCCATTCCATTCCATTCCATTCCATTCCATTCCATTCCATTCTGTTCCATTCTATTCCATTCCATTCCATTCCGTTCCACTCGATATCATTCGATTCCTTTCCATTCCATTCCATTCCATTCCATTCCATTCCATTCCATTCCATTCTATTCCATTCCATTCCATTCCATTCCATTCCATTCTATTCCATTCCATTCCATTCCGTTCTACTCGGGTTGATTCCATTCCATTCCATTTCATTCCATTCCATTCCAT
The DNA here is from genome assembly GCF_029281585.2 of Gorilla gorilla gorilla. Classification (NCBI taxonomy): domain Eukaryota; kingdom Metazoa; phylum Chordata; class Mammalia; order Primates; family Hominidae; genus Gorilla; species Gorilla gorilla. The sequence continues at coordinate 6,472,968 of NC_073241.2, forward strand.
TCCATTCCATTCGATTCCATTCGATTCCATTAAATTCCATTCCATTCCAATCCATTCCATTCTACTCGGGTTGATTCCATTCCATTCCATTCCATTCCATTCCATTCCATTCCTTTCCATTCCATTCCATTCCATTCCATTCCACTCGATTCCATTCCATTCCATTCCATTCCATTCCAATCCATTCCATTCTACTCGGGTGGATTCCATTCCATTCCATTCTTTTCCATTCCATTCCATTCCATTCCATTCCATTACATTCCATTCGGTTCCATTCCATTCCATTCCATTCCATTCCATTCCATTCCATTCCATTCCATTCCATTCCATTCCGTTCTAATCGGGTTGATTCCATTCTATTCCATTCCATTCCATTCCATTCCATTCAATTCCATTCCATTCCATTCCATTCCATTCCATTCTATTCCATTCCATTCTACTCCATTGAATTCCATTCCATTCCATTCTATTCCATTCCATTCCATTCCTTTCCATTCCATTTAGTTCTACTCGGGTTGATTCCATTCCATTCCATTCCATTCCTTTCCATTCCATTCCAATCCATTCCATTCCTTTACTTTCCATTCCATTCCATTCCAATCCATTCCATTCTACTCGGGTTGACTCCATTCCATTCCATTCCATTACATTACATTCCATTATATTCCATTCCATTCCATTCGATTCCGTTCGATTCCATTCCATTCCATTCCATTCCATTCCATTCCATTCCATTCCATTCGATTCCATTCCATTCCATTCGATTCCATTCCATTCCATTCCATTCCATTCCATTCCATTCCAATCCATTCCATTCTACTCGGGTTGATTCAATTCCATTCCATTCCATTCCATTCCATTCCATTCCATTCCATTCCTTTCGATTCCATTCCTTTCCATTCCATTCCATTCCATTCCATTCCATTCCATTCCATTCCATTCCATTCCATTCCATTCCATTCCGTTCTACTCGGGTTGATTCCACTCCATTCCATTCCATTCCATTCCATTCCATTCCATTCCATTCCATTCCATTCCTTTCCATTCCAACCCATTCCGTTCTACTCGGGTTGATTCCATTCCATTCCATTGAATTCCATTCCATTCCATTCCATTCCATTCCATTCCATTCCATTCCATTCCATTCCATTCCATTCCACTCCATTCCATTCCAAACCATTCCATTCTACTCGGGTTCATCATTCCATTCCATTCCATTCCATTCCATTCCACTCGGGTTCATTCCATTCCATTCCATTCCATTCCATTCCATTCCATTCCATTCCATTCCATTCCATTCCATTCCACTCGGGTGCATTCCATTCCATTCCATTCCATTCCATTCCATTCCATTCCATTCCATTCCGTTCTGCTCAGGTTGATTTCCATTCCATTCCATTCCATTCCATTCCATTCCATTCCATTCCATTCCATTCCATTCCATTCCATTCCATTCCATTCCGTTCTACTCGGCTTGAATCCATTGAGTTCCGTTCCGTTCCTTTCCGTCCCGACACGTCCCGTCCCGTCCCGTCCCGTCCCGTCCCGTCCCGTGCCGTTTTACTCGGGTTGATTCCTTTCCATTCCGTTCCGCTTGTTTCCGTTACGTTCCATTCCGTTCCACGCGGGTTGGTTCAATTCCATTCTATTCTATTCTATTCCTTTCCCTTCCATTCCATTCCATTCCATTCCATTCTACTCGGGTTGATTCCATGCCATTCCGTTCCGCTCCATTCCGTTCCACGCGGGTTGGTTCAATTCCATTCTATTCTATTCTATTCCTTTCCCTTCCATTCCATTCCATTCCATTCCATTCTACTCGGGTTGATTCCATGCCATTCCGTTCCGTTCCATTCCGTCCCATCCCGACCCGTCCCATCCCGTCCCGTCCCGTCCCATCCCGTTCTGTTCCACATGGGTTGATTCAATTCCTTTCGGTTACATTGAATTCCATTCCATTCCATTCTACTCGGATTGATTCCATTCCATTCCATTCCATTCCATTCCATTCCATTCCATTCCATTCCATTGCGTTCCATTCGATTCGATTCCATTCCATTCCTTTCCATTCCATTCCAATCCATTCCATTCTACTTGGGTTGATTCCATTCCATTCCATTCCATTCCATTCCATTCCATTCAATTCCATTCCATTCCATTCCATTCCATTCCATTCCATTCCATTCCATTCCACTCGATTCCATTCCATTCCATTCCATTCCATTCCAATCTATTCCATTCGATTCCATTCCATTCCATTCCATTCCATTCCATTCCATTCCATTCCATTCCACTCGATTCCATTCCATTCCATTCCATTCCATTCCAATCTATTCCATTCGATTCCATTCCATTCCATTCCATTCCATTCCATTCCATTCCAATCCATTCCATTCTACTCGTGTTGATTCCCTTCCATTCCATTCCACTCCATTCCATTCCATTAAATTCCATTCCATTCCATTCCATTCCATTCCATTCCATTCCATTCCATTCCATTCTACTCGGGTTGATTCCATTCTATTCCATTACATTCCATTCTATTCCATTCCATTCCATTCCATTCCATTCCATTCCATTCCAATCCATTCCCTTCCGTTCTATTCGGGTTGATTCCATTCCATTCCATTCCATTCCATTCCATTCCATTCCATTCCATTCCATTCCATTCCATTCCATTCTATTGCATTCCATTCGATTCCATTCCATTCCATTCCATTCCATTCCATTCCATTCCATTCCATTCCATTCCATTCCATTCTATTCCATTCCATTCCATTCCATTCCATTCCATTCTATTCCATTCCATTCCATTCCGTTCTACTCGGGTTGATTCCATTCCATTCCATTTCATTCCATTCCATTCCATTCCATTCCATTCGATTCCATTCGATTCCATTCCATTCCATTCCATTCCAATCCATTCCATTCTACTCGGGTTGATTCCATTCCATTCCATTCCATTCCATTCCATTCCATTCCATTCCATTCCATTCCATTCCACTCGATTCCATTCCATTCCATTCCATTCCATTCCAATCCATTCCTTTCTACTCGGGTGGATTCCATTCCATTCCATTCTTTTCCATTCCATTCCATTCCATTCCATTCCATTACATTCCATTCGGTTCCATTCCATTCCATTCCATTCCATTCCATTCCATTCCATTCCATTCCATTCCGTTCTAATCGGGTTGATTCCATTCTATTCCATTCCATTCCATTCCATTCCATTCAATTCCATTCCATTCCATTCCATTCCATTCCATTCTATTCCATTCCATTCTACTCCATTGAATTCCATTCCATTCCATTCTATTCCATTCCATTCCATTCCTTTCCATTCCATTTAGTTCTACTCGGGTTGATTCCATTCCATTCCATTCCATTCCTTTCCATTCCATTCCAATCCATTCCATTCCATTACTTTCCATTCCATTCCATTCCAATCCATTCCATTCTACTCGAGTTGACTCCATTCCATTCCATTCCATTACATTACATTCCATTATATTCCATTCCATTCCATTCGATTCCGTTCGATTCCATTCCATTCCATTCCATTCCATTCCATTCCATTCCATTCCATTCGATTCCATTCCATTCCATTCGATTCCATTCCATTCCATTCCATTCCATTCCATTCCATTCCAATCCATTCCATTCTACTCGGGTTGATTCAATTCCATTCCATTCCATTCCATTCCATTCCATTCCATTCCATTCCATTCCATTCCATTCCATTCCATTCCATTCCATTCCATTCCATTCCGTTCTACTCGGGTTGATTCCATTCCATTCCATTCCATTCAATTCCATTCCATTCGATTCCATTCGATTCCATTCCATTCCATTCCATTCCATTCCATTCCATTCCATTCCATTCCAATCTATTCCATTCGATTCCATTCCATTCCATTCCATTCCATTCCATTCCATTCCATTCCAATCCATTCCATTCTACTCGTGTTGATTCCCTTCCATTCCATTCCACTCCATTCCATTCCATTCCATTCCAATCCATTCCATTCCATTCCATTCCATTCCATTCCATTCCATTCCATTCCATTCCATTCCGTTCTACTCGGGTTGATTCCATTCTATTCCATTACATTCCATTCGATTCCATTCGATTCCATTCGATTCCTTTCCATTCCATTCCATTCCATTCCATTCCATTCCATTCTATTCCATTCCATTCCATTCCATTCCATTCCATTCCATTCCAATCCATTCCCTTCCGTTCTATTCGGGTTGATTCCATTCCATTCCATTCCATTCCATTCCATTCCATTCCATTCCATTCCATTCCATTCCATTCTATTGCATTCCATTCGATTCCATTCGATTCCATTCCATTCCATTCCATTCCATTCCATTCCATTCCATTCCATTCCATTCTATTCCATTCCATTCCATTCTGTTCCATTCTATTCCATTCCATTCCATTCCGTTCCACTCGGGTTGATTCCATTCTATTCCATTCCATTCCATTCGATTCCATTCGATATCATTCGATTCCATTCCATTCCATTCCATTCCATTCCATTCCATTCCATTCCATTCTATTCCATTCCATTCCATTCCATTCCATTCCATTCCATTCTATTCCATTCCATTCCATTCCGTTCTACTCGGGTTGATTCCATTCCATTCCATTCCATTCCATTCTATTCCATTCCATTCCACTCGATTCCATTCCATTCCATTCCATTCCATTCCAATCCATTCCATTCTACTCGGGTGGATTCCATTCCATTCCATTCTTTTCCATTCCATTCCATTCCATTCCATTACATTACATTACATTCGGTTCCATTCCATTGCATTCCATTCCATTCCATTCCATTCCATTCCATTCCATTCCATTCCGTTCTAATCGGGTTGATTCCATTCTATTCCATTCCATTCCATTCCATTCCATTCAATTCCATTCCATTCCATTCCATTCCATTCCATTCTATTCCATTCCATTCTACTCCATTGAATTCCATTCCATTCCATTCTATTCCATTCCATTCCATTCCTTTCCATTCCATTTTGTTCTACTCGTGTTGATTCCATTCCATTCCATTCCATTCCTTTCCATTCCATTCCAATCCATTCCATTCCATTACTTTCCATTCCATTCCATTCCAATCCATTCCATTCTACTCGGGTTGACTCCATTCCATTCCATTCCATTACATTACATTCCATTATATTCCATTCCATTCCATTCGATTCCGTTCGATTCCATTCCATTCCATTCCATTCCATTCCATTCCATTCCATTCCATTCCATTCCATTCCATTCCATTCGATTCCATTCCATTCCATTCCATTCCATTCCATTCCATTCCAATCCATTCCATTCTACTCGGGTTGATTCAATTCCATTCCATTCCATTCCATTCCATTCCATTCCATTCCATTCCATTCCTTTCGATTCCATTCCTTTCCATTCCATTCCATTCCATTCCATTCCATTCCATTCCATTCCATTCCATTCCATTCCGTTCTACTCGGGTTGATTCCACTCCATTCCATTCCATTCCATTCCATTCCATTCCATTCCATTCCATTCCATTCCATTCCTTTCCATTCCAACCCATTCCGTTCTACTCGGGTTGATTCCATTCCATTCCATTGAATTCCATTCCATTCCATGCCATTCCATTCCATTCCATTCCATTCCATTCCATTCGATTCCATTCCATTCCATTCCATTCCAAACCATTCCATTCTACTCGGGTTCATCATTCCATTCCATTCCATTCCATTCCATTCCATTCCATTCCACTCGGGTTCATTCCATTCCATTCCATTCCATTCCATTCCATTCCATTCCATTCCATTCCATTCCACTCGGGTGCATTCCATTCCATTCCATTCCATTCCATTCCATTCCATTCCATTCCGTTCTGCTCAGGTTGATTTCCATTCCATTCCATTCCATTCCATTCCATTCCATTCCATTCCATTCCATTCCATTCCATTCCATTCCATTCCATTCCATTCCGTTCTACTCGGCTTGAATCCATTGAGTTCCGTTCCGTTCCTTTCCGTCCCGACACGTCCCGTCCCGTCCCGTCCCGTCCCGTCCCGTCCCGTGCCGTTTTACTCGGGTTGATTCCTTTCCATTCCGTTCCGCTCGTTTCCGTTACGTTCCATTCCGTTCCACGCGGGTTGGTTCAATTCCATTCTATTCTATTCTATTCCTTTCCCTTCCATTCCATTCCATTCCATTCCATTCTACTCGGGTTGATTCCATGCCATTCCGTTCCGCTCCATTCCGTTCCACGCGGGTTGGTTCAATTCCATTCTATTCTATTCTATTCCTTTCCCTTCCATTCCATTCCATTCCATTCCATTCTACTCGGGTTGATTCCATGCCATTCCGTTCCGTTCCATTCCGTCCCATCCCGACCCGTCCCATCCCGTCCCGTCCCGTCCCATCCCGTTCCGTTCCACATGGGTTGATTCAATTCCTTTCGGTTACATTGAATTCCATTCCATTCCATTCTACTCGGATTGATTCCATTCCATTCCATTCCATTCCATTCCATTCCATTCCATTCCATTCCATTCCATTCCATTGCGTTCCATTCGATTCGATTCCATTCCATTCCTTTCCATTCCATTCCAATCCATTCCATTCTACTTGGGTTGATTCCATTCCATTCCATTCCATTCCATTCCATTCCATTCAATTCCATTCCATTCCATTCCATTCCATTCCATTCCATTCCATTCCTTTCCATTCCATTCCACTCGATTCCATTCCAATCCATTCCATTCTACTCGGGTGGATTCCATTCCATTCCATTCCTTTCCATTCCATTCCATTCCTTTCCATTACATTCCATTCGGTTCCATTCCATTCCATTCCATTCCATTCCATTCCATTCCATTCCATTCCATTCCGTTCTAATCGGGTTGATTCCATTCTATTCCATTCCATTCCATTCCATTCCATTCAATTCCATTCCATTCCATTCCATTCCATTCCATTCCATTCTATTCCATTCCATTCTACTCCATTGAATTCCATTCCATTCCATTCTATTCCATTCCATTCCATTCCTTTCCATTCCATTTAGTTCTACTCGGGTTGATTCCATTCCATTCCATTCCATTCCTTTCCATTCCATTCCAATCCATTCCATTCCATTACTTTCCATTCCATTCCATTCCAATCCATTCCTTTCTACTCGGGTTGACTCCATTCCATTCCATTCCATTACATTACATTCCATTATATTCCATTCCATTCCATTCGATTCCGTTCGATTCCACTCCATTCCATTCCATTCCATTCCATTCCATTCCATTCCATTCCATTCGATTCCATTCCATTCTATTCGATTCCATTCCATTCCATTCCATTCCATTCCATTCCATTCCAATCCCTTCCATTCTACTCGGGTTGATTCAATTCCATTCCATTCCATTCCATTCCATTCCATTCCATTCCATTCCATTCCATTCCATTCCTTTCGATTCCATTCCATTCCATTCCATTCCATTCCACTCCATTCCATTCCATTCCATTCCATTCCATTCGATTCCATTCCATTCCATTCGATTCCATTCCATTCCATTCCATTCCATTCCATTCCATTCCAATCCCTTCCATTCTACTCGGGTTGATTCAATTCCATTCCATTCCATTCCATTCCATTCCATTCCATTCCATTCCATTCCATTCCATTCCTTTCGATTCCATTCCATTCCATTCCATTCCATTCCACTCCATTCCATTCCATTCCATTCCATTCCATTCCGTTCTACTCGGGTTGATTCCATTCCATTCCATTCCATTCCATTCCATTCCATTCCATTCCAACCCATTCCGTTCTACTCGGGTTGATTCCATTCCATTCCATTGAATTCCATTCCATTCCATTCCATTCCATTCCATTCCATTCCATTCGATTCCATTCCATTCCATTCCATTCCAAACCATTCCATTCTACTCGGGTTCATCATTCCATTCCATTCCATCCCATTCCATTCCACTCGGGTTCATTCCATTCCATTCCATTCCATTCCAGTCCATTCCATTCCATTCCATTCCACTCGGGTGCATTCCATTCCATTCCATTCCATTCCATTCCATTCCATTCCATTCCATTCCATTCCGTTCTGCTCAGGTTGATTTCCATTCCATTCTATTCCATTCCATTCCATTCCATTCCATTCCATTCCATTCCATTCCATTCCATTCCATTCCATTCCATTCCATTCCATTCCATTCCATTCCATTCCGTTCTACTCGGCTTGAATCCATTGAGTTCCGTTCCGTTCCGTTCCGTCCCGACACGTCCCGTCCCGTCCCGTCCCGTCCCGTCCCGTCCCGTGCCGTTTTACTCGGGTTGATTCCTTTCCATTCCGTTCCGCTCGTTTCCGTTACGTTCCATTCCGTTCCACGCGGGTTGGTTCAATTCCATTCTATTCTATTCTATTCCTTTCCCTTCCATTCCATTCCATTCCATTCCATTCTACTCGGGTTGATTCCATGCCATTCCGTTCCGCTCCATTCCGTTCCACGCGGGTTGGTTCAATTCCATTCTATTCTATTCTATTCCTTTCCCTTCCATTCCATTCCATTCCATTCCATTCTACTCGGGTTGATTCCATGCCATTCCGTTCCGTTCCATTCCGTCCCATCCCGACCCGTCCCATCCCGTCCCGTCCCGTCCCATCCCGTTCCGTTCCACATGGGTTGATTCAATTCCTTTCGGTTACATTGAATTCCATTCCATTCCATTCTACTCGGATTGATTCCATTCCATTCCATTCCATTCCATTCCATACCATTCCATTCCATTCCATTTCTTTCGATTCCATTCGTTTCCATTCCATTCCATTCCATTCCATTCTATTCCTTTCGATTCCATTCCATTCCATTAAATTCCATTCCATTCCATTCCATTCCATTCCATTCCGTTCTACTCGGGTTGATTCCACTCCATTCCATTCCATTCCATTCCATTATATACCATCCCATTCGATTCCATTCCATTCCATTCCATTCCATTCCATTCCATTCCATTCCATTCCATTCCATTCCATTCCATTCCATTCCATTCCGTTCTAGTCGGGTTGATTCCATTCTATTCCATTCCATTCCATTCCATTCCATTCCATTCCATTCGATTCCATTCCATTCCATTCCATTCTATTCCATTCCATTCTACTCCATTGAATTCCATTCCAATCCATTCAGTTCCATTCCATTCCATCCCTTTCCATTCCATTTAGTTCTACTCGGGTTGATTCCATTCCATTCCATTCCATTCCATTCCATTCCATTCCATTCCATTCCATTCCATTCCATTCCGTTACTTTCCATTCCATTCCATTCCAATCCATTCCATTCTACTCGGGTTGACTCCATTCCATTCCATTCCTTTCCATTCCATTATATTCCATTCTAATCCATTCGATTCCGTTCGATTCCATTCCATTCCATTCCATTCCATTCCATTGCATTCCATTCCATTCCATTCCATTCCATTCCGTTCTACTCGGGTTGATTCCATTCCATTCCTTTCCATTCCATTCCATTCCATTCCATTCCATTCCATTCCATTCCATTCCATTCCATTCCATTCCATTCCAATCCATTCCATTCTACTCGGGTTGATTCCATTCCATTCCATTGCATTCGACTCCATTCGATTCCATTCGATTCCATTCCGTTCCATTCCGTTCCATTCCATTCCATTCCATTCCATTCTATTCCATTGAATTCCATTCCATTCCATTCCATTCCATTCCATTCCATTCCATTCCATTCCATTCCATTCCATTCCATTCCGTTCTACTCGGGTTGATTCCATTCCATTCCATTCCATTCCATTCCATTCCATTCCATTCCATTCCATTCCAATCTATTCCATTCTATTCAATTCGATTCCATTCGATTCCATTCGATTCCATTCCATTCCATTCCATTCCATTCCATTCCATTCCAATCTATTCCATTCGATTCCATTCCATTCCATTCCATTCCATTCCATTCCATTCCATTCCAATCCATTCCATTCTACTCGTGTTGATTCCCTTCCATTCCATTCAACTCCATTCCATTCCATTCCATTCCATTCCATTCCATTCCATTCCATTCCATTCCATTCTATTCCATTCCATTCCATTCCATTCCATTCCGTTCTACTCGGGTTGATTCCATTCTATTCCATTACATTCCATTCGATTCCATTCGATTCCATTCGATTCCTTTCCATTCCATTCCATTCCATTCCATTCCATTCCATTCCATTCTATTCCATTCCATTCCATTCCATTCCATTCCATTCCAATCCATTCCCTTCCGTTCTATTCGGGTTGATTCCATTCCATTCCATTCCATTCCATTCCATTCCATTCCATTCCATTCCATTCCATTCCATTCCATTCTATTGCATTCCATTCGATTCCATTCGATTCCATTCCATTCCATTCCATTCCATTCCATTCCATTCCATTCCATTCCATTCCATTCTATTCCATTCCATTCCATTCTGTTCCATTCTATTCCATTCCATTCCATTCCGTTCCACTCGGGTTGATTCCATTCTATTCCATTCCATTCCATTCGATTCCATTCGATATCATTCGATTCCATTCCATTCCATTCCATTCCATTCCATTCCATTCCATTCCATTCTATTCCATTCCATTCCATTCCATTCCATTCTATTCCATTCAATTCCATTCCGTTCTACTCGGGTTGATTCCATACCATTCCATTTCATTCCATTCCATTCCATTCCATTCCATTCGATTCCATTCGATTCCATTCCATTCCATTCCATTCCAATCCATTCCATTCTACTCGTGTTGATTCCATTCCATTCCATTCCATTCCATTCCATTCCATTCCATTCCATTCCATTCCATTCCATTCCACTCGATTCCATTCCATTCCATTCCATTCCATTCCAATCCATTCCATTCTACTCGGGTGGATTCCATTCCATTCCATTCTTTTCCATTCCATTCCATTCCATTCCATTCCATTACATTCCATTCGGTTCCATTCCATTCCATTCCATTCCATTCCATTCCATTCCATTCCATTCCATTCCATTCCATTCCGTTCTAATCGGGTTGATTCCATTCTATTCCATTCCATTCCATTCCATTCCATTCAATTCCATTCCATTCCATTCCATTCCATTCCATTCTATTCCATTCCATTCTACTCCATTGAATTCCATTCCATTCCATTCTATTCCATTCCATTCCATTCCTTTCCATTCCATTTAGTTCTACTCGGTTTGATTCCATTCCATTCCATTCCATTCCTTTCCATTCCATTCCAATCCATTCCATTCCATTACTTTCCATTCCATTCCATTCCAATCCATTCCATTCTACTCGGGTTGACTCCATTCCATTCCATTCCATTACATTACATTCCATTATATTCCATTCCATTCCATTCGATTCCGTTCGATTCCATTCCATTCCATTCCATTCCATTCCATTCCATTCCATTCGATTCCATTCCATTCCATTCGATTCCATTCCTTTCAATTCCATTCCATTCCATTCCATTCCATTCCAATCCATTCCATTCTACTCGGGTTGATTCAATTCCATTCCATTCCATTCCATTCCATTCCATTCCATTCCATTCCATTCCTTTCGATTCCATTCCTTTCCATTCCATTCCATTCCATTCCATTCCATTCCATTCCATTCCATTCCGTTCTACTCGGGTTGATTCCACTCCATTCCATTCCATTCCATTCGATTCCATTCCATTCCATTCCATTCCAATCCATTCCATTCTACTCGGGTTGATTCCATTCCATTCCATTCCATTCCATTCCATTCCATTCCATTCCATTCCATTCCATTCTATTCCTTTCGATTCCATTCCATTCCATTAAATTCCATTCCATTCCATTCCATTCCATTCCATTCCATTCCATTCCATTCCATTCCGTTCTACTCGGGTTGATTCCACTCCATTCCATTCCATTCCATTCCATTATATACCATCCCATTCGATTCCATTCCATTCCATTCCATTCCATTCCATTCCATTCCATTCCATTCCATTCCATTCCATTCCATTCCGTTCTAGTCGGGTTGATTCCATTCTATTCCATTCCATTCCATTCCATTCCATTCCATTCCATTCGATTCCATTCCATTCCATTCCATTCTATTCCATTCCATTCTACTCCATTGAATTCCATTCCATTCCATTCAATTCCATTCCATTCCATCCCTTTCCATTCCATTTAGTTCTACTCGGGTTGATTCCATTCCATTCCATTCCATTCCATTCCATTCCATTCCATTCCATTCAATTCCATTGCATTCCGTTACTTTCCATTCCATTCCATTCCAATCCATTCCATTCTACTCGGGTTGACTCCATTCCATTCCATTCCTTTCCATTCCATTATATTCCATTCTAATCCATTCGATTCCGTTCGATTCCATTCCATTCCATTCCATTCCATTCCATTGCATTCCATTCCATTCCATTCCATTCCATTCCGTTCTACTCGGGTTGATTCCATTCCATTCCTTTCCATTCCATTCCATTCCATTCCATTCCATTCCTTTCCATTCCATTCCATTCCCTTCCATTCCATTCCATTCCAATCCATTCCATTCTACTCGGGTTGATTCCATTCCATTCCATTGCATTCGACTCCATTCGATTCCATTCGATTCTATTCCATTCCATTCCGTTCCATTCCATTCCATTCCATTCCATTCCATTCCATTGAATTCCATTCCATTCCATTCCATTCCATTCCATTCCATTCCATTCCATTCCATTCCGTTCTACTCGGGTTGATTCCATTCCATTCCATTCCATTCCATTCCATTCCATTCCATTCCATTCCATTCCAATCTATTCCATTCTATTCAATTCGATTCCATTCGATTCCATTCAATTCCATTCAATTCCATTCCATTCCATTCCATTCCATTCGATTCCATTCCATTCCATTCGATTCCATTCGATTCCATTCCATTCCATTCCATTCCATTCCATTCCAATCCATTCCATTCTACTCGGGTTGATTCAATTCCATTCCATTCCATTCCATTCCATTCCATTCCATTCCTTTCGATTCCATTCCATTCCATTCCATTCCATTCCATTCCATTCCATTCCATTCCATTCCATTCCGTTCTACTCGGGTTGATTCCATTCCATTCCATTCCATTCCATTCCATTCCATTCGATTCCTTTCGATTCCATTCCATTCCATTCTATTCCATTCCATTCCATTCCATTCCAATCTATTCCATTCCATTCCATTCCATTCCATTCCATTCCATTCCATTCCATTCCATTCCAATCCATTCCATTCTACTCGTGTTGATTCCCTTCCATTCCATTCCACTCCATTCCATTCCATTCCATTCCATTCCATTCCATTCCATTCCATTCCATTCCATTCCATTCCATTCCATTCCATTCCATTCCATTCCATTCCATTCCATTCCATTCAGTTCTACTCGGGTTGATTCCATTCTATTCCATTACATTCCATTCGATTCCATTCGATTCCATTCGATTCCTTTCCATTCCATTCCATTCCATTCCATTCCATTCCATTCTATTCCATTCCATTCCATTCCATTCCATTCCATTCCATTCCAATCCATTCCCTTCCGTTCTATTCGGGTTGATTCCATTCCATTCCATTCCATTCCATTCCATTCCATTCCACTCCATTCCATTCCATTCTATTGCATTCCATTCGATTCCATTCGATTCCATTCCATTCCATTCCATTCCATTCCATTCCATTCCATTCCATTCCATTCTATTCCATTCCATTCCATTCTGTTCCATTCTATTCCATTCCATTCCATTCCGTTCCACTCGGGTTGATTCCATTCTATTCCATTCCATTCCATTCGATTCCATTCGATATCATTCGATTCCATTCCATTCCATTCCATTCCATTCCATTCCATTCCATTCCATTCCATTCCATTCCATTCTATTCCATTCCATTCCATTCCATTCCATTCCATTCTATTCCATTCCATTCCATTCCGTTCTACTCGGGTTGATTCCATTCCATTCCATTTCATTCCATTCCATTCCATTCCATTCGATTCCATTCGATTCCATTCCATTCCATTCCATTCCAATCCATTCCATTCTACTCGGGTTGATTCCATTCCATTCCATTCCATTCCATTCCATTCCATTCCATTCCATTCCATTCCATTCCATTCCACTCGATTCCATTCCATTCCATTCCATTCCATTCCAATCCATTCCATTCTACTCGGGTGGATTCCATTCCATTCCATTCTTTTCCATTCCATTCCATTCCATTCCATTACATTACATTCCATTCGGTTCCATTCCATTCCATTCCATTCCATTCCATTCCATTCCATTCCGTTCTAATCGGGTTGATTCCATTCTATTCCATTCCATTCCATTCCATTCCATTCAATTCCATTCCATTCCATTCCATTCCATTCCATTCTATTCCATTCCATTCTACTCCATTGAATTCCATTCCATTCCATTCTATTCCATTCCTTTCCATTCCTTTCCATTCCATTTAGTTCTACTCGGGTTGATTCCATTCCATTCCATTCCAATCCTTTCCATTCCATTCCAATCCATTCCATTCCATTACTTTCCATTCCATTCCATTCCAATCCATTCCATTCTACTCGGGTTGACTCCATTCCATTCCATTCCATTGCATTACATTCCATTATATTCCATTCCATTCCATTCGATTCCGTTCGATTCCATTCCATTCCATTCCATTCCATTCCATTCCATTCCATTCCATTCGATTCCATTCCATTCCATTCGATTCCATTCCATTCCATTCCATTCCATTCCATTCCATTCCATTCCAGTCCATTCCATTCTACTCGGGTTGATTCAATTCCATTCCATTCCATTCCATTCCATTCCATTCCATTCCATTCCATTCCTTTCGATTCCATTCCTTTCCATTCCATTCCATTCCATTCCATTCCATTCCATTCCATTCCATTCCATTCCGTTCTACTCGGGTTGATTCCACTCCATTCCATTCCATTCCATTCCATTCCATTCCATTCCATTCCATTCCATTCCATTCCTTTCCATTCCAACCCATTCCGTTCTACTCGGGTTGATTCCATTCCATTCCATTGAATTCCATTCCATTCCATGCCATTCCATTCCATTCCATTCCATTCCATTCCATTCCATTCGATTCCATTCCATTCCATTCCATTCCAAACCATTCCATTCTACTCGGGTTCATCATTCCATTCCATTCCATTCCATTCCATTCCACTCGGGTTCATTCCATTCCATTCCATTCCATTCCATTCCATTCCATTCCATTCCACTCGGGTGCACTCCATTCCATTCCATTCCATTCCATTCCATTCCATTCCATTCCGTTCTGCTCAGGTTGATTTCCATTCCATTCCATTCCATTCCATTCCATTCCATTCCATTCCATTCCATTCCATTCCATTCCATTCCATTCCGTTCTACTCGGCTTGAATCCATTGAGTTCCGTTCCGTTCCTTTCCGTCCCGACACGTCCCGTCCCGTCCCGTCCCGTCCCGTCCCGTCCCGTGCCGTTTTACTCGGGTTGATTCCTTTCCATTCCGTTCCGCTCGTTTCCGTTACGTTCCATTCCGTTCCACGCGGGTTGGTTCAATTCCATTCTATTCTATTCTATTCCTTTCCCTTCCATTCCATTCCATTCCATTCCATTCTACTCGGGTTGATTCCATGCCATTCCGTTCCGCTCCATTCCGTTCCACGCGGGTTGGTTCAATTCCATTCTATTCTATTCTATTCCTTTCCCTTCCATTCCATTCCATTCCATTCCATTCTACTCGGGTTGATTCCATGCCATTCCGTTCCGTTCCATTCCGTCCCATCCCGACCTGTCCCATCCCGTCCCGTCCCGTCCCATCCCGTTCCGTTCCACATGGGTTGATTCAATTCCTTTCGGTTACATTGAATTCCATTCCATTCCATTCTACTCGGATTGATTCCATTCCATTCCATTCCATTCCATTCCATTCCATTCCATTCCATTCCATTCCATTCCATTCCATTGCGTTCCATTCGATTCGATTCCATTCCATTCCTTTCCATTCCATTCCAATCCATTCCATTCTACTTGGGTTGATTCCATTCCATTCCATTCCATTCCATTCCATTCCATTCAATTCCATTCCATTCCATTCCATTCCATTCCATTCCATTCCATTCCATTCCATTCCACTCGATTCCATTCCATTCCATTCCATTCCATTCCAATCCATTCCATTCTACTCGGGTGGATTCCATTCCATTCCATTCCTTTCCATTCCATTCCATTCCATTCCATTACATTCCATTCGGTTCCATTCCATTCCATTCCATTCCATTCCATTCCATTCCATTCCGTTCTAATCGGGTTGATTCCATTCTATTCCATTCCATTCCATTCCATTCCATTCAATTCCATTCCATTCCATTCCATTCCATTCCATTCTATTCCATTCCATTCTACTCCATTGAATTCCATTCCATTCCATTCTATTCCATTCCATTCCATTCCTTTCCATTCCATTTAGTTCTACTCGGGTTGATTCCATTCCATTCCATTCCATTCCTTTCCATTCCATTCCAATCCATTCCATTCCATTACTTTCCATTCCATTCCATTCCAATCCAATCCATTCTACTCGGGTTGACTCCATTCCATTCCATTCCATTACATTACATTCCATTATATTCCATTCCATTCCATTCGATTCCGTTCGATTCCACTCCATTCCATTCCATTCCATTCCATTCCATTCCATTCCATTCCATTCCATTCGATTCCATTCCATTCCATTCGATTCCATTCCATTCCATTCCATTCCATTCCATTCCATTCCAATCCATTCCATTCTACTCGGGTTGATTCAATTCCATTCCATTCCATTCCATTCCATTCCATTCCATTCCATTCCATTCCATTCCATTCCATTCCATTCCATTCCTTTCGATTCCATTCCATTCCATTCCATTCCATTCCACTCCATTCCATTCCATTCCATTCCATTCCATTCCGTTCTACTCGGGTTGATTCCATTCCATTCCATTCCATTCCATTCCATTCCATTCCATTCCAACCCATTCCGTTCTACTCGGGTTGATTCCATTCCATTCCATTGAATTCCATTCCATTCCATTCCATTCCATTCCATTCCATTCTATTCCATTCCATTCTACTCCATTGAATTCCATTCCATTCCATTCTATTCCATTCCATTCCATTCCTTTCCATTCCATTTAGTTCTACTCGGGTTGATTCCATTCCATTCCATTCCATTCCTTTCCATTCCATTCCAATCCATTCCATTCCATTACTTTCCATTCCATTCCATTCCAATCCATTCCATTCTACTCGGGTTGACTCCATTCCATTCCATTCCATTACATTACATTCCATTATATTCCATTCCATTCCATTCGATTCCGTTCGATTC
The DNA here is from genome assembly GCF_029281585.2 of Gorilla gorilla gorilla. Classification (NCBI taxonomy): domain Eukaryota; kingdom Metazoa; phylum Chordata; class Mammalia; order Primates; family Hominidae; genus Gorilla; species Gorilla gorilla. The sequence continues at coordinate 6,490,446 of NC_073241.2, forward strand.
CACTCCATTCCATTCCATTCCATTCCATTCCATTCCATTCCATTCCATTCCATTCGATTCCATTCCATTCCATTCGATTCCATTCCATTCCATTCCATTCCATTCCATTCCATTCCAATCCATTCCATTCTACTCGGGTTGATTCAATTCCATTCCATTCCATTCCATTCCATTCCATTCCATTCCATTCCATTCCATTCCATTCCATTCCTTTCGATTCCATTCCATTCCATTCCATTCCATTCCACTCCATTCCATTCCATTCCATTCCATTCCATTCCGTTCTACTCGGGTTGATTCCATTCCATTCCATTCCATTCCATTCCATTCCATTCCATTCCAACCCATTCCGTTCTACTCGGGTTGATTCCATTCCATTCCATTGAATTCCATTCCATTCCATTCCATTCCATTCCATTCCATTCGATTCCATTCCATTCCATTCCATTCCAAACCATTCCATTCTACTCGGGTTCATCATTCCATTCCATTCCATCCCATTCCATTCCACTCGGGTTCATTCCATTCCATTCCATTCCATTCCATTCCATTCCATTCCATTCCATTCCACTCGGGTGCATTCCATTCCATTCCATTCCATTCCATTCCATTCCATTCCATTCCATTCCATTCCGTTCTGCTCAGGTTGATTTCCATTCCATTCCATTCCATTCCATTCCATTCCATTCCATTCCATTCCATTCCATTCCATTCCATTCCATTCCATTCCATTCCATTCCATTCCATTCCATTCCATTCCGTTCTACTCGGCTTGAATCCATTGAGTTCCGTTCCGTTCCGTTCCGTCCCGACACGTCCCGTCCCGTCCCGTCCCGTCCCGTCCCGTCCCGTGCCGTTTTACTCGGGTTGATTCCTTTCCATTCCGTTCCGCTCGTTTCCGTTACGTTCCATTCCGTTCCACGCGGGTTGGTTCAATTCCATTCTATTCTATTCTATTCCTTTCCCTTCCATTCAATTCCATTCCATTCCATTCTACTCGGGTTGATTCCATGCCATTCCGTTCCGCTCCATTCCGTTCCACGCGGGTTGGTTCAATTCCATTCTATTCTATTCTATTCCTTTCCCTTCCATTCCATTCCATTCCATTCCATTCTACTCGGGTTGATTCCATGCCATTCCGTTCCGTTCCATTCCGTCCCATCCCGACCCGTCCCATCCCGTCCCGTCCCGTCCCATCCCGTTCCGTTCCACATGGGTTGATTCAATTCCTTTCGGTTACATTGAATTCCATTCCATTCCATTCTACTCGGATTGATTCCATTCCATTCCATTCCATTCCATTCCATACCATTCCATTCCATTCCATTTCATTCCATTCCATTCCATTCCATTTCTTTCGATTCCATTCGTTTCCATTCCATTCCATTCCATTCCATTCTATTCCTTTCGATTCCATTCCATTCCATTAAATTCCATTCCATTCCATTCCATTCCATTCCATTCCATTCCATTCCATTCCATTCCATTCCGTTCTACTCGGGTTGATTCCACTCCATTCCATTCCATTCCATTCCATTATATACCATCCCATTCGATTCCATTCCATTCCATTCCATTCCATTCCATTCCATTCCATTCCATTCCATTCCGTTCTAGTCGGGTTGATTCCATTCTATTCCATTCCATTCCATTCCATTCCATTCCATTCCATTCGATTCCATTCCATTCCATTCCATTCTATTCCATTCCATTCTACTCCATTGAATTCCATTCCAATCCATTCAGTTCCATTCCATTCCATCCCTTTCCATTCCATTTAGTTCTACTCGGGTTGATTCCATTCCATTCCATTCCATTCCATTCCATTCCATTCCATTCCATTCCATTCAATTCCATTCCATTCCGTTACTTTCCATTCCATTCCATTCCAATCCATTCCATTCTACTCGGGTTGACTCCATTCCATTCCATTCCTTTCCATTCCATTATATTCCATTCTAATCCATTCGATTCCGTTCGATTCCATTCCGTTCCATTCCATTCCATTCCATTGCATTCCATTCCATTCCATTCCATTCCATTCCGTTCTACTCGGGTTGATTCCATTCCATTCCATTCCATTCCATTCCATTCCATTCCATTCCATTCCATTCCCTTCCATTCCATTCCATTCCAATCCATTCCATTCTACTCGGGTTGATTCCATTCCATTCCATTGCATTCGACTCCATTCGATTCCATTCGATTCCATTCCATTCCATTCCGTTCCATTCCATTCCATTCCATTCCATTCTATTCCATTGAATTCCATTCCATTCCATTCCATTCCATTCCATTCCGTTCTACTCGGGTTGATTCCATTCCATTCCATTCCATTCCATTCCATTCCATTCCATTCCAATCTATTCCATTCTATTCAATTCGATTCCATTCGATTCCATTCAATTCCATTCAATTCCATTCCATTCCATTCCAATCCATTCCATTCTACTCGGGTTGATTCCATTCCATTCCATTCCATTCCATTCCATTCCATTCCATTCCATTCCATTCCATTCGATTCCATTCGATTCCATTCCATTCCATTCCATTCCATTCCATTCCATTCCAATCTATTCCATTCGATTCCATTCCATTCCATTCCATTCCATTCCATTCCATTCCATTCCATTCCATTCCATTCCAATCCATTCCATTCTACTCGTGTTGATTCCCTTCCATTCCATTCAACTCCATTCCATTCCATTCCATTCCATTCCATTCCATTCCATTCCATTCTATTCCATTCCATTCCATTCCATTCCATTCCGTTCTACTCGGGTTGATTCCATTCTATTCCATTACATTCCATTCGATTCCATTCGATTCCATTCGATTCCTTTCCATTCCATTCCATTCCATTCCATTCCATTCCATTCCATTCTATTCCATTCCATTCCATTCCATTCCATTCCATTCCAATCCATTCCCTTCCGTTCTATTCGGGTTGATTCCATTCCATTCCATTCCATTCCATTCCATTCCATTCCATTCCATTCCATTCCATTCCATTCCATTCCATTCTATTGCATTCCATTCGATTCCATTCGATTCCATTCCATTCCATTCCATTCCATTCCATTCCATTCCATTCCATTCCATTCCATTCCATTCTATTCCATTCCATTCCATTCTGTTCCATTCTATTCCATTCCATTCCATTCCGTTCCACTCGGGTTGATTCCATTCTATTCCATTCCATTCCATTCGATTCCATTCGATATCATTCGATTCCATTCCATTCCATTCCATTCCATTCCATTCCATTCCATTCCATTCCATTCTTTTCCATTCCATTCCATTCCGTTCCATTCCATTCTATTCCATTCCATTCCATTCCGTTCTACTCGGATTGATTCCATTCCATTCCATTTCATTCCATTCCATTCCATTCCATTCCATTCGATTCCATTCGATTCCATTCCATTCCATTCCATTCCAATCCATTCCATTCTACTCGTGTTGATTCCATTCCATTCCATTCCATTCCATTCCATTCCATTCCATTCCATTCCATTCCATTCCACTCGATTCCATTCCATTCCATTCCATTCCTTTCCAATCCATTCCATTCTACTCGGGTGGATTCCATTCCATTCCATTCTTTTCCATTCCATTCCATTCCATTCCATTCCATTACATTCCATTCGATTCCATTCCATTCCATTCGATTCCATTCCTTTCAATTCCATTCCATTCCATTCCATTCCATTCCAATCCATTCCATTCTACTCGGGTTGATTCAATTCCATTCCATTCCATTCCATTCCATTCCATTCCATTCCATTCCTTTCGATTCCATTCCTTTCCATTCCATTCCATTCCATTCCATTCCATTCCATTCCATTCCATTCCGTTCTACTCGGGTTGATTCCACTCCATTCCATTCCATTCCATTCGATTCAATTCCATTCCATTCCATTCCAATCCATTCCATTCTACTCGGGTTGATTCCATTCCATTCCATTCCATTCCATTCCATTCCATTCCATTCCATTCCATTCCATTCCATTCCATTCTATTCCTTTAGATTCCATTCCATTCCATTAAATTCCATTCCATTCCATTCCATTCCATTCCATTCCATTCCATTCCATTCCATTCCGTTCTACTCGGGTTGATTCCACTCCATTCCATTCCATTCCATTCCATTATATACCATCCCATTCGATTCCATTCCATTCCATTCCATTCCATTCCATTCCATTCCATTCCATTCCATTCCATTCCATTCCGTTCTAGTCGGGTTGATTCCATTCTATTCCATTCCATTCCATTCCATTCCATTCCATTCCATTCGATTCCATTCCATTCCATTCCATTCTATTCCATTCCATTCTACTCCATTGAATTCCATTCCATTCCATTCAATTCCATTCCATTCCATCCCTTTCCATTCCATTTAGTTCTACTCGGGTTGATTCCATTCCATTCCATTCCATTCCATTCCATTCCATTCCATTCAATTCCATTCCATTCCGTTACTTTCCATTCCATTCCATTCCAATCCATTCCATTCTACTCGGGTTGACTCCATTCCATTCCATTCCTTTCCATTCCATTATATTCCATTCTAATCCATTCGATTCCGTTCGATTCCATTCCATTCCATTCCATTCCATTCAATTGCATTCCATTCCATTCCATTCCATTCCATTCCGTTCTACTCGGGTTGATTCCATTCCATTCCTTTCCATTCCATTCCATTCCATTCCATTCCATTCCATTCCATTCCATTCCATTCCCTTCCATTCCATTCCATTCCAATCCATTCCATTCTACTCGGGTAGATTCCATTCCATTCCATTGCATTCGACTCCATTCGATTCCATTCGATTCCATTCCATTCCATTCCGTTCCATTCCATTCCATTCCATTCCATTCTATTCCATTGAATTCCATTCCATTCCATTCCATTCCATTCCATTCCATTCCATTCCATTCCATTCCATTCCATTCCATTCCATTCCGTTCTACTCGCGTTGATTCCATTCCATTCCATTCCATTCCATTCCATTCCATTCCATTCCATTCCATTCCATTCCATTCCAATCTATTCCATTCTATTCAATTCGATTCCATTCGATTCCATTCAATTCCATTCAATTCCATTCCATTCCATTCCAATCCATTCCATTCTACTCGGGTTGATTCCATTCCATTCCATTCCATTCCATTCCATTCCATTCCATTCCATTCCATTCCATTCGATTCCATTCGATTCCATTCCATTCCATTCCATTCCATTCCATTCCATTCCATTCCATTCCATTCCATTCCAATCTATTCCATTCGATTCCATTCCATTCCATTCCATTCCATTCCATTCCATTCCATTCCATTCCATTCCAATCCATTCCATTCTACTCGTGTTGATTCCCTTCCATTCCATTCCACTCCATTCCATTCCATTCCATTCCATTCCATTCCATTCCATTCCATTCCATTCCATTCCGTTCTACTCGGGTTGATTCCATTCTATTCCATTACATTCCATTCGATTCCATTCGATTCCATTCGATTCCTTTCCATTCCATTCCATTCCATTCCATTCCATTCCATTCTATTCCATTCCATTCCATTGCATTCCATTCCATTCCATTCCAATCCATTCCCTTCCGTTCTATTCGGGTTGATTCCATTCCATTCCATTCCATTCGATTCCATTCCATTCCATTCCATTCCATTCCATTCCATTCTATTGCATTCCATTCGATTCCATTCGATTCCATTCCATTCCATTCCATTCCATTCCATTCCATTCCATTCCATTCCATTCTATTCCATTCCATTCCATTCTGTTCCATTCTATTCCATTCCATTCCATTCCGTTCCACTCGGGTTGATTCCATTCTATTCCATTCCATTCCATTCGATTCCATTCGATATCATTCGATTCCATTCCATTCCATTCCATTCCATTCCATTCCATTCCATTCCATTCCATTCCATTCTATTCCATTCCATTCCATTCCATTCCATTCCATTCTATTCCATTCCATTCCATTCCGTTCTACTCGGGTTGATTCCATTCCATTCCATTTCATTCCATTCCATTCCATTCCATTCCATTCGATTCCATTCGATTCCATTCCATTCCATTCCATTCCAATCCATTCCATTCCACTCGGGTTGATTCCATTCCATTCCATTCCATTCCATTCCATTCCATTCCATTCCATTCCATTCCACTCGATTCCATTCCATTCCATTCCATTCCATTCCAATCCATTCCATTCTACTCGGGTGGATTCCATTCCATTCCATTCTTTTCCATTCCATTCCATTCCATTCCATTCCATTACATTCCATTCGGTTCCATTCCATTCCATTCCATTCCATTCCATTCCATTCCATTACATTCCATTCCATTCCGTTCTAATCGGGTTGATTCCATTCTATTCCATTCCATTCCATTCCATTCCATTCAATTCCATTCCATTCCATTCCATTCCATTCCATTCTATTCCATTCCATTCTACTCCATTGAATTCCATTCCATTCCATTCTATTCCATTCCATTCCATTCCTTTCCATTCCGTTTAGTTCTACTCGGGTTGATTCCATTCCATTCCATTCCATTCCTTTCCATTCCATTCCAATCCATTCCATTCCATTACTTTCCATTCCATTCCATTCCAATCCATTCCATTCTACTCGGGTTGACTCCATTCCATTCCATTCCATTCCATTACATTCCATTATATTCCATTCCATTCCATTCGATTCCGTTCGATTCCATTCCATTCCATTCCAATCCATTCCATTCCATTCCATTCCATTCGATTCCATTCCATTCCATTCGATTCCATTCCATTCCATTCCATTCCATTCCATTCCATTCCAATCCATTCCATTCTACTCGGGTTGATTCAATTCCATTCCATTCCATTCCATTCCATTCCATTCCATTCCATTCCATTCCTTTCGATTCCATTCCTTTCCATTCCATTCCATTCCATTCCATTCCATTCCATTCCATTCCATTCCATTCCGTTCTACTCGGGTTGATTCCACTCCATTCCATTCCATTCCATTCCATTCCATTCCATTCCATTCCATTCCATTCCTTTCCATTCCAACCCATTCCGTTCTACTCGGGTTGATTCCATTCCATTCCATTGAATTCCATTCCATTCCATTCCATTCCATTCCATTCCATTCCATTCCATTCCATTCGATTCCATTCCATTCCATTCCATTCCAAACCATTCCATTCTACTCGGGTTCATCATTCCATTCCATTCCTTTCCATTCCATTCCACTCGGGTTCATTCCATTCCATTCCATTCCATTCCATTCCATTCCATTCCATTCCACTCGGGTGCATTCCATTCCATTCCATTCCATTCCATTCCATTCCATTCCATTCCGTTCTGCTCAGGTTGATTTCCATTCCATTCTATTCCATTCCATTCCATTCCATTCCATTCCATTCCATTCCATTCCATTCCATTCCATTCCATTCCATTCCGTTCTACTCGGCTTGAATCCATTGAGTTCCGTTCCGTTCCGTTCCGTCCCGACACGTCCCGTCCCGTCCCGTCCCGTCCCGTCCCGTGCCGTTTTACTCGGGTTGATTCCTTTCCATTCCGTTCCGCTCGTTTCCGTTACGTTCCATTCCGTTCCACGCGGGTTGGTTCAATTCCATTCTATTCTATTCTATTCCTTTCCCTTCCATTCCATTCCATTCCATTCCATTCTACTCGGGTTGATTCCATGCCATTCCGTTCCGCTCCATTCCGTTCCACGCGGGTTGGTTCAATTCCATTCTATTCTATTCTATTCCTTTCCCTTCCATTCCATTCCATTCCATTCCATTCTACTCGGGTTGATTCCATGCCATTCCGTTCCGTTCCATTCCGTCCCATCCCGACCCGTCCCATCCCGTCCCGTCCCGTCCCATCCCGTTCCGTTCCACATGGGTTGATTCAATTCCTTTCGGTTACATTGAATTCCATTCCATTCCATTCTACTCGGATTGATTCCATTCCATTCCATTCCATTCCATTCCATACCATTCCATTCCATTCCATTTCATTCCATTCCATTCCATTCCATTTCTTTCGATTCCATTCGTTTCCATTCCATTCCATTCCATTCCAATCCATTCCATTCTACTCGGGTGGATTCCATTCCATTCCATTCCATTCCATTCGATTCCATTCCATTCCATTCCATTCCATTCCATTCCATTCCATTCCGTTCTAGTCGGGTTGATTCCATTCTATTCCATTCCATTCCATTCCATTCCATTCCATTCCATTCCATTCCATTCCATTCCATTCCATTCCATTCCATTCTATTCCATTCCATTCTACTCCATTGAATTCCATTCCATTCCATTCAATTCCATTCCATTCCATTCCTTTCCATTCCATTTAGTTCTACTCGGGTTGATTCCATTCCATTCCATTCCATTCCATTCCATTCCATTCCATTCCATTCCATTCCATTCCATTACTTTCCATTCCATTCCATTCCAATCCGTTCCATTCTACTCGGGTTGACTCCATTCCATTCCATTCCATTCCATTCCATTCCATTCCATTCCATTCCATTCCATTCCATTATATTCCATTCTATTCCATTCGATTCCGTTCGATTCCATTCCATTCCATTCCATTCCATTCCATTCCATTCCATTCCATTCCATTCGATTCCATTCCATTCCATTCGATTCCATTCCATTCCATTCCATTCCATTCCATTCCATTCCATTCCATTTACTCCATTCCGTTCTACTCGGGTTGATTCCATTGAGTTTGGTTCCGTCCCGTCCCGTCCCGTCCCGTCCCGTCCCGTCCCGTCCCGTGCCGTTTTACTCAGGTTGATTCCTTTCCATTCCGTTCCGCTCGTTTCCTTTACTTTCCATTCCGTTCCACGCGGGTTGGTTCAATTCCATTCTATTCTATTCTATTCCTTTCCCTTCCATTCCATTCCATTCCATTCCATTCTACTCGGGTTGATTCCATGCCATTCCGTTCCGTTCCATTCCGTCCCATCCCGATCCGTCCCATCCCGTCCCGTCCCGTCCCATCCCGTTCCATTCCACATGGGTTGATTCAATTCCTTTCGGTTAGATTGAACTCCATTCCATTCCATTCTACTCGGATTGACTCCATTCCATTCCATTCCATTCCATTCCATTCCATTCCATTCCATTCCATTCCAATCCATTCCATTCTACTCGGGTTGATTCCATTCTATTCCATTCCATTCCATTCCATTCCATTCCATTCCATTCCATTCCATTCCATTCCATTCCATTCCATTCCATTCCATTCCATTCCATTCCATTCCATTCCATTCCATTCCATTCCATTCGATTCCATTCCATTCCATTCCATTCCATTCCATTCCATTCCATTCCATTCCATTCCATTCCGTTCTACTCGGGTTGATTCCATTCTATTCCATTCCATTCCGTTCGATTCCATTTGATTCCATTCGATTCCATTCCATTCCATTCCATTCCCTTCCATTCCATTCTATTCCATTGAATTCCATTCCATTCCATTCCATTCCATTCCATTCCATTCCATTCCATTCCATTCCATTCCATTGCATTCCATTCCATTCCATTCCAATACATTCCATTCTACTCTGGTTGATTCCATTCGATTCCATTCCATTCCATTCCATTCGTCTCCATTCGATTCCATTCCATTCCATTCCATTCTATTCCATTGAATTCCATTGAATTCCATTCTATTCCATTCCATTCGATTCCATTCCATTCCATTCCATTCCATTCCATTCCATTCCATTCCATTCCATTCCATTCCATTCCGTTCTACTCAGGTTGATTCCATTCTATTCCATTCCATTCCGTTCGATTCCATTTGATTCCATTCGATTCCATTCCATTCCATTCCATTCCCTTCCATTCCATTCTATTCCATTGAATTCCATTCCATTCCATTCCATTCCAATCCATTCCATTCCATTCCATTCCGTTCTACTCTGATTGATTCCATTCCATTCCATTCCATTCCATTCCATTCAATTCCATTCGATTCCATTCGATTCCATTCCATTCCATTCCATTCCAATCCATTCCATTCTACTCGGGTTGATTCCATTCCATTCCATTCCATTCCATTCCATTTCATTCCATTCCATTCCATTCCGTTCTATTCCTTTCGATTCCATTCCATTCCATTAAATTCCATTCCATTCCATTCCATTCCATTCCATTCCATTCCATTCCATTCCATTCCGTTCTACTCGGGTTGATTCCACTCCATTCCATTCCATTCCATTCCATTCCATACCATTCCATTCGATTCCATTCCATTCCATTCCATTCCATTCCATTCCATTCCATTCCATTCCATTCCATTCCATTCTATTCCATTCCATTCTACTCCATTGAATTCCATTCCATTCCATTCAATTCCATTCCATTCCATTCCTTTCCATTCCATTTAGTTCTACTCGGGTTGATTCCATTCCATTCCATTCCATTCCATTCCATTCCATTACTTTCCATTCCATTCCATTCCAATCCATTCCATTCTACTCGGGTTGATTCCATTCTATTCCATTCCATTCCATTCCATTCCATTCCATTCCATTCCATTCCATTCCATTCCATTCCATTCCATTCCATTCCATTTCATTCCATTCCATTCCATTCCATTCCATTCCATTCCATTCCATTCGATTCCATTCCATTCCATTCCATTCCATTCCATTCCATTCCATTCCATTCCGTTCTACTCGGGTTGATTCCATTCTATTCCATTCCATTCCGTTCGATTCCATTTGATTCCATTCGATTCGATTCCATTCCATTCCATTCCCTTCCATTCCATTCTATTCCATGGAATTCCATTCCATTCCATTCCATTCCATTCCATTCCATTCCATTCCATTCCATTGCATTCCATTGCATTCCATTCCAATACATTCCATTCTACTCTGGTTGATTCCATTCGATTCCATTCCATTCCATTCCATTCGTCTCCATTCGATTCCATTCCATTCCATTCCATTCTATTCCATTGAATTCCATTGAATTCCATTCCATTCCATTCCATTCGATTCCATTCCATTCCATTCCATTCCATTCCATTCCATTCCATTCCATTCCATTCCATTCCATTCCATTCCGTTCTACTCGGGTTGATTCCATTCTATTCCATTCCATTCCGTTCGATTCCATTTGATTCCATTCGATTCCATTCCATTCCATTCCATTCCCTTCCATTCCATTCTATTCCATTGAATTCCATTCCATTCCATTCCATTCCAATCCATTCCATTCCATTCCATTCCGTTCTACTCTGATTGATTCCATTCCATTCCATTCCATTCCATTCCATTCAATTCCATTCGATTCCATTCGATTCCATTCCATTCCATTCCATTCCAATCCATTCCATTCTACTCGGGTTGATTCCATTCCATTCCATTCCATTCCATTCCATTTCATTCCATTCCATTCCATTCCGTTCTATTCCTTTCGATTCCATTCCATTCCATTAAATTCCATTCCATTCCATTCCATTCCATTCCATTCCATTCCATTCCATTCCATTCCATTCCATTCCGTTCTACTCGGGTTGATTCCACTCCATTTCATTCCATTCCATTCCATTCCATACCATTCCATTCGATTCCATTCCATTCCATTCCATTCCATTCCATTCCATTCCATTCCATTCCATTCCGTTGTAGTCGGGTTGATTCCATTCTATTCCATTCCATTCCATTCCATTCCATTCCATTCCATTCGATTCCATTCCATTCCATTCCATTCTATTCCATTCCATTCTACTCCATTGAATTCCATTCCATTCCATTCAATTCCATTCCATTCCATTCCATTCCATTCCATTCTATTCCATTCCATTCTACTCCATTGAATTCCATTCCATTCCATTCTATTCCATTCCATTCCATTCCTTTCCATTCCATTTAGTTCTACTCGTGTTGATTCCATTCCATTCCATTCCATTCCTTTCCATTCCATTCCAATCCATTCCATTCCATTACTTTCCATTCCATTCCATTCCAATCCATTCCATTCTACTCGGGTTGACTCCATTCCATTCCATTCCATTACATTACATTCCATTATATTCCATTCCATTCCATTCGATTCCGTTCGATTCCACTCCATTCCATTCCATTCCATTCCATTCCATTCCATTCCATTCCATTCCATTCCATTCGATTCCATTCGATTCCATTCCATTCCATTCCATTCCATTCCATTCCATTCCATTCCAATCCATTGCATTCTACTCGGGTTGATTCAATTCCATTCCATTCCATTCCATTCCATTCCATTCCATTCCATTCCATTCCATTCCATTCCATTCCATTCCATTCCTTTCGATTCCATTCCATTCCATTCCATTCCATTCCATTACATTCCATTCCATTCCATTCCATTCCATTCCATTCCATTCCGTTCTACTCGGGTTGATTCCATTCCATTCCATTCCATTCCATTCCATTCCATTCCATTCCATTCCAACCCATTCCGTTCTACTCGGGTTGATTCCATTCCATTCAATTGAATTCCATTCCATTCCATTCCATTCCATTCCATTCCATTCGATTCCATTCCATTCCATTCCATTCCAAACCATTCCATTCTACTCGGGTTCATCATTCCATTCCATTCCATTCCATTCCATTCCACTCGGGTTCATTCCATTCCATTCCATTCCATTCCATTCCATTCCATTCCATTCCATTCCATTCCGTTCTACTCGGCTTGAATCCATTGAGTTCCGTTCCGTTCCGTTCCGTCCCGACACGTCCCGTCCCGTCCCGTCCCGTCCCGTCCCGTCCCGTGCCGTTTTACTCGGGTTGATTCCTTTCCATTCCGTTCCGCTCGTTTCCGTTACGTTCCATTCCGTTCCACGCGGGTTGGTTCAATTCCATTCTATTCTATTCTATTCCTTTCCCTTCCATTCCATTCCATTCCATTCCATTCTACTCGGGTTGATTCCATGCCATTCCGTTCCGCTCCATTCCGTTCCACGCGGGTTGGTTCAATTCCATTCTATTCTATTCTATTCCTTTCCCTTCCATTCCATTCCATTCCATTCCATTCTACTCGGGTTGATTCCATGCCATTCCGTTCCGTTCCATTCCGTCCCATCCCGACCCGTCCCATCCCGTCCCGTCCCGTCCCATCCCGTTCCGTTCCACATGGGTTGATTCAATTCCTTTCGGTTACATTGAATTCCATTCCATTCCATTCTACTCGGATTGATTCCATTCCATTCCATTCCATTCCATTCCATACCATTCCATTCCATTCCATTTCATTCCATTCCATTCCATTCCATTTCTTTCGATTCCATTCGTTTCCATTCCATTCCATTCCATTCCAATCCATTCCATTCTACTCGGGTTGATTCCATTCCATTCCATTCCATTCCATTCCATTCCATTCCATTCCATTCCATTCCATTCCATTCCATTCCACTCGATTCCATTCCATTCCTTTCCATTCCATTCCAATCCATTCCATTCTACTCGGGTGGATTCCATTCCATTCCATTCCATTCCATTCCATTCCATTCCATTCCATTCCATTCCATTCCATTCCATTCGATTCCATTCCATTCCATTCCATTCCATTCCATTCCATTCCATTCCGTTCTAGTCGGGTTGATTCCATTCTATTCCATTCCATTCCATTCCATTCCATTCCATTCCATTCTATTCCATTCCATTCTACTCCATTGAATTCCATTCCATTCCATTCAATTCCATTCCATTCCATTCCTTTCCATTCCATTTAGTTCTACTCGGGTTGATTCCATTCCATTCCATTCCATTCCATTCCATTCCATTCCATTCCATTCCATTCCATTCCATTCCATTCCATTACTTTCCATTCCATTCCATTCCAATCCATTCCATTCTACTCGGGTTGACTCCATTCCATTCCATTCCATTCCATTCCATTCCATTCCATTCCATTCCATTATATTCCATTCTATTCCATTCGATTCCGTTCGATTCCATTCCATTCCATTCCATTCCATTCCATTCCATTCCATTCGATTCCATTCCATTCCATTCGATTCCATTCCATTCCATTCCATTCCATTCCATTCCATTCCATTCCATTTACTCCATTCCGTTCTACTCGGGTTGATTCCATTGAGTTTGGTTCCGTCCCGTCCCGTCCCGTCCCGTCCCGTCCCGTCCCGTGCCGTTTTACTCAGGTTGATTCCTTTCCATTCCTTTCCGCTCGTTTCCTTTACTTTCCATTCCATTCCACGCGGGTTGGTTCAATTCCATTCTATTCTATTCTATTCCTTTCCCTTCCATTCCATTCCATTCCATTCCATTCTACTCGGGTTGATTCCATGCCATTCCTTTCCGTTCCATTCCGTCCCATCCCGATCCGTCCCATCACGTCCCGTCCCGTCCCGTGCCATCCCGTTCCATTCCACATGGGTTGATTCAATTCCTTTCGGTTAGATTGAACTCCATTCCATTCCATTCTACTCGGATTGACTCCATTCCATTCCATTCCATTCCATTCCATTCCATTCCATTCCATTCCATTCCAATCCATTCCATTCTACTCGGGTTGATTACATTCTATTCCATTCCATTCCATTCCATTCCATTCCATTCCATTCCATTCCATTCCATTCCATTTCATTCCATTCCATTCCATTCCATTCCATTCCATTCCATTCCATTCCATTCGATTCCATTCCATTCCATTCCATTCCATTCCATTCCATTCCATTCCATTCCATTCCGTTCTACTCGGGTTGATTCCATTCTATTCCATTCCATTCCGTTCGATTCCATTTGATTCCATTCGATTCCATTCCATTCCATTCCATTCCCTTCCATTCCATTCTATTCCATTGAATTCCATTCCATTCCATTCCATTCCATTCCATTCCATTCCATTCCATTCCATTCCATTCCATTCCATTCCAATACATTCCATTCTACTCTGGTTGATTCCATTCCATTCCATTCCATTCCATTCCATTCGTCTCCATTCGATTCCATTCCATTCCATTCCATTCTATTCCATTGAATTCCATTGAATTCCATTCCATTCCATTCCATTCCATTCCATTCCATTCGATTCCATTCCATTCCATTCCATTCCATTCGATTCCATTCCATTCCATTCCATTCCATTCCATTCCATTCCATTCCATTCCATTCCATTCCGTTCTACTCGGGTTGATTCCATTCTATTCCATTCCATTCCGTTCGATTCCATTTGATTCCATTCGATTCCATTCCATTCCATTCCATTCCCTTCCATTCCATTCTATTCCACTGAATTCCATTCCATTCCATTCCATTCCATTCCATTCCATTCCGTTCTACTCTGATTGATTCCATTCCATTCCATTCCATTCCATTCCATTCAGTTCAATTCGATTCCATTTGATTCCATTCCATTCCATTCCATTCCAATCCATTCCATTCTACTCGGGTTGATTCCATTCCATTCCATTCCATTCCATTCCATTCCATTCCATTCCATTCCATTCCATTCCATTCCATTCTATTCCTTTCGATTCCATTCCATTCCATTAAATTCCATTCCATTCCATTCCATTCCATTCCATTCCATTCCATTCCATTCCATTCCATTCCATTCCGTTTTACTCGGGTTGATTCCACTCCATTCCATTCTATTCCATTCCATTCCATACCATTCCATTCGATTCCATTCCATTCCATTCCATTCCATTCCATTCCATTCCATTCCATTCCATTCCATTCCATTCCATTCCGTTCTAGTCGGGTTGATTCCATTCTATTCCATTCCATTCCATTCCATTCCATTCCATTCCATTCGATTCCATTCCATTCCATTCCATTCTATTCCATTCCATTCCACTCCATTGAATTCCATTCCATTCCATTCAATTCCATTCCATTCCATCCCTTTCCATTCCATTTAGTTCTACTCGGGTTGATTCCATTCCATTCCATTCCATTCCATTCCATTCCATTCCATTCCATTCAATTCCATTCCATTCCGTTACTTTCCATTCCATTCCATTCCAATCCATTCCATTCTACTCGGGTTGACTCCATTCCATTCCATTCCTTTCCATTCCATTATATTCCATTCTATTCCATTCGATTCCGTTCGATTCCATTCCATTCCATTCCATTCCATTCCATTGCATTGCATTCCATTCCATTCCATTCCATTCCTTTCTACTCGGGTTGATTCCATTCCATTCCTTTCCATTCCATTCCATTCCATTCCATTCCATTCCATTCCATTCCATTCCCTTCCATTCAATTCCATTCCAATCCATTCCATTCTACTCGGGTTGATTCCATTCCATTCCATTGCATTCGACTCCATTCGATTCCATTTGATTCCATTCCATTCCATTCCGTTCCATTCCATTCCATTCCATTCCATTCTATTCCATTGAATTCCATTCCATTCCATTCCATTCCATTCCATTCCATTCCATTCCATTCCATTCCATTCCATTCCATTCCGTTCTACTCGGGTTGATTCCATTCCATTCCATTCCATTCCATTCCATTCCATTCCATTCCAATCTATTCCATTCTATTCAATTCGATTCCATTCGATTCCATTCAATTCCATTCAATTCCATTCCATTCCATTCCAATCCATTCCATTCTACTCGGGTTGATTCCATTCCATTCCATTCCATTCCATTCCATTCCATTCCATTCCATTCCACTCCATTCGATTCCATTCGATTCCATTCCATTCCATTCCATTCCATTCCATTCCATTCCATTCCAATCCATTCCATTCTACTCGTGTTGATTCCCTTCCATTCCATTCCACTCCATTCCATTCCATTCCATTCCATTCCATTCCATTCCATTCCATTCCATTCCATTCCATTCCATTCCATTCCATTCCATTCCGTTCTACTCGGGTTGATTCCATTCTATTCCATTACATTCCATTCGATTCCATTCGATTCCATTCGATTCCTTTCCATTCCATTCCATTCCATTCCATTCCATTCCATTCTATTCCATTCCATTCCATTCCATTCCATTCCATTCCATTCCAATCCATTCCCTTCCATTCTATTCGGGTTGATTCCATTCCATTCCATTCCATTCCATTCCATTCCATTCCATTCCATTCCATTCCATTGCATTCCATTCGATTCCATTCGATTCCATTCCATTCCATTCCATTCCATTCCATTGCATTCCATTAAATTCCATTCCATTCTATTCCATTCCATTCCATTCTGTTCCATTCTATATCATTCCATTCCATTCCGTTCCACTCGGGTTGATTCCATTCTATTCCATTCCATTCCATTCGATTCCATTCGATATCATTCGATTCCATTCCATTCCATTCCATTCCATTCCATTCCATTCCATTCCATTCCATTCCATTCTATTCCATTCCATTCCATTCCATTCCATTCTATTCCATTCCATTCCATTCCATTCCATTCCATTCTATTCCATTCCATTCCATTCCGTTCTACTCGGGTTGATTCCATTCCATTCCATTTCATTCCATTCCTTTCCATTCCATTCCATTCGATTCCATTCGATTCCATTCCATTCCATTCCATTCCAATCCATTCCATTCTACTCGGGTTGATTCCATTCCATTCCATTCCATTCCATTCCATTCCATTCCATTCCATTCCAATCCACTCGATTCCATTCCATTCCATTCCATTCCATTCCAATCCATTCCATTCTACTCGGGTGGATTCCATTCCATTCCATTCTTTTCCATTCCATTCCATTCCATTCCATTCCATTACATTCCATTCGGTTCCATTCCATTCCATTCCATTCCATTCCATTCCATTCCATTCCATTCCATTCCATTCCATTCCGTTCTAATCGGGTTGATTCCATTCTATTCCATTCCATTCCATTCCATTCCATTCCATTCAATTCCATTCCATTCCATTCCATTCCATTCCATTCTATTCCATTCCATTCTACTCCATTGAATTCCATTCCATTCCATTCTATTCCATTCCATTCCATTCCTTTCCATTCCATTTAGTTCTACTCGGGTTGATTCCATTCCATTCCATTCCATTCCTTTCCATTCCATTCCAATCCATTCCATTCCATTACTTTCCATTCCATTCCATTCCAATCCATTCCATTCTACTCGGGTTGACTCCATTCCATTCCACTCCATTACATTACATTCCATTATATTCCATTCCATTCCATTCGATTCCGTTCGATTCCATTCCATTCCATTCCATTCCATTCCATTCCATTCCATTCCATTCCATTCGATTCCATTCCATTCCATTCCATTCCATTCCATTCCATTCCAATCCATTCCATTCTACTCGGGTTGATTCCATTCCATTCCATTCCATTCCATTCCATTCCATTCCATTCCATTCCATTCCATTCCATTCCACTCGATTCCATTCCATTCCATTCCATTCCATTCCAATCCATTCCATTCTACTCGGGTGGATTCCATTCCATTCCATTCTTTTCCATTCCATTCCATTCCATTCCATTCCATTACATTCCATTCGGTTCCATTCCATTCCATTCCATTCCATTCCATTCCATTCCATTCCATTCCATTCCATTCCATTCCGTTCTAATCGGGTTGATTCCATTCTATTCCATTCCATTCCATTCCATTCCATTCCATTCAATTCCATTCCATTCCATTCCATTCCATTCCATTCTATTCCATTCCATTCTACTCCATTGAATTCCATTCCATTCCATTCTATTCCATTCCATTCCATTCCTTTCCATTCCATTTAGTTCTACTCGGGTTGATTCCATTCCATTCCATTCCATTCCAATCCATTCCATTCCATTACTTTCCATTCCATTCCATTCCAATCCATTCCATTCTACTCGGGTTGACTCCATTCCATTCCACTCCATTACATTACATTCCATTATATTCCATTCCATTCCATTCGATTCCGTTCGATTCCATTCCATTCCATTCCATTCCATTCCATTCCATTCGATTCCATTCCATTCCATTCCATTCCATTCCATTCCATTCCAATCCATTCCATTCTACTCGGGTTGATTCAATTCCATTCCATTCCATTCCATTCCATTCCATTCCATTCCATTCCTTTCGATTCCATTCCTTTCGATTCCATTCCATTCCATTCCATTCCATTCCATTCCGTTCTACTCGGGTTGATTCCACTCCATTCCATTCCATTCCATTCCATTCCATTCCATTCCATTCCTTTCCATTCCAACCCATTCCGTTCTACTCGGGTTGATTCCATTCCATTCCATTCCATTCCATTCCATTCCATTCGATTCCATTCCATTCCATTCCATTCCATTCCATTCCATTCCATTCCACTCGGGTGCATTCCATTCCATTCCATTCCATTCCATTCCATTCCATTCCATTCCGTTCTGCTCAGGTTGATTTCCATTCCATTCCATTCCATTCCATTCCATTCCATTCCATTCCATTCCATTCCATTCCATTCCATTCCATTCCGTTCTACTCGGCTTGAATCCATTGAGTTCCGTTCCGTTCCGTTCCGTCCCGACACGTCCCGTCCCGTCCCGTCCCGTCCCGTCCCGTCCCGTGCCGTTTTACTCGGGTTGATTCCTTTCCATTCCGTTCCGCTCGTTTCCGTTACGTTCCATTCCGTTCCACGCGGGTTGGTTCAATTCCATTCTATTCTATTCTATTCCTTTCCCTTCCATTCCATTCCATTCCATTCCATTCTACTCGGGTTGATTCCATGCCATTCCGTTCCGCTCCATTCCGTTCCACGCGGGTTGGTTCAATTCCATTCTATTCTATTCTATTCCTTTCCCTTCCCTTCCATTCCATTCCATTCCATTCTACTCGGGTTGATTCCATGCCATTCCGTTCCGTTCCATTCCGTCCCATCCCGACCCGTCCCATCCCGTCCCGTCCCGTCCCATCCCGTTCCGTTCCACATGGGTTGATTCAATTCCTTTCGGTTACATTGAATTCCATTCCATTCCATTCTACTCGGATTGATTCCATTCCATTCCATTCCATTCCATTCCATTCCATTCCATTCCATTTCATTCCATTCCATTCCATTCCATTGCGTTCCATTCGATTCGATTCCATTCCATTCCTTTCCATTCCATTCCAATCCATTCCATTCTACTTGGGTTGATTCCATTCCATTCCATTCCATTCCATTCCATTCCATTCCATTCCATTCCATTCCATTCCACTCGATTCCATTCCATTCCATTCCATTCCATTCCAATCCATTCCATTCTACTCGGGTGGATTCCATTCCATTCCATTCCATTCCATTCCATTCCATTCCATTCCATTCCATTCCATTCCATTCCATTCCATTACATTCCATTCGGTTCCATTCCATTCCATTCCATTCCATTCCATTCCATTCCATTCCATTCCATTCCATTCCGTTCTAATCGGGTTGATTCCATTCTATTCCATTCCATTCCATTCCATTCCATTCAATTCCATTCCATTCCATTCCATTCCATTCCATTCTATTCCATTCCATTCTACTCCATTGAATTCCATTCCATTCCATTCTATTCCATTCCATTCCATTCCTTTCCATTCCATTTAGTTCTACTCGGGTTGATTCCATTCCATTCCATTCCATTCCTTTCCATTCCATTCCAATCCATTCCATTCCATTCCTTTCCATTCCATTCCATTCCAATCCATTCCATTCTACTCGGGTTGACTCCATTCCATTCCATTCCATTACATTACATTCCATTATATTCCATTCCATTCCATTCGATTCCGTTCGATTCCACTCCATTCCATTCCATTCCATTCCATTCCATTCCATTCCATTCGATTCCATTCCATTCCATTCTATTCCATTCCATTCCATTCCATTCCATTCCATTCCATTCCAATCCATTCCATTCTACTCGGGTTGATTCAATTCCTTTCCATTCCATTCCATTCCATTCCATTCCATTCCATTCCATTCCATTCCTTTCGATTCCATTCCATTCCATTCCATTCCATTCCATTCCATTCCATTCCATTCCATTCCATTCCATTCCATTCCGTTCTACTCGGGTTCATTCCATTCCATTCCATTCCATTCCATTCCATTCCAACCCATTCCGTTCTACTCGGGTTGATTCCATTCCATTCCATTGAATTCCATTCCATTCCATTCCATTCCATTCCATTCCATTCGATTCCATTCCATTCTACTCCATTGAATTCCATTCCATTAAATTCTATTCCATTCCATTCCATTCCTTTCCATTCCCTTTAGTTCTACTCGGGTTGATTCCATTCCATTCCATTCCATTCCTTTCCATTCCATTCCAATCCATTCCATTCTACTTGGGTTGATTCCATTCCATTCCATTCCATTCCATTCCATTCCATTCCATTCCATTCCATTCCATTCCACTCGATTCCATTCCATTCCATTCCATTCCATTCCAATCCATTCCATTCTACTCGGGTGGATTCCATTCCATTCCATTCCATTCCATTCCATTCCATTCCATTCCATTCCATTCCATTACATTCCATTCGGTTCCATTCCATTCCATTCCATTCCATTCCATTCCATTCCATTCCATTCCGTTCTAATCGGGTTGATTCCATTCTATTCCATTCCATTCCATTCCATTCCATTCAATTCCATTCCATTCCATTCCATTCCATTCCATTCTATTCCATTCCATTCTACTCCATTGAATTCCATTCCATTCCATTCTATTCCATTCCATTCCATTCCTTTCCATTCCATTTAGTTCTACTCGGGTTGATTCCATTCCATTCCATTCCATTCCTTTCCATTCCATTCCAATCCATTCCATTCCATTCCTTTCCATTCCATTCCATTCCAATCCATTCCATTCTACTCGGGTTGACTCCATTCCATTCCATTCCATTACATTACATTCCATTATATTCCATTCCATTCCATTCGATTCCGTTCGATTCCACTCCATTCCATTCCATTCCATTCCATTCCATTCCATTCCATTCGATTCCATTCCATTCCATTCTATTCCATTCCATTCCATTCCATTCCATTCCATTCCATTCCAATCCATTCCATTCTACTCGGGTTGATTCAATTCCTTTCCATTCCATTCCATTCCATTCCATTCCATTCCATTCCATTCCATTCCTTTCGATTCCATTCCATTCCATTCCATTCCATTCCATTCCATTCCATTCCATTCCATTCCATTCCATTCCGTTCTACTCGGGTTCATTCCATTCCATTCCATTCCATTCCATTCCATTCCAACCCATTCCGTTCTACTCGGGTTGATTCCATTCCATTCCATTGAATTCCATTCCATTCCATTCCATTCCATTCCATTCCATTCCATTCGATTCCATTCCATTCTACTCCATTGAATTCCATTCCATTAAATTCTATTCCATTCCATTCCATTCCTTTCCATTCCCTTTAGTTCTACTCGGGTTGATTCCATTCCATTCCATTCCATTCCTTTCCATTCCATTCCAATCCATTCCATTCCATTCCTTTCCATTCCATTCCATTCCAATCCATTCCATTCTACTCGGGTTGACTCCATTCCATTCCATTCCATTACATTACATTCCATTATATTCCATTCCATTCCATTCGATTCCGTTCGATTCCACTCCATTCCATTCCATTCCATTCCATTCCATTCCATTCCATTCGATTCCATTCCATTCCATTCGATTCCATTCCATTCCATTCCATTCCATTCCATTCCAATCCATTCCATTCTACTCGGGTTGATTCAATTCCATTCCATTCCATTCCATTCCATTCCATTCCATTCCATTCCATTCCTTTCGATTCCATTCCATTCCATTCCATTCCATTCCATTCCATTCCATTCCATTCCATTCCATTCCATTCCATTCCGTTCTACTCGGGTTGATTCCATTCCATTCCATTCCATTCCATTCCATTCCATTCCATTCCATTCCATTCCATTCCATTCCTTTCCATTCCAACCCATTCCGTTCTACTCGGGTTGATTCCATTCCATTCCATTGAATTCCATTCCATTCCATTCCATTCCATTCCATTCCATTCCATTCGATTCCATTCCATTCCATTCCATTCCAAACCATTCCATTCTACTCGGGTTCATTCCATTCCATTCCATTCCATTCCATTCCATTCCATTCCATTCCACTCGGGTGCATTCCATTCCATTCCATTCCATTCCATTCCATTCCATTCCATTCCATTCCGTTCTGCTCAGGTTGATTTCCATTCCATTCTATTCCATTCCATTCCATTCCATTCCATTCCATTCCATTCCATTCCATTCCATTCCATTCCATTCCATTCCATTCCATTCCATTCCATTCCGTTCTACTCGGCTTGAATCCATTGAGTTCCGTTCCGTTCCGTTCCGTCCCGACACGTCCCGTCCAGTCCCGTCCCGTGCCGTTTTACTCGGGTTGATTCCTTTGCATTCCGTTCCGCTCGTTTCCGTTACGTTCCATTCCGTTCCACGCGGGTTGGTTCAATTCCATTCTATTCTATTCTATTCCTTTCCCTTCCATTCCATTCCATTCCATTCCATTCTACTCGGGTTGATTCCATGCCATTCCGTTCCGCTCCATTCCGTTCCACGCGGGTTGGTTCAATTCCATTCTATTCTATTCTATTCCTTTCCCTTCCATTCCTTTCCATTCCATTTAGTTCTACTCGGGTTGATTCCATTCCATTCCATTCCATTCCTTTCCATTCCATTCCAATCCATTCCATTCCATTACTTTCCATTCCATTCCATTCCAATCCATTCCATTCTACTCGGGTTGACTCCATTCCATTCCACTCCATTACATTACATTCCATTATATTCCATTCCATTCTATTCGATTCCGTTCGATTCCATTCCATTCCATTCCATTCCATTCCATTCCATTCCATTCCATTCGATTCCATTCCATTCCATTCCATTCCATTCCATTCCAATCCATTCCATTCTACTCGGGTTGATTCAATTCCATTCCATTCCATTCCATTCCATTCCATTCCATTCCATTCCATTCCATTCCTTTCGATTCCATTCCTTTCCATTCCATTCCATTCCATTCCATTCCATTCCATTCCGTTCTACTCGGGTTGATTCCACTCCATTCCATTCCATTCCATTCCATTCCATTCCATTCCATTCCTTTCCATTCCAACCCATTCCGTTCTACTCGGGTTGATTCCATTCCATTCCATGGAATTCCATTCCATTCCATTCCATTCCATTCCATTCCATTCGATTCCATTCCATTCCATTCCATTCCATTCCAATCCATTCCATTCCACTCGGGTTCATTCCATTCCATTCCATTCCATTCCATTCCATTCCATTCCATTCCATTCCATTCCACTCGGGTGCATTCCATTCCATTCCATTCCATTCCATTCCATTCCATTCCGTTCTGCTCAGGTTGATTTCCATTCCATTCCATTCCATTCCATTCCATTCCATTCCATTCCATTCCATTCCATTCCATTCCATTCCATTCCATTCCATTCCATTCCATTCCATTCCGTTCTACTCGGCTTGAATCCATTGAGTTCCGATCCGTTCCGTTCCGTCCCGACACGTCCCGTCCCGTCCCGTCCCGTCCCGTCCCGTCCCGTGCCGTTTTACTCGGGTTGATTCCTTTCCATTCCGTTCCGCTCGTTTCCGTTACGTTCCATTCCGTTCCACGCGGGTTGGTTCAATTCCATTCTATTCTATTCTATTCCTTTCCCTTCCATTCCATTCCATTCCATTCCATTCTACTCGGGTTGATTCCATGCCATTCCGTTCCGCTCCATTCCGTTCCACGCGGGTTGGTTCAATTCCATTCTATTCTATTCTATTCCTTTCCCTTCCCTTCCATTCCATTCCATTCCATTCTACTCGGGTTGATTCCATGCCATTCCGTTCCGTTCCATTCCGTCCCATCCCGACCCGTCCCATCCCGTCCCGTCCCGTCCCATCCCGTTCCGTTCCACATGGGTTGATTCAATTCCTTTCGGTTACATTGAATTCCATTCCATTCCATTCTACTCGGATTGATTCCATTCCATTCCATTCCATTCCATTCCATTCCATTCCATTCCATTTCATTCCATTCCATTCCATTCCATTGCGTTCCATTCGATTCGATTCCATTCCATTCCTTTCCATTCCATTCCAATCCATTCCATTCTACTTGGGTTGATTCCATTCCATTCCATTCCATTCCATTCCATTCCATTCCATTCCATTCCATTCCATTCCACTCGATTCCATTCCATTCCATTCCATTCCATTCCAATCCATTCCATTCTACTCGGGTGGATTCCATTCCATTCCATTCCTTTCCATTCCATTCCATTCCATTCCATTACATTCCATTCGGTTCCATTCCATTCCATTCCATTCCATTCCATTCCATTCCATTCCATTCCATTCCGTTCTAATCGGGTTGATTCCATTCTATTCCATTCCATTCCATTCCATTCCATTCCATTCCATTCCATTCCATTCCATTCCATTCTATTCCATTCCATTCTACTCCATTGAGTTCCATTCCATTCCATTCTATTCCATTCCATTCCATTCCTTTCCATTCCATTTAGTTCTACTCGGGTTGATTCCATTCCATTCCATTCCATTCCTTTCCATTCCATTCCAATCCATTCCATTCTACTCGGGTTGACTCCATTCCATTCCATTCCATTACATTACATTCCATTATATTCCATTCCATTCCATTCGATTCCGTTCGATTCCACTCCATTCCATTCCATTCCATTCCATTCCATTCCATTCCATTCCATTCGATTCCATTCCATTCCATTCTATTCCATTCCATTCCATTCCATTCCATTCCATTCCATTCCATTCCATTCCAATCCATTCCATTCTACTCGGGTTGATTCAATTCCTTTCCATTCCATTCCATTCCATTCCATTCCATTCCATTCCATTCCATTCCTTTCGATTCCATTCCATTCCATTCCATTCCATTCCATTCCATTCCATTCCATTCCATTCCATTCCATTCCATTCCGTTCTACTCGGGTTGATTCCATTCCATTCCATTCCATTCCATTCCATTCCATTCCATTCCAACCCATTCCGTTCTACTCGGGTTGATTCCATTCCATTCCATTGAATTCCATTCCATTCCATTCCATTCCATTCCATTCCATTCCATTCGATTCCATTCCATTCTACTCCATTGAATTCCATTCCATTAAATTCTATTCCATTCCATTCCATTCCTTTCCATTCCCTTTAGTTCTACTCGGGTTGATTCCATTCCATTCCATTCCATTCCTTTCCATTCCATTCCAATCCATTCCATTCCATTCCTTTCCATTCCATTCCATTCCAATCCATTCCATTCTACTCGGGTTGACTCCATTCCATTCCATTCCATTACATTACATTCCATTATATTCCATTCCATTCCATTCGATTCCGTTCGATTCCACTCCATTCCATTCCATTCCATTCCATTCCATTCCATTCCATTCCATTCGATTCCATTCCATTCCATTCGATTCCATTCCATTCCATTCCATTCCATTCCATTCCATTCCATTCCATTCCAATCCATTCCATTCTACTCGGGTTGATTCAATTCCATTCCATTCCATTCCATTCCATTCCATTCCATTCCATTCCATTCCTTTCGATTCCATTCCATTCCATTCCATTCCATTCCATTCCATTCCATTCCATTCCATTCCATTCCATTCCGTTCTACTCGGGTTGATTCCATTCCATTCCATTCCATTCCATTCCATTCCATTCCATTCCATTCCATTCCATTCCATTCCATTCCTTTCCATTCCAACCCATTCCGTTCTACTCGGGTTGATTCCATTCCATTCCATTGAATTCCATTCCATTCCATTCCATTCCATTCCATTCCATTCCATTCCATTCCATTCCATTCCATTCCATTCCATTCCATTCCAAACCATTCCATTCTACTCGGGTTCATTCCATTCCATTCCATTCCATTCCATTCCATTCCATTCCATTCCACTCGGGTGCATTCCATTCCATTCCATTCCATTCCATTCCATTCCATTCCATTCCATTCCGTTCTGCTCAGGTTGATTTCCATTCCATTCTATTCCATTCCATTCCATTCCATTCCATTCCGTTCCATTCCATTCCATTCCATTCCATTCCATTCCATTCCATTCCATTCCATTCCGTTCTACTCGGCTTGAATCCATTGAGTTCCGTTCCGTTCCGTTCCGTCCCGACACGTCCCGTCCAGTCCCGTCCCGTGCCGTTTTACTCGGGTTGATTCCTTTGCATTCCGTTCCGCTCGTTTCCGTTACGTTCCATTCCGTTCCACGCGGGTTGGTTCAATTCCATTCTATTCTATTCTATTCCTTTCCCTTCCATTCCATTCCATTCCATTCCATTCTACTCGGGTTGATTCCATGCCATTCCGTTCCGCTCCATTCCGTTCCACGCGGGTTGGTTCAATTCCATTCTATTCTATTCTATTCCTTTCCCTTCCATTCCATTCCATTCCATTCCATTCTACTCGGGTTGATTCCATGCCATTCCGTTCCGTTCCATTCCGTCCCATCCCGACCCGTCCCATCCCGTCCCGTCCCGTCCCATCCCGTTCCGTTCCACATGGGTTGATTCAATTCCTTTCGGTTACATTGAATTCCATTCCATTCCATTCTACTCGGATTGATTCCATTCCATTCCATTCCATTCCATTCCATACAATTCCATTCCATTCCATTTCATTGCATGCCATTCCATTCCATTTCTTTCGATTCCATTCGTTTCCATTCCATTCCATTCCATTCCAATCCATTCCATTCTACTCGGGTTGATTCCATTCCATTCCATTCCATTCCATTCCATTCCATTCCATTCCATTCCATTCCATTCCACTCGATTCCATTCCATTCCTTTCCATTCCATTCCAATCCATTCCATTCTACTCGGGTGGATTCCATTCCATTCCATTCCATTCCATTCCATTCCATTCCATTCCATTCCATTCCATTCCATTCCATTCCATTCGATTCCATTCCATTCCATTCCATTCCATTCCATTCCATTCCATTCCGTTCTAGTCGGGTTGATTCCATTCTATTCCATTCCATTCCATTCCATTCCATTCCATTCCATTCCATGCCATTCCATTCTATTCCATTCCATTCTACTCCATTGAATTCCATTCCATTCCATTCAATTCCATTCCATTCCATTCCTTTCCATTCCATTTAGTTCTACTCGGGTTGACTCCATTCCATTCCATTCCATTCCATTCCATTCCATTCCATTCCATTCCATTCCATTCCATTACTTTCCATTCCATTCCATTCCAATCCATTCCATTCTACTCGGGTTGACTCCATTCCATTCAATTCCATTCCATTCCATTCCATTCCATTCCATTCGATTCCATTCCATTCCATTCGATTCCATTCCATTCCATTGCATTCCATTCCATTCCATTCCATTCCAATCCATTCCTTTCTACTCTGGTTGATTCCATTCCATTCCATTCCATTCCATTCCATTCCATTCCATTCCAGTCCATTCCGTTCTACTCGGGTTGATTCCACTCCATTCCATTCCATTCCATTCCATTCCATTCCATTCCATTCCATTCCATTCCTTTCCATTCCAACCCATTCCGTTCTACTCGGGTTGATTCCATTCCATTCCATTCCATTCCGTTCCATTCCATTCCATTCCATTCCATTCCATTCCATTCGATTCCATTCCATTCCATTCCATTCCAAACCATTCCATTCTACACGGGTTCATCATTCCATTCCATTCCATTCCATTCCATTCCATTCCACTTGGGTTCATTCCATTCCATTCCATTCCATTGCATTCCATTCCATTCCATTCCACTCGGGTGCATTCCATTCCATTCCATTCCATTCCATTCCATTCCATTCCATTCCATTCCATTCCATTCCATTCCATTCCATTCGATTCCATTCCATTCCATTCCATTCCATTCCATTCCATTCCATTCCATTCCATTCCGTTCTACTCGGCTTGAGTCCATTGAGTTCCGTTCCGTTCCGTTCCGTCCCGACACGTCCCGTCCCGTCCCGTCCCGTGCCGTTTTACTCGGGTTGATTCCTTTCCATTCCGTTCCGCTCGTTTCCGTTACGTTCCATTCCGTTCCACGCGGGTTGGTTCAATTCCATTCTATTCTATTCTATTCCTTTCCCTTCCATTCCATTCCATTCCATTCCATTCTACTCGGGTTGATTCCATGCCATTCCGTTCCGCTCCATTCCGTTCCACGCGGGTTGGTTCAATTCCATTCTATTCTATTCTATTCCTTTCCCTTCCATTCCATTCCATTCCATTCCATTCTACTCGGGTTGATTCCATGCCATTCCGTTCCGTTCCATTCCGTCCCATCCCGACCCGTCCCATCCCGTCCCGTCCTGTCCCATCCCGTTCTGTTCCACATGGGTTGATTCAATTCCTTTCGGTTACATTGAATTCCATTCCATTCCATTCTACTCGGATTGATTCCATTCCATTCCATTCCATTCCATTCCATTCCATTCGATTCCATTCCATTCCATTCCATTCCATTCCATTCCATTCCATTCCATTGCGTTCCATTCAATTCGATTCCATTCCATTCCATTCCATTCCATTCCAATCCATTCCATTCTACTTGGGTTGATTCCATTCCATTCCATTCCATTCCATTCGATTCCATTCAATTCCATTCCATTCCATTCCATTCCATTCCATTCCATTCCATTCCATTCCATTCCATTCCATTCCATTCCATTCTGTTCTACTCGGGTTGATTCCACTCCATTCCATTCCATTCTATTCCATTCCATTCCATTCAATTCCATTCTATTCCATTCGATTCCATTCCATTCCATTTCATTTTATTCCATTCCATTCCATTCCATTCCATTCCATTCCATTCCATTCCATTCCATTCCATTCCATTCCATTCCATTCCGTTCTACTCGGGTTGATTCCACTCCATTCCATTCCATTCCATTCCATTCCATTCCATTCCATTCCACTCGGGTTGATCATTCCATTCCATTCCATTCAATTCCATTCCATTCCATTCCATTCCATTCCATTCCACTCGGGCTCATTCCATTCCATTCCATTCAATTCCATTCCATTCCATTCCATTCCATTCCGTTCCATTCCATTCCGTTCTACTCGGTTTGATTTCCATTCAATTCCATTCCATTCCATTCCATTCCATTCCATTCCATTCCATTCCATTCCATTCCATTCCTTTCCATTTACTCCATTCCGTTCTACTCGGGTTGATTCCATTGAGTTTGGTTCCGTTCCGTTCCGTCCCATCCCGTCCCGTCCCGTCCCGTCCCGTGCCGTTTTACTCGGGTTGATTCCTTTCCATTCCGTTCCGCTCGTTTCCGTTGCGTTCCATTCCGTTCCACGCGGGTTGGTTCAATTCCATTCTATTCTATTCTATTCCTTTCCATTCCATTCCATTCCATTCCATTCCATTCCATTCTACTCGGGTTGATTCCATGCCATTCCGTTCCGTTCCATTCCGTCACATCTCGACCCGTCCCATCACGTCCCGTCCCGTCCGATCCCGTTCCGTTCCACATGGGTTGATTCAATTCCTTTCGGTTACATTGAATTCCATTCTATTCCATTCTACTCGGATTGATTCCATTCCATTCCATTCCATTCCATTCCATTCCATTCCATTCCATTCCATTCCATTCCATTCCATTCGATTCCATTCCATTCCTTTCCATTCCAATCCATTCCATTCTACTCGGGTTGATTCCATTCTATTCCATTCCATTCCATTCCATTCCATTCCATTCCATTCCATTCCATTCCATTCCATTCCATTCCATTCCATTCCATTCCATTCTACTCGGGTTGATTCCATTCTATTCCATTCCATTCCGTTCGATTCCATTTGATTCCATTCGATTCCATTCCATTCCATTCCATTCCCTTCCATTCCATTCTATTCCATTGAATTCCATTCCATTCCATTCCATTCCATTCCATTCCATTCCGTTCTACTCTGATTGATTCCATTAAATTCCATTCCATTCCATTCCATTCCATTCCATTCCATTCCATTCCATTCCATTCCATTCCATTCCATTCCATTCCATTCCAATACATTCCATTCTACTCTGGTTGATTCCATTCCATTCCATTCCATTCCATTCCATTCGTCTCCATTCGATTCCATTCGATTCCATTCCATTCCATTCCATGGAATTCCATTCCATTCCATTCCATTCCATTCCATTCCATTCCATTCCATTCCATTCCATTCCATTCCATTCCATTCCATTCAGTTCTACTCGGGTTGATTCCATTCCATTCCTTTCCATTCCATTCCATTCCATTCCATTCCATTCCACTCCATTCCATTCGATTCCATTCGATTCCATTCCATTCCATTCCATTCCATTCCATTCCAATCCATTCCATTCTACTCGGGTTGATTCCATTCCATTCCATTCCATTCCATTCCATTCCATTCCATTCCATTCCATTGCATTCCATTCGATTCCATTAGATTCCATTCCATTCCATTCCATTCCATTCCATTCCATTCCATTCCATTCCGTTCCACTCGGGTTGATTCCATTCTATTCCATTCCATTCCATTCTATTCCAATCGATATCATTCGAATCCATTCCATCCCATTCCATTCCATTCCATTCCATTCCGTTCTACTCGGGTTGATTCCATTCCATTCCATTTCATTCCATTCCATTCCATTCCATTCCATTCCATTCCATTCGATTCCATTCCATTCCATTCCATTCCATTCCGTTCTAGTCGGGTTGATTCCATTCTATTCCATTCCATTCCATTCCATTCCATTCCATTCCATTCCATTCCATTCCATTCTACTCCATTGAATTCCATTCCATTCCACTCAATTCCATTCCATTCCATTCCTTTCCATTCCATTTAGTTCTACTCGGGTTGATTCCATTCCATTCCATTCCATTCCATTCCATTCCATTCCATTCCATTCCATTCCATTCCATTACTTTCCATTCCATTGCATTCCAATCCATTCCATTCTACTCGGGTTGACTCCATTCCATTCCATTCCATTCCATTCCATTCCATTCCATTCCATTATATTCCATTCTATTCCATTCGATTCCGTTCGATTCCATTCCATTCCATTCCATTCCATTCCATTCCATTCCATTCCATTCCATTCCACTCCCTTCCATTCCATTCGATTCCATTCCATTCCATTCCATTCCATTCCATTCCATTCCATTCCATTCCATTCCATTCCATTTACTCCATTCCGTTCTACTCGGGTTGATTCCATTGAGTTTGGTTCCGTCCCGTCCCGTCCCGTCCCGTCCCGTCCCGTCCCGTCCCGTGCCGTTTTACTCAGGTTGATTCCTTTCCATTCCGTTCCGCTCGTTTCAGTTACGTTCCATTCCTTTCCACGCGGGTTGGTTCAGTTCCATTCTATTGTATTCTATTCCTTTCCCTTCCATTCAATTCCATTCCATTCCATTATACTCGGGTTGATTCCATGCCATTCCGTTCCGTTCCATTCCGTCCCATTCCGACCCGTCCCATCCCGTCCCGACCCGTCCCATCCCGTTCCAATCCACATGGGTTGATTCAATTCCTTTCGGTTACATTGAACTCCATTCCATTCCATTCTTCTCGGATTGATTCCATTCCATTCCATTCCATTCCATTCCATTCCATTCCATTCCAATCCATTCCATTCTACTCGGGTTGATTCCATTCTATGCCATTCCATTCCATTCCATTCCATTCCATTCCATTCCATTCCATTTCATTCCATTCCATTCCATTCCATTCCATTCCATTCCATTCGATTCCATTCCATTCCATTCCATTCCATTCCATTCCATTCCATTCCATTCCGTTCTACTCGGCTTGAGTCCATTGAGTTCCGTTCCGTTCCGTTCCGTCCCGACACGTCCCGTCCCGTCCCGTCCCGTGCCGTTTTACTCGGGTTGATTCCTTTCCATTCTGTTCCGCTCGTTTCCGTTACGTTCCATTCCGTTCCACGCGGGTTGGTTCAATTCCATTCTATTCTATTCTATTCCTTTCCCTTCCATTCCATTCCATTCCATTCCATTCTACTCGGGTTGATTCCATGCCATTCCGTTCCGTTCCATTCCGTCCCATCCCGACCCGTCCCATCCCGTCCCGTCCTGTCCCATCCCGTTCTGTTCCACATGGGTTGATTCAATTCCTTTCGGTTACATTGAATTCCATTCCATTCCATTCTACTCGGATTGATTCCATTCCATTCCATTCCATTCCATTCCATTCCATTCCATTCGATTCCATTCCATTCTATTCCATTCCATTCCATTCCATTCCATTGCGTTCCATTCAATTCGATTCCATTCCATTCCATTCCATTCCATTCCAATCCATTCCATTCTACTTGGGTTGATTCCATTCCATTCCATTCCATTCCATTCGATTCCATTCAATTCCATTCCATTCCATTCCATTCCATTCCATTCCATTCCATTCCATTCCATTCCATTCCATTCCATTCCATTCCATTCCATTCTGTTCTACTCGGGTTGATTCCACTCCATTCCATTCCATTCCATTCCATTCCATTCCATTCCATTCCATTCCATTCCACTCGGGTTGATCATTCCATTCCATTCCATTCAATTCCATTCCATTCCATTCCATTCCATTCCATTCCACTCGGGCTCATTCCATTCCATTCTATTCAATTCCATTCCATTCCATTCCATTCCATTCCGTTCCATTCCATTCCGTTCTACTCGGTTTGATTTCCATTCAATTCCATTCCATTCCATTCCATTCCATTCCATTCCATTCCATTCCATTCCATTCCATTCCATTCCTTTCCATTTACTCCATTCCGTTCTACTCGGGTTGATTCCATTGAGTTTGGTTCCGTTCCGTTCCGTCCCATCCCGTCCCGTCCCGTCCCGTCCCGTGCCGTTTTACTCGGGTTGATTCCTTTCCATTCCGTTCCGCTCGTTTCCGTTGCGTTCCATTGCGTTCCACGCGGGTTGGTTCAATTCCATTCTATTCTATTCTATTCCTTTCCATTCCATTCCATTCCATTCCATTCCATTCTACTCGGGTTGATTCCATGCCATTCCGTTCCGTTCCATTCCGTCCCATCTCGACCCGTCCCATCACGTCCCGTCCCGTCCGATCCCGTTCCGTTCCACATGGGTTGATTCAATTCCTTTCGGTTACATTGAATTCCATTCCATTCCATTCTACTCGGATTGATTCCATTCCATTCCATTCCATTCCATTCCATTCCATTCCATTCCATTCCATTCGATTCCATTCCATTCCTTTCCATTCCAATCCATTCCATTCTACTCGGGTTGATTCCATTCTATTCCATTCCATTCCATTCCATTCCATTCCATTCCATTCCATTCCATTCCATTCCATTCCATTCCATTCCATTCCATTCTACTCGGGTTGATTCCATTCTATTCCATTCCATTCCGTTCGATTCCATTTGATTCCATTCGATTCCATTCCATTCCATTCCATTCCCTTCCATTCCATTCTATTCCATTGAATTCCATTCCATTCCATTCCATTCCATTCCATTCCATTCCGTTCTACTCTGATTGATTCCATTAAATTCCATTCCATTCCATTCCATTCCATTCCATTCCATTCCATTCCATTCCATTCCATTCCATTCCATTCCATTCCATTCCATTCGTCTCCATTCGATTCCATTCGATTCCATTCCATTCCATTCCATGGAATTCCATTCCATTCGATTCCATTCCATTCCATTCCATTCCATTCCATTCCATTCCATTCCATTCCATTCCATTCCATTCCATTCAGTTCTACTCGGGTTGATTCCATTCCATTCCTTTCCATTCCATTCCATTCCATTCCATTCCATTCCACTCTATTCCACTCTATTCCATTCGATTCCATTCGATTCCATTCCATTCCATTCCATTCCATTCCATTCCAATCCATTCCATTCTACTCGGGTTGATTCCATTCCATTCCATTCCATTCCATTCCATTCCATTCCATTCCATTCCATTCCATTGCATTCCATTCGATTCCATTAGACTCCATTCCATTCCATTCCATTCCATTCCATTCCATTCCATTCCATTCCGTTCCACTCGGGTTGATTCCATTCTATTCCATTCCATTCCATTCTATTCCATTCGATATCATTCGAATCCATTCCATCCCATTCCATTCCATTCCATTCCATTCCGTTCTACTCGGGTTGATTCCATTCCATTCCATTTCATTCCATTCCATTCCATTCCATTCCATTCGATTCCATTCCATTCCATTCCATTCCATTCCGTTCTAGTCGGGTTGATTCCATTCTATTCCATTCCATTCCATTCCATTCCATTCCATTCCATTCCATTCCATTCCATTCTACTCCATTGAATTCCATTCCATTCCACTCAATTCCATTCCATTCCATTCCTTTCCATTCCATTTAGTTCTACTCGGGTTGATTCCATTCCATTCCATTCCATTCCATTCCATTCCATTTCATTCCATTCCATTCCATTCCATTACTTTCCATTCCATTGCATTCCAGTCCATTCCATTCTACTCGGGTTGACTCCATTCCATTCCATTCCATTCCATTCCATTCCATTCCATTCCATTCCATTATATTCCATTCTATTCCATTCGATTCCGTTCGATTCCATTCCATTCCATTCCATTCCATTCCATTCCATTCGATTCCATTCCATTCCCTTCCATTCCATTCCATTCCATTCCATTCCATTCCATTCCATTCCATTCCATTCCATTCCATTCCATTTACTCCATTCCGTTCTACTCGGGTTGATTCCATTGAGTTTGGTTCCGTCCCGTCCCGTCCCGTCCCGTCCCGTCCCGTGCCGTTTTACTCAGGTTGATTCCTTTCCATTCCGTTCCGCTCGTTTCAGTTACGTTCCATTCCGTTCCACGCGGGTTGGTTCAGTTCCATTCTATTGTATTCTATTCCTTTCCCTTCCATTCAATTCCATTCCATTCCATTATACTCGGGTTGATTCCATGCCATTCCGTTCCGTTCCATTCCGTCCCATTCCGACCCGTCCCATCCCGTCCCGACCCGTCCCATCCCGTTCCAATCCACATGGGTTGATTCAATTCCTTTCGGTTACATTGAACTCCATTCCATTCCATTCTTCTCGGATTGATTCCATTCCATTCCATTCCATTCCATTCCATTCCATTCCAATCCATTCCATTCTACTCGCGTTGATTCCATTCTATGCCATTCCATTCCATTCCATTCCATTCCATTCCATTCCATTCCATTCCATTTCATTCCATTCCATTCCATTCCATTCCATTCCATTCCATTCCATTCGATTCCATTCCATTCCATTCCATTCCATTCCATTCCATTCCATTCCATTCCATTCCGTTCTACTCGGGTTGATTCCATTCTATTCCATTCCATTCCGATCGATTCCATTTGATTCAATTCGATTCCATTCCATTCCATTCCATTCCCTTCCATTCCATTCTATTCCATTGAATTCCATTCCATTCCATTCCATTCCATTCCATTCCATTCCATTCCGTTCTACTCTGATTGATTCCATTCCATTCCATTCCATTCCATTCCATTCCATTCCATTCCAATACATTCCATTCTTCTCTGGTTGATTCCATTCCATTCCATTCCATTCCATTCCATTCGTCTCCATTCGATTCCATTCCATTCCATTCCATTCCATTCCATTCCATTCCATTCCATTCCATTCCATTCGTCTCCATTCGATTCCATTCCATTCCATTCCATTCCATTCCATTCCGTTCCATTCCATTCCATTCCATTCCATTCCATTCCATTCCATTCCATTCCATTCCATTCCATTCCGTTCGATTCCATTACATTCCATTCCAATCCAATCCATTCCGTTCTACTCGGGTTGATTCCATTCCATTCCATTCCATTCCATTCGATTCCATTCCATTCTATTCCATTGAATTCCATTCCATTCCATTCCATTCCGTTCCATTCCATTCCATTCCATTCCATTCCATTCCATTCCATTCCATTCCATTCCATTCCGTTCTACTCGGGTTGATTCCATTCCATTCCATTCCATTCCAATCCATTCCATTCCATTCCGTTCTACTCGGGTTGATTCCATTCCATTCCATTTCATTCCATTCCATTCCATTCCATTCCATTCGATTCCATTCGATTCCATTCCATTCCAATCCATTCCATTCTACTCGGGTTGATTCCATTCCATTCCATTCCATTCCATTCCATTCCATTCCATTCCATTCCTTTCCATTCCATTCGATTCCACTCGATTCCATTCCATTCTTTCCATTCCATTCCAATGCATTCCATTCTACTCGGGTGGATTCCATTCCGTTCCATTCCATTCCATTCCATTCCATTCCATTCCATTCCATTCCACTCCATTCGATTCCATTCCATTCCATTCCATTCCATTCCATTCCATTCCATTCCATTCCGTTCTAGTCGGGTTGATTCCATTCTATTCCATTCCATTCCATTCCATTCCATTCCATTCCATTCCATTCCATTCCATTCCATTCTATTCCATTCCATTCTACTCCATTGAATTCCATTCCATTCCATTCTATTCCATTCCATTCCATTCCTTTCCATTCCATTTAGTTCTACTCGGGTTGATTCCATTCCATTCCATTCCATTCCATTCCATTCCATTCCATTCCATTCCATTCCATTCCATTACTTTCCATTCCATTCCATTCCAATCCATTCCATTCTACTCGGGTTGACTCCATTCCATTCCGTTCCATTCCATTCCATTCCATTCCATTCCATTCCATTCCATTCCATTATAATCCATTCCATTCCATTCAATTCCCTTCGATTCCATTCCATTCCATTCCATTCCATTCCATTCCATTCAATTCCATTCGATTCCATTCGATTCCATTCCATTCCATTCCATTCCAATCCATTCCATTCTACTCGGGTTGATTCCATTCCATTCCATTCCATTCCATTCCATTCCATTCCATTCCATTCCATTCTATCCCTTTCGATTCCATTCCATTCCATTAAATTCCATTCCATTCCATTCCATTCCATTCCATTCCATTCCCTTCCATTGCATTCCATTCCGTTCCATTCCATTCCATTCCATTCCATTCTAGTCGGGTTGATTCCACTCAATTCCATTCCATTCCATTCCATACCATTCCATTCGATTCCATTCCATTCCATTCCATTCCATTCCATTCCATTCCATTCCAATCCATTCCATTCTACTCGGGTTGATTCCATTCCATTCCATTCCATTCCATTCCATTCCATTCCATTCCATTCCATTCCATTGCATTCCATTCGATTCCATTAGACTCCATTCCATTCCATTCCATTCCATTCCATTCCATTCCATTCCATTCCGTTCCCCTCGGGTTGATTCCATTCTATTCCATTCCATTCCATTCTATTCCATTCGATATCATTCGAATCCATTCCATCCCATTCCATTCCATTCCATTCCATTCCGTTCTACTCGGGTTGATTCCATTCCATTCCATTTCATTCCATTCCATTCCATTCCATTCCATTCGATTCCATTCCATTCCATTCCATTCCATTCCGTTCTAGTCGGGTTGATTCCATTCTATTCCATTCCATTCCATTCCATTCCATTCCATTCCATTCCATTCCATTCCATTCTACTCCATTGAATTCCATTCCATTCCACTCAATTCCATTCCATTCCATTCCTTTCCATTCCATTTAGTTCTACTCGGGTTGATTCCATTCCATTCCATTCCATTCCATTCCATTCCATTTCATTCCATTCCATTCCATTCCATTACTTTCCATTCCATTGCATTCCAGTCCATTCCATTCTACTCGGGTTGACTCCATTCCATTCCATTCCATTCCATTCCATTCCATTCCATTCCATTCCATTATATTCCATTCTATTCCATTCGATTCCGTTCGATTCCATTCCATTCCATTCCATTCCATTCCATTCCATTCCATTCGATTCCATTCCATTCCCTTCCATTCCATTCCATTCCATTCCATTCCATTCCATTCCATTCCATTCCATTCCATTTACTCCATTCCGTTCTACTCGGGTTGATTCCATTGAGTTTGGTTCCGTCCCGTCCCGTCCCGTCCCGTCCCGTCCCGTGCCGTTTTACTCAGGTTGATTCCTTTCCATTCCGTTCCGCTCGTTTCAGTTACGTTCCATTCCGTTCCACGCGGGTTGGTTCAGTTCCATTCTATTGTATTCTATTCCTTTCCCTTCCATTCAATTCCATTCCATTCCATTATACTCGGGTTGATTCCATGCCATTCCGTTCCGTTCCATTCCGTCCCATTCCGACCCGTCCCATCCCGTCCCGACCCGTCCCATCCCGTTCCAATCCACATGGGTTGATTCAATTCCTTTCGGTTACATTGAACTCCATTCCATTCCATTCTTCTCGGATTGATTCCATTCCATTCCATTCCATTCCATTCCATTCCATTCCAATCCATTCCATTCTACTCGCGTTGATTCCATTCTATGCCATTCCATTCCATTCCATTCCATTCCATTCCATTCCATTCCATTCCATTTCATTCCATTCCATTCCATTCCATTCCATTCCATTCCATTCCATTCGATTCCATTCCATTCCATTCCATTCCATTCCATTCCATTCCATTCCATTCCATTCCGTTCTACTCTGATTGATTCCATTCCATTCCATTCCATTCCATTCCATTCCATTCCATTCCATTCCATTCCATTCCATTCCATTCCAATACATTCCATTCTTCTCTGGTTGATTCCATTCCATTCCATTCCATTCCATTCCATTCGTCTCCATTCGATTCCATTCCATTCCATTCCATTCCATTCCATTCCATTCCATTCGTCTCCATTCGATTCCATTCCATTCCATTCCATTCCATTCCATTCCGTTCCATTCCATTCCATTCCATTCCATTCCATTCCATTCCATTCCATTCCATTCCGTTCGATTCCATTACATTCCATTCCAATCCAATCCATTCCGTTCTACTCGGGTTGATTCCATTCCATTCCATTCCATTCCATTCGATTCCATTCCATTCTATTCCATTGAATTCCATTCCATTCCATTCCATTCCGTTCCATTCCATTCCATTCCATTCCATTCCATTCCATTCCATTCCATTCCATTCCGTTCTACTCGGGTTGATTCCATTCCATTCCATTCCATTCCAATCCATTCCATTCCATTCCGTTCTACTCGGGTTGATTCCATTCCATTCCATTTCATTCCATTCCATTCCATTCCATTCCATTCGATTCCATTCGATTCCATTCCATTCCAATCCATTCCATTCTACTCGGGTTGATTCCATTCCATTCCATTCCATTCCATTCCATTCCATTCCATTCCTTTCCATTCCATTCGATTCCACTCGATTCCATTCCATTCTTTCCATTCCATTCCAATGCATTCCATTCTACTCGGGTGGATTCCATTCCGTTCCATTCCATTCCATTCCATTCCATTCCATTCCATTCCATTCCACTCCATTCGATTCCATTCCATTCCATTCCATTCCATTCCATTCCATTCCATTCCATTCCGTTCTAGTC
This sequence comes from Gorilla gorilla gorilla, assembly GCF_029281585.2. Lineage (NCBI taxonomy): Eukaryota > Metazoa > Chordata > Mammalia > Primates > Hominidae > Gorilla > Gorilla gorilla. Next base: position 6,531,048 of record NC_073241.2, read on the forward strand.
GGGTTGATTCCATTCTATTCCATTCCATTCCATTCCATTCCATTCCATTCCATTCCATTCCATTCCATTCCATTCTATTCCATTCCATTCTACTCCATTGAATTCCATTCCATTCCATTCTATTCCATTCCATTCCATTCCTTTCCATTCCATTTAGTTCTACTCGGGTTGATTCCATTCCATTCCATTCCATTCCATTCCATTCGATTCCGTTCCATTCCATTCCATTCCATTACTTTCCATTCCATTCCATTCCAATCCATTCCATTCTACTCGGGTTGACTCCATTCCATTCCGTTCCATTCCATTCCATTCCATTCCATTCCATTCCATTCCATTCCATTATAATCCATTCCATTCCATTCAATTCCCTTCGATTCCATTCCATTCCATTCCATTCCATTCCATTCCATTCAATTCCATTCGATTCCATTCGATTCCATTCCATTCCATTCCATTCCAATCCATTCCATTCTACTCAGGTTGATTCCATTCCATTCCATTCCATTCCATTCCATTCCATTCCATTCCATTCCATTCCATTCCATTCTATCCCTTTCGATTCCATTCCATTCCATTAAATTCCATTCCATTCCATTCCATTCCATTCCATTCCATTCCCTTCCATTGCATTCCATTCCGTTCCATTCCATTCCATTCCATTCCATTCTAGTCGGGTTGATTCCACTCAATTCCATTCCATTCCATTCCATACCATTCCATTCGATTCCATTCCATTCCATTCCATTCCATTCCATTCCATTCCATTCCATTCCATTCCATTCCATTCTAGTCGGGTTGATTCCATTCTATTCCATTCCATTCCATTCCATTCCATTCCATTCCATTCCATTCCATTCCATTCCATTCTATTCCATTCCATTCTACTCCATTGAATTCCATTCCATTCCATTCAATTCCATTCCATTCCATCCCTTTCCATTCCATTTAGTTCTACTCGGGTTGATTCCATTCCATTCCATTCCATTCCATTCCATTCCATTCCATTCCATTCAATTGCATTCCATTCCGTTACTTTCCATTCCATTCCATTCCAATCCATTCCATTCTACTCGGGTTGACTCCATTCCATTCCATTCCTTTCCATTCCATTATATTCCATTCTATTCCATTCGATTCCGTTCGATTCCATTCCATTCCATTCCATTGCATTCCATTCCATTCCATTCCGTTCTACTCGGGTTGATTCCCTTCCATTCCTTTCCATTCCATTCCATTCCATTCCATTCCATTCCATTCCATTCCATTCCCTTCCATTCCATTCCATTCCAATCCATTCCATTCTACTCGGGTTGATTCCATTCCATTCCATTGCATTCGACTCCATTCGATTCCATTCGATTCCATTCCATTCCATTCCGTTCCATTCCATTCCATTCCATTCCATTCTATTCCATTGAATTCCATTCCATTCCATTCCATTCCACTCCATTCCATTCCATTCCATTCCATTCCATTCCATTCCGTTCTACTCTGGTTGATTCCATTCCATTCCATTCCATTCCATTCCATTCCATTCCATTCCATTCCATTCCATTCCATTCCATTCCAATCTATTCCATTCTATTCAATTCGATTCCATTCGATTCCATTCAATTCCATTCAATTCCATTCCATTCCATTCCAATCCATTCCATTCTACTCGGGTTGATTCCATTCCATTCCATTCCATTCCATTCCATTCCATTCCATTCCACTCCATTCCAATCCATTCCATTCCATTCGATTCCATTCGATTCCATTCCATTCCATTCCATTCCATTCCATTCTTTCCATTCCATTCCATTCCATTCCAATCTATTCCATTCGATTCCATTCGATTCCATTCCATTCCATTCCATTCCATTCCATTCCATTCCATTCCATTCCATTCTATTCCATTCCATTCCATTCCATTCCATTCCATTCCATTCCATTCCAATCCATTCCCTTCCGTTCTATTCGGGTTGATTCCATTCCATTCCATTCCATTCCATTCCATTCCATTCCATTCCATTCCATTCCATTCCATTGCATTCCATTCGATTCCATTCGATTCCATTCCATTCCATTCCATTCCATTCCATTCCATTCCATTCCATTCCATTCCATTCCATTCTATTCCATTCCTTTCCATTCCATTCCATTCTATTCCATTCCATTCCATTCCGTTCCACTCGGGTTGATTCCATTCTATTCCATTCCATTCCATTCGATTCCATTCGATATCATTCGATTCCATTCCATTCCATTCCATTCCATTCCATTCCATTCCATTCCATTCCATTCCATTCCATTCTATTCCATTCCATTCCATTCCATTCCATTCTATTCCATTCCATTCCATTCCGTTCTACTCTGGTTGATTCCATTCCATTCCATTTCATTCCATTCCATTCCATTCCATTCCATTCCATTCGATTCCATTCGATTCCATTCCATTCCATTCCATTCCAATCCATTCCATTGTACTCGGGTTGATTCCATTCCATTCCATTCCATTCCATTCCATTCCATTCCATTCCATTCCATTCCACTCGATTCCATTCCTTTCCATTCCATTCTATTCCAATCCATTGCATTCTACTCGGGTGGATTCCATTCCATTCCATTCCTTTCCATTCCATTCCATTCCATTACATTACATTCCATTCGGTTCCATTCCATTCCATTCCATTCCATTCCATTCCATTCCATTCCATTCCATTCCATTCCATTCCATTCCGTTCTAATCGGGTTGATTCCATTCTATTCCATTCCATTCCATTCCATTCCATTCCATTCCATTCGATTCCATTCCATTCCATTCCATTCTATTCCATTCAATTCTACTCCATTGAATTCCATTACATTCCATTCTATTCCATTCCATTCCATTCCTTTCCATTCCATTTAGTTCTACTCGGGTTGATTCCATTCCATTCCATTCCATTCCTTTCCATTCCATTCCAATCCATTCCATTCCATTACTTACCATTCCATTCCATTCCAATCCATTCCATTCTACTCGGGTTGACTCCATTCCATTCCATTCAATTACATTACATTACATTATATTCCATTCCATTCCATTCGATTCCGTTCGATTCCATTCCATTCCATTCCATTCCATTCCATTCCAATCCATTCCATTCTACTCGGGTTGATTCCATTCCATTCCATTCCATTCCATCCCATTCCAATCCATTCCATTCCATTCCGTTCTACTCGGGTTGATTCCATTCCATTCCATTTCATTCCATTCCATTCCATTCCATTCCATTACATTCCATTCGATTCCATTCGATTCCATTCCATTCCATTCCATTCCAATCCATTCCATTCTACTCGGGTTGATTCCATTCCATTCCATTCCATTCCATTCCATTCCATTCCATTCCATTCCATTCCATTCCATTCCACTCGATTCCATTCCATTCTTTCCATTCCATTCCAATCCATTCCACTCTACTCGGGTGGATTCCATTCCGTTCCATTCCATTCCATTCCATTCCATTCCATTCCATTCCATTCCACTCCATTCGATTCCATTCCATTCCATTCCATTCCATGCCATTCCATTCCATTCCATTCCATTCCATTCCGTTCTAGTCGGGTTGATTCCATTCTATTCCATTCCATTCCATTCCCTTCCATTCCATTCCATTCCATTCCATTCCATTCCATTCCATTCCATTCTATTCCATTCCGTTCTACTCCATTGAATTCCATTCCATTCCATTCTATTCCTTTCCATTCCATTCCTTTCCATTCCATTTAGTTCTACTCGGGTTGATTCCATTCCATTCCATTCCATTCCATTCCATTCCATTCCATTCCATTCCATTCCATTACTTTCCATTCCATTCCATTCCAATCCATTCCATTCTACTCGGGTTGACTCCATTCCATTCCGTTCCATTCCATTCCATTCCATTCCATTCCATTCCATTATAATCCATTCCTTACCATTCGATTCCGTTCGATTCCATTCCATTCCATTCCATTCCATTCCATTCAATTCCATTCGATTCCATTCGATTCCATTCCATTCCATTCCATTCCAATCCATTCCATTCTACTCGGGTTGATTCCATTCCATTCCATTCCATTCCATTCCATTCCATTCCATTCCATTCCGTTCCATTCCATTCCATTCCATTCTACTCGGGTTGATTCCATGCCATTCCGTTCCGCTCCATTCCGTTCCACGCGGGTTGGTTCAATTCCATTCTATTCTATTCTATTCCTTTCCCTTCCCTTCCATTCCATTCCATTCCATTCTACTCGGGTTGATTCCATGCCATTCCGTTCCGTTCCATTCCGTCCCATCCCGACCCGTCCCATCCCGTCCCGTCCCGTCCCATCCCGTTCCGTTCCACATGGGTTGATTCAATTCCTTTCGGTTACATTGAATTCCATTCCATTCCATTCTACTCGGATTGATTCCATTCCATTCCATTCCATTCCATTCCATTCCATTCCATTCCATTTCATTCCATTCCATTCCATTCCATTGCGTTCCATTCGATTCGATTCCATTCCATTCCTTTCCATTCCATTCCAATCCATTCCATTCTACTTGGGTTGATTCCATTCCATTCCATTCCATTCCATTCCATTCCATTCCATTCCATTCCATTCCATTCCACTCGATTCCATTCCATTCCATTCCATTCCATTCCAATCCATTCCATTCTACTCGGGTGGATTCCATTCCATTCCATTCCTTTCCATTCCATTCCATTCCATTCCATTCCATTACATTCCATTCGGTTCCATTCCATTCCATTCCATTCCATTCCATTCCATTCCATTCCATTCCATTCCATTCCATTCCGTTCTAATCGGGTTGATTCCATTCTATTCCATTCCATTCCATTCCATTCCATTCCATTCCATTCCATTCCATTCCATTCTATTCCATTCCATTCTACTCCATTGAATTCCATTCCATTCCATTCTATTCCATTCCATTCCATTCCTTTCCATTCCATTTAGTTCTACTCGGGTTGATTCCATTCCATTCCATTCCATTCCTTTCCATTCCATTCCATTCCATTCCATTCCAATCCATTCCATTCTACTCGGGTTGACTCCATTCCATTCCATTCCATTACATTACATTCCATTATATTCCATTCCATTCCATTCGATTCCGTTCGATTCCACTCCATTCCATTCCATTCCATTCCATTCCATTCCATTCCATTCCATTCGATTCCATTCCATTCCATTCTATTCCATTCCATTCCATTCCATTCCATTCCATTCCATTCCATTCCATTCCAATCCATTCCATTCTACTCGGGTTGATTCAATTCCTTTCCATTCCATTCCATTCCATTCCATTCCATTCCATTCCATTCCATTCCTTTCGATTCCATTCCATTCCATTCCATTCCATTCCATTCCATTCCATTCCATTCCATTCCATTCCATTCCATTCCATTCCGTTCTACTCGGGTTGATTCCATTCCATTCCATTCCATTCCATTCCATTCCATTCCATTCCAACCCATTCCGTTCTACTCGGGTTGATTCCATTCCATTCCATTGAATTCCATTCCATTCCATTCCATTCCATTCCATTCCATTCGATTCCATTCCATTCTACTCCATTGAATTCCATTCCATTAAATTCTATTCCATTCCATTCCATTCCTTTCCATTCCCTTTAGTTCTACTCGGGTTGATTCCATTCCATTCCATTCCATTCCTTTCCATTCCATTCCAATCCATTCCATTCCATTCCTTTCCATTCCATTCCATTCCAATCCATTCCATTCTACTCGGGTTGACTCCATTCCATTCCATTCCATTACATTACATTCCATTATATTCCATTCCATTCCATTCGATTCCGTTCGATTCCACTCCATTCCATTCCATTCCATTCCATTCCATTCCATTCCATTCGATTCCATTCCATTCCATTCGATTCCATTCCATTCCATTCCATTCCATTCCATTCCATTCCATTCCATTCCAATCCATTCCATTCTACTCGGGTTGATTCAATTCCATTCCATTCCATTCCATTCCATTCCATTCCATTCCATTCCATTCCTTTCGATTCCATTCCATTCCATTCCATTCCATTCCATTCCATTCCATTCCATTCCATTCCATTCCATTCCGTTCTACTCGGGTTGATTCCATTCCATTCCATTCCATTCCATTCCATTCCATTCCATTCCATTCCATTCCATTCCATTCCATTCCTTTCCATTCCAACCCATTCCGTTCTACTCGGGTTGATTCCATTCCATTCCATTGAATTCCATTGAATTCCATTCCATTCCATTCCATTCCATTCCATTCCATTCCATTCCATTCCATTCCAAACCATTCCATTCTACTCGGGTTCATTCCATTCCATTCCATTCCATTCCATTCCATTCCATTCCATTCCACTCGGGTGCATTCCATTCCATTCCATTCCATTCCATTCCATTCCATTCCATTCCATTCCGTTCTGCTCAGGTTGATTTCCATTCCATTCTATTCCATTCCATTCCATTCCATTCCATTCCGTTCCATTCCATTCCATTCCATTCCATTCCATTCCATTCCATTCCATTCCATTCCATTCCATTCCATTCCATTCCATTCCATTCCGTTCTACTCGGCTTGAATCCATTGAGTTCCGTTCCGTTCCGTTCCGTCCCGACACGTCCCGTCCAGTCCCGTCCCGTGCCGTTTTACTCGGGTTGATTCCTTTGCATTCCGTTCCGCTCGTTTCCGTTACGTTCCATTCCGTTCCACGCGGGTTGGTTCAATTCCATTCTATTCTATTCTATTCCTTTCCCTTCCATTCCATTCCATTCCATTCCATTCTACTCGGGTTGATTCCATGCCATTCCGTTCCGCTCCATTCCGTTCCACGCGGGTTGGTTCAATTCCATTCTATTCTATTCTATTCCTTTCCCTTCCATTCCATTCCATTCCATTCCATTCTACTCGGGTTGATTCCATGCCATTCCGTTCCGTTCCATTCCGTCCCATCCCGACCCGTCCCATCCCGTCCCGTCCCGTCCCATCCCGTTCCGTTCCACATGGGTTGATTCAATTCCTTTCGGTTACATTGAATTCCATTCCATTCCATTCTACTCGGATTGATTCCATTCCATTCCATTCCATTCCATTCCATACAATTCCATTCCATTCCATTTCATTGCATGCCATTCCATTCCATTTCTTTCGATTCCATTCGTTTCCATTCCATTCCATTCCATTCCAATCCATTCCATTCTACTCGGGTTGATTCCATTCCATTCCATTCCATTCCATTCCATTCCATTCCATTCCATTCCATTCCACTCGATTCCATTCCATTCCTTTCCATTCCATTCCAATCCATTCCATTCTACTCGGGTGGATTCCATTCCATTCCATTCCATTCCATTCCATTCCATTCCATTCCATTCCATTCCATTCCATTCGATTCCATTCCATTCCATTCCATTCCATTCCATTCCATTCCATTCCGTTCTAGTCGGGTTGATTCCATTCTATTCCATTCCATTCCATTCCATTCCATTCCATTCCATTCCATGCCATTCCATTCTATTCCATTCCATTCTACTCCATTGAATTCCATTCCATTCCATTCAATTCCATTCCATTCCATTCCTTTCCATTCCATTTAGTTCTACTCGGGTTGACTCCATTCCATTCCATTCCATTCCATTCCATTCCATTCCATTCCATTCCATTCCATTCCATTACTTTCCATTCCATTCCATTCCAATCCATTCCATTCTACTCGGGTTGACTCCATTCCATTCAATTCCATTCCATTCCATTCCATTCCATTCCATTCGATTCCATTCCATTCCATTCGATTCCATTCCATTCCATTGCATTCCATTCCATTCCATTCCATTCCAATCCATTCCTTTCTACTCTGGTTGATTCCATTCCATTCCATTCCATTCCATTCCATTCCATTCCATTCCATTCCATTCCGTTCTACTCGGGTTGATTCCACTCCATTCCATTCCATTCCATTCCATTCCATTCCATTCCATTCCATTCCTTTCCATTCCAACCCATTCCGTTCTACTCGGGTTGATTCCATTCCATTCCATTCCATTCCGTTCCATTCCATTCCATTCCATTCCATTCCATTCCATTCGATTCCATTCCATTCCATTCCATTCCAAACCATTCCATTCTACACGGGTTCATCATTCCATTCCATTCCATTCCATTCCATTCCATTCCACTTGGGTTCATTCCATTCCATTCCATTCCATTGCATTCCATTCCATTCCATTCCACTCGGGAGCATTCCATTCCATTCCATTCCATTCGATTCCATTCCATTCCATTCCATTCCATTCCATTCCATTCCATTCCATTCCATTCCGTTCTACTCGGCTTGAGTCCATTGAGTTCCGTTCCGTTCCGTTCCGTCCCGACACGTCCCGTCCCGTCCCGTCCCGTGCCGTTTTACTCGGGTTGATTCCTTTCCATTCCGTTCCGCTCGTTTCCGTTACGTTCCATTCTGTTCCACGCGGGTTGGTTCAATTCCATTCTATTCTATTCTATTCCTTTCCCTTCCATTCCATTCCATTCCATTCCATTCTACTCGGGTTGATTCCATGCCATTCCGTTCCGCTCCATTCCGTTCCACGCGGGTTGGTTCAATTCCATTCTATTCTATTCTATTCCTTTCCCTTCCATTCCATTCCATTCCATTCCATTCTACTCGGGTTGATTCCATGCCATTCCGTTCCGTTCCATTCCGTCCCATCCCGACCCGTCCCATCCCGTCCCGTCCTGTCCCATCCCGTTCTGTTCCACATGGGTTGATTCAATTCCTTTCGGTTACATTGAATTCCATTCCATTCCATTCTACTCGGATTGATTCCATTCCATTCCATTCCATTCCATTCCATTCCATTCGATTCCATTCCATTCCATTCCATTCCATTCCATTCCATTCCATTCCATTGCGTTCCATTCAATTCGATTCCATTCCATTCCATTCCATTCCATTCCAATCCATTCCATTCTACTTGGGTTGATTCCATTCCATTCCATTCCATTCCATTCGATTCCATTCAATTCCATTCCATTCCATTCCATTCCATTCCATTCCATTCCATTCCATTCCATTCCATTCCATTCCATTCCATTCCATTCTGTTCTACTCGGGTTGATTCCACTCCATTCCATTCCATTCTATTCCATTCCATTCCATTCAATTCCTTTCTATTCCATTCGATTCCATTCCATTCCATTTCATTTTATTCCATTCCATTCCATTCCATTCCATTCCATTCCATTCCATTCCATTCCATTCCATTCCATTCCATTCCATTCCATTCCATTCCGTTCTACTCGGGTTGATTCCACTCCATTCCATTCCATTCCATTCCATTCCATTCCATTCCATTCCATTCCACTCGGGTTGATCATTCCATTCCATTCCATTCAATTCCATTCCATTCCATTCCATTCCATTCCATTCCACTCGGGCTCATTCCATTCCATTCCATTCAATTCCATTCCATTCCATTCCATTCCATTCCGTTCCATTCCATTCCGTTCTACTCGGTTTGATTTCCATTCAATTCCATTCCATTCCATTCCATTCCATTCCATTCCATTCCATTCCATTCCATTCCATTCCATTCCTTTCCATTTACTCCATTCCGTTCTACTCGGGTTGATTCCATTGAGTTTGGTTCCGTTCCGTTCCGTCCCATCCCGTCCCGTCCCGTCCCGTCCCGTGCCGTTTTACTCGGGTTGATTCCTTTCCATTCCGTTCCGCTCGTTTCCGTTGCGTTCCATTCCGTTCCACGCGGGTTGGTTCAATTCCATTCTATTCTATTCTATTCCTTTCCATTCCATTCCATTCCATTCCATTCCATTCCATTCTACTCGGGTTGATTCCATGCCATTCCGTTCCGTTCCATTCCGTCCCATCTCGACCCGTCCCATCACGTCCCGTCCCGTCCGATCCCGTTCCGTTCCACATGGGTTGATTCAATTCCTTTCGGTTACATTGAATTCCATTCTATTCCATTCTACTCGGATTGATTCCATTCCATTCCATTCCATTCCATTCCATTCCATTCCATTCCATTCCATTCCATTCGATTCCATTCCATTCCTTTCCATTCCAATCCATTCCATTCTACTCGGGTTGATTCCATTCTATTCCATTCCATTCCATTCCATTCCATTCCATTCCATTCCATTCCATTCCATTCCATTCCATTCCATTCTACTCGGGTTGATTCCATTCTATTCCATTCCATTCCGTTCGATTCCATTTGATTCCATTCGATTCCATTCCATTCCATTCCATTCCCTTCCATTCCATTCTATTCCATTGAATTCCATTCCATTCCATTCCATTCCATTCCATTCCATTCCGTTCTACTCTGATTGATTCCATTAAATTCCATTCCATTCCATTCCATTCCATTCCATTCCATTCCATTCCATTCCATTCCATTCCATTCCATTCCATTCCAATACATTCCATTCTACTCTGGTTGATTCCATTCCATTCCATTCCATTCCATTCCATTCGTCTCCATTCGATTCCATTCGATTCCATTCCATTCCATTCCATGGAATTCCATTCCATTCCATTCCATTCCATTCCATTCCATTCCATTCCATTCCATTCCATTCCATTCCATTCCATTCCATTCAGTTCTACTCGGGTTGATTCCATTCCATTCCTTTCCATTCCATTCCATTCCATTCCATTCCATTCCACTCCATTCCATTCGATTCCATTCGATTCCATTCCATTCCATTCCATTCCATTCCATTCCAATCCATTCCATTCTACTCGGGTTGATTCCATTCCATTCCATTCCATTCCATTCCATTCCATTCCATTCCATTCCATTGCATTCCATTCGATTCCATTAGATTCCATTCCATTCCATTCCATTCCATTCCATTCCATTCCATTCCATTCCGTTCCACTCGGGTTGATTCCATTCTATTCCATTCCATTCCATTCTATTCCAATCGATATCATTCGAATCCATTCCATCCCATTCCATTCCATTCCATTCCATTCCGTTCTACTCGGGTTGATTCCATTCCATTCCATTTCATTCCATTCCATTCCATTCCATTCCATTCCATTCCATTACATTCCATTCGGTTCCATTCCATTCCATTCCATTCCATTCCATTCCATTCCATTCCATTCCATTCCATTCCGTTCTAATCGGGTTGATTCCATTCTATTCCATTCCATTCCATTCCATTCCATTCCATTCCATTCCATTCCATTCCATTCTATTCCATTCCATTCTACTCCATTGAATTCCATTCCATTCCATTCTATTCCATTCCATTCCATTCCTTTCCATTCCATTTAGTTCTACTCGGGTTGATTCCATTCCATTCCATTCCATTCCTTTCCATTCCATTCCATTCCATTCCATTCCAATCCATTCCATTCTACTCGGGTTGACTCCATTCCATTCCATTCCATTACATTACATTCCATTATATTCCATTCCATTCCATTCGATTCCGTTCGATTCCACTCCATTCCATTCCATTCCATTCCATTCCATTCCATTCCATTCCATTCGATTCCATTCCATTCCATTCTATTCCATTCCATTCCATTCCATTCCATTCCATTCCATTCCATTCCATTCCAATCCATTCCATTCTACTCGGGTTGATTCAATTCCTTTCCATTCCATTCCATTCCATTCCATTCCATTCCATTCCATTCCATTCCTTTCGATTCCATTCCATTCCATTCCATTCCATTCCATTCCATTCCATTCCATTCCATTCCATTCCATTCCATTCCATTCCGTTCTACTCGGGTTGATTCCATTCCATTCCATTCCATTCCATTCCATTCCATTCCATTCCAACCCATTCCGTTCTACTCGGGTTGATTCCATTCCATTCCATTGAATTCCATTCCATTCCATTCCATTCCATTCCATTCCATTCGATTCCATTCCATTCTACTCCATTGAATTCCATTCCATTAAATTCTATTCCATTCCATTCCATTCCTTTCCATTCCCTTTAGTTCTACTCGGGTTGATTCCATTCCATTCCATTCCATTCCTTTCCATTCCATTCCAATCCATTCCATTCCATTCCTTTCCATTCCATTCCATTCCAATCCATTCCATTCTACTCGGGTTGACTCCATTCCATTCCATTCCATTACATTACATTCCATTATATTCCATTCCATTCCATTCGATTCCGTTCGATTCCACTCCATTCCATTCCATTCCATTCCATTCCATTCCATTCCATTCCATTCCATTCCATTCCATTCGATTCCATTCCATTCCATTCCATTCCATTCCATTCCATTCCATTCCATTCCAATCCATTCCATTCTACTCGGGTTGATTCAATTCCATTCCATTCCATTCCATTCCATTCCATTCCATTCCATTCCATTCCTTTCGATTCCATTCCATTCCATTCCATTCCATTCCATTCCATTCCATTCCATTCCATTCCATTCCATTCCGTTCTACTCGGGTTGATTCCATTCCATTCCATTCCATTCCATTCCATTCCATTCCATTCCATTCCATTCCATTCCATTCCATTCCTTTCCATTCCAACCCATTCCGTTCTACTCGGGTTGATTCCATTCCATTCCATTGAATTCCATTGAATTCCATTCCATTCCATTCCATTCCATTCCATTCCATTCCATTCCATTCCAAACCATTCCATTCTACTCGGGTTCATTCCATTCCATTCCATTCCATTCCATTCCATTCCATTCCATTCCACTCGGGTGCATTCCATTCCATTCCATTCCATTCCATTCCATTCCATTCCATTCCATTCCGTTCTGCTCAGGTTGATTTCCATTCCATTCTATTCCATTCCATTCCATTCCATTCCATTCCGTTCCATTCCATTCCATTCCATTCCATTCCATTCCATTCCATTCCATTCCATTCCATTCCATTCCATTCCATTCCATTCCATTCCGTTCTACTCGGCTTGAATCCATTGAGTTCCGTTCCGTTCCGTTCCGTCCCGACACGTCCCGTCCAGTCCCGTCCCGTGCCGTTTTACTCGGGTTGATTCCTTTGCATTCCGTTCCGCTCGTTTCCGTTACGTTCCATTCCGTTCCACGCGGGTTGGTTCAATTCCATTCTATTCTATTCTATTCCTTTCCCTTCCATTCCATTCCATTCCATTCCATTCTACTCGGGTTGATTCCATGCCATTCCGTTCCGCTCCATTCCGTTCCACGCGGGTTGGTTCAATTCCATTCTATTCTATTCTATTCCTTTCCCTTCCATTCCATTCCATTCCATTCCATTCTACTCGGGTTGATTCCATGCCATTCCGTTCCGTTCCATTCCGTCCCATCCCGACCCGTCCCATCCCGTCCCGTCCCGTCCCATCCCGTTCCGTTCCACATGGGTTGATTCAATTCCTTTCGGTTACATTGAATTCCATTCCATTCCATTCTACTCGGATTGATTCCATTCCATTCCATTCCATTCCATTCCATACAATTCCATTCCATTCCATTTCATTGCATGCCATTCCATTCCATTTCTTTCGATTCCATTCGTTTCCATTCCATTCCATTCCATTCCAATCCATTCCATTCTACTCGGGTTGATTCCATTCCATTCCATTCCATTCCATTCCATTCCATTCCATTCCATTCCATTCCACTCGATTCCATTCCATTCCTTTCCATTCCATTCCAATCCATTCCATTCTACTCGGGTGGATTCCATTCCATTCCATTCCATTCCATTCCATTCCATTCCATTCCATTCCATTCCATTCCATTCGATTCCATTCCATTCCATTCCATTCCATTCCATTCCATTCCATTCCGTTCTAGTCGGGTTGATTCCATTCTATTCCATTCCATTCCATTCCATTCCATTCCATTCCATTCCATGCCATTCCATTCTATTCCATTCCATTCTACTCCATTGAATTCCATTCCATTCCATTCAATTCCATTCCATTCCATTCCTTTCCATTCCATTTAGTTCTACTCGGGTTGACTCCATTCCATTCCATTCCATTCCATTCCATTCCATTCCATTCCATTCCATTCCATTCCATTACTTTCCATTCCATTCCATTCCAATCCATTCCATTCTACTCGGGTTGACTCCATTCCATTCAATTCCATTCCATTCCATTCCATTCCATTCCATTCGATTCCATTCCATTCCATTCGATTCCATTCCATTCCATTGCATTCCATTCCATTCCATTCCATTCCAATCCATTCCTTTCTACTCTGGTTGATTCCATTCCATTCCATTCCATTCCATTCCATTCCATTCCATTCCATTCCATTCCGTTCTACTCGGGTTGATTCCACTCCATTCCATTCCATTCCATTCCATTCCATTCCATTCCATTCCATTCCTTTCCATTCCAACCCATTCCGTTCTACTCGGGTTGATTCCATTCCATTCCATTCCATTCCGTTCCATTCCATTCCATTCCATTCCATTCCATTCCATTCGATTCCATTCCATTCCATTCCATTCCAAACCATTCCATTCTACACGGGTTCATCATTCCATTCCATTCCATTCCATTCCATTCCATTCCACTTGGGTTCATTCCATTCCATTCCATTCCATTGCATTCCATTCCATTCCATTCCACTCGGGAGCATTCCATTCCATTCCATTCCATTCCATTCCATTCCATTCCATTCCATTCCATTCCATTCCATTCCATTCCATTCCATTCCATTCGATTCCATTCCATTCCATTCCATTCCATTCCATTCCATTCCATTCCATTCCATTCCGTTCTACTCGGCTTGAGTCCATTGAGTTCCGTTCCGTTCCGTTCCGTCCCGACACGTCCCGTCCCGTCCCGTCCCGTGCCGTTTTACTCGGGTTGATTCCTTTCCATTCCGTTCCGCTCGTTTCCGTTACGTTCCATTCTGTTCCACGCGGGTTGGTTCAATTCCATTCTATTCTATTCTATTCCTTTCCCTTCCATTCCATTCCATTCCATTCCATTCTACTCGGGTTGATTCCATGCCATTCCGTTCCGCTCCATTCCGTTCCACGCGGGTTGGTTCAATTCCATTCTATTCTATTCTATTCCTTTCCCTTCCATTCCATTCCATTCCATTCCATTCTACTCGGGTTGATTCCATGCCATTCCGTTCCGTTCCATTCCGTCCCATCCCGACCCGTCCCATCCCGTCCCGTCCTGTCCCATCCCGTTCTGTTCCACATGGGTTGATTCAATTCCTTTCGGTTACATTGAATTCCATTCCATTCCATTCTACTCGGATTGATTCCATTCCATTCCATTCCATTCCATTCCATTCCATTCGATTCCATTCCATTCCATTCCATTCCATTCCATTCCATTCCATTCCATTGCGTTCCATTCAATTCGATTCCATTCCATTCCATTCCATTCCATTCCAATCCATTCCATTCTACTTGGGTTGATTCCATTCCATTCCATTCCATTCCATTCGATTCCATTCAATTCCATTCCATTCCATTCCATTCCATTCCATTCCATTCCATTCCATTCCATTCCATTCCATTCCATTCCATTCCATTCCATTCCATTCCATTCCATTCCATTCCATTCTGTTCTACTCGGGTTGATTCCACTCCATTCCATTCCATTCTATTCCATTCCATTCCATTCAATTCCTTTCTATTCCATTCGATTCCATTCCATTCCATTTCATTTTATTCCATTCCATTCCATTCCATTCCATTCCATTCCATTCCATTCCATTCCATTCCATTCCATTCCATTCCATTCCATTCCGTTCTACTCGGGTTGATTCCACTCCATTCCATTCCATTCCATTCCATTCCATTCCATTCCATTCCACTCGGGTTGATCATTCCATTCCATTCCATTCAATTCCATTCCATTCCATTCCATTCCATTCCATTCCACTCGGGCTCATTCCATTCCATTCCATTCAATTCCATTCCATTCCATTCCATTCCATTCCGTTCCATTCCATTCCGTTCTACTCGGTTTGATTTCCATTCAATTCCATTCCATTCCATTCCATTCCATTCCATTCCATTCCATTCCATTCCATTCCACTCCATTCCATTCCTTTCCATTTACTCCATTCCGTTCTACTCGGGTTGATTCCATTGAGTTTGGTTCCGTTCCGTTCTGTCCCATCCCGTCCCGTCCCGTCCCGTCCCGTGCCGTTTTACTCGGGTTGATTCCTTTCCATTCCGTTCCGCTCGTTTCCGTTGCGTTCCATTCCGTTCCACGCGGGTTGGTTCAATTCCATTCTATTCTATTCTATTCCTTTCCATTCCATTCCATTCCATTCCATTCCATTCCATTCTACTCGGGTTGATTCCATGCCATTCCGTTCCGTTCCATTCCGTCCCATCTCGACCCGTCCCATCACGTCCCGTCCCGTCCGATCCCGTTCCGTTCCACATGGGTTGATTCAATTCCTTTCGGTTACATTGAATTCCATTCTATTCCATTCTACTCGGATTGATTCCATTCCATTCCATTCCATTCCATTCCATTCCATTCCATTCCATTCCATTCCATTCGATTCCATTCCATTCCTTTCCATTCCAATCCATTCCATTCTACTCGGGTTGATTCCATTCTATTCCATTCCATTCCATTCCATTCCATTCCATTCCATTCCATTCCATTCCATTCCATTCCATTCCATTCCATTCTACTCGGGTTGATTCCATTCTATTCCATTCCATTCCGTTCGATTCCATTTGATTCCATTCGATTCCATTCCATTCCATTCCATTCCCTTCCATTCCATTCTATTCCATTGAATTCCATTCCATTCCATTCCATTCCATTCCATTCCATTCCGTTCTACTCTGATTGATTCCATTAAATTCCATTCCATTCCATTCCATTCCATTCCATTCCATTCCATTCCATTCCATTCCATTCCATTCCATTCCATTCCAATACATTCCATTCTACTCTGGTTGATTCCATTCCATTCCATTCCATTCCATTCCATTCGTCTCCATTCGATTCCATTCGATTCCATTCCATTCCATTCCATGGAATTCCATTCCATTCCATTCCATTCCATTCCATTCCATTCCATTCCATTCCATTCCATTCCATTCCATTCCATTCCATTCAGTTCTACTCGGGTTGATTCCATTCCATTCCTTTCCATTCCATTCCATTCCATTCCATTCCATTCCACTCCATTCCATTCGATTCCATTCGATTCCATTCCATTCCATTCCATTCCATTCCATTCCAATCCATTCCATTCTACTCGGGTTGATTCCATTCCATTCCATTCCATTCCATTCCATTCCATTCCATTCCATTCCATTGCATTCCATTCGATTCCATTAGATTCCATTCCATTCCATTCCATTCCATTCCATTCCATTCCATTCCATTCCGTTCCACTCGGGTTGATTCCATTCTATTCCATTCCATTCCATTCTATTCCAATCGATATCATTCGAATCCATTCCATCCCATTCCATTCCATTCCATTCCATTCCGTTCTACTCGGGTTGATTCCATTCCATTCCATTTCATTCCATTCCATTCCATTCCATTCCATTCCATTCCATTCGATTCCATTCCATTCCATTCCATTCCATTCCGTTCTAGTCGGGTTGATTCCATTCTATTCCATTCCATTCCATTCCATTCCATTCCATTCCATTCCATTCCATTCCATTCTACTCCATTGAATTCCATTCCATTCCACTCAATTCCATTCCATTCCATTCCTTTCCATTCCATTTAGTTCTACTCGGGTTGATTCCATTCCATTCCATTCCATTCCATTCCATTCCATTCCATTCCATTCCATTCCATTCCATTACTTTCCATTCCATTGCATTCCAATCCATTCCATTCTACTCGGGTTGACTCCATTCCATTCCATTCCATTCCATTCCATTCCATTCCATTCCATTATATTCCATTCTATTCCATTCGATTCCGTTCGATTCCATTCCATTCCATTCCATTCCATTCCATTCCATTCCATTCCATTCCACTCCCTTCCATTCCATTCGATTCCATTCCATTCCATTCCATTCCATTCCATTCCATTCCAATCCATTCCATTCCATTTACTCCATTCCGTTCTACTCGGGTTGATTCCATTGAGTTTGGTTCCGTCCCGTCCCGTCCCGTCCCGTCCCGTCCCGTCCCGTCCCGTGCCGTTTTACTCAGGTTGATTCCTTTCCATTCCGTTCCGCTCGTTTCAGTTACGTTCCATTCCTTTCCACGCGGGTTGGTTCAGTTCCATTCTATTGTATTCTATTCCTTTCCCTTCCATTCAATTCCATTCCATTCCATTATACTCGGGTTGATTCCATGCCATTCCGTTCCGTTCCATTCCGTCCCATTCCGACCCGTCCCATCCCGTCCCGACCCGTCCCATCCCGTTCCAATCCACATGGGTTGATTCAATTCCTTTCGGTTACATTGAACTCCATTCCATTCCATTCTTCTCGGATTGATTCCATTCCATTCCATTCCATTCCATTCCATTCCATTCCATTCCAATCCATTCCATTCTACTCGGGTTGATTCCATTCTATGCCATTCCATTCCATTCCATTCCATTCCATTCCATTCCATTCCATTTCATTCCATTCCATTCCATTCCATTCCATTCCATTCCATTCCATTCGATTCCATTCCATTCCATTCCATTCCATTCCATTCCATTCCATTCCATTCCGTTCTACTCGGCTTGAGTCCATTGAGTTCCGTTCCGTTCCGTTCCGTCCCGACACGTCCCGTCCCGTCCCGTCCCGTGCCGTTTTACTCGGGTTGATTCCTTTCCATTCCGTTCCGCTCGTTTCCGTTACGTTCCATTCCGTTCCACGCGGGTTGGTTCAATTCCATTCTATTCTATTCTATTCCTTTCCCTTCCATTCCATTCCATTCCATTCCATTCTACTCGGGTTGATTCCATGCCATTCCGTTCCGTTCCATTCCGTCCCATCCCGACCCGTCCCATCCCGTCCCGTCCTGTCCCATCCCGTTCTGTTCCACATGGGTTGATTCAATTCCTTTCGGTTACATTGAATTCCATTCCATTCCATTCTACTCGGATTGATTCCATTCCATTCCATTCCATTCCATTCCATTCCATTCGATTCCATTCCATTCCATTCCATTCCATTCCATTCCATTCCATTCCATTGCGTTCCATTCAATTCGATTCCATTCCATTCCATTCCATTCCATTCCAATCCATTCCATTCTACTTGGGTTGATTCCATTCCATTCCATTCCATTCCATTCGATTCCATTCAATTCCATTCCATTCCATTCCATTCCATTCCATTCCATTCCATTCCATTCCATTCCATTCCATTCCATTCCATTCCATTCTGTTCTACTCGGGTTGATTCCACTCCATTCCATTCCATTCCATTCCATTCCATTCCATTCCATTCCATTCCACTCGGGTTGATCATTCCATTCCATTCCATTCAATTCCATTCCATTCCATTCCATTCCATTCCATTCCACTCGGGCTCATTCCATTCCATTCCATTCAATTCCATTCCATTCCATTCCATTCCATTCCGTTCCATTCCATTCCGTTCTACTCGGTTTGATTTCCATTCAATTCCATTCCATTCCATTCCATTCCATTCCATTCCATTCCATTCCATTCCATTCCATTCCATTCCTTTCCATTTACTCCATTCCGTTCTACTCGGGTTGATTCCATTGAGTTTGGTTCCGTTCCGTTCCGTCCCATCCCGTCCCGTCCCGTCCCGTCCCGTGCCGTTTTACTCGGGTTGATTCCTTTCCATTCCGTTCCGCTCGTTTCCGTTGCGTTCCATTCCGTTCCACGCGGGTTGGTTCAATTCCATTCTATTCTATTCTATTCCTTTCCATTCCATTCCATTCCATTCCATTCCATTCTACTCGGGTTGATTCCATGCCATTCCGTTCCGTTCCATTCCGTCCCATCTCGACCCGTCCCATCACGTCCCGTCCCGTCCGATCCCGTTCCGTTCCACATGGGTTGATTCAATTCCTTTCGGTTACATTGAATTCCATTCCATTCCATTCTACTCGGATTGATTCCATTCCATTCCATTCCATTCCATTCCATTCCATTCCATTCCATTCCATTCGATTCCATTCCATTCCTTTCCATTCCAATCCATTCCATTCTACTCGGGTTGATTCCATTCTATTCCATTCCATTCCATTCCATTCCATTCCATTCCATTCCATTCCATTCCATTCCATTCCATTCCATTCCATTCTACTCGGGTTGATTCCATTCTATTCCATTCCATTCCGTTCGATTCCATTTGATTCCATTCGATTCCATTCCATTCCATTCCATTCCCTTCCATTCCATTCTATTCCATTGAATTCCATTCCATTCCATTCCATTCCATTCCATTCCATTCCGTTCTACTCTGATTGATTCCATTAAATTCCATTCCATTCCATTCCATTCCATTCCATTCCATTCCATTCCATTCCATTCCATTCCATTCCATTCCATTCCATTCCATTCCATTCCGTTCCACTCGGGTTGATTCCATTCTATTCCATTCCATTCCATTCTATTCCAATCGATATCATTCGAATCCATTCCATCCCATTCCATTCCATTCCATTCCATTCCGTTCTACTCGGGTTGATTCCATTCCATTCCATTTCATTCCATTCCATTCCATTCCATTCCATTCCATTCCATTCGATTCCATTCCATTCCATTCCATTCCATTCCGTTCTAGTCGGGTTGATTCCATTCTATTCCATTCCATTCCATTCCATTCCATTCCATTCCATTCCATTCCATTCCATTCTACTCCATTGAATTCCATTCCATTCCACTCAATTCCATTCCATTCCATTCCTTTCCATTCCATTTAGTTCTACTCGGGTTGATTCCATTCCATTCCATTCCATTCCATTCCATTCCATTCCATTCCATTCCATTCCATTCCATTCCATTACTTTCCATTCCATTGCATTCCAATCCATTCCATTCTACTCGGGTTGACTCCATTCCATTCCATTCCATTCCATTCCATTCCATTCCATTCCATTATATTCCATTCTATTCCATTCGATTCCGTTCGATTCCATTCCATTCCATTCCATTCCATTCCATTCCATTCCATTCCATTCCACTCCCTTCCATTCCATTCGATTCCATTCCATTCCATTCCATTCCATTCCATTCCATTCCATTCCATTCCATTCCATTTACTCCATTCCGTTCTACTCGGGTTGATTCCATTGAGTTTGGTTCCGTCCCGTCCCGTCCCGTCCCGTCCCGTCCCGTCCCGTCCCGTGCCGTTTTACTCAGGTTGATTCCTTTCCATTCCGTTCCGCTCGTTTCAGTTACGTTCCATTCCTTTCCACGCGGGTTGGTTCAGTTCCATTCTATTGTATTCTATTCCTTTCCCTTCCATTCAATTCCATTCCATTCCATTATACTCGGGTTGATTCCATGCCATTCCGTTCCGTTCCATTCCGTCCCATTCCGACCCGTCCCATCCCGTCCCGACCCGTCCCATCCCGTTCCAATCCACATGGGTTGATTCAATTCCTTTCGGTTACATTGAACTCCATTCCATTCCATTCTTCTCGGATTGATTCCATTCCATTCCATTCCATTCCATTCCATTCCATTCCATTCCAATCCATTCCATTCTACTCGGGTTGATTCCATTCTATGCCATTCCATTCCATTCCATTCCATTCCATTCCATTCCATTTCATTCCATTCCATTCCATTCCATTCCATTCCATTCCATTCCATTCGATTCCATTCCATTCCATTCCATTCCATTCCATTCCATTCCATTCCATTCCGTTCTACTCGGCTTGAGTCCATTGAGTTCCGTTCCGTTCCGTTCCGTCCCGACACGTCCCGTCCCGTCCCGTCCCGTGCCGTTTTACTCGGGTTGATTCCTTTCCATTCCGTTCCGCTCGTTTCCGTTACGTTCCATTCCGTTCCACGCGGGTTGGTTCAATTCCATTCTATTCTATTCTATTCCTTTCCCTTCCATTCCATTCCATTCCATTCCATTCTACTCGGGTTGATTCCATGCCATTCCGTTCCGTTCCATTCCGTCCCATCCCGACCCGTCCCATCCCGTCCCGTCCTGTCCCATCCCGTTCTGTTCCACATGGGTTGATTCAATTCCTTTCGGTTACATTGAATTCCATTCCATTCCATTCTACTCGGATTGATTCCATTCCATTCCATTCCATTCCATTCCATTCCATTCGATTCCATTCCATTCCATTCCATTCCATTCCATTCCATTCCATTCCATTGCGTTCCATTCAATTCGATTCCATTCCATTCCATTCCATTCCATTCCAATCCATTCCATTCTACTTGGGTTGATTCCATTCCATTCCATTCCATTCCATTCGATTCCATTCAATTCCATTCCATTCCATTCCATTCCATTCCATTCCATTCCATTCCATTCCATTCCATTCCATTCCATTCCATTCCATTCTGTTCTACTCGGGTTGATTCCACTCCATTCCATTCCATTCCATTCCATTCCATTCCATTCCATTCCATTCCACTCGGGTTGATCATTCCATTCCATTCCATTCAATTCCATTCCATTCCATTCCATTCCATTCCATTCCACTCGGGCTCATTCCATTCCATTCCATTCAATTCCATTCCATTCCATTCCATTCCATTCCGTTCCATTCCATTCCGTTCTACTCGGTTTGATTTCCATTCAATTCCATTCCATTCCATTCCATTCCATTCCGTTCCATTCCATTCCTTTCCATTTACTCCATTCCGTTCTACTCGGGTTGATTCCATTGAGTTTGGTTCCGTTCCGTTCCGTCCCATCCCGTCCCGTCCCGTCCCGTGCCGTTTTACTCGGGTTGATTCCTTTCCATTCCGTTCCGCTCGTTTCCGTTGCGTTCCATTCCGTTCCACGCGGGTTGGTTCAATTCCATTCTATTCTATTCTATTCCTTTCCATTCCATTCCATTCCATTCCATTCCATTCTACTCGGGTTGATTCCATGCCATTCCGTTCCGTTCCATTCCGTCCCATCTCGACCCGTCCCATCACGTCCCGTCCCGTCCGATCCCGTTCCGTTCCACATGGGTTGATTCAATTCCTTTCGGTTACATTGAATTCCATTCCATTCCATTCTACTCGGATTGATTCCATTCCATTCCATTCCATTCCATTCCATTCCATTCCATTCCATTCCATTCCATTCGATTCCATTCCATTCCTTTCCATTCCAATCCATTCCATTCTACTCGGGTTGATTCCATTCTATTCCATTCCATTCCATTCCATTCCATTCCATTCCATTCCATTCCATTCCATTCCATTCCATTCCATTCCATTCTACTCGGGTTGATTCCATTCTATTCCATTCCATTCCGTTCGATTCCATTTGATTCCATTCGATTCCATTCCATTCCATTCCATTCCCTTCCATTCCATTCTATTCCATTGAATTCCATTCCATTCCATTCCATTCCATTCCATTCCATTCCGTTCTACTCTGATTGATTCCATTAAATTCCATTCCATTCCATTCCATTCCATTCCATTCCATTCCATTCCATTCCATTCCATTCCATTCCATTCCATTCCATTCCATTCCATTCCATTCCAATACATTCCATTCTACTCTGGTTGATTCCATTCCATTCCATTCCATTCCATTCCATTCGTCTCCATTCGATTCCATTCGATTCCATTCCATTCCATTCCATGGAATTCCATTCCATTCGATTCCATTCCATTCCATTCCATTCCATTCCATTCCATTCCATTCCATTCCATTCCATTCCATTCAGTTCTACTCGGGTTGATTCCATTCCATTCCTTTCCATTCCATTCCATTCCATTCCATTCCATTCCACTCCATTCCATTCGATTCCATTCGATTCCATTCCATTCCATTCCATTCCATTCCATTCCAATCCATTCCATTCTACTCGGGTTGATTCCATTCCATTCCATTCCATTCCATTCCATTCCATTCCATTCCATTCCATTCCATTCCATTGCATTCCATTCGATTCCATTAGACTCCATTCCATTCCATTCCATTCCATTCCATTCCATTCCATTCCATTCCGTTCCACTCGGGTTGATTCCATTCTATTCCATTCCATTCCATTCTATTCCATTCGATATCATTCGAATCCATTCCATCCCATTCCATTCCATTCCATTCCATTCCGTTCTACTCGGGTTGATTCCATTCCATTCCATTTCATTCCATTCCATTCCATTCCATTCCATTCGATTCCATTCCATTCCATTCCATTCCATTCCGTTCTAGTCGGGTTGATTCCATTCTATTCCATTCCATTCCATTCCATTCCATTCCATTCCATTCCATTCCATTCCATTCCATTCTACTCCATTGAATTCCATTCCATTCCACTCAATTCCATTCCATTCCATTCCTTTCCATTCCATTTAGTTCTACTCGGGTTGATTCCATTCCATTCCATTCCATTCCATTCCATTCCATTTCATTCCATTCCATTCCATTCCATTACTTTCCATTCCATTGCATTCCAGTCCATTCCATTCTACTCGGGTTGACTCCATTCCATTCCATTCCATTCCATTCCATTCCATTCCATTCCATTCCATTATATTCCATTCTATTCCATTCGATTCCATTCCATTCCATTCCATTCCATTCCATTCCATTCGATTCCATTCCATTCCCTTCCATTCCATTCCATTCCATTCCATTCCATTCCATTCCATTCCATTCCATTCCATTCCATTCCATTTACTCCATTCCGTTCTACTCGGGTTGATTCCATTGAGTTTGGTTCCGTCCCGTCCCGTCCCGTCCCGTCCCGTCCCGTGCCGTTTTACTCAGGTTGATTCCTTTCCATTCCGTTCCGCTCGTTTCAGTTACGTTCCATTCCGTTCCACGCGGGTTGGTTCAGTTCCATTCTATTGTATTCTATTCCTTTCCCTTCCATTCAATTCCATTCCATTCCATTATACTCGGGTTGATTCCATGCCATTCCGTTCCGTTCCATTCCGTCCCATTCCGACCCGTCCCATCCCGTCCCGACCCGTCCCATCCCGTTCCAATCCACATGGGTTGATTCAATTCCTTTCGGTTACATTGAACTCCATTCCATTCCATTCTTCTCGGATTGATTCCATTCCATTCCATTCCATTCCATTCCATTCCATTCCAATCCATTCCATTCTACTCGCGTTGATTCCATTCTATGCCATTCCATTCCATTCCATTCCATTCCATTCCATTCCATTCCATTTCATTCCATTCCATTCCATTCCATTCCATTCCATTCCATTCCATTCGATTCCATTCCATTCCATTCCATTCCATTCCATTCCATTCCATTCCATTCCATTCCGTTCTACTCGGGTTGATTCCATTCTATTCCATTCCATTCCGATCGATTCCATTTGATTCAATTCGATTCCATTCCATTCCATTCCATTCCCTTCCATTCCATTCTATTCCATTGAATTCCATTCCATTCCATTCCATTCCATTCCATTCCATTCCATTCCGTTCTACTCTGATTGATTCCATTCCATTCCATTCCATTCCATTCCATTCCATTCCATTCCATTCCATTCCATTCCATTCCAATACATTCCATTCTTCTCTGGTTGATTCCATTCCATTCCATTCCATTCCATTCCATTCGTCTCCATTCGATTCCATTCCATTCCATTCCATTCCATTCCATTCCATTCCATTCCATTCCATTCCATTCGTCTCCATTCGATTCCATTCCATTCCATTCCATTCCATTCCATTCCGTTCCATTCCATTCCATTCCATTCCATTCCATTCCATTCCATTCCATTCCATTCCATTCCATTCCATTCCGTTCGATTCCATTACATTCCATTCCAATCCAATCCATTCCGTTCTACTCGGGTTGATTCCATTCCATTCCATTCCATTCCATTCGATTCCATTCCATTCTATTCCATTGAATTCCATTCCATTCCATTCCATTCCGTTCCATTCCATTCCATTCCATTCCATTCCATTCCATTCCATTCCATTCCATTCCATTCCGTTCTACTCGGGTTGATTCCATTCCATTCCATTCCATTCCAATCCATTCCATTCCATTCCGTTCTACTCGGGTTGATTCCATTCCATTCCATTTCATTCCATTCCATTCCATTCCATTCCATTCGATTCCATTCGATTCCATTCCATTCCAATCCATTCCATTCTACTCGGGTTGATTCCATTCCATTCCATTCCATTCCATTCCATTCCATTCCATTCCATTCCATTCCTTTCCATTCCATTCGATTCCACTCGATTCCATTCCATTCTTTCCATTCCATTCCAATGCATTCCATTCTACTCGGGTGGATTCCATTCCGTTCCATTCCATTCCATTCCATTCCATTCCATTCCATTCCATTCCACTCCATTCGATTCCATTCCATTCCATTCCATTCCATTCCATTCCATTCCATTCCATTCCGTTCTAGTCGGGTTGATTCCATTCTATTCCATTCCATTCCATTCCATTCCATTCCATTCCATTCCATTCCATTCCATTCCATTCTATTCCATTCCATTCTACTCCATTGAATTCCATTCCATTCCATTCTATTCCATTCCATTCCATTCCTTTCCATTCCATTTAGTTCTACTCGGGTTGATTCCATTCCATTCCATTCCATTCCATTCCATTCCATTCCATTCCATTCCATTCCATTCCATTACTTTCCATTCCATTCCATTCCAATCCATTCCATTCTACTCGGGTTGACTCCATTCCATTCCGTTCCATTCCATTCCTTTCCATTCCATTCCATTCCATTCCATTCCATTATAATCCATTCCATTCCATTCAATTCCCTTCGATTCCATTCCATTCCATTCCATTCCATTCCATTCCATTCAATTCCATTCGATTCCATTCGATTCCATTCCATTCCATTCCATTCCAATCCATTCCATTCTACTCGGGTTGATTCCATTCCATTCCATTCCATTCCATTCCATTCCATTCCATTCCATTCCATTCCATTCTATCCCTTTCGATTCCATTCCATTCCATTAAATTCCATTCCATTCCATTCCATTCCATTCCATTCCATTCCCTTCCATTGCATTCCATTCCGTTCCATTCCATTCCATTCCATTCCATTCTAGTCGGGTTGATTCCACTCAATTCCATTCCATTCCATTCCATACCATTCCATTCGATTCCATTCCATTCCATTCCATTCCATTCCATTCCATTCCATTCCAATCCATTCCATTCTACTCGGGTTGATTCCATTCCATTCCATTCCATTCCATTCCATTCCATTCCATTCCATTCCATTCCATTGCATTCCATTCGATTCCATTAGACTCCATTCCATTCCATTCCATTCCATTCCATTCCATTCCATTCCATTCCGTTCCACTCGGGTTGATTCCATTCTATTCCATTCCATTCCATTCTATTCCATTCGATATCATTCGAATCCATTCCATCCCATTCCATTCCATTCCATTCCATTCCGTTCTACTCGGGTTGATTCCATTCCATTCCATTTCATTCCATTCCATTCCATTCCATTCCATTCGATTCCATTCCATTCCATTCCATTCCATTCCGTTCTAGTCGGGTTGATTCCATTCTATTCCATTCCATTCCATTCCATTCCATTCCATTCCATTCCATTCCATTCCATTCCATTCCATTCTACTCCATTGAATTCCATTCCATTCCACTCAATTCCATTCCATTCCATTCCTTTCCATTCCATTTAGTTCTACTCGGGTTGATTCCATTCCATTCCATTCCATTCCATTCCATTCCATTTCATTCCATTCCATTCCATTCCATTACTTTCCATTCCATTGCATTCCAGTCCATTCCATTCTACTCGGGTTGACTCCATTCCATTCCATTCCATTCCATTCCATTCCATTCCATTCCATTCCATTATATTCCATTCTATTCCATTCGATTCCGTTCGATTCCATTCCATTCCATTCCATTCCATTCCATTCCATTCGATTCCATTCCATTCCCTTCCATTCCATTCCATTCCATTCCATTCCATTCCATTCCATTCCATTCCATTCCATTCCATTTACTCCATTCCGTTCTACTCGGGTTGATTCCATTGAGTTTGGTTCCGTCCCGTCCCGTCCCGTCCCGTCCCGTCCCGTGCCGTTTTACTCAGGTTGATTCCTTTCCATTCCGTTCCGCTCGTTTCAGTTACGTTCCATTCCGTTCCACGCGGGTTGGTTCAGTTCCATTCTATTGTATTCTATTCCTTTCCCTTCCATTCAATTCCATTCCATTTCATTATACTCGGGTTGATTCCATGCCATTCCGTTCCGTTCCATTCCGTCCCATTCCGACCCGTCCCATCCCGTCCCGACCCGTCCCATCCCGTTCCAATCCACATGGGTTGATTCAATTCCTTTCGGTTACATTGAACTCCATTCCATTCCATTCTTCTCGGATTGATTCCATTCCATTCCATTCCATTCCATTCCATTCCATTCCATTCCAATCCATTCCATTCTACTCGCGTTGATTCCATTCTATGCCATTCCATTCCATTCCATTCCATTCCATTCCATTCCATTCCATTTCATTCCATTCCATTCCATTCCATTCCATTCCATTCCATTCCATTCCATTCGATTCCATTCCATTCCATTCCATTCCATTCCATTCCATTCCATTCCATTCCGTTCTACTCGGGTTGATTCCATTCTATTCCATTCCATTCCGATCGATTCCATTTGATTCAATTCGATTCCATTCCATTCCATTCCATTCCCTTCCATTCCATTCTATTCCATTGAATTCCATTCCATTCCATTCCATTCCATTCCATTCCATTCCATTCCGTTCTACTCTGATTGATTCCATTCCATTCCATTCCATTCCATTCCATTCCATTCCATTCCATTCCATTCCATTCCATTCCATTCCATTCCAATACATTCCATTCTTCTCTGGTTGATTCCATTCCATTCCATTCCATTCCATTCCATTCGTCTCCATTCGATTCCATTCCATTCCATTCCATTCCATTCCATTCCATTCCATTCCATTCCATTCCATTCCATTCGTCTCCATTCGATTCCATTCCATTCCATTCCATTCCATTCCATTCCGTTCCATTCCATTCCATTCCATTCCATTCCATTCCATTCCATTCCATTCCATTCCATTCCATTCCGTTCGATTCCATTACATTCCATTCCAATCCAATCCATTCCGTTCTACTCGGGTTGATTCCATTCCATTCCATTCCATTCCATTCGATTCCATTCCATTCTATTCCATTGAATTCCATTCCATTCCATTCCATTCCGTTCCATTCCATTCCATTCCATTCCATTCCATTCCATTCCATTCCATTCCATTCCGTTCTACTCGGGTTGATTCCATTCCATTCCATTCCATTCCAATCCATTCCATTCCATTCCGTTCTACTCGGGTTGATTCCATTCCATTCCATTTCATTCCATTCCATTCCATTCCATTCCATTCGATTCCATTCGATTCCGTTCCATTCCAATCCATTCCATTCTACTCGGGTTGATTCCATTCCATTCCATTCCATTCCATTCCATTCCATTCCATTCCTTTCCATTCCATTCGATTCCACTCGATTCCATTCCATTCTTTCCATTCCATTCCAATGCATTCCATTCTACTCGGGTGGATTCCATTCCGTTCCATTCCATTCCATTCCATTCCATTCCATTCCATTCCATTCCACTCCATTCGATTCCATTCCATTCCATTCCATTCCATTCCATTCCATTCCATTCCATTCCGTTCTAGTCGGGTTGATTCCATTCTATTCCATTCCATTCCATTCCATTCCATTCCATTCCATTCCATTCTATTCCATTCCATTCTACTCCATTGAATTCCATTCCATTCCATTCTATTCCATTCCATTCCATTCCTTTCCATTCCATTTAGTTCTACTCGGGTTGATTCCATTCCATTCCATTCCATTCCATTCCATTCCATTCCATTCCATTCCATTCCATTCCATTACTTTCCATTCCATTCCATTCCAATCCATTCCATTCTACTCGGGTTGACTCCATTCCATTCCGTTCCATTCCATTCCATTCCATTCCATTCCATTCCATTCCATTCCATTATAATCCATTCCATTCCATTCAATTCCCTTCGATTCCATTCCATTCCATTCCATTCCATTCCATTCCATTCAATTCCATTCGATTCCATTCGATTCCATTCCATTCCATTCCATTCCAATCCATTCCATTCTACTCGGGTTGATTCCATTCCATTCCATTCCATTCCATTCCATTCCATTCCATTCCATTCCATTCCATTCTATCCCTTTCGATTCCATTCCATTCCATTAAATTCCATTCCATTCCATTCCATTCCATTCCATTCCATTCCCTTCCATTGCATTCCATTCCGTTCCATTCCATTCCATTCCATTCCATTCTAGTCGGGTTGATTCCACTCAATTCCATTCTATTCCATTCCATACCATTCCATTCGATTCCATTCCATTCCATTCCATTCCATTCCATTCCATTCCATTCCATTCCATTCCATTCCATTCCATTCTAGTCGGGTTGATTCCATTCCATTCCATTCCATTCCATTCCATTCCATTCCATTCCATTCCATTCCATTCCATTCCATTCTATTCCATTCCATTCTACTCCATTGAATTCCATTCCATTCCATTCAATTCCATTCCATTCCATCCCTTTCCATTCCATTTAGTTCTACTCGGGTTGATTCCATTCCATTCCATTCCATTCCATTCCATTCCATTCCATTCCATTCAATTGCATTCCATTCCGTTACTTTCCATTCCATTCCATTCCAATCCATTCCATTCTACTCGGGTTGACTCCATTCCATTCCATTCCTTTCCATTCCATTATATTCCATTCTATTCCATTCGATTCCGTTCGATTCCATTCCATTCCATTCCATTCCATTCCATTGCATTCCATTCCATTCCATTCCGTTCTACTCGGGTTGATTCCCTTCCATTCCTTTCCATTCCATTCCATTCCATTCCATTCCATTCCATTCCATTCCATTCCCTTCCATTCCATTCCATTCCAATCCATTCCATTCTACTCGGGTTGATTCCATTCCATTCCATTGCATTCGACTCCATTCGATTCCATTCGATTCCATTCCATTCCATTCCGTTCCATTCCATTCCATTCCATTCCATTCTATTCCATTGAATTCCATTCCATTCCATTCCATTCCACTCCATTCCATTCCATTCCATTCCATTCCATTCCATTCCGTTCTACTCTGGTTGATTCCATTCCATTCCATTCCATTCCATTCCATTCCATTCCATTCCATTCCATTCCATTCCATTCCATTCCATTCCAATGTATTCCATTCTATTCAATTCGATTCCATTCGATTCCATTCAATTCCATTCAATTCCATTCCATTCCATTCCAATCCATTCCATTCTACTCGGGTTGATTCCATTCCATTCCATTCCATTCCATTCCATTCCATTCCATTCCATTCCACTCCATTCCAATCCATTCCATTCCATTCGATTCCATTCGATTCCATTCCATTCCATTCCATTCCATTCCATTCCATTCTTTCCATTCCATTCCATTCCATTCCAATCTATTCCATTCGATTCCATTCGATTCCATTCGATTCCATTCCATTCCATTCCATTCCATTCCATTCCATTCCATTCCATTCTATTCCATTCCATTCCATTCCATTCCATTCCATTCCATTCCAATCCATTCCCTTCCGTTCTATTCGGGTTGATTCCATTCCATTCCATTCCATTCCATTCCATTCCATTCCATTCCATTCCATTCCATTCCATTCCATTGCATTCCATTCGATTCCATTCGATTCCATTCCATTCCATTCCATTCCATTCCATTCCATTCCATTCCATTCCATTCCATTCCATTCTATTCCATTCCTTTCCATTCCATTCCATTCTATTCCATTCCATTCCATTCCGTTCCACTCGGGTTGATTCCATTCTATTCCATTCCATTCCATTCGATTCCATTCGATATCATTCGATTCCATTCCATTCCATTCCATTCCATTCCATTCCATTCCATTCCATTCCATTCTATTCCATTCCATTCCATTCCATTCCATTCTATTCCATTCCATTCCATTCCGTTCTACTCTGGTTGATTCCATTCCATTCCATTTCATTCCATTCCATTCCATTCCATTCCATTCCATTCGATTCCATTCGATTCCATTCCATTCCATTCCATTCCAATCCATTCCATTGTACTCGGGTTGATTCCATTCCATTCCATTCCATTCCATTCCATTCCATTCCATTCCATTCCATTCCATTCCACTCGATTCCATTCCTTTCCATTCCATTCTATTCCAATCCATTGCATTCTACTCGGGTGGATTCCATTCCATTCCATTCCTTTCCATTCCATTCCATTCCATTACATTACATTCCATTCGGTTCCATTCCATTCCATTCCATTCCATTCCATTCCATTCCATTCCATTCCATTCCATTCCATTCCGTTCTAATCGGGTTGATTCCATTCTATTCCATTCCATTCCATTCCATTCCATTCCATTCCATTCGATTCCATTCCATTCCATTCCATTCTATTCCATTCAATTCTACTCCATTGAATTCCATTACATTCCATTCTATTCCATTCCATTCCATTCCTTTCCATTCCATTTAGTTCTACTCGGGTTGATTCCATTCCATTCCATTCCATTCCTTTCCATTCCATTCCAATCCATTCCATTCCATTACTTACCATTCCATTCCATTCCAATCCATTCCATTCTACTCGGGTTGACTCCATTCCATTCCATTCAATTACATTACATTACATTATATTCCATTCCATTCCATTCGATTCCGTTCGATTCCATTCCATTCCATTCCATTCCATTCCATTCCAATCCATTCCATTCTACTCGGGTTGATTCCATTCCATTCCATTCCATTCCATCCCATTCCAATCCATTCCATTCCATTCCGTTCTACTCGGGTTGATTCCATTCCATTCCATTTCATTCCATTCCATTCCATTCCATTCCATTCCATTCCATTCCATTCGATTCCATTCGATTCCATTCCATTCCATTCCATTCCAATCCATTCCATTCTACTCGGGTTGATTCCATTCCATTCCATTCCATTCCATTCCATTCCATTCCATTCCATTCCATTCCATTCCATTCCATTCCACTCGATTCCATTCCATTCTTTCAATTCCATTCCAATCCATTCCACTCTACTCGGGTGGATTCCATTCCGTTCCATTCCATTCCATTCCATTCCATTCCATTCCATTCCATTCCATTCCAATCCATTCGATTCCATTCCATTCCATTCCATTCCATGCCATTCCATTCCATTCCATTCCATTCCATTCCGTTCTAGTCGGGTTGATTCCATTCTATTCCATTCCATTCCATTCCATTCCATTCCATTCCATTCCATTCCATTCCATTCTATTCCATTCCGTTCTACTCCATTGAATTCCATTCCATTCCATTCTATTCCTTTCCATTCCATTCCTTTCCATTCCATTTAGTTCTACTCGGGTTGATTCCATTCCATTCCATTCCATTCCATTCCATTCCATTCCATTCCATTCCATTCCATTACTTTCCATTCCATTCCATTCCAATCCATTCCATTCTACTCGGGTTGACTCCATTCCATTCCGTTCCATTCCATTCCATTCCATTCCATTCCATTCCATTATAATCCATTCCATACCATTCGATTCCGTTCGATTCCATTCCATTCCATTCCATTCCATTCCATTCAATTCCATTCGATTCCATTCGATTCCATTCCATTCCATTCCATTCCAATCCATTCCATTCTACTCGGGTTGATTCCATTCCATTCCATTCCATTCCATTCCATTCCATTCCATTCCATTCCGTTCCATTCCATTCCATTCCATTCTATCCCTTTCGATTCCATTCCATTCCATTAAATTCCATTCCATTCCATTCCATTCCATTCCATTCCATTCCATTCCATTCCATTGCATTCCATTCCGTTCTACTCGGGTTGATTCCACTCCATTCCATTCCATTCCATTCCATACAATTCCATTCGATTCCATTCCATTCCATTCCATTCCATTCCATTCCATTCCATTCCATTCCGTTCTAGTCGGGTTGATTCCATTCTATTCCATTCCATTCCATTCCATTCCATTCCATTCCATTCCATTCGATTCCATTCCATTCCATTCCATTCCATTCCATTCCATTCCATTCCATTCCATTCCATTCCATTCCATTCCATTCCGTTCTACTCGGGTTGATTCCATTCTATTCCATTCCATTCCATTCGATTGCATTCGATTCCATTCGATTCCATTCGATTCCATTCCATTCCATTCCATTCCATTCCATTCCATTCCATTCCATTCCATTCTATTCCATTCCATTCCATTCCATTCAATTCCATTCCATTCCATTCCAATCCATTCCCTTCCGTTCTAATCGGGTTGATTCCATTCCATTCCATTCCATTCCATTCCATTCCATTCCATTCCATTCCATTCCATTGCATTCCATTCGATTCCATTCGATTCCATTCCATTCCATTCCATTCCATTCCATTCCATTCCATTCCATTCCATTCTATTCCATTCCATTCCATTCCATTCCATTCTATTCCATTCCATTCCATTCCGTTCCACTCGGGTTGATTCCATTCTATTCCATTCCTTTCCATTC
The DNA here is from genome assembly GCF_029281585.2 of Gorilla gorilla gorilla. Taxonomy (NCBI): domain Eukaryota; kingdom Metazoa; phylum Chordata; class Mammalia; order Primates; family Hominidae; genus Gorilla; species Gorilla gorilla. Next base: position 6,565,773 of record NC_073241.2, read on the forward strand.
GATTCCATTCGATATCATTCGATTCCATTCCATTCCATTCCATTCCATTCCATTCCATTCCATTCCATTCCATTCCATTCCATTCCATTCTATTCCATTCCATTCCATTCCATTCCATTCCATTCTATTCCATTCCATTCCATTCCGTTCTACTCGGGTTGATTCCATTCCATTCCATTTCATTCCATTCCATTCCATTCCATTCCATTCGATTCCATTCCATTCCATTCCATTCCATTCCATTCCAATCCATTCCATTCTACTCGGGTTGATTCCATTCCATTCCATTCCATTCCATTCCATTCCATTCCATTCCATTCCATTCCACTCGATTCCATTCCTTTCCATTCCATTCCATTCCAATCCATTGCATTCTACTCGGGTGGATTCCATTCCATTCCATTCCTTTCCATTCCATTCCATTCCATTCCATTACATTCCATTCGGTTGCATTCCATTCCATTCCATTCCATTCCATTCCATTCCATTCCATTCCATTCCGTTCTAATCGGGTTGATTCCATTCTATTCCATTCCATTCCATTCCATTCCATTCCATTCCATTCCATTCCATTCCATTCCATTCCATTCCATTCCATTCCATTCTATTCCATTCAATTCTACTCCATTGAATTCCATTACATTCCATTCTATTCCATTCCATTCCATTCCTTTCCATTCCATTTAGTTCTACTCGGGTTGATTCCATTCCATTCCATTCCATTCCTTTCCATTCCATTCCAATCCATTCCATTCCATTACTTACCATTCCATTCCATTCCAATCCATTCCATTCTACTCGGGTTGACTCCATTCCATTCCATTCCATTACATTACATTCCATTATATTCCATTCCATTCCATTCGATTCCGTTCGATTCCATTCCATTCCATTCCATTCCATTCCATTCCAATCCATTCCATTCTACTCGGGTTGATTCCATTCCATTCCATTCCATTCCATCCCATTCCAATCCATTCCATTCCATTCCGTTCTACTCGGGTTGATTCCATTCCATTCCATTTCATTCCATTCCATTCCATTCCATTCCATTCGATTCCATTCGATTCCATTCCATTCCATTCCATTCCAATCCATTCCATTCTACTCGGGTTGATTCCATTCCATTCCATTCCATTCCATTCCATTCCATTCCATTCCATTCCATTCGATTCCACTCGATTCCATTCCATTCTTTCCATTCCATTCCAATCCATTCCATTCTACTCGGGTGGATTCCATTCCGTTCCATTCCATTCCATTCCATTCCATTCCATTCCATTCCATTCCACTCCATTCGATTCCATTCCATTCCATTCCATTCCATGCCATTCCATTCCATTCCATTCCATTCCATTGCATTCCATTCCATTCCATTCCATTCCATTCCATTGCATCCCATTCCGTTCTACTCGGGTTGATTCCACTCCATTCCATTCCATTCCATTCCATACCATTCCATTCGATTCGATTCCATTCCATTCCATTCCATTCCATTCCATTCCATTCCATTCCATTCCGTTCTAGTCGGGTTGATTCCATTCTATTCCATTCCATTCCATTCCATTCCATTCCATTCCATTCCATTCCATTCTATTCCATTCCATTCTACTCCATTGAATTCCATTCCATTCCATTCAATTCCATTCCATTCCATCCCTTTCCATTCCATTTAGTTCTACTCGGGTTGATTCCATTCCATTACATTCCATTCCATTCCATTCCATTCCATTCAATTCCATTCCATTCCGTTACTTTCCATTCCATTCCATTCCAATCCATTCCATTCTACTCGGGTTGACTCCATTCCATTCCATTCCTTTCCATTCCATTATATTCCATTCTATTCCATTCGATTCCGTTCGATTCCATTCCATTCCATTCCATTCCAATCTATTCCATTCTATTCAATTCGATTCCATTCGATTCCATTCAATTCCATTCAATTCCATTCCATTCCATTCCAATCCATTCCATTCTACTCGGGTTGATTCCATTCCATTCCATTCCATTCCATTCCATTCCATTCCATTCCATTCCATTCCATTCCATTCCATTCCATTCCATTCCATTCTTTCCATTCCATTCCATTCCATTCCAATCTATTCCATTCGATTCCATTCCATTCCATTCCATTCCATTCCATTCCAATCCATTCTATTCTACTCGTGTTGATTCCATTCCATTCCATTCCATTCCATTCCATTCCATTCCATTCCATTCCATTCCATTCCGTTCTACTCGGGTTGATTCCATTCTATTCCATTCCATTCCATTCCATTCCATTCCATTCCATTCTATCCCTTTCGATTCCATTCCATTCCATTAAATTCCATTCCATTCCATTCCATTCCATTCCATTCCATTCCATTCCATTCCATTCCATTGCATTCCATTCCGTTCTACTCGGGTTGATTCCACTCCATTCCATTCCATTCCATTCCATACAATTCCATTCGATTCCATTCCATTCCATTCCATTCCATTCCATTCCATTCCATTCCATTCCATTCCATTCCGTTCTAGTCGGGTTGATTCCATTCTATTCCATTCCATTCCATTCCATTCCATTCCATTCCATTCCATTCCATTCCATTCCATTCCATTCCATTCTATTCCATTCCATTCTACTCCATTGAATTCCATTCCATTCCATTCAATTCCATTCCATTCCATCCCTTTCCATTCCATTTAGTTCTACTCGGGTTGATTCCATTCCATTACATTCCATTCCATTCCATTCCATTCCATTCAACTCCATTCCATTCCGTTACTTTCCATTCCATTCCATTCCAATCCATTCCATTCTACTCGGGTTGACTCCATTCCATTCCATTCCTTTCCATTCCATTATATTCCATTCTATTCCATTCGATTCCGTTCGATTCCATTCCATTCCATTCCATTCCATTCCATTGCATTCCATTCCATTCCATTCCGTTCTACTCGGGTTGATTCCCTTCCATTCCTTTCCATTCCATTCCATTCCATTCCATTCCATTCCATTCCATTCCCTTCCATTCCATTCCATTCCAATCCATTCCATTCTACTCGGGTTGATTCCATTCCATTCCATTGCATTCGACTCCATTCGATTCCATTCGATTCCATTCCATTCCATACCGTTCCATTCCATTCCATTCCATTCCATTCTATTCCATTGAATTCCATTCCATTCCATTCCATTCCACTCCATTCCATTCCATTCCATTCCATTCCATTCCATTCCATTCCATTCCGTTCTACTCGGGTTGATTCCATTCCATTCCATTCCATTCCATTCCATTCCATTCCATTCCATTCCATTCCATTCCATTCCATTCCATTCCAATCTATTCCATTCTATTCAATTCGATTCCATTCGATTCCATTCAATTCCATTCAATTCCATTCCATTCCATTCCAATCCATTCCATTCTACTCGGGTTGATTCCATTCCATTCCATTCCATTCCATTCCATTCCATTCCATTCCATTCCATTCCATTCCATTCCATTCCATTCGATTCCATACGATTCCATTCCATTCCATTCCATTCCATTCCATTCCATTCTTTCCATTCGATTCCATTCCATTCCAATCTATTCCATTCGATTCCATTCCATTCCATTCCATTCCATTCCATTCCATTCCATTCCAATCCATTCCATTCTACTCGTGTTGATTCCATTCCATTCCATTCCATTCCATTCCATTCCATTCCATTCCATTCCATTCCATTCCATTCCATTCCATTCCGTTCTACTCGGGTTGATTCCATTCTATTCCATTCCATTCCATTCGATTGCATTCGATTCCATTCGATTCCATTCGATTCCATTCCATTCCATTCCATTCCATTCCATTCCATTCCATTCAATTCCATTCCATTCCATTCCAATCCATTCCCTTCCGTTCTATTCGGGTTGATTCCATTCCATTCCATTCCATTCCATTCCATTCCATTCCATTCCATTCCATTGCATTCCATTCGATTCCATTCGATTCCATTCCATTCCATTCCATTCCATTCCATTCCATTCCATTCCATTCCATTCCATTCTATTCCATTCCATTCCATTCCATTCCATTCTATTCCATTCCATTCCATTCCGTTCCACTCGGGTTGATTCCATTCTATTCCATTCCTTTCCATTCGATTCCATTCGATATCATTCGATTCCATTCCATTCCATTCCATTCCATTCCATTCCATTCCATTCCATTCCATTCCATTCTATTCCATTCCATTCCATTCCATTCCATTCCATTCCATTCCATTCCATTCCATTCCATTCCACTCGATTCCATTCCTTTCCATTCCATTCCATTCCAATCCATTGCATTCTACTCGGGTGGATTCCATTCCATTCCATTCCTTTCCATTCCATTCCATTCCATTCCATTACATTCCATTCGGTTGCATTCCATTCCACTCCATTCCATTCCATTCCATTCCATTCCATTCCGTTCTAATCGGGTTGATTCCATTCTATTCCATTCCATTCCATTCCATTCCATTCCATTCCATTCCATTCCATTCCTTTCCATTCTATTCCATTCAATTCTACTCCATTGAATTCCATTACATTCCATTCTATTCCATTCCATTCCATTCCTTTCCATTCCATTTAGTTCTACTCGGGTTGATTCCATTCCATTCCATTCCATTCCTTTCCATTCCATTCCAATCCATTCCATTCCATTACTTACCATTCCATTCCATTCCAATCCATTCCATTCTACTCGGGTTGACTCCATTCCATTCCATTCCATTACATTACATTCCATTATATTCCATTCCATTCCATTCGATTCCGTTCGATTCCATTCCATTCCATTCCATTCCATTCCATTCCAATCCATTCCATTCTACTCGGGTTGATTCCATTCCATTCCATTCCATTCCATCCCATTCCAATCCATTCCATTCCATTCCGTTCTCCTGGGGTTGATTCCATTCCATTCCATTTCATTCCATTCCATTCCATTCCATTCCATTCGATTCCATTCGATTCCATTCCATTCCATTCCATTCCAATCCATTCCATTCTACTCGGGTTGATTCCATTCCATTCCATTCCATTCCATTCCATTCCATTCCATTCCATTCCATTCCATTCGATTCCACTCGATTCCATTCCATTCTTTCCATTCCATTCCAATCCATTCCATTCTACTCGGGTGGATTCCATTCCGTTCCATTCCATTCCATTCCATTCCATTCCATTCCATTCCATTCCATTCCACTCCATTCGATTCCATTCCATTCCATTCCATTCCATGCCATTCCATTCCATTCCATTCCATTCCATTGCATTCCATTCCATTCCATTCCATTCCATTCCATTGCATTCCATTCCGTTCTACTCGGGTTGATTCCACTCCATTCCATTCCATTCCATTCCATACCATTCCATTCGATTCGATTCCATTCCATTCCATTCCATTCCATTCCATTCCATTCCATTCCATTCCGTTCTAGTCGGGTTGATTCCATTCTATTCCATTCCATTCCATTCCATTCCATTCCATTCCATTCCATTCCATTCCATTCCATTCCATTCCATTCCATTCCATTCCATTCCATTCTATTCCATTCCATTCTACTCCATTGAATTCCATTCCATTCCATTCAATTCCATTCCATTCCATCCCTTTCCATTCCAGTTAGTTCTACTCGGGTTGATTCCATTCCATTACATTCCATTCCATTCCATTCCATTCCATTCAATTCCATTCCATTCCGTTACTTTCCATTCCATTCCATTCCACTCCATTCCATTCCATTCCATTCCATTCCATTCCATTCCGTTCTACTCGGGTTGATTCCATTCCATTCCATTCCATTCCATTCCATTCCATTCCATTCCATTCCATTCCATTCCATTCCATTCCATTCCATTCCAATCTATTCCATTCTATTCAATTCGATTCCATTCGATTCCATTCAATTCCATTCAATTCCATTCCATTCCATTCCAATCCATTCCATTCTATTCGGGTTGATTCCATTCCATTCCATTCCATTCCATTCCATTCCATTCCATTCCATTCGATTCCATTCCATTCCATTCCATTCCATTCCATTCTTTCCATTCCATTCCATTCCATTCCAATCTATTCCATTCCATTCCATTCCATTCCATTCCATTCCATTCCATTCCATTCCAATCCATTCTATTCTACTCGTGTTGATTCCATTCCATTCCATTCCATTCCATTCCATTCCATTCCATTCCATTCCATTCCATTCCATTCCATTCCATTCCGTTCTACTCGGGTTGATTCCATTCTATTCCATTCCATTCCATTCGATTCCATTCGATTCCATTCGATTCCATTCCATTCCATTCCATTCCATTCCATTCCATTCCATTCCATTCCATTCCATTCCATTCTATTCCACTCCATTCCATTCCATTCCATTCCATTCCATTCCATTCCATTCCAATCCATTCCCTTCCGTTCTATTCGGGTTGATTCCATTCCATTCCATTCCATTCCATTCCATTCCATTCCATTCCATTCCATTCCATTGCATTCCATTCGATTCCATTCGATTCCATTCCTTTCCATTCCATTCCATTCCATTCCATTCCATTCCATTCCATTCCATTCCATTCTATTCCATTCCATTCCATTCCTTTCCACTCGGGTTGATTCCATTCTATTCCATTCCATTCCATTCCATTCCATTCTATTCCATTCAATTCCATTCCGTTCTACTCGGGTTGATTCCATTCCATTCCATTTCATTCCATTCCATTCCATTCCATTCCATTCCATTCCATTCCATTCCATTCCATTCGATTCCATTCCATTCCATTCCATTCCATTCCATTCCATTCTACTCGGGTTGATTCCATTCCATTCCATTCCATTCCATTCCATTCCATTCCATTCCATTCCATTCCACTCGATTCCATTCCTTTCCATTCCATTCCATTCCAATCCATTGCATTCTACTCGGGTGGATTCCATTCCATTCCATTCCTTTCCATTCCATTCCATTCCATTCCATTACATTCCATTCGGTTCCATTCCATTCCATTCCATTCCATTCCATTCCATTCCATTCCGTTCTAATCGGGTTGATTCCATTCTATTCCATTCCATTCCATTCCATTCCATTCCATTCCATTCCATTCCATTCCATTTTATTCCATTCCATTCTACTCCATTGAATTCCATTCCATTCCATTCTATTCCATTCCATTCCATTCCTTTCCATTCCATTTAGTTCTACTCGGGTTGATTCCATTCCATTCCATTCCATTCCTTTCCGTTCCATTCCAATCCATTCCATTCCATTACTTTCCATTCCATTCCATTCCAATCCATTCCATTCTACTCGGGTTGACTCCATTCCATTCCATTCCATTACATTACATTCCATTATATTCCATTCCATTCCATTCGATTCCGTTCGATTCCATTCCATTCCATTCCATTCCATTCCATTCCATTCCATTCCATTCGATTCCATTCCATTCCATTCGATTCCATTCCATTCCATTCCATTCCATTCCATTCCATTCCAATCCATTCCATTCTACTCGGGTTGATTCCATTCCATTCCATTCCATTCCATTCCATTCCATTCCATTCCGTTCTACTCGGGTTGATTCCACTCCATTCCATTCCATTCCATTCCATTCCATTCCATTCCATTCCATTCCAACCCATTCCGTTCTAGTCTGGTTGATTCCATTCTATTCCATTCCATTCCATTCCATTCCATTCCATTCCATTCCATTCCATTCCATTCCATTCCATTCCATTCTATTCCATTCCATTCTACTCCATTGAATTCCATTCCATTCCATTCTATTCCATTCCATTCCATTCCTTTCCATTCCATTTAGTTCTACTCGGGTTGATTCCATTCCATTCCATTCCATTCCATTCCATTCCATTCCATTCCATTCCATTCCATTCCATTACTTTCCATTCCATTCCATTCCAATCCATTCCAGTCTACTCGGGTTGACTCCATTCCATTCCGTTCCATTCCATTCCATTCCATTATAATCCGTTCCATTCCATTCGATTCCGTTCGATTCCATTCCATTCCATTCCATTCCATTCCATTCAATTCCATTCGATTCCATTCGATTCCATTCCATTCCATTCCATTCCAATCCATTCCATTCTACTCGGGTTGATTCCATTCCATTCCATTCCATTCCATTCCATTCCATTCCATTCCATTCCATTCCATTCCATTCTATCCCTTTCGATTCCATTCCATTCCGTTAAATTCCATTCCATTCCATTCCATTCCATTGCATTCCATTCCGTTCTACTCGGGTTGATTCCACTCCATTCCATTCCATTCCATTCCATACCATTCCATTCCATTCCATTCCATTCCATTCCATTCCATTCCATTCCATTCCATTCCATTCCGTTCTAGTCGGGTTGATTCCATTCTATTCCATTCCATTCCATTCCATTCCATTCCATTCCATTCCATTCCATTCCATTCCATTCCATTCCATTCCATTCTATTCCATTCCATTCAACTCCATTGAATTCCAATCCATTCCATTCAATTCCATTCCATTCCATCCCTTTCCATTCCATTTAGTTCTACTCGGGTTGATTCCATTCCATTCCATTCCATTCCATTCCATTCCATTCCATTCCATTCAATTCCATTCCATTCCGTTACGTTCCATTCCATTCCATTCCAATCCATTCCATTCTACTCGGGTTGACTCCATTCCATTCCATTCCATTCCATTCCATTCCATTCCATTATATTCCATTCTATTCCATTCGATTCCGTTCGATTCCATTCCATTCCATTCCATTCCATTCCATTCCATTCCATTCCATTCCATTCCATTCCATTCGATTCCATTCCATTCCATTCCATTCCATTCCATTCCATTCCATTCCATTCCATTCCATTCCATTTACTCCATTCCGTTCTACTCGGGTTGATTCCATTGAGTTTGGTTCCGTCCCGTCCCGTCCCGTCCCGTCCCGTCCCGTGCCGTTTTACTCAGGTTGATTCCTTTCCATTCCGTTCTGCTCGTTTCCTTTAGTTTCCATTCCGTTCCACGCGGGTTGGTTCAATTCCATTCTATTCTATTCTATTCCTTTCCCTTCCCTTCCATTCCATTCCATTCCATTCTACTCGGGTTGATTCCATGCCATTCCGTTCCGTTCCATTCCGTCCCATCCCGATCCGTCCCATCCCGTCCTGTCCCGTCCCATCCCGTTCCATTCCACATGGGTTGATTCAATTCCTTTCGGTTAGATTGAACTCCATTCCATTCCATTCTACTCGGATTGACTCCATTCCATTCCATTCCATTCCATTCCATTCCATTCCATTCCATTCCATTCCATTCCATTCCAATCCATTCCATTCTACTCGGGTTGATTCCATTCTATTCCATTCCATTCCATTCCATTCCATTCCATTCCATTCCATTCCATTTCATTCCATTCCATTCCATTCCATTCCATTCCATTCCATTTCATTCCATTCCATTCCATTCCATTCCATTCCATTCCATTCCATTCGATTCCATTCCATTCCATTCCATTCCATTCCATTCCATTCCATTCCATTCCATTCCATTCCGTTCTACTCGGGTTGATTCCATTCTATTCCTTTCCATTCCGTTCGATTCCATTTGATTCCATTCGATTCCATTCCATTCCATTCCATTCCCTTCCATTCCATTCTATTCCATTGAATTCCATTCCATTCCATTCCATTCCATTCCATTCCATTCCATTCCGTTCTACTCTGATTGATTCCATTCCATTCCATTCCATTCCATTCCATTCCATTCCATTCCATTCCATTCCATTCCATTCCATTCCAATACATTCCATTCTACTCTGGTTGATTCCATTCCATTCCATTCCATTCCATTCCATTCATCTGCATTCGATTCCATTCCATTCCATTCCATTCTATTCCATTGAATTCCATTGAATTCCATTCCATTCCATTCCATTCCATTCCATTCGATTCCATTCCATTCCATTCCATTCCATTCGATTCCATTCCATTCCATTCCATTCCATTCCATTCCATTCCATTCCATTCCAATCTATTCCATTCCATTCCATTCTATTCCATTCGTTTCCATTCCATTCCATTTCATTTTATTCCATTACATTCCATTCCATTCTATTCCATTGAATTCCATTCCATTCCATTCCATTCCATTCCATTCCATTCCATTCCATTCCATTCCGTTCTACTCGGGTTGATTCCACTCCATTCCATTCCATTCCATTCCATTCCATTCCACTCGGGTTGATCATTCCATTCCATTCCATTCTATTCCATTCCATTCCATTCCATTCCATTCCGTTCCATTCCGTTCCATTCCACTCGGGCTCATTCCATTCCATTCCATTCAATTCCATTCCATTCCATTCCATTGCATTCCATTCCATTCCATTCCATTCCGTTCTACTCGGTTTGATTTCCATTCCATTCCATTCCATTCCATTCCATTCCATTCCATTCCATTCCATTCCATTCCATTCCATTCCTTTCCATTTACTCCATTCCGTTCTACTCGGGTTGATTCCATTGAGTTTGGTTCCGTTCCGTTCCGTCCCGTCCCGTCCCGTCCCGTCCCGTCCCGTGCCGTTTTACTCAGGTTGATTCCTTTCCATTCCGTTCCGCTCGTTTTCGTTGCGTTCCATTCCGTTCCACGCGGGTTGGTTCAATTCCATTCTATTCTATTCTATTCCTTTCCATTCCATTCCATTCCATTCCATTCCATTCCATTCCATTCTACTCGGGTTGATTCCATGCCATTCCGTTCCGTTCCATTCCGTCCCATCCCGAACCGTCCCATCACGTCCCGTCCCGTCCCATCCCGTTCCGTTCCACATGGGTTGATTCAATTCCTTTCGGTTACATTGAATTCCATTCCATTCCATTCTACTCGGATTGATTCCATTCCATTCCATTCCATTTCATTCCATTCCATTCCATTCCATTCCATTCCATTCCATTCCTTTCCATTCCAATCCATTCCATGCTACTCGGGTTGATTCCATTCCATTCCATTCCATTCCATTCCATTCCATTCCATTTCATTCCATTCCATTCCATTTCATTCCATTCCATTCCATTCCATTCCATTCCATTCCATTCCATTCCATTCCATTCCATTCCATTCCATTCCATTCGATTCCATTCCATTCCATTCCATTCCATTCCATTCCATTCCGTTCTACTCGGGTTGATGCCATTCTATTCCATTCCATTCCGTTCGATTCCATTTGATTCCATTCGATTCCATTCCATTCCATTCCATTCCCTTCCATTCCATTCTATTCCATTGAATTCCATTCAATTCCATTCCATTCCATTCCATTCCATTCCGTTCTACTCTGATTGATTCCATTAAATTCCATTCCATTCCATTCCGTTCTACTCTGATTGATTCCATTAAATTCCATTCCATTCCATTCCATTCGATTCCATTCCATTCCATTCCATTCCATTCCATTCCATTCCATTGCATTCCATTCCATTCCAATACATTCCATTCTACTCTGGTTGATTCCACTCCATTCCATTCCATTCCATTCCATTCGTCTCCATTCGATTCCATTCGATTCCATTCCATTCCATTCCATGGAATTCCATTCCATTCCACTCCATTCCATTCCATTCCATTCCATTCCATTCCATTCCATTCCATTCCATTCCGTTCTACTCGGGTTGATTCCATTCCATTCCATTCCATTCCATTCCATTCCATTCCATTCCATTCCATTCCACTCCATTCCATTCGATTCCATTCGATTCCATTCCATTCCATTCCATTCCATTCCAATCCATTCCATTCTACTCGGGTTGATTCCATTCCATTCCATTCCATTCCATTCCATTCCATTCCATTCCATTCCATTCCATTCCTTTCCATTCCATTCCATTCCATAGCATTCCATTCGATTCCATTAGATTCCATTCCATTCCATTCCATTCCATTCCATTCCATTCCATTCCGTTCCACTCGGGTTGATTCCATTCTATTCCATTCCATTCCATTCGATTCCATTCAATATCATTCGATTCCATTCCATCCCATTCCATTCCATTCCATTCCGTTCTACTCGGGTTGATTCCATTCCATTTCATTCCATTCCATTCCATTCCATTTCTTTCGATTCCATTCGTTTCCATTCCATTCCATTCCATTCCAATCCATTCCATTCTACTCGGGTTGATTCCATTCCATTCCATTCCATTCCATTCCATTCCATTCCATTCCATTCCATTCCATTCCACTCGATTCCATTCCATTCCACTCGATTCCATTCCATTCCTTTCCATTCCATTCCAATCCATTCCATTCTACTCGGGTGGATTCCATTCCATTCCATTCCATTCCATTCCATTCCATTCCATTCCATTCCATTCCATTCGATTCCATTCCATTCCATTCCATTCCATTCCATTCCATTCCATTCCGTTCTAGTCGGGTTGATTCCATTCTATTCCATTCCATTCCATTCCATTCCATTCCATTCCATTCCATTCCATTCCATTCCATTCCATTCTATTCCATTCCATTCTACTCCATTGAATTCCATTCCATTCCATTCAATTCCATTCCATTCCATTCCTTTCCATTCCATTTAGTTCTACTCGGGTTGATTCCATTCCATTCCATTCCATTCCATTCCATTCCATTCCATTCCATTCCATTCCATTCCATTACTTTCCATTCCATTCCATTCCAATCCATTCCATTCTACTCGGGTTGACTCCATTCCATTCCATTCCATTCCATTCCATTCCATTCCATTCCATTCCATTCCATTCCATTCTATTCCATTCCATTCCATTCCATTCTATTCCATTCTATTCCATTCGATTCCGTTCGATTCCATTCCATTCCATTCCATTCCATTCCATTCCATTCCATTCCATTCCATTCCATTCGATTCCATTCCATTCCATTCGATTCCATTCCATTCCATTCCATTCCATTCCATTCCATTCCATTCCATTCCATTTACTCCATTCCGTTCTACTCGGGTTGATTCCATTGAGTTTGGTTCCGTCCCGTCCCGTCCCGTCCCGTCCCGTCCCGTGCCGTTTTACTCAGGTTGATTCCTTTCCATTCCTTTCCGCTCGTTTCCTTTAGTTTCCATTCCGTTCCACGCGGGTTGGTTCAATTCCATTCTATTCTATTCTATTCTTTTCCCTTCCATTCCATTCCATTCCATTCCATTCTACTCGGGTTGATTCCATGCCATTCCGTTCCGTTCCATTCCGTCCCATCCCGATCCGTCCCATCCCGTCCTGTCCCGTCCCATCCCGTTCCATTCCACATGGGTTGATTCAATTCCTTTCGGTTAGATTGAACTCCATTCCATTCCATTCTACTCGGATTGACTCCATTCCATTCCATTCCATTCCATTCCATTCCATTCCATTCCATTCCAATCCATTCCATTCTACTCGGGTTGATTCAATTCTATTCCATTCCATTCCATTCCATTCCATTCCATTCCATTCCATTCCATTCCATTCCATTCGATTCCATTCCATTCCATTCCATTCCATTCCATTCCATTCCATTCCATTCCATTCCGTTCTACTCGGGTTGATTCCATTCTATTCCTTTCCATTCCGTTCGATTCCATTTGATTCCATTCGATTCCATTCCATTCCATTCCATTCCCTTCCATTCCATTCTATTCCATTGAATTCCATTCCATTCCATTCCATTCCATTCCATTCCATTCCATTCCATTCCATTCCGTTCTACTCTGATTGATTCCATTCCATTCCATTCCATTCCATTCCATTCCATTCCATTCCATTCCATTCCATTCCAATACATTCCATTCTACTCTGGTTGATTCCATTCCATTCCATTCCATTCCATTCGTCTGCATTCGATTCCATTCCATTCCATTCCATTCTATTCCATTGAATTCCATTGAATTCCATTGCATTCCATTCCATTCCATTCCATTCGATTCCATTCCATTCCATTCCATTCCATTCGATTCCATTCCATTCCATTCCATTCCATTCCATTCCATTCCATTCCATTCCATTCCATTCCATTGAATTCCGTTCTACTCGGGTTGATTCCATTCTATTCCATTCCATTCCGTTCGATTCCATTTGATTCCATTCGATTCCATTCCATTCCATTCCATTCCCTTCCATTCCATTCTATTCCATTGAATTCCATTCCATTCCATTCCATTCCATTCCATTCCATTCCATTCCATTCCGTTCTACTCTGATTGATTCCATTCCATTCCATTACATTCCATTCCATTCCATTCCAATACATTCCATTCTACTCTGGTTGATTCCATTCCATTCCATTCCATTCCATTCCATTCGTCTCCATTCGATTCCATTCCATTCCATTCCATTCTATTCCATTGAATTCCATTGAATTCCATTCCATTCCATTCCATTCCATTCCATTCCATTCCATTCCATTCCATTCCATTCCGTTCTACTCGGGTTGATTCCACTCCATTCCATTCCATTCCATTCCATTCCATTCCATTCCATTCCATTCCATTCCATTCGTCTCCATTCGATTCCATTCGATTCCATTCCGTTCTATTCCATTGAATTCCATTCCATTCCATTCCATTCCATTCCATTCCATTCCATTCCATTCCATTCCATTCCATTCCGTTCTACTCGGGTTGATTCCATTCCATTCCATTCCATTCCATTCCATTCCATTCCATTCCATTCCATTCCACTCCATTCCATTTGATTCCATTCGATTCCATTCCATTCCATTCCATTCCATTCCAATCCATTCCATTCTACTCGGGTTGATTCCATTCCATTCCATTCCATTCCATCCCATTCCAATCCATTCCATTCCATTCCGTTCTACTCGGGTTGATTCCATTCCATTCCATTTCATTCCATTCCATTCCATTCCATTCCATTCGATTCCATTCGATTCCATTCCATTCCATTCCATTCCAATCCATTCCATTCTACTCGGGTTGATTCCATTCCATTCCATTCCATTCCATTCCATTCCATTCCATTCCATTCGATTCCACTCGATTCCACTCCATTCTTTCCATTCCATTCCAATCCATTCCATTCTACTCGGGTGGATTCCATTCCGTTCCATTCCATTCCATTCCATTCCATTCCATTCCATTCCACTCCATTCGATTCCATTCCATTCCATTCCATTCCATTCCATTCCATTCCATTCCATTCCATTCCATTCCATTCCGTTCTAGTCGGGTTGATTCCATTCTATTCCATTCCATTCCATTCCATTCCATTCCATTCCATTCCATTCCATTCCATTCCATTCTATTCCATTCCATTCTACTCCATTGAATTCCATTCCGTTCCATTCTATTCCATTCCATTCCATTCCTTTCCATTCCATTTAGTTCTACTCGGGTTGATTCCATTCCATTCCATTCCATTCCATTCCATTCCATTCCATTCCATTCCATTACTTTCCATTCCATTCCATTCCAATCCATTCCATTCTACTCGGGTTGACTCCATTCCATTCCATTCCATTCCATTCCATTCCATTCCATTCCATTATAATCCATTCCATTCCATTCGATTCCGTTCGATTCCATTCCATTCCATTCCATTCCATTCTACTCGGGTTGATTCCATTCCATTCCATTCCATTCCATTCCATTCCATTCCATTCCATTCCATTCCATTCCATTCCATTCCATTCTATTCCTTTCGATTCCATTCCATTCCATTAAATTCCATTCCATTCCATTCCATTCCATTCCATTCCATTCCGTTCTACTCGGGTTGATTCCACTCCATTCCATTCCATTCCATTCCATACCATTCCAATCGATTCCATTCGATTCCATTCCATTCCATTCCATTCCATTCCATTCCATTCCATTCCATTCCATTCCATTCCATTCCATTCCATTCCATTCCGTTCTAGTCGGGTTGATTCCATTCTATTCCATTCCATTCCATTCCATTGCATTCCATTCGATTCCATTCCATTCCATTCCATTCAATTCCATTCCATTCTACTCCATTGAATTCCATTCCATTCCATTCAATTCCATTCCTTTCCATCCCTTTCCATTCCATTTAGTTCTACTCGGGTTCATTCCATTCCATTCCATTCCATTCCATTCCATTCCATTCAATTCCATTCCATTCCGTTACTTTCCATTCCATTCCATTCCAATCCATTCCATTCTACTCGGGTTGACTCCATTCCATTCCATTCCTTTCCATTCCATTATATTCCATTCTATTCCATTCGATTCCGTTCGATTCGATTCCATTCCATTCCATTGCATTCCATTCCATTCCATTCCATTCCATTCCGTTCTACTCGGGTTGATTCAATTCCATTCCTTTCCATTCCATTCCATTCCATTCCATTCCATTCCATTCCATTCCATTCCATTCCCTTCCATTCCATTCCATTCCAATCCATTCCATTCTACTCGGGTTGATTCCATTCCATTCCATTGCACTCGACTCCATTCGATTCCATTCGATTCCACTCCATTCCATTCCGTTCCATTCCATTCCATTCCATTCCATTCTATTCCATTGAATTCCATTCCATTCCATTCCATTCCAATACATTCCATTCCATTCCATTCCATTCCATTCCATTCCATTCCGTTCTACTCGGGTTGATTCCATTCCATTACATTCCATTACATTCCATTCCATTCCATTCCATTCCATTCCAATCTATTCCATTCTATTCAATTCGATTCCATTCGATTCCATTCAATTCCATTCAATTCCATTCCATTCCATTCCAATCCATTCCATTCTACTCGGGTTGATTCCACTCCATTCCATTCCATTCCATTCCATTCCATTCCATTCCATTCCATTCCATTCCATTCCAATCTATTCCATTCCATTCCATTCCATTCCATTCCATTCCATTCCATTCCATTCCATTCCATTCCAATCCATTCCATTCTACTCGTGTTGATTCCATTCCATTCCATTCCATTCCATTCCATTCCATTCCATTCCATTCCATTCCATTCCATTCCATTCCATTCCGTTCTACTCGGGTTGATTCCATTCTATTCCATTCCATTCCATTCGATTCCATTCGATTCCATTCGATTCCATTCGATTCCATTCCATTCCATTCCATTCCATTCCACTCCATTGAATTCCATTCCATTCCATTCTATTCCATTCCATTCCATTCCTTTCCATTCCATTTAATTCTACTCGGGTTGATTCCATTCCATTCCATTCCATTCCATTCCATTCCATTCCATTCCATTCCATTCGATTCCATTCGATTCCATTGCATTCCATTCGATTCCATTCGATTGCATTCCATTCCATTCCATTCCATTCCATTCCATTCCATTCCATTCCATTCCGTTCCACTCGGGTTGATTCCATTCCATTCCATTCCATTCCCTTCTATTCCATTCGATATCATTCGATTCCATTCCATCCCATTCCATTCCATTCCATTCCATTCCGTTCTTCTTGGGTTGATTCCATTCCATTCCATTTCATTCCATTCCATTCCATTCCATTTCTTTCGATTCCATTCGATTCCATTCCATTCCATTCCATTCCAATCCATTGCATTCTACTCAGTTTGATTCCATTCCATTCCATTCCATTCCATTCATATCCATTCCATTCCATTCCATTCAATTCCACTCGATTCCATTCCATTCCTTTCCATTCCATTCCAATCCATTCCATTCTACTCGGGTGGATTCCATTCCATTCCATTCGATTCCATTCCATTCCATTCCATTCCATTCCATTCCATTCCATTCCATTCCATTCCATTCCATGGCATTCCATTCCATTCCATTCCATTCCATTCCATTCCATTCCATTCCGTTCTAGTCGGGTTGATTCCATTCCATTCCATTGCATTCCATTCCATTCCATTCCATTCCATTCCATTGCATTCCATTCCATTCCATTCCATTCCATTCCATTCCATTCCATTCCATTCCATTCTATTCCATTCCATTCTACTCCATTGAATTCCATTCCATTCCATTCAATTTCATTCCATTCCATTCCTTCCCAATCCATTTAGTTCTACTCGGGTTGATTCCATTCCATTCCATTGCATTCCATTCCATTCCATTCCATTCCATTCCATTCCATTCCATTCCATTCCATTACTTTCCATTCCATTCCATTCCAATCCATTCCATTCTACTCGGGTTGACTCCATTCCATTCCATTCCACTCCATTCCATTCCGTTATATTCCATTCTATTCCATTCGATTCCGTTCGATTCCATTCCATTCCTTTCCATTCTATTCCATTCCATTCGATTCCATTCCATTCCATTCCATTCCATTCCATTCCATTCCATTCCATTCCATTCCATTCCAATCCATTCCATTCTACTCGGGTTGATTCCATTCCATTCCATTCCATTCCAATCCATTCCATTCCATTCCATTCCATTCCATTCCATTCCATTCCATTCCATTCCATTCCATTCCATTCCATTCCATTCCATTCCGTTCTACTCGGGTTGATTCCACTCCATTCCATTCCCTTCCATTCCATTCCATTCCATTCCATTCCATTCCATTCCATTCCTTTCCATTCCAACCCATTCCTTTCTACTCGGATTGATTCCATTCCATTCCATTCCAGTCCATTCCATTCCATTCCATTCCATTTCATTCCAAACCGTTCCATTCTACTCGGGTTCATCATTCCATTCCATTCCATTCCATTCCATTCCACTCGGGTTCATTCCATTCCATTCCATTCCATTCCATTCCATTCCATTCCATTCCATTCCATTCCATTCCGTTCTACTCAGGTTGATTTCCATTCCATTCCATTCCATTCCATTCCATTCCATTCCATTCCATTCCATTCCATTCCATTCCATTCCATTCTATTCCATTCCGTACTACTCGGCTAGAATCCATTGAGTTCCGTTCCGTTCCGTTCCGTCCCGACACGTCCCGTCCCGTCCCGTCCCGTCCAGTCCCGTCCCGTCCCGTCCCGTGCCATTGTACTCGGGTTGATTCCATTCCACTCCGTTCCGTTCCTTTCCGTTCCCTTCAATTCAGTTCCACGCGGGTTGATTCAATTCCATTCTATTCTATTCCATTCCATTCCATTCCATTCCATTCCATTCCATTCCATTCCATTCCATTTTACTCGGGTTGATTCCATGCCGTTCCGTTCCATTCTGTCCCATCCCGACTCGTCCCGTCCCGTCCCGTCCCATTCCGTTCCGTTCTGATCGGGTTGATTCCGTTCCATTCCCTTCCGTTCCTTTCCGTTCCATTCCATTCCGTTACACGCGGGTTGATTCAATTCCATTCTATTACATTGAATTCCATTCCATTCCATTCCATTCCATTCTACTCGGATTGATTGCATTCCATTCCATTCCATTCCAGTCCATTCCAATCCACTCCATTCTACTCGGGTTGATTCCATTCCATTCCATTCCATTCCATTCCATTCCATTCCATTCCATTCCATTGCGTTCCATTCGATTCGATTCCATTCCATTCCATTCCATTCCATTCCAATCCATTCCATTCCTCTTGGGTTCATTCCATTCCATTCCATTCCATTCCATTCGATTCCATTCGATTCCATTCCATTCCATTCCATACCATTCCATTCCATTTTGTTCTACTCGGGTTGATTCCACTCCATTCCATTCCATTCCATTCCATTCCATTCCATTCCATTCCATTCCATTCCATTCCATTCGATTCCATTCTATTCCATTCGATTCCATTCCATTCCATTTCATTTTATTCCAATCCATTCCATTCCATTCTATTCCATGGAATTCCATTCCATTCCATTCCATTCCATTCCATTCCATTCCATTCCATTTCATTCCATTCCATTCCATTCCATTCCATTCCGTTCTACTCGGGTTGAATCCACTCCATTCCATTCCATTACATTCCATTCCATTCCATTCCATTCCATTCCATTCCACTCGGGTTGAGCATTCCATTCGATTCGATTCCATTCCATTACATTCCATTCCATTCCATTCCATTCCACTCGGGCTCATTCCATTCCATTCCATTCCATTCCATTCCATTCCATTCCATTCCATTCCATTCCGTTCTACTCGGGTTGATTTCCATTCCATTCCATTCCATTCCATTCCATTCCATTCCATTCCATTCCATTCCATTCCATTCCATTCCATTCCTTTCCATTTATTCCATTCCGTTCTACTCGGGTTGATTCCATTGAGTTTGGTTCCGTTCCGTTCCGTCCCGTCCCGTCCCGTCCCGTCCCGTTCCGTTTTACTCGGGTTGATTCCTTTGCATTCCGTTCCGCTCGTTTCCATTCCGTTCCATTCCGTTCAACGCGGGTTGGTTCAATTCCATTCTATTCTATTCTATTCCTTTCCATTCCATTCCATTCTACTCGGGTTGATTCTATGCCGTTCCATTCCGTTCCATTCCGTCCCATTCCGACCCGTCCCATCCCGTCCCGTCCCGTCCCATCCCGTTCCGTTCCACATGGGTTGATTCAATTCCTTTCGGTTACATTGAATTCCATTCCATTCCATTCTACTCGGATTGATTCCATTCCATTCCATTCCATTCCATTCCATTCCATTCCATTCCATTCCAATCCATTCCATTCTACTCAGGTTGATTCCATTCCATTCCATTCCATTCCATTCCATTCCATTCCATTCCATTCAGTTTCATTCCATTCCATTCCATTCCATTCCATTCCATTCCATTCCATTCCATTCCATTCCATTCCATTCGATTCCATTCCATTCCATTCCATTCCGTTCTACTCGGGTTGATTCCATTCTATTCCATTCCATTCCGTTCGATTCCATTCGATTCCATTCGATTCCGTTCCATTCCATTCCATTCCCTTCCATTCCATTCTATTCCATTGAATTCCATTCCATTGCATTCCATTCCATTCCATTCCATTCCATTCCATTCCATTCCGTTCTACTCTGATTGACTCCATTCCATTCCATTCGATTCCATTCCATTCCATTCCATTCCATTCCAATACATTCCATTCTACTCTGGTTGATTCCATTCCATTCCATTCCATTCCATTCCATTCCATTCCATTCGTCTCCATTCGATTCCATTCGATTCCATTCCATTCTATTCCATTGAATTCCATTCCATTCCATTCCATTCCATTCCATTCTATTCCATTCCATTCCATTCCATTCCTTTCTACTCGGGTTGATTCCATTCCATTCCATTCCATTCCATTCCACTCCATTCCATTCGATTCCATTCGATTCCATTCCATTCCATTCCATTCCATTCCAATCCATTCCATTCTACTCGGGTTGATTCCATTCCATTCCATTCCATTCCATTCCATTCCATTCCATTCCATTGAATTCCATTCGATTCCATTCGATTCCATTCCATTTGATTCCATTCGATATCATTCGATTCCATTCCATCCCATTCCATTCCATTCCATTCCATTCCGTTCTACTCGGGTTGATTCCATTCCATTCCATTTCATTCCATTCCATTCCATTCCATTCCATTTCATTCCATTCCATTCCATTCCATTCCATTCGATTCCATTCGATTCCATTCCATTCCATTCCATTCCAATCCATTCCATTCTACTCGGGTTGATTCCTTTCCATTCCATTCCATTCCATTCCATTCCATTCCATTCCATTCCATTCCATTCCATTCCATTCCATTCGATTCCATTCCATTCCATTCCATGGCATTCCATTCCATTCCATTCCATTCCATTCCATTCCATTCTAGTCGGGTTGATTCCATTCCATTCCATTGCATTCCATTCCATTCCATTGCATTCCATTCCATTCCATTCCATTCCATTCCATTCCATTCCATTCCATTCCATTCCATTCCATTCCATTCCATTCCATTCCATTGCATTCCATTCGATTCCATTCGATTCCATTCCATTCCATTCCATTCCATTCCATTCCATTCCATTCCATTGCATTCCATTCCGTTCCAGTCGGGTTGATTCCATTCTATTCCATTCCATTCCCTTCTATTCCATTCGATATCATTCGATTCCATTCCATCCCATTCCATTCCATTCCATTCCATTCCGTTCTTCTTGGGTTGATTCCATTCCATTCCATTTCATTCCATTCCATTCCATTCCATTTCTTTCGATTCCATTCGATTCCATTCCATTCCATTCCATTCCAATCCATTGCATTCTACTCAGTTTGATTCCATTCCATTCCATTCCATTCCATTCAATTCCATTCCATTCCATTCCATTCAATTCCACTCGATTCCATTCCATTCCTTTCCATTCCATTCCAATCCATTCCATTCTACTCGGGTGGATTCCATTCCATTCCATTCCATTCCATTCCATTCCATTCCATTCCATTCCCTTCCATTCGATTCCATTCCATTCCCTTCCATTCGATTCCATTCCATTCCATTCCATGGCATTCCATTCCATTCCATTCCATTCCATTCCATTCCGTTCTAGTCGGGTTGATTCCATTCCATTCCATTGCATTCCATTCCATTCCATTGCATTCCATTCCATTCCATTCCATTCCATTCCATTCCATTCCTTTCCATTCTATTCCATTCCATTCTACTCCATTGAATTCCATTCCATTCCATTCCATTCCATTCCATTCCATTCCTTTCCAATCCATTCCATTCCGTTCCACTCGGGTTGATTCCATTCTATTCCATTCCATTCCCTTCTATTCCATTCGATATCATTCGATTCCATTCCATCCCATTCCATTCCATTCCATTCCATTCCGTTCTTCTTGGGTTGATTCCATTCCATTCCATTTCATTCCATTCCATTCCATTCCATTTCTTTCGATTCCATTCGATTCGATTCCATTCCATTCCATTCCAATCCATTGCATTCTACTCAGTTTGATTCCATTCCATTCCATTCCATTCCATTCAATTCCATTCCATTCCATTCCATTGAATTCCACTCGATTCCATTCCATTCCTTTCCATTCCATTCCAATCCATTCCATTCTACTCGGGTGGATTCCATTCCATTCCATTCCATTCCATTCCATTTCATTCCATTCCATTCCATTCAATTTCATTCCCTTCCATTCGATTCCATTCCATTCCATTCCATGGCATTCCATTCCATTCCATTCCATTCCATTCCATTCCGTTCTAGTCGGGTTGACTCCATTCCATTCCATTCCACTCCATTCCATTCCGTTATATTCCATTCTATTCCATTCGATTCCGTTCGGTTCCATTCCATTCCATTCCATTCGATTCCATTCCATTCCATTCCATTCCATTCCATTCCATTCCATTCCATTCCAATCCATTCCATTCTACTCGGGTTGATTCCATTCCATTCCATTCCATTCCAATCCATTCCATTCCATTCCATTCCATTCCATTCCATTCCATTCCATTCCATTCCATTCCATTCCATTCCATTCCATTCCATTCGATTCCATTCCATTCCATTTCATTCCAAACCGTTCCATTCTACTCGGGTTCATCATTCCATTCCATTCCATTCCACTCGGGTTCATTCCATTCCATTCCATTCCATTCCATTCCATTCCGTTCTACTCAGGTTGATTTCCATTCCATTCCATTCCATTCCATTCCATTCCATTCCATTCCATTCCATTACATTCCATTCCATTCCATTCCATTCCATTCCGTTCTACTCGGCTTGAATCCATTGAGTTCCGTTCCGTTCCGTTCCGTCCCGACACGTCCCGTCCCGTCCCGTCCCGTCCCGTCCCGTCCCGTCCCGTCCCGTGCCGTTGTACTCGGGTTGATTCCATTCCACTCCGTTCCGTTCCTTTCCGTTCCCTTCAATTCAGTTCCACGCGGGTTGATTCAATTCCATTCTATTCTATTCCTTTCCATTCCATTCCATTCCATTCCATTCCATTCCATTCCATTTTACTCCGGTTGATTCCATGCCGTTCCGTTCCATTCTGTCCCATCCCGACGCGTCCCGTCCCGTCCCGTCCCATTCCGTTCCGTTCTGATCGGGTTGATTCCGTTCCATTCCCTTCTGTTCCTTTCCGTTCCATTCCATTCCGTTACACGCGGGTTGATTCAATTCCATTCTATTACATTGAATTCCATTCCATTCCATTCCATTCCATTCTACTCGGATTGATTGCATTCCATTCCATTCCATTCCAGTCCATTCCAATCCACTCCATTCTACTCGGGTTGATTCCATTCCATTCCATTCCATTCCATTCCATTCCATTCCATTCCATTCCATTCCATTCCATTCCATTCCATTCCATTCCATTGCGTTCCATTCGATTCGATTCCATTCCATTCCATTCCATTCCATTCCAATCCATTCCATTCTACTTGGGTTCATTCCATTCCATTCCATTCCATTCCATTCGATTCCATTCGATTCCATTCCATTCCAATCCATACCATTCCATTCCATTCTGTTCTACTCGGGTTGATTCCACTCCATTCCATTCCATTCCATTCTATTCCATTCCATTCCATTCGATTCCATTCTATTCCATTCGATTCCATTCCATTCCATTTCATTTTATTCCATTCCATTCCATTCCATTCTATTCCATTGAATTCCATTCCATTCCATTCCATTCCATTCCATTCCATTCCATTCCATTCCATTCCATTCCGTTCTAGTCGGGTTGATTCCATTCCATTCCATTGCATTCCATTCCATTCCATTGCATTCCATTCCATTCCATTCCATTCCATTCCATTCCATTCCATTCCATTCTATTCCATTCCATTCTACTCCATTGAATTCCATTCCATTCCATTCCATTCCATTCCATTCCATTCCTTTCCAATCCATTCCATTCCGTTCCACTCGGGTTGATTCCATTCTATTCCATTCCATTCCCTTCTATTCCATTCGATATCATTCGATTCCATTCCATCCCATTCCATTCCATTCCATTCCATTCCGTTCTTCTTGGGTTGATTCCATTCCATTCCATTTCATTCCATTCCATTCCATTCCATTTCTTTCGATTCCATTCGATTCGATTCCATTCCTTTCCATTCCAATCCATTGCATTCTACTCAGTTTGATTCCATTCCATTCCATTCCATTCCATTCAATTCCATTCCATTCCATTCCATTCAATTCCACTCGATTCCATTCCATTCCTTTCCATTCCATTCCAATCCATTCCATTCTACTCGGGTGGATTCCATTCCATTCCATTCCATTCCATTCCATTCCATTCCATTCAATTCCATTCCCTTCCATTCGATTCCATTCCATTCCATTCCATGGCATTCCATTCCATTCCATTCCATTCCATTCCATTCCGTTCTAGTCGGGTTGACTCCATTCCATTCCATTCCACTCCATTCCATTCCGTTATATTCCATTCTATTCCATTCGATTCCGTTCGGTTCCATTCCATTCCATTCCATTCCATTCCATTCGATTCCATTCCATTCCATTCCATTCCATTCCATTCCATTCCATTCCATTCCATTCCAATCCATTCCATTCTACTCGGGTTGATTCCATTCCATTCCATTCCATTCCAATCCATTCCATTCCATTCCATTCCATTCCATTCCATTCCATTCCATTCCATTCCATTCCATTCCATTCCATTCCATTCCATTCCATTCCATTCCGTTCTACTCGGGTTGATTCCATTCCATTCCATTCCATGCCATTCCATTCCATTGAATTCCATTCCATTCCATTCCATTCCATTCCATTCCATTCCGTTTTACTCGGGTTGATTCCATTCCATTCCATTCCATCCCACTCCATTCGATTCCATTCGATTCCATTCGATTCCATTCCATTCAATTCCATTCCATTCCATTCCATTCCATTCTATTCTATTGAATTCCATTCCATTCCATTCCATTCCATTCCATTCCATTCCCTTCCATTCCATTCCATTCCAATCCATTCCATTCTACTCGGGTTGATTCCATTCCATTCCATTGCATTCGACTCCATTCGATTCCATTCGATTCCATTCCATTCCATTCCGTTCCATTCCATTCCATTCCATTCCATTCTATTCCATTGAATTCCATTCCATTCCATTCCATTCCACTCCATTCCATTCCATTCCATTCCATTCCATTCCATTCCGTTCTACTCTGGTTGATTCCATTCCATTCCATTCCATTCCATTCCATTCCATTCCATTCCATTCCATTCCATTCCATTCCATTCCATTCCAATCTATTCCATTCTATTCAATTCGATTCCATTCGATTCCATTCAATTCCATTCAATTCCATTCCATTCCATTCCAATCCATTCCATTCTACTCGGGTTGATTCCATTCCATTCCATTCCATTCCATTCCATTCCATTCCATTCCATTCCACTCCATTCCAATCCATTCCATTCCATTCGATTCCATTCGATTCCATTCCATTCCATTCCATTCCATTCCATTCCATTCTTTCCATTCCATTCCATTCCATTCCAATCTATTCCATTCGATTCCATTCCATTCCATTCCATTCCATTCCATTCCATTCCATTCCAATCCATTCCCTTCCGTTCTATTCGGGTTGATTCCATTCCATTCCATTCCATTCCATTCCATTCCATTCCATTCCATTCCATTCCATTCCATTCCATTCCATTGCATTCCATTCGATTCCATTCGATTCCATTCCATTCCATTCCATTCCATTCCATTCCATTCCATTCCATTCCATTCCATTCCATTCTATTCCATTCCTTTCCATTCCATTCCATTCTATTCCATTCCATTCCATTCCGTTCCACTCGGGTTGATTCCATTCTATTCCATTCCATTCCATTCGATTCCATTCGATATCATTCGATTCCATTCCATTCCATTCCATTCCATTCCATTCCATTCCATTCCATTCCATTCCATTCTATTCCATTCCATTCCATTCCATTCCATTCTATTCCATTCCATTCCATTCCGTTCTACTCTGGTTGATTCCATTCCATTCCATTTCATTCCATTCCATTCCATTCCATTCCATTCCATTCGATTCCATTCGATTCCATTCCATTCCATTCCATTCCAATCCATTCCATTGTACTCGGGTTGATTCCATTCCATTCCATTCCATTCCATTCCATTCCATTCCATTCCATTCCATTCCATTCCACTCGATTCCATTCCTTTCCATTCCATTCTATTCCAATCCATTGCATTCTACTCGGGTGGATTCCATTCCATTCCATTCCTTTCCATTCCATTCCATTCCATTACATTACATTCCATTCGGTTCCATTCCATTCCATTCCATTCCATTCCATTCCATTCCATTCCATTCCATTCCATTCCATTCCGTTCTAATCGGGTTGATTCCATTCTATTCCATTCCATTCCATTCCATTCCATTCCATTCCATTCGATTCCATTCCATTCCATTCCATTCTATTCCATTCAATTCTACTCCATTGAATTCCATTACATTCCATTCTATTCCATTCCATTCCATTCCTTTCCATTCCATTTAGTTCTACTCGGGTTGATTCCATTCCATTCCATTCCATTCCTTTCCATTCCATTCCAATCCATTCCATTCCATTACTTACCATTCCATTCCATTCCAATCCATTCCATTCTACTCGGGTTGACTCCATTCCATTCCATTCAATTACATTACATTACATTATATTCCATTCCATTCCATTCGATTCCGTTCGATTCCATTCCATTCCATTCCATTCCATTCCATTCCAATCCATTCCATTCTACTCGGGTTGATTCCATTCCATTCCATTCCATTCCATCCCATTCCAATCCATTCCATTCCATTCCGTTCTACTCGGGTTGATTCCATTCCATTCCATTTCATTCCATTCCATTCCATTCCATTCCATTCCATTCCATTCCATTCGATTCCATTCGATTCCATTCCATTCCATTCCATTCCAATCCATTCCATTCTACTCGGGTTGATTCCATTCCATTCCATTCCATTCCATTCCATTCCATTCCATTCCATTCCATTCCATTCCATTCCATTCCACTCGATTCCATTCCATTCTTTCCATTCCATTCCAATCCATTCCACTCTACTCGGGTGGATTCCATTCCGTTCCATTCCATTCCATTCCATTCCATTCCATTCCATTCCATTCCACTCCATTCGATTCCATTCCATTCCATTCCATTCCATGCCATTCCATTCCATTCCATTCCATTCCATTCCGTTCTAGTCGGGTTGATTCCATTCTATTCCATTCCATTCCATTCCATTCCATTCCATTCCATTCCATTCCATTCCATTCTATTCCATTCCGTTCTACTCCATTGAATTCCATTCCATTCCATTCTATTCCTTTCCATTCCATTCCTTTCCATTCCATTTAGTTCTACTCGGGTTGATTCCATTCCATTCCATTCCATTCCATTCCATTCCATTCCATTCCATTCCATTCCATTACTTTCCATTCCATTCCATTCCAATCCATTCCATTCTACTCGGGTTGACTCCATTCCATTCCGTTCCATTCCATTCCATTCCATTCCATTCCATTCCATTATAATCCATTCCATACCATTCGATTCCGTTCGATTCCATTCCATTCCATTCCATTCCATTCCATTCAATTCCATTCGATTCCATTCGATTCCATTCCATTCCATTCCATTCCAATCCATTCCATTCTACTCGGGTTGATTCCATTCCATTCCATTCCATTCCATTCCATTCCATTCCATTCCGTTCCATTCCATTCCATTCCATTCTATCCCTTTCGATTCCATTCCATTCCATTAAATTCCATTCCATTCCATTCCATTCCATTCCATTCCATTCCATTCCATTCCATTGCATTCCATTCCGTTCTACTCGGGTTGATTCCACTCCATTCCATTCCATTCCATTCCATACAATTCCATTCGATTCCATTCCATTCCATTCCATTCCATTCCATTCCATTCCATTCCATTCCGTTCTAGTCGGGTTGATTCCATTCTATTCCATTCCATTCCATTCCATTCCATTCCATTCCATTCCATTCGATTCCATTCCATTCCATTCCATTCCATTCCATTCCATTCCATTCCATTCCATTCCATTCCATTCCATTCCGTTCTACTCGGGTTGATTCCATTCTATTCCATTCCATTCCATTCGATTGCATTCGATTCCATTCGATTCCATTCGAATCCATTCCATTCCATTCCATTCCATTCCATTCCATTCCATTCCATTCCATTCTATTCCATTCCATTCCATTCCATTCAATTCCATTCCATTCCATTCCAATCCATTCCCTTCCGTTCTAATCGGGTTGATTCCATTCCATTCCATTCCATTCCATTCCATTCCATTCCATTCCATTCCATTCCATTGCATTCCATTCGATTCCATTCGATTCCATTCCATTCCATTCCATTCCATTCCATTCCATTCCATTCCATTCCATTCTATTCCATTCCATTCCATTCCATTCCATTCTATTCCATTCCATTCCATTCCGTTCCACTCGGGTTGATTCCATTCTATTCCATTCCTTTCCATTCGATTCCATTCGATATCATTCGATTCCATTCCATTCCATTCCATTCCATTCCATTCCATTCCATTCCATTCCATTCCATTCCATTCTATTCCATTCCATTCCATTCCATTCCATTCCATTCTATTCCATTCCATTCCATTCCGTTCTACTCGGGTTGATTCCATTCCATTCCATTTCATTCCATTCCATTCCATTCCATTCCATTCGATTCCATTCCATTCCATTCCATTCCATTCCATTCCAATCCATTCCATTCTACTCGGGTTGATTCCATTCCATTCCATTCCATTCCATTCCATTCCATTCCATTCCATTCCACTCGATTCCATTCCTTTCCATTCCATTCCATTCCAATCCATTGCATTCTACTCGGGTGGATTCCATTCCATTCCATTCCTTTCCATTCCATTCCATTCCATTCCATTACATTCCATGCGGTTGCATTCCATTCCATTCCATTCCATTCCATTCCATTCCATTCCATTCCATTCCGTTCTAATCGGGTTGATTCCATTCTATTCCATTCCATTCCATTCCATTCCATTCCATTCCATTCCATTCCATTCCATTCCATTCCATTCCATTCCATTCTATTCCATTCAATTCTACTCCATTGAATTCCATTACATTCCATTCTATTCCATTCCATTCCATTCCTTTCCATTCCATTTAGTTCTACTCGGGTTGATTCCATTCCATTCCATTCCATTCCTTTCCATTCCATTCCAATCCATTCCATTCCATTACTTACCATTCCATTCCATTCCAATCCATTCCATTCTACTCGGGTTGACTCCATTCCATTCCATTCCATTACATTACATTCCATTATATTCCATTCCATTCCATTCGATTCCGTTCGATTCCATTCCATTCCATTCCATTCCATTCCATTCCAATCCATTCCATTCTACTCGGGTTGATTCCATTCCATTCCATTCCATTCCATCCCATTCCAATCCATTCCATTCCATTCCGTTCTACTCGGGTTGATTCCATTCCATTCCATTTCATTCCATTCCATTCCATTCCATTCCATTCGATTCCATTCGATTCCATTCCATTCCATTCCATTCCAATCCATTCCATTCTACTCGGGTTGATTCCATTCCATTCCATTCCATTCCATTCCATTCCATTCCATTCCATTCCATTCGATTCCACTCGATTCCATTCCATTCTTTCCATTCCATTCCAATCCATTCCATTCTACTCGGGTGGATTCCATTCCGTTCCATTCCATTCCATTCCATTCCATTCCATTCCATTCCATTCCACTCCATTCGATTCCATTCCATTCCATTCCATTCCATGCCATTCCATTCCATTCCATTCCATTCCATTGCATTCCATTCCATTCCATTCCATTCCATTCCATTGCATCCCATTCCGTTCTACTCGGGTTGATTCCACTCCATTCCATTCCATTCCATTCCATACCATTCCATTCGATTCGATTCCATTCCATTCCATTCCATTCCATTCCATTCCATTCCATTCCATTCCGTTCTAGTCGGGTTGATTCCATTCTATTCCATTCCATTCCATTCCATTCCATTCCATTCCATTCCATTCCATTCCATTCTATTCCATTCCATTCTACTCCATTGAATTCCATTCCATTCCATTCAATTCCATTCCATTCCATCCCTTTCCATTCCATTTAGTTCTACTCGGGTTGATTCCATTCCATTACATTCCATTCCATTCCATTCCATTCCATTCAATTCCATTCCATTCCGTTACTTTCCATTCCATTCCATTCCAATCCATTCCATTCTACTCGGGTTGACTCCATTCCATTCCATTCCTTTCCATTCCATTATATTCCATTCTATTCCATTCGATTCCGTTCGATTCCATTCCATTCCATTCCATTCCAATCTATTCCATTCTATTCAATTCGATTCCATTCGATTCCATTCAATTCCATTCAATTCCATTCCATTCCATTCCAATCCATTCCATTCTACTCGGGTTGATTCCATTCCATTCCATTCCATTCCATTCCATTCCATTCCATTCCATTCCATTCCATTCCATTCCATTCCATTCCATTCCATTCTTTCCATTCCATTCCATTCCATTCCAATCTATTCCATTCGATTCCATTCCATTCCATTCCATTCCATTCCATTCCAATCCATTCTATTCTACTCGTGTTGATTCCATTCCATTCCATTCCATTCCATTCCATTCCATTCAATTCCATTCCATTCCATTCCGTTCTACTCGGGTTGATTCCATTCTATTCCATTCCATTCCATTCCATTCCATTCCATTCCATTCTATCCCTTTCGATTCCATTCCATTCCATTAAATTCCATTCCATTCCATTCCATTCCATTCCATTCCATTCCATTCCATTCCATTGCATTCCATTCCGTTCTACTCGGGTTGATTCCACTCCATTCCATTCCATTCCATTCCATACAATTCCATTCGATTCCATTCCATTCCATTCCATTCCATTCCATTCCATTCCATTCCATTCCGTTCTAGTCGGGTTGATTCCATTCTATTCCATTCCATTCCATTCCATTCCATTCCATTCCATTCCATTCCATTCCATTCCATTCCATTCTATTCCATTCCATTCTACTCCATTGAATTCCATTCCATTCCATTCAATTCCATTCCATTCCATCCCTTTCCATTCCATTTAGTTCTACTCGGGTTGATTCCATTCCATTCCATTCCATTCCATTCCATTCCATTCCATTCAACTCCATTCCATTCCGTTACTTTCCATTCCATTCCATTCCAATCCATTCCATTCTACTCGGGTTGACTCCATTCCATTCCATTCCTTTCCATTCCATTATATTCCATTCTATTCCATTCGATTCCGTTCGATTCCATTCCATTCCATTCCATTCCATTCCATTGCATTCCATTCCATTCCATTCCGTTCTACTCGGGTTGATTCCCTTCCATTCCTTTCCATTCCATTCCATTCCATTCCATTCCATTCCATTCCATTCCCTTCCATTCCATTCCATTCCAATCCATTCCATTCTACTCGGGTTGATTCCATTCCATTCCATTGCATTCGACTCCATTCGATTCCATTCGATTCCATTCCATTCCATACCGTTCCATTCCATTCCATTCCATTCCATTCTATTCCATTGAATTCCATTCCATTCCATTCCATTCCACTCCATTCCATTCCATTCCATTCCATTCCATTCCATTCCATTCCATTCCGTTCTACTCGGGTTGATTCCATTCCATTCCATTCCATTCCATTCCATTCCATTCCATTCCATTCCATTCCATTCCATTCCAATCTATTCCATTCTATTCAATTCGATTCCATTCGATTCCATTCAATTCCATTCAATTCCATTCCATTCCATTCCAATCCATTCCATTCTACTCGGGTTGATTCCATTCCATTCCATTCCATTCCATTCCATTCCATTCCATTCCATTCCATTCCATTCCATTCCATTCCATTCGATTCCATACGATTCCATTCCATTCCATTCCATTCCATTCCATTCCATTCTTTCCATTCGATTCCATTCCATTCCAATCTATTCCATTCGATTCCATTCCATTCCATTCCATTCCATTCCATTCCATTCCATTCCAATCCATTCCATTCTACTCGTGTTGATTCCATTCCATTCCATTCCATTCCATTCCATTCCATTCGATTCCATTCCATTCCATTCCATTCCATTCCATTCCGTTCTACTCGGGTTGATTCCATTCTATTCCATTCCATTCCATTCGATTGCATTCGATTCCATTCGATTCCATTCGATTCCATTCCATTCCATTCCATTCCATTCCATTCCATTCCATTCCATTCCATTCCATTCCATTCCATTCCATTCCATTCCATTGCATTCCATTCCATTCCATTCCGTTCTACTCGGGTTGATTCCCTTCCATTCCTTTCCATTCCATTCCATTCCATTCCATTCCATTCCATTCCATTCCCTTCCATTCCATTCCATTCCAATCCATTCCATTCTACTCGGGTTGATTCCATTCCATTCCATTGCATTCGACTCCATTCGATTCCATTCGATTCCATTCCATTCCATACCGTTCCATTCCATTCCATTCCATTCCATTCTATTCCATTGAATTCCATTCCATTCCATTCCATTCCACTCCATTCCATTCCATTCCATTCCATTCCATTCCATTCCATTCCATTCCGTTCTACTCGGGTTGATTCCATTCCATTCCATTCCATTCCATTCCATTCCATTCCATTCCATTCCATTCCATTCCATTCCAATCTATTCCATTCTATTCAATTCGATTCCATTCGATTCCATTCAATTCCATTCAATTCCATTCCATTCCATTCCAATCCATTCCATTCTACTCGGGTTGATTCCATTCCATTCCATTCCATTCCATTCCATTCCATTCCATTCCATTCCATTCCATTCCATTCCATTCCATTCGATTCCATACGATTCCATTCCATTCCATTCCATTCCATTCCATTCCATTCTTTCCATTCGATTCCATTCCATTCCAATCTATTCCATTCGATTCCATTCCATTCCATTCCATTCCATTCCATTCCATTCCATTCCAATCCATTCCATTCTACTCGTGTTGATTCCATTCCATTCCATTCCATTCCATTCCATTCCATTCGATTCCATTCCATTCCATTCCATTCCATTCCATTCCGTTCTACTCGGGTTGATTCCATTCTATTCCATTCCATTCCATTCGATTGCATTCGATTCCATTCGATTCCATTCGATTCCATTCCATTCCATTCCATTCCATTCCATTCCATTCCATTCAATTCCATTCCATTCCATTCCAATCCATTCCCTTCCGTTCTATTCGGGTTGATTCCATTCCATTCCATTCCATTCCATTCCATTCCATTCCATTCCATTCCATTGCATTCCATTCGATTCCATTCGATTCCATTCCATTCCATTCCATTCCATTCCATTCCATTCCATTCCATTCCATTCCATTCTATTCCATTCCATTCCATTCCATTCCATTCTATTCCATTCAATTCCATTCCGTTCCACTCGGGTTGATTCCATTCTATTCCATTCCTTTCCATTCGATTCCATTCGATATCATTCGATTCCATTCCATTCCATTCCATTCCATTCCATTCCATTCCATTCCATTCCATTCCATTCTATTCCATTCCATTCCATTCCATTCCATTCCATTCCATTCCATTCCATTCCATTCCATTCCACTCGATTCCATTCCTTTCCATTCCATTCCATTCCAATCCATTGCATTCTACTCGGGTGGATTCCATTCCATTCCATTCCTTTCCATTCCATTCCATTCCATTCCATTACATTCCATTCGGTTGCATTCCATTCCACTCCATTCCATTCCATTCCATTCCATTCCATTCCGTTCTAATCGGGTTGATTCCATTCTATTCCATTCCATTCCATTCCATTCCATTCCTTTCCATTCCATTCCATTCCATTCCATTCCTTTCCATTCTATTCCATTCAATTCTACTCCATTGAATTCCATTACATTCCATTCTATTCCATTCCATTCCATTCCTTTCCATTCCATTTAGTTCTACTCGGGTTGATTCCATTCCATTCCATTCCATTCCTTTCCATTCCATTCCAATCCATTCCATTCCATTACTTACCATTCCATTCCATTCCAATCCATTCCATTCTACTCGGGTTGACTCCATTCCATTCCATTCCATTACATTACATTCCATTATATTCCATTCCATTCCATTCGATTCCGTTCGATTCCATTCCATTCCATTCCATTCCATTCCATTCCAATCCATTCCATTCTACTCGGGTTGATTCCATTCCATTCCATTCCATTCCATCCCATTCCAATCCATTCCATTCCATTCCGTTCTCCTGGGGTTGATTCCATTCCATTCCATTTCATTCCATTCCATTCCATTCCATTCCATTCGATTCCATTCGATTCCATTCCATTCCATTCCATTCCAATCCATTCCATTCTACTCGGGTTGATTCCATTCCATTCCATTCCATTCCATTCCATTCCATTCCATTCCATTCCATTCCATTCGATTCCACTCGATTCCATTCCATTCTTTCCATTCCATTCCAATCCATTCCATTCTACTCGGGTGGATTCCATTCCGTTCCATTCCATTCCATTCCATTCCATTCCATTCCATTCCATTCCATTCCACTCCATTCGATTCCATTCCATTCCATTCCATTCCATGCCATTCCATTCCATTCCATTCCATTCCATTGCATTCCATTCCATTCCATTCCATTCCATTCCATTGCATTCCATTCCGTTCTACTCGGGTTGATTCCACTCCATTCCATTCCATTCCATTCCATACCATTCCATTCGATTCGATTCCATTCCATTCCATTCCATTCCATTCCATTCCATTCCATTCCATTCCGTTCTAGTCGGGTTGATTCCATTCTATTCCATTCCATTCCATTCCATTCCATTCCATTCCATTCCATTCCATTCCATTCCATTCCATTCCATTCTATTCCATTCCATTCTACTCCATTGAATTCCATTCCATTCCATTCAATTCCATTCCATTCCATCCCTTTCCATTCCAGTTAGTTCTACTCGGGTTGATTCCATTCCATTACATTCCATTCCATTCCATTCCATTCCATTCAATTCCATTCCATTCCGTTACTTTCCATTCCATTCCATTCCAATCCATTCCATTCTACTCGGGTTGACTCCATTCCATTCCTTTCCTTTCCATTCCATTATATTCCATTCTATTCCATTCGATTCCGTTCGATTCCATTCCATTCCATTCCATTCCATTCCATTGCATTCCATTCCATTCCATTCCGTTCTACTCGGGTTGATTCCCTTCCATTCCTTTCCATTCCATTCCATTCCATTCCATTCCATTCCATTCCATTCCCTTCCATTCCATTCCATTCCAATCCATTCCATTCTACTCGGGTTGATTCCATTCCATTCCATTGCATTCGACTCCATTCGATTCCATTCGATTCCATTCCATTCCATTCCGTTCCATTCCATTCCATTCCATTCCATTCTATTCCATTGAATTCCATTCCATTCCATTCCATTCCACTCCATTCCATTCCATTCCATTCCATTCCATTCCATTCCGTTCTACTCGGGTTGATTCCATTCCATTCCATTCCATTCCATTCCATTCCATTCCATTCCATTCCATTCCATTCCATTCCATTCCATTCCAATCTATTCCATTCTATTCAATTCGATTCCATTCGATTCCATTCAATTCCATTCAATTCCATTCCATTCCATTCCAATCCATTCCATTCTATTCGGGTTGATTCCATTCCATTCCATTCCATTCCATTCCATTCCATTCCATTCCATTCGATTCCATTCCATTCCATTCCATTCCATTCCATTCTTTCCATTCCATTCCATTCCATTCCAATCTATTCCATTCCATTCCATTCCATTCCATTCCATTCCATTCCATTCCATTCCAATCCATTCTATTCTACTCGTGTTGATTCCATTCCATTCCATTCCATTCCATTCCATTCCATTCCATTCCATTCCATTCCATTCCATTCCATTCCATTCCGTTCTACTCGGGTTGATTCCATTCTATTCCATTCCATTCCATTCGATTCCATTCGATTCCATTCGATTCCATTCCATTCCATTCCATTCCATTCCATTCCATTCCATTCCATTCCATTCCATTCCATTCTATTCCACTCCATTCCATTCCATTCCATTCCATTCCATTCCATTCCATTCCAATCCATTCCCTTCCGTTCTATTCGGGTTGATTCCATTCCATTCCATTCCATTCCATTCCATTCCATTCCATTCCATTCCATTGCATTCCATTCGATTCCATTCGATTCCATTCCTTTCCATTCCATTCCATTCCATTCCATTCCATTCCATTCCATTCCATTCCATTCTATTCCATTCCATTCCATTCCTTTCCACTCGGGTTGATTCCATTCTATTCCATTCCATTCCATTCCATTCCATTCTATTCCATTCAATTCCATTCCGTTCTACTCGGGTTGATTCCATTCCATTCCATTTCATTCCATTCCATTCCATTCCATTCCATTCCATTCCATTCCATTCCATTCCATTCGATTCCATTCCATTCCATTCCATTCCATTCCATTCCATTCTACTCGGGTTGATTCCATTCCATTCCATTCCATTCCATTCCATTCCATTCCATTCCATTCCGTTCCACTCGATTCCATTCCTTTCCATTCCATTCCATTCCAATCCATTGCATTCTACTCGGGTGGATTCCATTCCATTCCATTCCTTTCCATTCCATTCCATTCCATTCCATTACATTCCATTCGGTTCCATTCCATTCCATTCCATTCCATTCCATTCCATTCCATTCCGTTCTAATCGGGTTGATTCCATTCTATTCCATTCCATTCCATTCCATTCCATTCCATTCCATTCCATTCCATTCCATTTTATTCCATTCCATTCTACTCCATTGAATTCCATTCCATTCCATTCTATTCCATTCCATTCCATTCCTTTCCATTCCATTTAGTTCTACTCGGGTTGATTCCATTCCATTCCATTCCATTCCTTTCCGTTCCATTCCAATCCATTCCATTCCATTACTTTCCATTCCATTCCATTCCAATCCATTCCATTCTACTCGGGTTGACTCCATTCCATTCCATTCCATTACATTACATTCCATTATATTCCATTCCATTCCATTCGATTCCGTTCGATTCCATTCCATTCCATTCCATTCCATTCCATTCCATTCCATTCCATTCGATTCCATTCCATTCCATTCGATTCCATTCCATTCCATTCCATTCCATTCCATTCCATTCCAATCCATTCCATTCTACTCGGGTTGATTCCATTCCATTCCATTCCATTCCATTCCATTCCATTCCATTCCGTTCTACTCGGGTTGATTCCACTCCATTCCATTCCATTCCATTCCATTCCATTCCATTCCATTCCATTCCAACCCATTCCGTTCTAGTCTGGTTGATTCCATTCTATTCCATTCCATTCCATTCCATTCCATTCCATTCCATTCCATTCCATTCCATTCCATTCCATTCCATTCCATTCTATTCCATTCCATTCTACTCCATTGAATTCCATTCCATTCCATTCTATTCCATTCCATTCCATTCCTTTCCATTCCATTTAGTTCTACTCGGGTTGATTCCATTCCATTCCATTCCATTCCATTCCATTCCATTCCATTCCATTCCATTCCATTCCATTCCATTACTTTCCATTCCATTCCATTCCAATCCATTCCAGTCTACTCGGGTTGACTCCATTCCATTCCGTTCCATTCCATTCCATTCCATTATAATCCGTTCCATTCCATTCGATTCCGTTCGATTCCATTCCATTCCATTCCATTCCATTCCATTCAATTCCATTCGATTCCATTCGATTCCATTCCATTCCATTCCATTCCAATCCATTCCATTCTACTCGGGTTGATTCCATTCCATTCCATTCCATTCCATTCCATTCCATTCCATTCCATTCCATTCCATTCCATTCCATTCTATCCCTTTCGATTCCATTCCATTCCGTTAAATTCCATTCCATTCCATTCCATTCCATTGCATTCCATTCCGTTCTACTCGGGTTGATTCCACTCCATTCCATTCCATTCCATTCCATACCATTCCATTCCATTCCATTCCATTCCATTCCATTCCATTCCATTCCATTCCATTCCATTCCGTTCTAGTCGGGTTGATTCCATTCTATTCCATTCCATTCCATTCCATTCCATTCCATTCCATTCCATTCCATTCCATTCCATTCCATTCCATTCCATTCCATTCCATTCCATTCTATTCCATTCCATTCAACTCCATTGAATTCCAATCCATTCCATTCAATTCCATTCCATTCCATCCCTTTCCATTCCATTTAGTTCTACTCGGGTTGATTCCATTCCATTCCATTCCATTCCATTCCATTCCATTCCATTCCATTCAATTCCATTCCATTCCGTTACGTTCCATTCCATTCCATTCCAATCCATTCCATTCTACTCGGGTTGACTCCATTCCATTCCATTCCATTCCATTCCATTCCATTCCATTCCATTCCATTATATTCCATTCTATTCCATTCGATTCCGTTCGATTCCATTCCATTCCATTCCATTCCATTCCATTCCATTCC
This sequence comes from Gorilla gorilla gorilla, assembly GCF_029281585.2. Taxonomy (NCBI): domain Eukaryota; kingdom Metazoa; phylum Chordata; class Mammalia; order Primates; family Hominidae; genus Gorilla; species Gorilla gorilla. The sequence goes on from NC_073241.2 coordinate 6,605,387, forward strand.
ATTCCATTCCATTCCATTCCATTCGATTCCATTCCATTCCATTCCATTCCATTCCATTCCATTCCATTCCATTCCATTCCATTCCATTTACTCCATTCCGTTCTACTCGGGTTGATTCCATTGAGTTTGGTTCCGTCCCGTCCCGTCCCGTCCCGTCCCGTCCCGTGCCGTTTTACTCAGGTTGATTCCTTTCCATTCCGTTCCGCTCGTTTCCTTTAGTTTCCATTCCGTTCCACGCGGGTTGGTTCAATTCCATTCTATTCTATTCTATTCCTTTCCCTTCCCTTCCATTCCATTCCATTCCATTCTACTCGGGTTGATTCCATGCCATTCCGTTCCGTTCCATTCCGTCCCATCCCGATCCGTCCCATCCCGTCCTGTCCCGTCCCATCCCGTTCCATTCCACATGGGTTGATTCAATTCCTTTCGGTTAGATTGAACTCCATTCCATTCCATTCTACTCGGATTGACTCCATTCCATTCCATTCCATTCCATTCCATTCCATTCCATTCCATTCCATTCCATTCCATTCCAATCCATTCCATTCTACTCGGGTTGATTCCATTCTATTCCATTCCATTCCATTCCATTCCATTCCATTCCATTCCATTCCATTTCATTCCATTCCATTCCATTCCATTCCATTCCATTCCATTTCATTCCATTCCATTCCATTCCATTCCATTCCATTCCATTCCATTCCATTCCATTCGATTCCATTCCATTCCATTCCATTCCATTCCATTCCATTCCATTCCATTCCATTCCATTCCGTTCTACTCGGGTTGATTCCATTCTATTCCTTTCCATTCCGTTCGATTCCATTTGATTCCATTCGATTCCATTCCATTCCATTCCATTCCCTTCCATTCCATTCTATTCCATTGAATTCCATTCCATTCCATTCCATTCCATTCCATTCCATTCCATTCCGTTCTACTCTGATTGATTCCATTCCATTCCATTCCATTCCATTCCATTCCATTCCATTCCATTCCATTCCATTCCATTCCATTCCATTCCAATACATTCCATTCTACTCTGGTTGATTCCATTCCATTCCATTCCATTCCATTCCATTCATCTGCATTCGATTCCATTCCATTCCATTCCATTCTATTCCATTGAATTCCATTGAATTCCATTCCATTCCATTCCATTCCATTCCATTCGATTCCATTCCATTCCATTCCATTCCATTCGATTCCATTCCATTCCATTCCATTCCATTCCATTCCATTCCATTCCATTCCATTCCAATCTATTCCATTCCATTCCATTCTATTCCATTCGTTTCCATTCCATTCCATTTCATTTTATTCCATTACATTCCATTCCATTCTATTCCATTGAATTCCATTCCATTCCATTCCATTCCATTCCATTCCATTCCATTCCATTCCATTCCGTTCTACTCGGGTTGATTCCACTCCATTCCATTCCATTCCATTCCATTCCATTCCACTCGGGTTGATCATTCCATTCCATTCCATTCTATTCCATTCCATTCCATTCCATTCCATTCCGTTCCATTCCGTTCCATTCCACTCGGGCTCATTCCATACCATTCCATTCAATTCCATTCCATTCCATTCCATTGCATTCCATTCCATTCCATTCCATTCCGTTCTACTCGGTTTGATTTCCATTCCATTCCATTCCATTCCATTCCATTCCATTCCATTCCATTCCATTCCATTCCATTCCATTCCATTCCATTCCATTCCTTTCCATTTACTCCATTCCGTTCTACTCGGGTTGATTCCATTGAGTTTGGTTCCGTTCCGTTCCGTCCCGTCCCGTCCCGTCCCGTCCCGTCCCGTGCCGTTTTACTCAGGTTGATTCCTTTCCATTCCGTTCCGCTCGTTTTCGTTGCGTTCCATTCCGTTCCACGCGGGTTGGTTCAATTCCATTCTATTCTATTCTATTCCTTTCCATTCCATTCCATTCCATTCCATTCCATTCCATTCCATTCTACTCGGGTTGATTCCATGCCATTCCGTTCCGTTCCATTCCGTCCCATCCCGAACCGTCCCATCACGTCCCGTCCCGTCCCATCCCGTTCCGTTCCACATGGGTTGATTCAATTCCTTTCGGTTACATTGAATTCCATTCCATTCCATTCTACTCGGATTGATTCCATTCCATTCCATTCCATTTCATTCCATTCCATTCCATTCCATTCCATTCCATTCCATTCCTTTCCATTCCAATCCATTCCATGCTACTCGGGTTGATTCCATTCCATTCCATTCCATTCCATTCCATTCCATTCCATTCCATTTCATTCCATTCCATTCCATTTCATTCCATTCCATTCCATTCCATTCCATTCCATTCCATTCCATTCCATTCCATTCCATTCCATTCCATTCCATTCGATTCCATTCCATTCCATTCCATTCCATTCCATTCCATTCCGTTCTACTCGGGTTGATGCCATTCTATTCCATTCCATTCCGTTCGATTCCATTTGATTCCATTCGATTCCATTCCATTCCATTCCATTCCCTTCCATTCCATTCTATTCCATTGAATTCCATTCAATTCCATTCCATTCCATTCCATTCCATTCCGTTCTACTCTGATTGATTCCATTAAATTCCATTCCATTCCATTCCGTTCTACTCTGATTGATTCCATTAAATTCCATTCCATTCCATTCCATTCGATTCCATTCCATTCCATTCCATTCCATTCCATTCCATTCCATTGCATTCCATTCCATTCCAATACATTCCATTCTACTCTGGTTGATTCCACTCCATTCCATTCCATTCCATTCCATTCGTCTCCATTCGATTCCATTCGATTCCATTCCATTCCATTCCATGGAATTCCATTCCATTCCACTCCATTCCATTCCATTCCATTCCATTCCATTCCATTCCATTCCATTCCATTCCGTTCTACTCGGGTTGATTCCATTCCATTCCATTCCATTCCATTCCATTCCATTCCATTCCATTCCATTCCACTCCATTCCATTCGATTCCATTCGATTCCATTCCATTCCATTCCATTCCATTCCAATCCATTCCATTCTACTCGGGTTGATTCCATTCCATTCCATTCCATTCCATTCCATTCCATTCCATTCCATTCCATTCCATTCCTTTCCATTCCATTCCATTCCATAGCATTCCATTCGATTCCATTAGATTCCATTCCATTCCATTCCATTCCATTCCATTCCATTCCATTCCGTTCCACTCGGGTTGATTCCATTCTATTCCATTCCATTCCATTCGATTCCATTCGATATCATTCGATTCCATTCCATCCCATTCCATTCCATTCCATTCCGTTCTACTCGGGTTGATTCCATTCCATTTCATTCCATTCCATTCCATTCCATTTCTTTCGATTCCATTCGTTTCCATTCCATTCCATTCCATTCCAATCCATTCCATTCTACTCGGGTTGATTCCATTCCATTCCCTTCCATTCCATTCCATTCCATTCCATTCCATTCCATTCCATTCCACTCGATTCCATTCCATTCCACTCGATTCCATTCCATTCCTTTCCATTCCATTCCAATCCATTCCATTCTACTCGGGTGGATTCCATTCCATTCCATTCCATTCCATTCCATTCCATTCCATTCCATTCCATTCCATTCGATTCCATTCCATTCCATTCCATTCCATTCCATTCCATTCCATTCCATTCCGTTCTAGTCGGGTTGATTCCATTCTATTCCATTCCATTCCATTCCATTCCATTCCATTCCATTCCATTCCATTCCATTCCATTCCATTCTATTCCATTCCATTCTACTCCATTGAATTCCATTCCATTCCATTCAATTCCATTCCATTCCATTCCTTTCCATTCCATTTAGTTCTACTCGGGTTGATTCCATTCCATTCCATTCCATTCCATTCCATTCCATTCCATTCCATTCCATTCCATTCCATTCCATTCCATTCCATTCCAATCCATTCCATTCTACTCGGGTTGACTCCATTCCATTCCATTCCATTCCATTCCATTCCATTCCATTCCATTCCATTCCATTCCATTCTATTCCATTCCATTCCATTCCATTCCATTCCATTCTATTCCATTCGATTCCGTTCGATTCCATTCCATTCCATTCCATTCCATTCCATTCCATTCCATTCCATTCCATTCCATTCGATTCCATTCCATTCCATTCGATTCCATTCCATTCCATTCCATTCCATTCCATTCCATTCCATTCCATTCCATTTACTCCATTCCGTTCTACTCGGGTTGATTCCATTGAGTTTGGTTCCGTCCCGTCCCGTCCCGTCCCGTCCCGTCCCGTGCCGTTTTACTCAGGTTGATTCCTTTCCATTCCTTTCCGCTCGTTTCCTTTAGTTTCCATTCCGTTCCACGCGGGTTGGTTCAATTCCATTCTATTCTATTCTATTCTTTTCCCTTCCATTCCATTCCATTCCATTCCATTCTACTCGGGTTGATTCCATGCCATTCCGTTCCGTTCCATTCCGTCCCATCCCGATCCGTCCCATCCCGTCCTGTCCCGTCCCATCCCGTTCCATTCCACATGGGTTGATTCAATTCCTTTCGGTTAGATTGAACTCCATTCCATTCCATTCTACTCGGATTGACTCCATTCCATTCCATTCCATTCCATTCCATTCCATTCCATTCCATTCCATTCCATTCCAATCCATTCCATTCTACTCGGGTTGATTCAATTCTATTCCATTCCATTCCATTCCATTCCATTCCATTCCATTCCATTCCATTCCATTCCATTCCATTCGATTCCATTCCATTCCATTCCATTCCATTCCATTCCATTCCATTCCATTCCATTCCGTTCTACTCGGGTTGATTCCATTCTATTCCTTTCCATTCCGTTCGATTCCATTTGATTCCATTCGATTCCATTCCATTCCATTCCATTCCCTTCCATTCCATTCTATTCCATTGAATTCCATTCCATTCCATTCCATTCCATTCCATTCCATTCCATTCCATTCCATTCCGTTCTACTCTGATTGATTCCATTCCATTCCAATCCATTCCATTCCATTCCATTCCATTCCATTCCATTCCATTCCAATACATTCCATTCTACTCTGGTTGATTCCATTCCATTCCATTCCATTCCATTCCATTCGTCTGCATTCGATTCCATTCCATTCCATTCCATTCTATTCCATTGAATTCCATTGAATTCCATTGCATTCCATTCCATTCCATTCCATTCGATTCCATTCCATTCCATTCCATTCCATTCGATTCCATTCCATTCCATTCCATTCCATTCCATTCCATTCCATTCCATTCCATTCCATTCCATTCCATTCCGTTCTACTCGGGTTGATTCCATTCTATTCCATTCCATTCCGTTCGATTCCATTTGATTCCATTCGATTCCATTCCATTCCATTCCATTCCCTTCCATTCCATTCTATTCCATTGAATTCCATTCCATTCCATTCCATTCCATTCCATTCCATTCCATTCCATTCCATTCCATTCCGTTCTACTCTGATTGATTCCATTCCATTCCATTACATTCCATTCCATTCCATTCCAATACATTCCATTCTACTCTGGTTGATTCCATTCCATTCCATTCCATTCCATTCCATTCGTCTCCATTCGATTCCATTCCATTCCATTCCATTCTATTCCATTGAATTCCATTGAATTCCATTCCATTCCATTCCATTCCATTCCATTCCATTCCATTCCATTCCATTCCATTCCGTTCTACTCGGGTTGATTCCACTCCATTCCATTCCATTCCATTCCATTCCATTCCATTCCATTCCATTCCATTCCATTCGTCTCCATTCGATTCCATTCGATTCCATTCCATTCTATTCCATTGAATTCCATTCCATTCCATTCCATTCCATTCCATTCCATTCCATTCCATTCCATTCCATTCCATTCCATTCCGTTCTACTCGGGTTGATTCCATTCCATTCCATTCCATTCCATTCCATTCCATTCCATTCCATTCCATTCCACTCCATTCCATTTGATTCCATTCGATTCCATTCCATTCCATTCCATTCCATTCCAATCCATTCCATTCTACTCGGGTTGATTCCATTCCATTCCATTCCATTCCATCCCATTCCAATCCATTCCATTCCATTCCGTTCTACTCGGGTTGATTCCATTCCATTCCATTTCATTCCATTCCATTCCATTCCATTCCATTCGATTCCATTCGATTCCATTCCATTCCATTCCATTCCAATCCATTCCATTCTACTCGGGTTGATTCCATTCCATTCCATTCCATTCCATTCCATTCCATTCCATTCCATTCGATTCCACTCGATTCCACTCCATTCTTTCCATTCCATTCCAATCCATTCCATTCTACTCGGGTGGATTCCATTCCGTTCCATTCCATTCCATTCCATTCCATTCCATTCCATTCCACTCCATTCGATTCCATTCCATTCCATTCCATTCCATTCCATTCCATTCCATTCCATTCCATTCCATTCCATTCCGTTCTAGTCGGGTTGATTCCATTCTATTCCATTCCATTCCATTCCATTCCATTCCATTCCATTCCATTCCATTCCATTCCATTCTATTCCATTCCATTCTACTCCATTGAATTCCATTCCGTTCCATTCTATTCCATTCCATTCCATTCCTTTCCATTCCATTTAGTTCTACTCGGGTTGATTCCATTCCATTCCATTCCATTCCATTCCATTCCATTCCATTCCATTCCATTACTTTCCATTCCATTCCATTCCAATCCATTCCATTCTACTCGGGTTGACTCCATTCCATTCCATTCCATTCCATTCCATTCCATTCCATTCCATTATAATCCATTCCATTCCATTCGATTCCGTTCGATTCCATTCCATTCCATTCCATTCCATTCCATTCCATTCAATTCCATTCGATTCCATTCGATTCCATTCCATTCCATTCCATTCCATTCCATTCCATTCTACTCGGGTTGATTCCATTCCATTCCATTCCATTCCATTCCATTCCATTCCATTCCATTCCATTCCATTCCATTCCATTCTATTCCTTTCGATTCCATTCCATTCCATTAAATTCCATTCCATTCCATTCCATTCCATTCCATTCCATTCCGTTCTACTCGGGTTGATTCCACTCCATTCCATTCCATTCCATTCCATACCATTCCAATCGATTCCATTCGATTCCATTCCATTCCATTCCATTCCATTCCATTCCATTCCATTCCATTCCATTCCATTCCATTCCATTCCATTCCATTCCATTCCGTTCTAGTCGGGTTGATTCCATTCTATTCCATTCCATTCCATTCCATTGCATTCCATTTGATTCCATTCCATTCCATTCCATTCAATTCCATTCCATTCTACTCCATTGAATTCCATTCCATTCCATTCAATTCCATTCCTTTCCATCCCTTTCCATTCCATTTAGTTCTACTCGGGTTCATTCCATTCCATTCCATTCCATTCCATTCCATTCCATTCCATTCAATTCCATTCCATTCCGTTACTTTCCATTCCATTCCATTCCAATCCATTCCATTCTACTCGGGTTGACTCCATTCCATTCCATTCCTTTCCATTCCATTATATTCCATTCTATTCCATTCGATTCCGTTCGATTCGATTCCATTCCATTCCATTGCATTCCATTCCATTCCATTCCATTCCATTCCGTTCTACTCGGGTTGATTCAATTCCATTCCTTTCCATTCCATTCCATTCCATTCCATTCCATTCCATTCCATTCCATTCCATTCCATTCCCTTCCATTCCATTCCATTCCAATCCATTCCATTCTACTCGGGTTGATTCCATTCCATTCCATTGCACTCGACTCCATTCGATTCCATTCGATTCCACTCCATTCCATTCCGTTCCATTCCATTCCATTCCATTCCATTCTATTCCATTGAATTCCATTCCATTCCATTCCATTCCAATACATTCCATTCCATTCCATTCCATTCCATTCCATTCCATTCCGTTCTACTCGGGTTGATTCCATTCCATTACATTCCATTACATTCCATTCCATTCCATTCCATTCCATTCCAATCTATTCCATTCTATTCAATTCGATTCCATTCGATTCCATTCAATTCCATTCAATTCCATTCCATTCCATTCCAATCCATTCCATTCTACTCGGGTTGATTCCACTCCATTCCATTCCATTCCATTCCATTCCATTCCATTCCATTCCATTCCATTCCATTCCATTCCAATCTATTCCATTCCATTCCATTCCATTCCATTCCATTCCATTCCATTCCATTCCATTCCATTCCAATCCATTCCATTCTACTCGTGTTGATTCCATTCCATTCCATTCCATTCCATTCCATTCCATTCCATTCCATTCCATTCCATTCCATTCCATTCCATTCCGTTCTACTCGGGTTGATTCCATTCTATTCCATTCCATTCCATTCGATTCCATTCGATTCCATTCGATTCCATTCGATTCCATTCCATTCCATTCCATTCCATTCCACTCCATTGAATTCCATTCCATTCCATTCTATTCCATTCCATTCCATTCCTTTCCATTCCATTTAATTCTACTCGGGTTGATTCCATTCCATTCCATTCCATTCCATTCCATTCCATTCCATTCCATTCCATTCGATTCCATTCGATTCCATTGCATTCCATTCGATTCCATTCGATTGCATTCCATTCCATTCCATTCCATTCCATTCCATTCCATTCCATTCCATTCCGTTCCACTCGGGTTGATTCCATTCCATTCCATTCCATTCCCTTCTATTCCATTCGATATCATTCGATTCCATTCCATCCCATTCCATTCCATTCCATTCCATTCCGTTCTTCTTGGGTTGATTCCATTCCATTCCATTTCATTCCATTCCATTCCATTCCATTTCTTTCGATTCCATTCGATTCCATTCCATTCCATTCCATTCCAATCCATTGCATTCTACTCAGTTTGATTCCATTCCATTCCATTCCATTCCATTCATATCCATTCCATTCCATTCCATTCAATTCCACTCGATTCCATTCCATTCCTTTCCATTCCATTCCAATCCATTCCATTCTACTCGGGTGGATTCCATTCCATTCCATTCGATTCCATTCCATTCCATTCCATTCCATTCCATGGCATTCCATTCCATTCCATTCCATTCCATGGCATTCCATTCCATTCCATTCCATTCCATTCCATTCCATTCCATTCCGTTCTAGTCGGGTTGATTCAATTCCATTCCATTGCATTCCATTCCATTCCATTCCATTCCATTCCATTGCATTCCATTCCATTCCATTCCATTCCATTCCATTCCATTCCATTCCATTCCATTCTATTCCATTCCATTCTACTCCATTGAATTCCATTCCATTCCATTCAATTTCATTCCATTCCATTCCTTCCCAATCCATTTAGTTCTACTCGGGTTGATTCCATTCCATTCCATTCCATTCCATTCCATTCCATTCCATTCCATTCCATTCCATTCCATTCCATTCCATTCCATTCCATTACTTTCCATTCCATTCCATTCCAATCCATTCCATTCTACTCGGGTTGACTCCATTCCATTCCATTCCACTCCATTCCATTCCGTTATATTCCATTCTATTCCATTCGATTCCGTTCGATTCCATTCCATTCCTTTCCATTCTATTCCATTCCATTCGATTCCATTCCATTCCATTCCATTCCATTCCATTCCATTCCATTCCATTCCATTCCAATCCATTCCATTCTACTCGGGTTGATTCCATTCCATTCCATTCCATTCCAATCCATTCCATTCCATTCCATTCCATTCCATTCCATTCCATTCCATTCCATTCCATTCCATTCCATTCCATTCCATTCCGTTCTACTCGGGTTGATTCCACTTCATTCCATTCCCTTCCATTCCATTCCATTCCATTCCATTCCATTCCATTCCATTCCTTTCCATTCCAACCCATTCCTTTCTACTCGGATTGATTCCATTCCATTCCATTCCAGTCCATTCCATTCCATTCCATTCCATTTCATTCCAAACCGTTCCATTCTACTCGGGTTCATCATTCCATTCCATTCCATTCCATTCCATTCCACTCGGGTTCATTCCATTCCATTCCATTCCATTCCATTCCATTCCATTCCATTCCATTCCATTCCGTTCTACTCAGGTTGATTTCCATTCCATTCCATTCCATTCCATTCCATTCCATTCCATTCCATTCCATTCCATTCCATTCCATTCCATTCTATTCCATTCCGTACTACTCGGCTAGAATCCATTGAGTTCCGTTCCGTTCCGTTCCGTCCCGACACGTCCCGTCCCGTCCCGTCCCGTCCAGTCCCGTCCCGTCCCGTCCCGTGCCATTGTACTCGGGTTGATTCCATTCCACTCCGTTCCGTTCCTTTCCGTTCCCTTCAATTCAGTTCCACGCGGGTTGATTCAATTCCATTCTATTCTATTCCATTCCATTCCATTCCATTCCATTCCATTCCATTCCATTCCATTCCATTTTACTCGGGTTGATTCCATGCCGTTCCGTTCCATTCTGTCCCATCCCGACTCGTCCCGTCCCGTCCCGTCCCATTCCGTTCCGTTCTGATCGGGTTGATTCCGTTCCATTCCCTTCCGTTCCTTTCCGTTCCATTCCATTCCGTTACACGCGGGTTGATTCAATTCCATTCTATTACATTGAATTCCATTCCATTCCATTCCATTCCATTCTACTCGGATTGATTGCATTCCATTCCATTCCATTCCAGTCCATTCCAATCCACTCCATTCTACTCGGGTTGATTCCATTCCATTCCATTCCATTCCATTCCATTCCATTCCATTCCATTCCATTGCGTTCCATTCGATTCGATTCCATTCCATTCCATTCCATTCCATTCCAATCCATTCCATTCCTCTTGGGTTCATTCCATTCCATTCCATTCCATTCCATTCGATTCCATTCGATTCCATTCCATTCCATTCCATACCATTCCATTCCATTTTGTTCTACTCGGGTTGATTCCACTCCATTCCATTCCATTCCATTCCATTCCATTCCATTCCATTCCATTCCATTCCATTCCATTCGATTCCATTCTATTCCATTCGATTCCATTCCATTCCATTTCATTTTATTCCAATCCATTCCATTCCATTCTATTCCATGGAATTCCATTCCATTCCATTCCATTCCATTCCATTCCATTCCATTCCATTCCATTTCATTCCATTCCATTCCATTCCATTCCATTCCGTTCTACTCGGGTTGAATCCACTCCATTCCATTCCATTACATTCCATTCCATTCCATTCCATTCCATTCCATTCCACTCGGGTTGAGCATTCCATTCGATTCGATTCCATTCCATTACATTCCATTCCATTCCATTCCATTCCACTCGGGCTCATTCCATTCCATTCCATTCCATTCCATTCCATTCCATTCCATTCCATTCCATTCCGTTCTACTCGGGTTGATTTCCATTCCATTCCATTCCATTCCATTCCATTCCATTCCATTCCATTCCATTCCATTCCATTCCATTCCATTCCATTCCTTTCCATTTATTCCATTCCGTTCTACTCGGGTTGATTCCATTGAGTTTGGTTCCGTTCCGTTCCGTCCCGTCCCGTCCCGTCCCGTCCCGTTCCGTTTTACTCGGGTTGATTCCTTTGCATTCCGTTCCGCTCGTTTCCATTCCGTTCCATTCCGTTCAACGCGGGTTGGTTCAATTCCATTCTATTCTATTCTATTCCTTTCCATTCCATTCCATTCTACTCGGGTTGATTCTATGCCGTTCCATTCCGTTCCATTCCGTCCCATTCCGACCCGTCCCATCCCGTCCCGTCCCGTCCCATCCCGTTCCGTTCCACATGGGTTGATTCAATTCCTTTCGGTTACATTGAATTCCATTCCATTCCATTCTACTCGGATTGATTCCATTCCATTCCATTCCATTCCATTCCATTCCATTCCATTCCATTCCAATCCATTCCATTCTACTCAGGTTGATTCCATTCCATTCCATTCCATTCCATTCCATTCCATTCCATTCCATTCAGTTTCATTCCATTCCATTCCATTCCATTCCATTCCATTCCATTCCATTCCATTCGATTCCATTCCATTCCATTCCATTCCGTTCTACTCGGGTTGATTCCATTCTATTCCATTCCATTCCGTTCGATTCCATTCGATTCCATTCGATTCCGTTCCATTCCATTCCATTCCCTTCCATTCCATTCTATTCCATTGAATTCCATTCCATTGCATTCCATTCCATTCCATTCCATTCCATTCCATTCCATTCCGTTCTACTCTGATTGACTCCATTCCATTCCATTCGATTCCATTCCATTCCATTCCATTCCATTCCAATACATTCCATTCTACTCTGGTTGATTCCATTCCATTCCATTCCATTCCATTCCATTCCATTCCATTCGTCTCCATTCGATTCCATTCGATTCCATTCCATTCTATTCCATTGAATTCCATTCCATTCCATTCCATTCCATTCCATTCTATTCCATTCCATTCCATTCCATTCCTTTCTACTCGGGTTGATTCCATTCCATTCCATTCCATTCCATTCCACTCCATTCCATTCGATTCCATTCGATTCCATTCCATTCCATTCCATTCCATTCCAATCCATTCCATTCTACTCGGGTTGATTCCATTCCATTCCATTCCATTCCATTCCATTCCATTCCATTCCATTGAATTCCATTCGATTCCATTCGATTCCATTCCATTTGATTCCATTCGATATCATTCGATTCCATTCCATCCCATTCCATTCCATTCCATTCCATTCCGTTCTACTCGGGTTGATTCCATTCCATTCCATTTCATTCCATTCCATTCCATTCCATTCCATTTCATTCCATTCCATTCCATTCCATTCCATTCGATTCCATTCGATTCCATTCCATTCCATTCCATTCCAATCCATTCCATTCTACTCGGGTTGATTCCTTTCCATTCCATTCCATTCCATTCCATTCCATTCCATTCCATTCCATTCCATTCCATTCCATTCGATTCCATTCCATTCCATTCCATGGCATTCCATTCCATTCCATTCCATTCCATTCCATTCCATTCTAGTCGGGTTGATTCCATTCCATTCCATTGCATTCCATTCCATTCCATTGCATTCCATTCCATTCCATTCCATTCCATTCCATTCCATTCCATTCCATTCCATTCCATTCCATTCCATTCCATTGCATTCCATTCGATTCCATTCGATTCCATTCCATTCCATTCCATTCCATTCCATTCCATTCCATTCCATTGCATTCCATTCCGTTCCAGTCGGGTTGATTCCATTCTATTCCATTCCATTCCCTTCTATTCCATTCGATATCATTCGATTCCATTCCATCCCATTCCATTCCATTCCATTCCATTCCGTTCTTCTTGGGTTGATTCCATTCCATTCCATTTCATTCCATTCCATTCCATTCCATTTCTTTCGATTCCATTCGATTCCATTCCATTCCATTCCATTCCAATCCATTGCATTCTACTCAGTTTGATTCCATTCCATTCCATTCCATTCCATTCAATTCCATTCCATTCCATTCCATTCAATTCCACTCGATTCCATTCCATTCCTTTCCATTCCATTCCAATCCATTCCATTCTACTCGGGTGGATTCCATTCCATTCCATTCCATTCCATTCCATTCCATTCCATTCCATTCCCTTCCATTCGATTCCATTCCATTCCCTTCCATTCGATTCCATTCCATTCCATTCCATGGCATTCCATTCCATTCCATTCCATTCCATTCCATTCCGTTCTAGTCGGGTTGATTCCATTCCATTCCATTGCATTCCATTCCATTCCATTGCATTCCATTCCATTCCATTCCATTCCATTCCATTCCATTCCTTTCCATTCTATTCCATTCCATTCTACTCCATTGAATTCCATTCCATTCCATTCCATTCCATTCCATTCCATTCCTTTCCAATCCATTCCATTCCGTTCCACTCGGGTTGATTCCATTCTATTCCATTCCATTCCCTTCTATTCCATTCGATATCATTCGATTCCATTCCATCCCATTCCATTCCATTCCATTCCATTCCGTTCTTCTTGGGTTGATTCCATTCCATTCCATTTCATTCCATTCCATTCCATTCCATTTCTTTCGATTCCATTCGATTCGATTCCATTCCATTCCATTCCAATCCATTGCATTCTACTCAGTTTGATTCCATTCCATTCCATTCCATTCCATTCAATTCCATTCCATTCCATTCCATTGAATTCCACTCGATTCCATTCCATTCCTTTCCATTCCATTCCAATCCATTCCATTCTACTCGGGTGGATTCCATTCCATTCCATTCCATTCCATTCCATTTCATTCCATTCCATTCCATTCAATTTCATTCCCTTCCATTCGATTCCATTCCATTCCATTCCATGGCATTCCATTCCATTCCATTCCATTCCATTCCAATCCATTCCATTCTACTCGGGTGGATTCCATTCCATTCCATTCCTTTCCATTCCATTCCATTCCATTCCATTCCATTCCATTCCATTCGGTTCCATTCCATTCCATTCCATTCCATTCCATTCCATTCCATTCCAATCCATTCCATTCTACTCGGGTTGATTCCTTTCCATTCCATACCATTCCATTCCATTCCATTCCATTCCATTCCATTCCATTCCATTCCATTCCATTCCATTCCATTCCATTCCGTTCTACTCGGGTTGATTCCACTCCCTTCCATTCCATTCCATTCCATTCCATTCCATTCCATTCCATTCCAACCCATTCCGTTCTAGTCTGGTTGATTCCATTCTATTCCATTCCATTCCATTCCATTCCATTCCATTCCATTCCATTCCATTCCATTCCATTCCATTCCATTCCATTCTATTCCATTCCATTCTACTCCATTGAATTCCATTCCATTCCATTCTATTCCATTCCATTCCATTCCTTTCCATTCCATTTAGTTCTACTCGGGTTGATTCCATTCCATTCCATTCCATTCCATTCCATTCCATTCCATTCCATTCCATTCCATTCCATTCCATTACTTTCCATTCCATTCCATTCCAATCCATTCCAGTCTACTCGGGTTGACTCCATTCCATTCCGTTCCATTCCATTCCATTCCATTATAATCCGTTCCATTCCATTCGATTCCGTTCGATTCCATTCCATTCCATTCCATTCCATTCCATTCAATTCCATTCGATTCCATTCGATTCCATTCCATTCCATTCCATTCCAATCCATTCCATTCTACTCGGGTTGATTCCATTCCATTCCATTCCATTCCATTCCATTCCATTCCATTCCATTCCATTCCATTCCATTCCATTCTATCCCTTTCGATTCCATTCCATTCCGTTAAATTCCATTCCATTCCATTCCATTCCATTGCATTCCATTCCGTTCTACTCGGGTTGATTCCACTCCATTCCATTCCATTCCATTCCATACCATTCCATTCCATTCCATTCCATTCCATTCCATTCCATTCCATTCCATTCCATTCCATTCCGTTCTAGTCGGGTTGATTCCATTCTATTCCATTCCATTCCATTCCATTCCATTCCATTCCATTCCATTCCATTCCATTCCATTCCATTCCATTCCATTCCATTCTATTCCATTCCATTCAACTCCATTGAATTCCAATCCATTCCATTCAATTCCATTCCATTCCATCCCTTTCCATTCCATTTAGTTCTACTCGGGTTGATTCCATTCCATTCCATTCCATTCCATTCCATTCCATTCCATTCCATTCAATTCCATTCCATTCCGTTACGTTCCATTCCATTCCATTCCAATCCATTCCATTCTACTCGGGTTGACTCCATTCCATTCCATTCCATTCCATTCCATTCCATTCCATTCCATTCCATTATATTCCATTCTATTCCATTCGATTCCGTTCGATTCCATTCCATTCCATTCCATTCCATTCCATTCCATTCCATTCCATTCCATTCCATTCCATTCGATTCCATTCCATTCCATTCCATTCCATTCCATTCCATTCCATTCCATTCCATTCCATTCCATTTACTCCATTCCGTTCTACTCGGGTTGATTCCATTGAGTTTGGTTCCGTCCCGTCCCGTCCCGTCCCGTCCCGTCCCGTGCCGTTTTACTCAGGTTGATTCCTTTCCATTCCGTTCCGCTCGTTTCCTTTAGTTTCCATTCCGTTCCACGCGGGTTGGTTCAATTCCATTCTATTCTATTCTATTCCTTTCCCTTCCCTTCCATTCCATTCCATTCCATTCTACTCGGGTTGATTCCATGCCATTCCGTTCCGTTCCATTCCGTCCCATCCCGATCCGTCCCATCCCGTCCTGTCCCGTCCCATCCCGTTCCATTCCACATGGGTTGATTCAATTCCTTTCGGTTAGATTGAACTCCATTCCATTCCATTCTACTCGGATTGACTCCATTCCATTCCATTCCATTCCATTCCATTCCATTCCATTCCATTCCATTCCATTCCATTCCAATCCATTCCATTCTACTCGGGTTGATTCCATTCTATTCCATTCCATTCCATTCCATTCCATTCCATTCCATTCCATTCCATTTCATTCCATTCCATTCCATTCCATTCCATTCCATTCCATTTCATTCCATTCCATTCCATTCCATTCCATTCCATTCCATTCCATTCCATTCGATTCCATTCCATTCCATTCCATTCCATTCCATTCCATTCCATTCCATTCCATTCCATTCCGTTCTACTCGGGTTGATTCCATTCTATTCCTTTCCATTCCGTTCGATTCCATTTGATTCCATTCGATTCCATTCCATTCCATTCCATTCCCTTCCATTCCATTCTATTCCATTGAATTCCATTCCATTCCATTCCATTCCATTCCATTCCATTCCATTCCGTTCTACTCTGATTGATTCCATTCCATTCCATTCCATTCCATTCCATTCCATTCCATTCCATTCCATTCCATTCCATTCCAATACATTCCATTCTACTCTGGTTGATTCCATTCCATTCCATTCCATTCCATTCCATTCATCTGCATTCGATTCCATTCCATTCCATTCCATTCTATTCCATTGAATTCCATTGAATTCCATTCCATTCCATTCCATTCCATTCCATTCGATTCCATTCCATTCCATTCCATTCCATTCGATTCCATTCCATTCCATTCCATTCCATTCCATTCCATTCCATTCCATTCCATTCCAATCTATTCCATTCCATTCCATTCTATTCCATTCGTTTCCATTCCATTCCATTTCATTTTATTCCATTACATTCCATTCCATTCTATTCCATTGAATTCCATTCCATTCCATTCCATTCCATTCCATTCCATTCCATTCCATTCCATTCCGTTCTACTCGGGTTGATTCCACTCCATTCCATTCCATTCCATTCCATTCCATTCCACTCGGGTTGATCATTCCATTCCATTCCATTCTATTCCATTCCATTCCATTCCATTCCATTCCGTTCCATTCCGTTCCATTCCACTCGGGCTCATTCCATACCATTCCATTCAATTCCATTCCATTCCATTCCATTGCATTCCATTCCATTCCATTCCATTCCGTTCTACTCGGTTTGATTTCCATTCCATTCCATTCCATTCCATTCCATTCCATTCCATTCCATTCCATTCCATTCCATTCCATTCCATTCCTTTCCATTTACTCCATTCCGTTCTACTCGGGTTGATTCCATTGAGTTTGGTTCCGTTCCGTTCCGTCCCGTCCCGTCCCGTCCCGTCCCGTCCCGTGCCGTTTTACTCAGGTTGATTCCTTTCCATTCCGTTCCGCTCGTTTTCGTTGCGTTCCATTCCGTTCCACGCGGGTTGGTTCAATTCCATTCTATTCTATTCTATTCCTTTCCATTCCATTCCATTCCATTCCATTCCATTCCATTCCATTCTACTCGGGTTGATTCCATGCCATTCCGTTCCGTTCCATTCCGTCCCATCCCGAACCGTCCCATCACGTCCCGTCCCGTCCCATCCCGTTCCGTTCCACATGGGTTGATTCAATTCCTTTCGGTTACATTGAATTCCATTCCATTCCATTCTACTCGGATTGATTCCATTCCATTCCATTCCATTTCATTCCATTCCATTCCATTCCATTCCATTCCATTCCATTCCTTTCCATTCCAATCCATTCCATGCTACTCGGGTTGATTCCATTCCATTCCATTCCATTCCATTCCATTCCATTCCATTTCATTCCATTCCATTCCATTTCATTCCATTCCATTCCATTCCATTCCATTCCATTCCATTCCATTCCATTCCATTCCATTCCATTCCATTCCATTCGATTCCATTCCATTCCATTCCATTCCATTCCATTCCATTCCGTTCTACTCGGGTTGATGCCATTCTATTCCATTCCATTCCGTTCGATTCCATTTGATTCCATTCGATTCCATTCCATTCCATTCCATTCCCTTCCATTCCATTCTATTCCATTGAATTCCATTCAATTCCATTCCATTCCATTCCATTCCATTCCGTTCTACTCTGATTGATTCCATTAAATTCCATTCCATTCCATTCCGTTCTACTCTGATTGATTCCATTAAATTCCATTCCATTCCATTCCATTCGATTCCATTCCATTCCATTCCATTCCATTCCATTCCATTCCATTGCATTCCATTCCATTCCAATACATTCCATTCTACTCTGGTTGATTCCACTCCATTCCATTCCATTCCATTCCATTCGTCTCCATTCGATTCCATTCGATTCCATTCCATTCCATTCCATGGAATTCCATTCCATTCCACTCCATTCCATTCCATTCCATTCCATTCCATTCCATTCCATTCCATTCCATTCCGTTCTACTCGGGTTGATTCCATTCCATTCCATTCCATTCCATTCCATTCCATTCCATTCCATTCCATTCCATTCCACTCCATTCCATTCGATTCCATTCGATTCCATTCCATTCCATTCCATTCCATTCCAATCCATTCCATTCTACTCGGGTTGATTCCATTCCATTCCATTCCATTCCATTCCATTCCATTCCATTCCATTCCATTCCATTCCTTTCCATTCCATTCCATTCCATAGCATTCCATTCGATTCCATTAGATTCCATTCCATTCCATTCCATTCCATTCCATTCCATTCCATTCCGTTCCACTCGGGTTGATTCCATTCTATTCCATTCCATTCCATTCGATTCCATTCGATATCATTCGATTCCATTCCATCCCATTCCATTCCATTCCATTCCGTTCTACTCGGGTTGATTCCATTCCATTTCATTCCATTCCATTCCATTCCATTTCTTTCGATTCCATTCGTTTCCATTCCATTCCATTCCATTCCAATCCATTCCATTCTACTCGGGTTGATTCCATTCCATTCCCTTCCATTCCATTCCATTCCATTCCATTCCATTCCATTCCATTCCACTCGATTCCATTCCATTCCACTCGATTCCATTCCATTCCTTTCCATTCCATTCCAATCCATTCCATTCTACTCGGGTGGATTCCATTCCATTCCATTCCATTCCATTCCATTCCATTCCATTCCATTCCATTCCATTCGATTCCATTCCATTCCATTCCATTCCATTCCATTCCATTCCATTCCATTCCGTTCTAGTCGGGTTGATTCCATTCTATTCCATTCCATTCCATTCCATTCCATTCCATTCCATTCCATTCCATTCCATTCCATTCCATTCTATTCCATTCCATTCTACTCCATTGAATTCCATTCCATTCCATTCAATTCCATTCCATTCCATTCCTTTCCATTCCATTTAGTTCTACTCGGGTTGATTCCATTCCATTCCATTCCATTCCATTCCATTCCATTCCATTCCATTCCATTCCATTCCATTCCATTCCATTCCATTCCAATCCATTCCATTCTACTCGGGTTGACTCCATTCCATTCCATTCCATTCCATTCCATTCCATTCCATTCCATTCCATTCCATTCCATTCTATTCCATTCCATTCCATTCCATTCCATTCCATTCTATTCCATTCGATTCCGTTCGATTCCATTCCATTCCATTCCATTCCATTCCATTCCATTCCATTCCATTCCATTCCATTCGATTCCATTCCATTCCATTCGATTCCATTCCATTCCATTCCATTCCATTCCATTCCATTCCATTCCATTCCATTTACTCCATTCCGTTCTACTCGGGTTGATTCCATTGAGTTTGGTTCCGTCCCGTCCCGTCCCGTCCCGTCCCGTCCCGTGCCGTTTTACTCAGGTTGATTCCTTTCCATTCCTTTCCGCTCGTTTCCTTTAGTTTCCATTCCGTTCCACGCGGGTTGGTTCAATTCCATTCTATTCTATTCTATTCTTTTCCCTTCCATTCCATTCCATTCCATTCCATTCTACTCGGGTTGATTCCATGCCATTCCGTTCCGTTCCATTCCGTCCCATCCCGATCCGTCCCATCCCGTCCTGTCCCGTCCCATCCCGTTCCATTCCACATGGGTTGATTCAATTCCTTTCGGTTAGATTGAACTCCATTCCATTCCATTCTACTCGGATTGACTCCATTCCATTCCATTCCATTCCATTCCATTCCATTCCATTCCATTCCATTCCAATCCATTCCATTCTACTCGGGTTGATTCAATTCTATTCCATTCCATTCCATTCCATTCCATTCCATTCCATTCCATTCCATTCCATTCCATTCCATTCGATTCCATTCCATTCCATTCCATTCCATTCCATTCCATTCCATTCCATTCCATTCCGTTCTACTCGGGTTGATTCCATTCTATTCCTTTCCATTCCGTTCGATTCCATTTGATTCCATTCGATTCCATTCCATTCCATTCCATTCCCTTCCATTCCATTCTATTCCATTGAATTCCATTCCATTCCATTCCATTCCATTCCATTCCATTCCATTCCATTCCATTCCGTTCTACTCTGATTGATTCCATTCCATTCCAATCCATTCCATTCCATTCCATTCCATTCCATTCCATTCCATTCCAATACATTCCATTCTACTCTGGTTGATTCCATTCCATTCCATTCCATTCCATTCCATTCGTCTGCATTCGATTCCATTCCATTCCATTCCATTCTATTCCATTGAATTCCATTGAATTCCATTGCATTCCATTCCATTCCATTCCATTCGATTCCATTCCATTCCATTCCATTCCATTCGATTCCATTCCATTCCATTCCATTCCATTCCATTCCATTCCATTCCATTCCATTCCATTCCGTTCTACTCGGGTTGATTCCATTCTATTCCATTCCATTCCGTTCGATTCCATTTGATTCCATTCGATTCCATTCCATTCCATTCCATTCCCTTCCATTCCATTCTATTCCATTGAATTCCATTCCATTCCATTCCATTCCATTCCATTCCATTCCATTCCATTCCATTCCGTTCTACTCTGATTGATTCCATTCCATTCCATTACATTCCATTCCATTCCATTCCAATACATTCCATTCTACTCTGGTTGATTCCATTCCATTCCATTCCATTCCATTCCATTCGTCTCCATTCGATTCCATTCCATTCCATTCCATTCTATTCCATTGAATTCCATTGAATTCCATTCCATTCCATTCCATTCCATTCCATTCCATTCCATTCCATTCCATTCCATTCCGTTCTACTCGGGTTGATTCCACTCCATTCCATTCCATTCCATTCCATTCCATTCCATTCCATTCCATTCCATTCCATTCGTCTCCATTCGATTCCATTCGATTCCATTCCATTCTATTCCATTGAATTCCATTCCATTCCATTCCATTCCATTCCATTCCATTCCATTCCATTCCATTCCATTCCATTCCATTCCGTTCTACTCGGGTTGATTCCATTCCATTCCATTCCATTCCATTCCATTCCATTCCATTCCATTCCATTCCACTCCATTCCATTTGATTCCATTCGATTCCATTCCATTCCATTCCATTCCATTCCAATCCATTCCATTCTACTCGGGTTGATTCCATTCCATTCCATTCCATTCCATCCCATTCCAATCCATTCCATTCCATTCCGTTCTACTCGGGTTGATTCCATTCCATTCCATTTCATTCCATTCCATTCCATTCCATTCCATTCGATTCCATTCGATTCCATTCCATTCCATTCCATTCCAATCCATTCCATTCTACTCGGGTTGATTCCATTCCATTCCATTCCATTCCATTCCATTCCATTCCATTCCATTCGATTCCACTCGATTCCACTCCATTCTTTCCATTCCATTCCAATCCATTCCATTCTACTCGGGTGGATTCCATTCCGTTCCATTCCATTCCATTCCATTCCATTCCATTCCATTCCACTCCATTCGATTCCATTCCATTCCATTCCATTCCATTCCATTCCATTCCATTCCATTCCATTCCATTCCATTCCGTTCTAGTCGGGTTGATTCCATTCTATTCCATTCCATTCCATTCCATTCCATTCCATTCCATTCCATTCCATTCCATTCCATTCTATTCCATTCCATTCTACTCCATTGAATTCCATTCCGTTCCATTCTATTCCATTCCATTCCATTCCTTTCCATTCCATTTAGTTCTACTCGGGTTGATTCCATTCCATTCCATTCCATTCCATTCCATTCCATTCCATTCCATTCCATTACTTTCCATTCCATTACATTCCAATCCATTCCATTCTACTCGGGTTGACTCCATTCCATTCCATTCCATTCCATTCCATTCCATTCCATTCCATTATAATCCATTCCATTCCATTCGATTCCGTTCGATTCCATTCCATTCCATTCCATTCCATTCCATTCCATTCAATTCCATTCGATTCCATTCGATTCCATTCCATTCCATTCCATTCCATTCCATTCCATTCTACTCGGGTTGATTCCATTCCATTCCATTCCATTCCATTCCATTCCATTCCATTCCATTCCATTCCATTCCATTCTATTCCTTTCGATTCCATTCCATTCCATTAAATTCCATTCCATTCCATTCCATTCCATTCCATTCCATTCCGTTCTACTCGGGTTGATTCCACTCCATTCCATTCCATTCCATTCCATACCATTCCAATCGATTCCATTCGATTCCATTCCATTCCATTCCATTCCATTCCATTCCATTCCATTCCATTCCATTCCATTCCATTCCATTCCATTCCATTCCGTTCTAGTCGGGTTGATTCCATTCTATTCCATTCCATTCCATTCCATTGCATTCCATTTGATTCCATTCCATTCCATTCCATTCAATTCCATTCCATTCTACTCCATTGAATTCCATTCCATTCCATTCAATTCCATTCCTTTCCATCCCTTTCCATTCCATTTAGTTCTACTCGGGTTCATTCCATTCCATTCCATTCCATTCCATTCCATTCCATTCCATTCAATTCCATTCCATTCCGTTACTTTCCATTCCATTCCATTCCAATCCATTCCATTCTACTCGGGTTGACTCCATTCCATTCCATTCCTTTCCATTCCATTATATTCCATTCTATTCCATTCGATTCCGTTCGATTCGATTCCATTCCATTCCATTGCATTCCATTCCATTCCATTCCATTCCATTCCGTTCTACTCGGGTTGATTCAATTCCATTCCTTTCCATTCCATTCCATTCCATTCCATTCCATTCCATTCCATTCCATTCCATTCCATTCCCTTCCATTCCATTCCATTCCAATCCATTCCATTCTACTCGGGTTGATTCCATTCCATTCCATTGCACTCGACTCCATTCGATTCCATTCGATTCCACTCCATTCCATTCCGTTCCATTCCATTCCATTCCATTCCATTCTATTCCATTGAATTCCATTCCATTCCATTCCATTCCAATACATTCCATTCCATTCCATTCCATTCCATTCCATTCCATTCCGTTCTACTCGGGTTGATTCCATTCCATTACATTCCATTACATTCCATTCCATTCCATTCCATTCCATTCCAATCTATTCCATTCTATTCAATTCGATTCCATTCGATTCCATTCAATTCCATTCAATTCCATTCCATTCCATTCCAATCCATTCCATTCTACTCGGGTTGATTCCACTCCATTCCATTCCATTCCATTCCATTCCATTCCATTCCATTCCATTCCATTCCATTCCATTCCAATCTATTCCATTCCATTCCATTCCATTCCATTCCATTCCATTCCATTCCATTCCATTCCATTCCAATCCATTCCATTCTACTCGTGTTGATTCCATTCCATTCCATTCCATTCCATTCCATTCCATTCCATTCCATTCCATTCCATTCCATTCCATTCCATTCCGTTCTACTCGGGTTGATTCCATTCTATTCCATTCCATTCCATTCGATTCCATTCGATTCCATTCGATTCCATTCGATTCCATTCCATTCCATTCCATTCCATTCCACTCCATTGAATTCCATTCCATTCCATTCTATTCCATTCCATTCCATTCCTTTCCATTCCATTTAATTCTACTCGGGTTGATTCCATTCCATTCCATTCCATTCCATTCCATTCCATTCCATTCCATTCCATTCGATTCCATTCGATTCCATTGCATTCCATTCGATTCCATTCGATTGCATTCCATTCCATTCCATTCCATTCCATTCCATTCCATTCCATTCCATTCCGTTCCACTCGGGTTGATTCCATTCCATTCCATTCCATTCCCTTCTATTCCATTCGATATCATTCGATTCCATTCCATCCCATTCCATTCCATTCCATTCCATTCCGTTCTTCTTGGGTTGATTCCATTCCATTCCATTTCATTCCATTCCATTCCATTCCATTTCTTTCGATTCCATTCGATTCCATTCCATTCCATTCCATTCCAATCCATTGCATTCTACTCAGTTTGATTCCATTCCATTCCATTCCATTCCATTCATATCCATTCCATTCCATTCCATTCAATTCCACTCGATTCCATTCCATTCCTTTCCATTCCATTCCAATCCATTCCATTCTACTCGGGTGGATTCCATTCCATTCCATTCGATTCCATTCCATTCCATTCCATTCCATTCCATTCCATTCCATTCCATTCCATTCCATTCCATGGCATTCCATTCCATTCCATTCCATTCCATTCCATTCCATTCCATTCCGTTCTAGTCGGGTTGATTCAATTCCATTCCATTGCATTCCATTCCATTCCATTCCATTCCATTCCATTGCATTCCATTCCATTCCATTCCATTCCATTCCATTCCATTCCATTCCATTCCATTCTATTCCATTCCATTCTACTCCATTGAATTCCATTCCATTCCATTCAATTTCATTCCATTCCATTCCTTCCCAATCCATTTAGTTCTACTCGGGTTGATTCCATTCCATTCCATTCCATTCCATTCCATTCCATTCCATTCCATTCCATTCCATTCCATTCCATTCCATTACTTTCCATTCCATTCCATTCCAATCCATTCCATTCTACTCGGGTTGACTCCATTCCATTCCATTCCACTCCATTCCATTCCGTTATATTCCATTCTATTCCATTCGATTCCGTTCGATTCCATTCCATTCCTTTCCATTCTATTCCATTCCATTCGATTCCATTCCATTCCATTCCATTCCATTCCATTCCATTCCATTCCATTCCATTCCAATCCATTCCATTCTACTCGGGTTGATTCCATTCCATTCCATTCCATTCCAATCCATTCCATTCCATTCCATTCCATTCCATTCCATTCCATTCCATTCCATTCCATTCCATTCCATTCCATTCCATTCCATTCCATTCCGTTCTACTCGGGTTGATTCCACTTCATTCCATTCCCTTCCATTCCATTCCATTCCATTCCATTCCATTCCATTCCATTCCTTTCCATTCCAACCCATTCCTTTCTACTCGGATTGATTCCATTCCATTCCATTCCAGTCCATTCCATTCCATTCCATTCCATTTCATTCCAAACCGTTCCATTCTACTCGGGTTCATCATTCCATTCCATTCCATTCCATTCCATTCCACTCGGGTTCATTCCATTCCATTCCATTCCATTCCATTCCATTCCATTCCATTCCATTCCATTCCGTTCTACTCAGGTTGATTTCCATTCCATTCCATTCCATTCCATTCCATTCCATTCCATTCCATTCCATTCCATTCCATTCCATTCCATTCTATTCCATTCCGTACTACTCGGCTAGAATCCATTGAGTTCCGTTCCGTTCCGTTCCGTCCCGACACGTCCCGTCCCGTCCCGTCCCGTCCAGTCCCGTCCCGTCCCGTCCCGTGCCATTGTACTCGGGTTGATTCCATTCCACTCCGTTCCGTTCCTTTCCGTTCCCTTCAATTCAGTTCCACGCGGGTTGATTCAATTCCATTCTATTCTATTCCATTCCATTCCATTCCATTCCATTCCATTCCATTCCATTCCATTCCATTTTACTCGGGTTGATTCCATGCCGTTCCGTTCCATTCTGTCCCATCCCGACTCGTCCCGTCCCGTCCCGTCCCATTCCGTTCCGTTCTGATCGGGTTGATTCCGTTCCATTCCCTTCCGTTCCTTTCCGTTCCATTCCATTCCGTTACACGCGGGTTGATTCAATTCCATTCTATTACATTGAATTCCATTCCATTCCATTCCATTCCATTCTACTCGGATTGATTGCATTCCATTCCATTCCATTCCAGTCCATTCCAATCCACTCCATTCTACTCGGGTTGATTCCATTCCATTCCATTCCATTCCATTCCATTCCATTCCATTCCATTCCATTGCGTTCCATTCGATTCGATTCCATTCCATTCCATTCCATTCCATTCCAATCCATTCCATTCCTCTTGGGTTCATTCCATTCCATTCCATTCCATTCCATTCGATTCCATTCGATTCCATTCCATTCCATTCCATACCATTCCATTCCATTTTGTTCTACTCGGGTTGATTCCACTCCATTCCATTCCATTCCATTCCATTCCATTCCATTCCATTCCATTCCATTCCATTCCATTCGATTCCATTCTATTCCATTCGATTCCATTCCATTCCATTTCATTTTATTCCAATCCATTCCATTCCATTCTATTCCATGGAATTCCATTCCATTCCATTCCATTCCATTCCATTCCATTCCATTCCATTCCATTCCATTTCATTCCATTCCATTCCATTCCATTCCATTCCGTTCTACTCGGGTTGAATCCACTCCATTCCATTCCATTACATTCCATTCCATTCCATTCCATTCCATTCCATTCCACTCGGGTTGAGCATTCCATTCGATTCGATTCCATTCCATTACATTCCATTCCATTCCATTCCATTCCACTCGGGCTCATTCCATTCCATTCCATTCCATTCCATTCCATTCCATTCCATTCCATTCCATTCCGTTCTACTCGGGTTGATTTCCATTCCATTCCATTCCATTCCATTCCATTCCATTCCATTCCATTCCATTCCATTCCATTCCATTCCATTCCATTCCTTTCCATTTATTCCATTCCGTTCTACTCGGGTTGATTCCATTGAGTTTGGTTCCGTTCCGTTCCGTCCCGTCCCGTCCCGTCCCGTCCCGTTCCGTTTTACTCGGGTTGATTCCTTTGCATTCCGTTCCGCTCGTTTCCATTCCGTTCCATTCCGTTCAACGCGGGTTGGTTCAATTCCATTCTATTCTATTCTATTCCTTTCCATTCCATTCCATTCTACTCGGGTTGATTCTATGCCGTTCCATTCCGTTCCATTCCGTCCCATTCCGACCCGTCCCATCCCGTCCCGTCCCGTCCCATCCCGTTCCGTTCCACATGGGTTGATTCAATTCCTTTCGGTTACATTGAATTCCATTCCATTCCATTCTACTCGGATTGATTCCATTCCATTCCATTCCATTCCATTCCATTCCATTCCATTCCATTCCAATCCATTCCATTCTACTCAGGTTGATTCCATTCCATTCCATTCCATTCCATTCCATTCCATTCCATTCCATTCAGTTTCATTCCATTCCATTCCATTCCATTCCATTCCATTCCATTCCATTCCATTCCATTCGATTCCATTCCATTCCATTCCATTCCGTTCTACTCGGGTTGATTCCATTCTATTCCATTCCATTCCGTTCGATTCCATTCGATTCCATTCGATTCCGTTCCATTCCATTCCATTCCCTTCCATTCCATTCTATTCCATTGAATTCCATTCCATTGCATTCCATTCCATTCCATTCCATTCCATTCCATTCCATTCCGTTCTACTCTGATTGACTCCATTCCATTCCATTCGATTCCATTCCATTCCATTCCATTCCATTCCAATACATTCCATTCTACTCTGGTTGATTCCATTCCATTCCATTCCATTCCATTCCATTCCATTCCATTCGTCTCCATTCGATTCCATTCGATTCCATTCCATTCTATTCCATTGAATTCCATTCCATTCCATTCCATTCCATTCCATTCTATTCCATTCCATTCCATTCCATTCCTTTCTACTCGGGTTGATTCCATTCCATTCCATTCCATTCCATTCCACTCCATTCCATTCGATTCCATTCGATTCCATTCCATTCCATTCCATTCCATTCCAATCCATTCCATTCTACTCGGGTTGATTCCATTCCATTCCATTCCATTCCATTCCATTCCATTCCATTCCATTGAATTCCATTCGATTCCATTCGATTCCATTCCATTTGATTCCATTCGATATCATTCGATTCCATTCCATCCCATTCCATTCCATTCCATTCCATTCCGTTCTACTCGGGTTGATTCCATTCCATTCCATTTCATTCCATTCCATTCCATTCCATTCCATTTCATTCCATTCCATTCCATTCCATTCCATTCGATTCCATTCGATTCCATTCCATTCCATTCCATTCCAATCCATTCCATTCTACTCGGGTTGATTCCTTTCCATTCCATTCCATTCCATTCCATTCCATTCCATTCCATTCCATTCCATTCCATTCCATTCGATTCCATTCCATTCCATTCCATGGCATTCCATTCCATTCCATTCCATTCCATTCCATTCCATTCTAGTCGGGTTGATTCCATTCCATTCCATTGCATTCCATTCCATTCCATTGCATTCCATTCCATTCCATTCCATTCCATTCCATTCCATTCCATTCCATTCCATTCCATTCCATTCCATTCCATTGCATTCCATTCGATTCCATTCGATTCCATTCCATTCCATTCCATTCCATTCCATTCCATTCCATTCCATTGCATTCCATTCCGTTCCAGTCGGGTTGATTCCATTCTATTCCATTCCATTCCCTTCTATTCCATTCGATATCATTCGATTCCATTCCATCCCATTCCATTCCATTCCATTCCATTCCGTTCTTCTTGGGTTGATTCCATTCCATTCCATTTCATTCCATTCCATTCCATTCCATTTCTTTCGATTCCATTCGATTCCATTCCATTCCATTCCATTCCAATCCATTGCATTCTACTCAGTTTGATTCCATTCCATTCCATTCCATTCCATTCAATTCCATTCCATTCCATTCCATTCAATTCCACTCGATTCCATTCCATTCCTTTCCATTCCATTCCAATCCATTCCATTCTACTCGGGTGGATTCCATTCCATTCCATTCCATTCCATTCCATTCCATTCCATTCCATTCCCTTCCATTCGATTCCATTCCATTCCCTTCCATTCGATTCCATTCCATTCCATTCCATGGCATTCCATTCCATTCCATTCCATTCCATTCCATTCCGTTCTAGTCGGGTTGATTCCATTCCATTCCATTGCATTCCATTCCATTCCATTGCATTCCATTCCATTCCATTCCATTCCATTCCATTCCATTCCTTTCCATTCTATTCCATTCCATTCTACTCCATTGAATTCCATTCCATTCCATTCCATTCCATTCCATTCCATTCCTTTCCAATCCATTCCATTCCGTTCCACTCGGGTTGATTCCATTCTATTCCATTCCATTCCCTTCTATTCCATTCGATATCATTCGATTCCATTCCATCCCATTCCATTCCATTCCATTCCATTCCGTTCTTCTTGGGTTGATTCCATTCCATTCCATTTCATTCCATTCCATTCCATTCCATTTCTTTCGATTCCATTCGATTCGATTCCATTCCATTCCATTCCAATCCATTGCATTCTACTCAGTTTGATTCCATTCCATTCCATTCCATTCCATTCAATTCCATTCCATTCCATTCCATTGAATTCCACTCGATTCCATTCCATTCCTTTCCATTCCATTCCAATCCATTCCATTCTACTCGGGTGGATTCCATTCCATTCCATTCCATTCCATTCCATTTCATTCCATTCCATTCCATTCAATTTCATTCCCTTCCATTCGATTCCATTCCATTCCATTCCATGGCATTCCATTCCATTCCATTCCATTCCATTCCATTCCATTCCGTTCTAGTCGGGTTGACTCCATTCCATTCCATTCCACTCCATTCCATTCCGTTATATTCCATTCTATTCCATTCGATTCCGTTCGGTTCCATTCCATTCCATTCCATTCGATTCCATTCCATTCCATTCCATTCCATTCCATTCCATTCCATTCCATTCCAATCCATTCCATTCTACTCGGGTTGATTCCATTCCATTCCATTCCATTCCAATCCATTCCATTCCATTCCATTCCATTCCATTCCATTCCATTCCATTCCATTCCATTCCATTCCATTCCATTCCATTCCATTCCATTCCATTCCATTCCATTCCATTCCATTCGATTCCATTCCATTCCATTTCATTCCAAACCGTTCCATTCTACTCGGGTTCATCATTCCATTCCATTCCATTCCACTCGGGTTCATTCCATTCCATTCCATTCCATTCCATTCCATTCCGTTCTACTCAGGTTGATTTCCATTCCATTCCATTCCATTCCATTCCATTCCATTCCATTCCATTCCATTACATTCCATTCCATTCCATTCCATTCCATTCCGTTCTACTCGGCTTGAATCCATTGAGTTCCGTTCCGTTCCGTTCCGTCCCGACACGTCCCGTCCCGTCCCGTCCCGTCCCGTCCCGTCCCGTCCCGTCCCGTGCCGTTGTACTCGGGTTGATTCCATTCCACTCCGTTCCGTTCCTTTCCGTTCCCTTCAATTCAGTTCCACGCGGGTTGATTCAATTCCATTCTATTCTATTCCTTTCCATTCCATTCCATTCCATTCCATTCCATTCCATTCCATTTTACTCCGGTTGATTCCATGCCGTTCCGTTCCATTCTGTCCCATCCCGACGCGTCCCGTCCCGTCCCGTCCCATTCCGTTCCGTTCTGATCGGGTTGATTCCGTTCCATTCCCTTCCGTTCCTTTCCGTTCCATTCCATTCCGTTACACGCGGGTTGATTCAATTCCATTCTATTACATTGAATTCCATTCCATTCCATTCCATTCCATTCTACTCGGATTGATTGCATTCCATTCCATTCCATTCCAGTCCATTCCAATCCACTCCATTCTACTCGGGTTGATTCCATTCCATTCCATTCCATTCCATTCCATTCCATTCCATTCCATTCCATTCCATTCCATTCCATTCCATTCCATTCCATTGCGTTCCATTCGATTCGATTCCATTCCATTCCATTCCATTCCATTCCAATCCATTCCATTCTACTTGGGTTCATTCCATTCCATTCCATTCCATTCCATTCGATTCCATTCGATTCCATTCCATTCCAATCCATACCATTCCATTCCATTCTGTTCTACTCGGGTTGATTCCACTCCATTCCATTCCATTCCATTCTATTCCATTCCATTCCATTCGATTCCATTCTATTCCATTCGATTCCATTCCATTCCATTTCATTTTATTCCATTCCATTCCATTCCATTCTATTCCATTGAATTCCATTCCATTCCATTCCATTCCATTCCATTCCATTCCATTCCATTCCATTCCATTCCGTTCTAGTCGGGTTGATTCCATTCCATTCCATTGCATTCCATTCCATTCCATTGCATTCCATTCCATTCCATTCCATTCCATTCCATTCCATTCCATTCCATTCTATTCCATTCCATTCTACTCCATTGAATTCCATTCCATTCCATTCCATTCCATTCCATTCCATTCCTTTCCAATCCATTCCATTCCGTTCCACTCGGGTTGATTCCATTCTATTCCATTCCATTCCCTTCTATTCCATTCGATATCATTCGATTCCATTCCATCCCATTCCATTCCATTCCATTCCATTCCGTTCTTCTTGGGTTGATTCCATTCCATTCCATTTCATTCCATTCCATTCCATTCCATTTCTTTCGATTCCATTCGATTCGATTCCATTCCTTTCCATTCCAATCCATTGCATTCTACTCAGTTTGATTCCATTCCATTCCATTCCATTCCATTCAATTCCATTCCATTCCATTCCATTCAATTCCACTCGATTCCATTCCATTCCTTTCCATTCCATTCCAATCCATTCCATTCTACTCGGGTGGATTCCATTCCATTCCATTCCATTCCATTCCATTCCATTCCATTCCATTCAATTCCATTCCCTTCCATTCGATTCCATTCCATTCCATTCCATGGCATTCCATTCCATTCCATTCCATTCCATTCCATTCCGTTCTAGTCGGGTTGACTCCATTCCATTCCATTCCACTCCATTCCATTCCGTTATATTCCATTCTATTCCATTCGATTCCGTTCGGTTCCATTCCATTCCATTCCATTCCATTCCATTCGATTCCATTCCATTCCATTCCATTCCATTCCATTCCATTCCATTCCATTCCATTCCAATCCATTCCATTCTACTCGGGTTGATTCCATTCCATTCCATTCCATTCCAATCCATTCCATTCCATTCCATTCCATTCCATTCCATTCCATTCCATTCCATTCCATTCCATTCCATTCCATTCCATTCCATTCGATTCCATTCCATTCCATTTCATTCCAAACCGTTCCATTCTACTCGGGTTCATCATTCCATTCCATTCCATTCCTCTCGGGTTCATTCCATTCCATTCCATTCCATTCCATTCCATTCCATTCCATTCCGTTCTACTCAGGTTGATTTCCATTCCATTCCATTCCATTCCATTCCATTCCATTCCATTCCATTCCATTCCATTACATTCCATTCCATTCCATTCTATTCCATTCCGTTCTACTCGGCTTGAATCCATTGAGTTCCGTTCCGTTCCGTTCTGTCCCGACACGTCCCGTCCCGTCCCGTCCCGTCCCGTCCCGTCCCGTCCCGTCCCGTGCCGTTGTACTCGGGTTGATTCCATTCCACTCCGTTCCGTTCCTTTCCGTTCCCTTCAATTCAGTTCCACGCGGGTTGATTCAATTCCATTCTATTCTATTCCATTCCATTCCATTCCATTCCATTCCATTCCATTCCATTCCATTTTACTCCGGTTGATTCCATGCCGTTCCGTTCCATTCTGTCCCATCCCGACGCGTCCCGTCCCGTCCCGTCCCATTCCGTTCCGTTCTGATCGGGTTGATTCCGTTCCATTCCCTTCCGTTCCTTTCCGTTCCATTCCATTCCGTTACACGCGGGTTGATTCAATTCCATTCTATTACATTGAATTCCATTCCATTCCATTCCATTCCATTCTACTCGGATTGATTGCATTCCATTCCATTCCATTCCAGTCCATTCCAATCCACTCCATTCTACTCGGGTTGATTCCATTCCATTCCATTCCATTCCATTCCATTCCATTCCATTCCATTCCATTCCATTCCATTCCATTGCGTTCCATTCGATTCGATTCCATTCCATTCCATTCCATTCCATTCCAATCCATTCCATTCTACTTGGGTTCATTCCATTCCATTCCATTCCATTCCATTCGATTCCATTCGATTCCATTCCATTCCAATCCATACCATTCCATTCCATTCTGTTCTACTCGGGTTGATTCCACTCCATTCCATTCCATTCCATTCCATTCTATTCCATTCCATTCCATTCGATTCCATTCTATTCCATTCGATTCCATTCCATTCCATTTCATTTTATTCCATTCCATTCCATTCCATTCTATTCCATTGAATTCCATTCCATTCCATTCCATTCCATTCCATTCCATTCCATTCCATTCCATTCCATTCCACTCCGTTCTACTCGGGTTGATTCCACTCCATTCCATTCCATTCCATTCCATTCCATTCCATTCCATTCCATTCCATTCCAATCGGGTTGAGCATTCCATTCGATTCCATTCCATTCCATTCCATTCCATTAGATTCCATTCCATTCCATTCCACTCGGGCTCATTCCATTCCATTCCATTCCATTCCATTCCATTCCATTCCATTCCATTCCATTCCATTCCATTCCATTCCATTCCGTTCTACTCGGGTTGATTTCCATTCCATTCCATTCCATTCCATTCCACTCCATTCCATTCCATTCCATTCCATTCCATTCCTTTCCATTTATTCCATTCCGTTCTACTCGGGTTGATTCCATTGAGTTTGGTTCCGTTCCGTTCCGTCCCGTCCCGTCCCGTCCCGTCCCGTTCCGTTTTACTCGGGTTGATTCCTTTGCATTCCGTTCCGCTCGTTTCCATTCCGTTCCATTCCGTTCCACGCGGGTTGGTTCAATTCCATTCTATTCTATTCTATTCCTTTCCATTCCATTCCATTCTACTCGGGTTGATTCTATGCCGTTCCATTCCGTTCCATTCCGTCCCATTCCGACCCGTCCCATCCCGTCCCGTCCCGTCCCATCCCGTTCCGTTCCACATGGGTTGATTCAATTCCTTTCGGTTACATTGAATTCCATTCCATTCCATTCTACTCGGATTGATTCCATTCCATTCCATTCCATTCCATTCCATTCCATTCCATTCCATTCCATTCCAATCCATTCCATTCTACTCGGGTTGATTCCATTCCATTCCATTCCATTCCATTCCATTCCATTCCATTCCATTCCATTCCATTCCATTCCATTCCATTCAGTTTCATTCCATTCCATTCCATTCCATTCCATTCCATTCCATTCCATTCCATTCGATTCCATTCCATTCCATTCCATTCCGTTCTACTCGGGTTGATTCCATTCTATTCCATTCCATTCCGTTCGATTCCATTCGATTCCATTCGATTCCATTCCATTCCATTCCATTCCCTTCCATTCCATTCTATTCCATTGAATTCCATTCCATTGCATTCCATTCCATTCCATTCCATTCCATTCCATTCCATTCCATTCCATTCCGTTCTACTCTGATTGACTCCATTCCATTCCATTCGATTCCATTCCATTCCATTCCATTCCATTCCATTCCAATACATTCCATTCTACTCTGGTTGATTCCATTCCATTCCATTCCATTCCATTCCATTCCATTCCATTCCATTCGTCTCCATTCGATTCCATTCGATTCCATTCCATTCTATTCCATTGAATTCCATTCCATTCCATTCCATTCCATTCCATTCTATTCCATTCCATTCCATTCCATTCCGTTCTACTCGGGTTGATTCCATTCCATTCCATTCCATTCGATATCATTCGATTCCATTCCATCCCATTCCATTCCATTCCATTCCATTCCGTTCTACTCGGGTTGATTCCATTCCATTCAATTTCATTCCATTCCATTCCATTTCATTCCATTCCATTCCATTCCATTCCATTCCGTTCCATTCGATTCCATTCCATTCCATTCCATTCCAATCCATTCCATTCTACTCGGGTTGA
Organism: Gorilla gorilla gorilla; assembly: GCF_029281585.2. Taxonomy (NCBI): domain Eukaryota; kingdom Metazoa; phylum Chordata; class Mammalia; order Primates; family Hominidae; genus Gorilla; species Gorilla gorilla. Next base: position 6,641,028 of record NC_073241.2, read on the forward strand.
TTCCATTCCATTCCATTCCATTCCATTCCATTCCATTCCATTCCATTCCATTCCATTCGATTCCACTCGATTCCATTCCATTCTTTCCATTCCATTCCAATCCATTCCATTCTAATTGGGTGGATTCCATTCCATTCCATTCCATTCCATTCCATTCCATTCCATTCCATTCCATTTGATTCCATTCCATTCCATTCCATTCCATTCCATTCCATTTCATTCCATTCCTTTCCATTCCAATCCGTTCTAGTCGGGTTGATTCCATTCTATTCCATTCCATTCCATTCCATTCCATTCCATTCCATTCTATTCCATTCCATTCTACTCCATTGAATTCCATTCCATTCCATTCTATTCCATTCCATTCCATTCCTTTCCATTCCATTTAGTTCTACTCTGGTTGATTCCATTCCATTCCATTCCATTCCATTCCATTCCATTCCATTCCATTCCATTCCATTCCATTACTTTCCATTCCATTCCATTCCAATCCATTCCATTCTACTCGGGTTGACTCCATTCCATTCCATTCCATTCCATTATATTCCATTCCATTCCATTCGATTCCGTTCGATTCCATTCCATTCCATTCCATTCCATTCGATTCCCTTCCATTCCATTCGATTCGATTCCATTCCATTCCATTCCATTCCATTCCATTCCATTCCAATCCATTCCATTCTGCACGGGTTGATTATATTCCATTCCATTCCATTCCATTCCATTCCATTCCATTCCATTCCTTTTGATTCCATTCCATTCCATTAAATTCCATTCCATTCCATTCCATTCCATTCCATTCCATTCCATTCCATTCCGTTCTACTCGGGTTGATTCCACTCCATTCCATTCCATTCCATTCCATTCCATTCCATTCCATTCCATTCGATTCCATTCCATTCCATTCCATTCCATTCCATTCTATTCCATTCCACTCTACTCCTTTGAATTCCATTCCGTTCCATTCAATTCCATTCCATTCCATTCCTTTCCATTCCATTTAGTTCTACTCGGGTTGATTCCATTCCAGTCCATTCCATTCCATTCAATTCCATTACTTTCCATTCCATTCCATTCCAATCCATTCCATTCTACTCGGGTTGACTCCATTCCATTCCATTCCATTCCATTATATTGCATTCTATTCCATTCGATTCCGTTTGATTCCATTCCATTCCATTCCATTCCATTCCATTCCATTCCATTCCATTCCATTCCATTCCATTCGATTCCATTCCATTCCATTCCATTCCATTCCATTCCATTCCATTCCATTCCAATCCATTCCATTCTACTCGGGTTGATTCCATTCCATTCCATTCCATTCCATCCCATTCCATTCCTTTCTATTCCATTCCATTCCATTCCATTCCATTCCATTCCATTCCATTCCATTCCATTCCATTCCATTCCATTCCATTCCATTCCATTCCGTTCTAATCGGTTTGATTCCACTCCATTCCATTCCATTCCATTCCATTCCATTCCATTCCATTCCATTCCAATTCTTTCGTTTCCATTCCAACCAATTCCGTTCTACTCGGATTGATTCCATTCCATTCCATTCCATTCCATTCCATTCCATTCCATTCAATTCCATTCCATTCCATTCCATTCCATTCCATTCCATTCCATTCCATTCCATCCCATTTCATTCCAAACCATTCCATTCTACTCGGGTTCATCATTCCATTCCATTCCATTCCATTCCATTCCACTCGGGTTCTTTCCATTCCATTCCATTCCATTCCATTCCATTCCATTCCATTCCATTCCATTCCATTCCGTTCTACTCAGGTTGATTTCCATTCCATTCCATTCCATTCCATTCCATTCCATTCCATTCCATTCCATTCCATTCCATTCCATTCTGTTCCATTCCACTCCATTCCATTCTACTCGTGTTGATTCCATGCCGTTCCGTTCCGTTCCATTCCGTCCCGTCCCGACGCGTCCCGTCCCGTTCCGTCCCGTCAAATTCCGTTCCTTTCTGATCGGGTTGATTCCGTTCCATTCCGTTCCGTTCCTTTCCGTTCCATTCCATTCCGTTACTCGCGGGTTGATTCAATTCCATTCTATTACATTGAATTCCATTCCATACCATTCCATTCCATTCTACTCGGATTGATTGAATTCCATTCCATTCCATTCCAGTCCATTCCAATCCATTCCATTCTACTCGGGTTGATTCCATTCCATTCCATTCCATTCCATTCCATTCCATTCCATTCCATTGCGTTCCATTCGATTCGATTCCATTCCATTCCATTCCATTCCATTCCAATCCATTCCATTCTACTTGGGTTGATTCCATTCCATTCCATTCCATTGCATTCCATTCCATTCGATTCCATTCCATTCCATTCCATTCCATTCCATTCCATTCCATTCCATTCCATTCCATTCCATTCCATTCTGTTCTACTCGGGTTGATTCCACTCCATTCCATTCCATTCCATTCCATTCTATTCCATTCCATTCCATTCGATTCCATTCCATTCCATTTCATTTTATTCCATTCCATTCCATTCCATTCTATTCCATTGAATTCCATTCCATTCTATTCCATTCCATTCCATTCAGTTTCATTCCATTCCATTCCATTCCATTCCATTCCATTCCATTCCATTCCATTCCATTCCATTCCATTCCGTTCTACTCGGGTTAATTCCATTCTATTCCATTCCATTCCATTCCATTCCATTCCATTCCATTCCATTCCATTCCATTCCATTCCATTCTATTCCATTGAATTCCATTCCATTCCATTCCATTCCATTCCATTGAATTCCATTCCATTCCGTTCTACTCTGATTGACTCCATTCCATTCCATTCCATTCCATTCCATTCCATTCCATTCCATTCCATTCCATTTCATTCCATTCCATTCCATTCCATTCCATTTCATTCCATTCCATTCCATTCCAATACATTCCATTCTACTCTGGTTGATTCCATTCCATTCCATTCCATTCCATTCCATTCCATTCCATTCGTCTCCATTCGATTCCATTCGATTCCATTCCATTCTATTCCATTGAATTCCATTCCATTCCATTCCATTCCATTCCATTCCATTCCATTCCATTCCATTCCATTCCATTCCATTCCATTCCGTTCTACTCGGGTTGATTCCATTCCATTCCATTCCATTCCATTCCATTCCATTCCACTCCATTCCATTCGATTCCATTCGATTCCATTCCATTCCATTCCATTCCATTCCAATCCATTCCATTCTACTCGGGTTGATGCCATTCCATTCCATTCCATTCCATTCCATTCCATTCCATTCCATTCCATTCCATTCCATTGCATTCCATTCGATTCCATTCGATTCCATTCCATTCGATTCCATTCGAGATCATTCGATTCCATTCCATCCCATTCCAATCCATTCCATTCCATTCCGTTCTACTCGGGTTGATTCCATTCCATTCCATTTCATTCCATTCCATTCCATTCCATTACATTCGATTCCATTCCATTCCATTCTATTCCATTGAATTCCATTCCATTCTATTCCATTCCATTCCATTCAGTTTCATTCCATTCCATTCCATTCCATTCCATTCCATTCCATTCCATTCCATTCCATTCCATTCCATTCCATTCCGTTCTACTCGGGTTAATTCCATTCTATTCCATTCCATTCCATTCCATTCCATTCCATTCCATTCCATTCCATTCCATTCCATTCCATTCCATTCTATTCCATTGAATTCCATTCCATTCCATTCCATTCCATTCCATTGAATTCCATTCCATTCCGTTCTACTCTGATTGACTCCATTCCATTCCATTCCATTCCATTCCATTCCATTCCATTCCATTCCATTCCATTTCATTCCATTCCATTCCATTCCATTCCATTTCATTCCATTCCATTCCATTCCAATACATTCCATTCTACTCTGGTTGATTCCATTCCATTCCATTCCATTCCATTCCATTCCATTCCATTCGTCTCCATTCGATTCCATTCGATTCCATTCCATTCTATTCCATTGAATTCCATTCCATTCCATTCCATTCCATTCCATTCCATTCCATTCCATTCCATTCCATTCCATTCCATTCCATTCCATTCCGTTCTACTCGGGTTGATTCCATTCCATTCCATTCCATTCCATTCCATTCCATTCCACTCCATTCCATTCGATTCCATTCGATTCCATTCCATTCCATTCCATTCCATTCCAATCCATTCCATTCTACTCGGGTTGATGCCATTCCATTCCATTCCATTCCATTCCATTCCACTCCATTCCATTCCATTCCATTCCATTGCATTCCATTCGATTCCATTCGATTCCATTCCATTCGATTCCATTCGAGATCATTCGATTCCATTCCATCCCATTCCAATCCATTCCATTCCATTCCGTTCTACTCGGGTTGATTCCATTCCATTCCATTTCATTCCATTCCATTCCATTCCATTACATTCGATTCCATTCCATTCCATTCCAATCCATTCCATTCTACTCGGGTTGATTCCATTCCATTCCATTCCATTCCATTCCATTCGATTCCACTCTATTCCATTCCATTCTTTCCATTCCATTCCAATCCATTCCATTCTACTCGGGTGGATTCCATTCCGTTCCATTCCATTCCATTCCATTCCATTCCATTCCATTCCATTCCACTCCATTCGATTCCATTCCATTCCATTCCATTCCATTCCATTCCATTCCATTCCATTCCATTCCATTCCATTCCATTCCATTCCATTCCATTCCATTCCGTTCTAGTCGGGTTGATTCCATTCTATTCCATTCCATTCCATTCCATTCCACTCCATTCCATTCCTTTCCATTCCATTCTATTCCATTCCATTCTACTCCATTGAATTTCATTCCATTCCATTCTATTCCATTCCATTCCATTCCTTTCCATTCCATTTAGTTCTACTCGGGTTGATTCCATTCCATTCCATTCCATTCCATTCCATTCCATTCCATTCCATTCCATTCCATTCCATTACTTTCCATTCCATTCCATTCCAATCCATTCCATTCTACTCGGGTTGACTCCATTCCATTCCATTCCATTCCATTCCATTCCATTCCATTATAATCCATTCCATTCCATTCGATTCCGTTCGATTCCATTCCATTCCATTCCATTCCATTCCATTCAATTCCATTCGATTCCATTCGATTCCATTCCATTCCATTCCATTCCAATCCATTCCATTCTACTCGGGTTGATTCCATTCCATTCCATTCCATTCCATTCTTTTCCATTCCATTCCATTCCATTCAATTCCATTCTATTCCTTTCGATTCCATTCCATTCCATTAAATTCCATTCCATTCCATTCCATTCCATTCCATTCCATTCCATTCCATTCCATTCCGTTCTACTCGGGTTGATTCCACTCCATTCCATTCCATTCCATTCCATTCCATACCATTCCATTCGATTCCATTCCATTCCATTCCATTCCACTCGGGTTCTTTCCATTCCATTCCATTCCATTCCATTCCATTCCATTCCATTCCATTCCATTCCGTTCTACTCAGGTTGATTTCCATTCCATTCCATTCCATTCCATTCCATTCCATTCCATTCCTTTCCATTCCATTCCATTCCGTTCCATTCCACTCCATTCCATTCTACTCGTGTTGATTCCATGCCGTTCCGTTCCGTTCCATTCCGTCCCATCCCGACGCGTCCCGTCCCGTTCCGTCCCGTCAAATTCCGTTCCTTTCTGATCGGGTTGATTCCGTTCCATTCCGTTCCGTTCCTTTCCGTTCCATTCCATTCCGTTACACGCGGGTTGATTCAATTCCATTCTATTACATTGAATTCCATTCCATACCATTCCATTCCATTCTACTCGGATTGATTGAATTCCATTCCATTCCATTCCAGTCCATTCCAATCCATTCCATTCTACTCGGGTTGATTCCATTCCATTCCATTCCATTCCATTCCATTCCATTCCATTCCGTTCCATTCCATTGCGTTCCATTCGATTCGATTCCATTCCATTCCATTCCATTCCATTCCAATCCATTCCATTCTACTTGGTTTGATTCCATTCCATTCCATTCCATTCCATTCCATTCCATTCCATTCCATTCCATTCGATTCCATTCCATTCCATTCCATTCCATTCCATTCCATTCCATTCCATTCCATTCCATTCCATTCTGTTCTACTCGGGTTGATTCCACTCCATTCCATTCCATTCTATTCCATTCCATTCCATTCGATTCCATTCCATTCCATTTCATTTTATTCCATTCCATTCCATTCCATTCTATTCCATTGAATTCCATTCCATTCTATTCCATTCCATTCCATTCAGTTTCATTCCATTCCATTCCATTCCATTCCATTCCATTCCATTCCATTCGATTCCATTCCATTCCATTCCATTCCATTCCATTCCATTCCATTCCATTCCATTCCGTTCTACTCGGGTTAATTCCATTCTATTCCATTCCATTCCATTCCATTCCATTCCATTAAATTCCATTCCATTCCATTCCCTTCCATTCCATTCTATTCCATTGAATTCCATTCCATTCCATTCCATTCCATTCCATTGAATTCCATTCCATTCCGTTCTACTCTGATTGACTCCATTCCATTCCATTCCATTCCATTCCATTCCATTCCATTCCATTCCATTCCATTCCATTCCATTCCATTTCATTCCATTCCATTCCATTCCAATACATTCCATTCTACTCTGGTTGATTCCATTCCATTCCATTCCATTCCATTCCATTCCATTCCATTCGTCTCCATTCGATTCCATTCGATTCCATTCCATTCTATTCCATTGAATTCCATTCCATTCCATTCCATTCCATTCCATTCCATTCCATTCCATTCCATTCCATTCCGTTCCATTCCATTCCATTCCATTCCGTTCTACTCGGGTTGATTCCATTCCATTCCATTCCATTCCATTCCATTCCATTCCACTCCATTCCATTCGATTCCATTCGATTCCATTCCATTCCATTCCATTCCATTCCAATCCATTCCATTCTACTCGGGTTGTTGCCATTCCATTCCATTCCATTCCATTCCATTCCATTCCATTCCATTCCATTGCATTCCATTCGATTCCATTCGATTCCATTCCATTCGATTCCATTCGAGATCATTCGATTCCATTCCATCCCATTCCAATCCATTCCATTCCATTCCGTTCTACTCGGGTTGATTCCATTCCATTCCATTTCATTCCATTCCATTCCATTCCATTCCATTCGATTCCATTCGATTCCATTCCATTCCATTCCATTCCAATCCATTCCATTCTACTCGGGTTGATTCCATTCCATTCCATTCCATTCCATTCCATTCCATTCCATTCCATTCCATTCCATTCCATTCCATTCCACTCTATTCCATTCCATTCTTTCCATTCCATTCCAATCCATTCCATTCTACTCGGGTGGATTCCATTCCGTTCCATTCCATTCCATTCCATTCCACTCCATTCCATTCCATTCCATTCCACTCCATTCGATTCCATTCCATTCCATTCCATTCCATTCCATTCCATTCCATTCCATTCCATTCCATTCCATTCCATTCCGTTCTAGTCGGGTTGATTCCATTCTATTCCATTCCATTCCATTCCATTCCACTCCATTCCATTCCTTTCCATTCCATTCTATTCCATTCCATTCTACTCCATTGAATTTCATTCCATTCCATTCTATTCCATTCCATTCCATTCCTTTCCATTCCATTTAGTTCTACTCGTGTTGATTCCATTCCATTCCATTCCATTCCATTCCATTCCATTCCATTCCATTCCATTCCATTCCATTACTTTCCATTCCATTCCATTCCAATCCATTCCATTCTACTCGGGTTGACTCCATTCCATTCCATTCCATTCCATTCCATTCCATTCCATTATAATCCATTCCATTCCATTCGATTCCATTCGATTCCATTCCATTCCATTCCATTCCATTCCATTCCATTCGATTCCACTCTATTCCATTCCATTCTTTCCATTCCATTCCAATCCATTCCATTCTACTCGGGTGGATTCCATTCCGTTCCATTCCATTCCATTCCATTCCATTCCATTCCATTCCATTCCACTCCATTCGATTCCATTCCATTCCATTCCATTCCATTCCATTCCATTCCATTCCATTCCATTCCATTCCGTTCTAGTCGGGTTGATTCCATTCTATTCCATTCCATTCCATTCCATTCCACTCCATTCCATTCCTTTCCTTTCCATTCTATTCCATTCCATTCTACTCCATTGAATTCCATTCCATTCCATTCTATTCCATTCCATTCCATTCCTTTCCATTCCATTTAGTTCTACTCGGGTTGATTCCATTCCATTCCATTCCATTCCATTCCATTCCATTCCATTCCATTACTTTCCATTCCATTCCATTCCAATCCATTCCATTCTACTCGGGTTGACTCCATTCCATTCCATTCCATTCCATTCCATTCCATTCCATTATAATCCATTCCATTCCATTCGATTCCGTTCGATTCCATTCCATTCCATTCCATTCCATTCCATTCAATTCCATTCGATTCCATTCGATTCCATTCCATTCCATTCCATTCCAATCCATTCCATTCTACTCGGGTTGATTCCATTCCATTCCATTCCATTCCTTTCCATTCCATTCCATTCCATTCCATTCCATTCCATTCTATTCCTTTCGATTCCATTCCATTCCATTAAATTCCATTCCATTCCATTCCATTCCATTCCATTCCATTCCATTCCATTCCATTCCATTCCATTCCGTTCTACTCGGGTTGATTCCACTCCATTCCATTCCATTCCACTCCATTCCATACCATTCCATTCGATTCCATTCCATTCCATTCCATTCCATTCCATTCCATTCCATTCCATTCCATTCCATTCCGTTCTAGTCGGGTTGATTCCATTCTATTCCATTCCATTCCATTCCATTCGATTCCATTCCATTCCATTCCATTCTATTCCATTCCATTCTACTCCATTGAATTCCATTCCATTCCATTCCATTCCTTTCCATTCCATCCCTTTCCATTCCATTTAGTTCTACTCGGGTTGATTCCATTCCATTCCATTCCATTCCATTCCATTCCATTCCATTCAATTCCATTCCATTCCGTTACTTTCCATTCCATTCCATTCCAATCCATTCCATTCTACTCGGGTTGACTCCATTCCATTCCATTCCTTTCCATTCCATTATATTCCATTCTATTCCATTCGATTCCGTTCGATTCCATTCCATTCCATTCCATTCCATTCCATTGCATTCCATTCCATTCCATTCCATTCCATTCCGTTCTACTCGGGTTGATTCCATTCCATTCCTTTCCATTCCATTCCATTCCATTCCATTCCATTCCATTCCATTCCATTCCATTCCATTCCGTTCCATTCCATTCCATTCCAATCCATTCCATTCTACTCGGGTTGATTCCATTCCATTCCATTGCATTCGACTCCACTCGATTCCATTCGATTCCATTCCATTCCATTCCGTTCCATTCCATTCCATTCCATTCCATTCTATTCCATTGAATTCCATTCCATTCCATTCCATTCCATTCCATTCCATTCCATTCCATTCCATTCCATTCCATTCCATTCCATTCCATTCCGTTCTACTCGGGTTGATTCCATTCCATTCCATTCCATTCCATTCCATTCCATTCCATTCCATTCCAATCTATTCCATTCTATTCAATTCGATTCCATTCGATTCCATTCAATTCCATTCAATTCCATTCCATTCCATTCCAATCCATTCCATTCTACTCGGGTTGATTCCATTCCATTCCATTCCATTCCATTCCATTCCATTCCATTCCATTCCATTCCATTCCATTCCATTCCATTCGATTCCATTCGATTCCATTCCATTCCATTCCATTCCATTCCATTCCATTCCATTCCAATCTATTCCATTCGATTCCATTCCATTCCATTCCATTCCATTCCATTCCAATCCATTCCATTCTACTCGTGTTGATTCCCTTCCATTCCATTCCATTCCATTCCATTCCATTCCATTCCATTCCATTCCATTCCATTCCATTCCATTCCATTCCATTCCGTTCTACTCGGGTTGATTCCATTCTATTCCATTACATTCCATTCGATTCCATTCGATTCCATTCGATTTCTTTCCATTCCATTCCATTCCATTCCATTCCATTCCATTCTATTCCATTCCATTCCATTCCATTCCATTCCATTCCATTCCATTCCAATCCATTCCCTTCCGTTCTATTCGGGTTGATTCCATTCCATTCCATTCCATTCCATTCCATTCCATTCCATTCCATTGCATTCCATTCGATTCCATTCGATTCCATTCCATTCCATTCCATTCCATTCCATTCCATTCCATTCCATTCTATTCCATTCCATTCCATTCTGTTCCATTCTATTCCATTCCATTCCATTCCGTTCCACTCGGGTTGATTCCATTCTATTCCATTCCATTCCATTCGATTCCATTCGATATCATTCGATTCCATTCCATTCCATTCCATTCCATTCCATTCCATTCTATTCCATTCCATTCCATTCCATTCCATTCCATTCTATTCCATTCCATTCCATTCCGTTCTACTCGGGTTGATTCCATTCCATTCCATTTCATTCCATTCCATTCCATTCCATTCCATTCCATTCCATTCCATTCGATTCCATTCCATTCCATTCCATTCCAATCCATTCCATTCTACTCGGGTTGATTCCATTCCATTCCATTCCATTCCATTCCATTCCATTCCATTCCACTCGATTCCATTCCATTCCATTCCATTCCATTCCAATCCATTCCATTCTACTCGGGTGGATTCCATTCCATTCCATTCTTTTCCATTCCATTCCATTCCATTCCATTACATTACTTTCCATTCGGTTCCATTCCATTCCATTCCATTCCATTCCATTCCATTCCATTCCGTTCTAATCGGGTTGATTCCATTCTATTCCATTCCATTCAATTCCATTCCATTCAATTCCATTCCATTCCATTCCATTCCATTCCATTCTATTCCATTCCATTCTACTCCATTGAATTCCATTCCATTCCATTCTATTCCATTCCATTCCATTCCTTTCCATTCCATTTAGTTCTACTCGGGTTGATTCCATTCCATTCCATTCCATTCCATTCCATTCGATTCCGTTCGATTCCATTCCATTCCATTCCATTCCATTCCATTCCATTCTATTCCATTCCATTCCATTCGATTCCATTCCATTCCATTCCATTCCATTCCATTCCATTCCAATCCATTCCATTCTACTCGGGTTGATTCAATTCCATTCCATTCCATTCCATTCCATTCCATTCCATTCCATTCCTTTCGATTCCATTCCTTTCCATTCCATTCCATTCCATTCCATTCCATTCCATTCCATTCCGTTCTACTCGGGTTGATTCCACTCCATTCCATTCCATTCCATTCCATTCCATTCCATTCCATTCCATTCCATTCCATTCCATTCCATTCCATTCCATTCCATTCCAAACCATTCCATTCTACTCGGGTTCATCATTCCATTCCATTCCATTCCATTCCATTCCACTCGGGTTCATTCCATTCCATTCCATTCCATTCCATTCCATTCCACTCGGGTGCATTCCATTCCATTCCATTCCATTCCATTCCATTCCATTCCATTCCGTTCTGCTCAGGTTGATTTCCATTCCATTCCATTCCATTCCATTCCATTCCATTCCATTCCATTCCATTCCATTCCATTCCATTCCATTCCATTCCATTCCATTCCGTTCTACTCGGCTTGAATCCATTGAGTTCCGTTCCGTTCCGTTCCGTCCCGACACGTCCCGTCCCGTCCCGTCCCGTCCCGTCCCGTCCCGTGCCGTTTTACTCGGGTTGATTCCTTTCCATTCCGTTCCGCTCGTTTCCGTTACGTTCCATTCCGTTCCACGCGGGTTGGTTCAATTCCATTCTATTCTATTCTATTCCTTTCCCTTCCATTCCATTCCATTCCATTCCATTCTACTCGGGTTGATTCCATGCCATTCCGTTCCGCTCCATTCCGTTCCACGCGGGTTGGTTCAATTCCATTCTATTGTATTCTATTCCTTTCCCTTCCATTCCATTCCATTCCATTCCATTCTACTCGGGTTGATTCCATGCCATTCCGTTCCGTTCCATTCCGTCCCATCCCGACCCGTCCCATCCCGTCCCGTCCCGTCCCATCCCGTTCCGTTCCACATGGGTTGATTCAATTCCTTTCGGTTACATTGAATTCCATTCCATTCCATTCTACTCGGATTGATTCCATTCCATTCCATTCCATTCCATTCCATTCCATTCCATTCCATTCCATTCCATTCCATTCCATTGCGTTCCATTCGATTCGATTCCATTCCATTCCTTTCCATTCCATTCCAATCCATTCCATTCTACTTGGGTTGATTCCATTCCATTCCATTCCATTCCATTCGATTCCATTCAATTCCATTCCATTCCATTCCATTCCATTCCATTCCATTCCATTCCATTCCACTCGATTCCATTCCATTCCATTCCATTCCATTCCAATCCATTCCATTCTACTCGGGTGGATTCCATTCCATTCCATTCCTTTCCATTCCATTCCATTCCATTCCATTACATTCCATTCGGTTCCATTCCATTCCATTCCATTCCATTCCATTCCATTCCATTCCATTCCATTCCATTCCATTCCATTCCATTCCATTCCGTTCTAATCGGGTTGATTCCATTCTATTCCATTCCATTCCATTCCATTCCATTCAATTCCATTCCATTCCATTCCATTCCATTCCATTCTATTCCATTCCATTCTACTCCATTGAATTCCATTCCATTCCATTCTATTCCATTCCATTCCATTCCGTTCCATTCCATTTAGTTCTACTCGGGTTGATTCCATTCCATTCCATTCCATTCCTTTCAATTCCATTCCAATCCATTCCATTCCATTACTTTCCATTCCATTCCATTCCAATCCATTCCATTCTACTCGGGTTGACTCCATTCCATTCCGTTACATTACATTACATTACATTATATTCCATTCCATTCCATTCGATTCCGTTCGATTCCACTCCATTCCATTCCATTCCATTCCATTCCATTCCATTCCATTCGATTCCATTCCATTCCATTCGATTCCATTCCATTCCATTCCATTCCATTCCATTCCATTCCATTCCAATCCATTCCATTCTACTCGGGTTGATTCAATTCCATTCCATTCCATTCCATTCCATTCCATTCCATTCCATTCCATTCCATTCCTTTCGATTCCATTCCATTCCATTCCATTCCATTCCATTCCATTCCATTCCGTTCTACTCGGGTTGATTCCATTCCATTCCATTCCATTCCATTCCATTCCATTCCATTCCATTCCATTCCTTTCCATTCCAACCCATTCCGTTCTACTCGGGTTGATTCCATTCCATTCCATGGAATTCCATTCCATTCCATTCCATTCCATTCCATTCCATTCGATTCCATTCCATTCCATTCCATTCCAAACCATTCCATTCTACTCGGGTTCATCATTCCATTCCATTCCATTCCATTCCATTCCACTCGGGTTCATTCCATTCCATTCCATTCCATTCCATTCCATTCCATTCCATTCCACTCGGGTGCATTCCATTCCATTCCATTCCATTCCATTCCATTCCATTCCATTCCATTCCATTCCATTCCATTCCGTTCTGCTCAGGTTGATTTCCATTCCATTCCATTCCATTCCATTCCATTCCATTCCATTCCATTCCATTCCATTCCATTCCATTCCATTCCATTCCATTCCTTTCCATTCCATTCCATTCCGTTCTACTCGGCTTGAATCCATTGAGTTCCGTTCCGTTCCGTTCCGTCCCGACACGTCCCGTCCCGTCCCCTCCCGTCCCGTCCCGTCCCGTGCCGTTTTACTCGGGTTGATTCCTTTCCATTCCGTTCCGCTCGTTTCCGTTACGTTCCATTCCGTTCCACGCGGGTTGGTTCAATTCCATTCTATTCTATTCTATTCCTTTCCCTTCCATTCCATTCCATTCCATTCCATTCTACTCGGGTTGATTCTATGCCATTCCGTTCCGCTCCATTCCGTTCCACGCTGGTTGGTTCAATTCCATTCTATTCTATTCTATTCCTTTCCCTTCCATTCCATTCCATTCCATTCTACTCGGGTTGATTCCATGCCATTCCGTTCCGTTCCATTCCGTCCCATCCCGACCCGTCCCATCCCGTCCCGTCCCGTCCCATCCCGTTCCGTTCCACATGGGTTGATTCAATTCCTTTCGGTTACATTGAATTCCATTCCATTCCATTCTACTCGGATTGATTCCATTCCATTCCATTCCATTCCATTCCATTCCATTCCATTCCATTCCATTCCATTCCATTGCGTTCCATTCGATTCGATTCCATTCCATTCCATTCCATTCCATTCCAATCCATTCCATTCTACTTGGGTTGATTCCATTCCATTCCATTCCATTCCATTCGATTCCATTCCATTCCATTCCATTCCATTCCATTCCATTCCATTCCATTCCATTCCATTCCATTCCATTCCATTCCATTCGATTCCATTCTGTTCTACTCGGGTTGATTCCACTCCATTCCATTCCATTCCATTCCAATCTATTCCATTCCATTCCATTCTATTCCATTCGTTTCCATTCCATTCCATTTCATTTTATTCCATTACATTCCATTCCATTCTATTCCATTGAATTCCATTCCATTCCATTCCATTCCATTCCATTCCATTCCATTCCATTCCATTCCATTCCGTTCTACTCGGGTTGATTCCACTCCATTCCATTCCATTCCATTCCATTCCATTCCACTCTGGTTGATCATTCCATTCCATTCCATTCCATTCCATTCCATTCCATTCCATTCCATTCCATTCCGTTCCATTCCGTTCCATTCCACTCGGGCTCATTCCATTCCATTCCATTCAATTCCATTCCATTCCATTCCATTGCATTCCATTCCATTCCATTCCATTCCGTTCTACTCGGTTTGATTTCCATTCCATTCCATTCCATTCCATTCCATTCCATTCCATTCCATTCCATTCCATTCCATTCCATTCCATTCCATTCCTTTCGATTCCATTCCATTCCATTCCATTCCATTCCATTCCATTCCATTCCGTTCTACTCGGGTTGATTCCATTCCATTCCATTCCATTCCATTCCATTCCATTCCATTCCATTCCATTCCATTCCTTTCCATTCCAACCCATTCCGTTCTACTCGGGTTGATTCCATTCCATTCCATGGAATTCCATTCCATTCCATTCCATTCCATTCCATTCCATTCCTTTCCATTCCAACCCATTCCGTTCTACTCGGGTTGATTCCATTCCATTCCATGGAATTCCATTCCATTCCATTCCATTCCATTCCATTCCATTCCATTCCATTCGATTCCATTCCATTCCATTCCATTCCAAACCATTCCATTCTACTCGGGTTCATCATTCCATTCCATTCCATTCCATTCCATTCCATTCCACTCGGGTTCATTCCATTCCATTCCATTCCATTCCATTCCATTCCATTCCATTCCACTCGGGTGCATTCCATTCCATTCCATTCCATTCCATTCCATTCCATTCCATTCCATTCCATTCCATTCCATTCCATTCCGTTCTGCTCAGGTTGATTTCCATTCCATTCCATTCCATTCCATTCCATTCCATTCCATTCCATTCCATTCCATTCCATTCCATTCCATTCCTTTAAATTCCATTCCATTCCGTTCTACTCGGCTTGAATCCATTGAGTTCCGTTCCGTTCCGTTCCGTCCCGACACGTCCCGTCCCGTCCCGTCCCGTCCCGTCCCGTCCCGTCCCGTCCCGTGCCGTTTTACTCGGGTTGATTCCTTTCCATTCCGTTCCGCTCGTTTCCGTTACGTTCCATTCCGTTCCACGCGGGTTGGTTCAATTCCATTCTATTCTATTCTATTCCTTTCCCTTCCATTCCATTCCATTCCATTCCATTCTACTCGGGTTGATTCTATGCCATTCCATTCCGCTCCATTCCGTTCCACGCTGGTTGGTTCAATTCCATTCTATTCTATTCTATTCCTTTCCCTTCCATTCCATTCCATTCCATTCCATTCTACTCGGGTTGATTCCATGCCATTCCGTTCCGTTCCATTCCGTCCCATCCCGACCCGTCCCATCCCGTCCCGTCCCGTCCCATCCCGTTCCGTTCCACATGGGTTGATTCAATTCCTTTCGGTTACATTGAATTCCATTCCATTCCATTCTACTCGGATTGATTCCATTCCATTCCATTCCACTCCATTCCATTCCATTCCATTCCATTCCATTTCATTGCGTTCCATTCGATTCGATTCCATTCCATTCCATTCCATTCCATTCCACTCGGGTGCATTCCATTCCATTCCATTCCATTCCATTCCATTCCATTCCATTCCATTCCATTCCATTCCATTCCATTCCATTCCATTCCATTCCGTTCTGCTCAGGTTGATTTCCATTCCATTCCATTCCATTCCATTCCATTCCATTCCATTCCATTCCATTCCATTCCATTCCATTCCATTCCTTTCCATTCCATTCCATTCCGTTCTACTCGGCTTGAATCCATTGAGTTCCGTTCCGTTCCGTTCCGTCCCGACACGTCCCGTCCCGTCCCGTCCCGTCCCGTCCCGTCCCGTGCCGTTTTACTCGGGTTGATTCCTTTCCATTCCGTTCCGCTCGTTTCCGTTACGTTCCATTCCGTTCCACGCGGGTTGGTTCAATTCCATTCTATTCTATTCTATTCCTTTCCCTTCCATTCCATTCCATTCCATTCCATTCTACTCGGGTTGATTCTATGCCATTCCGTTCCGCTCCATTCCGTTCCACGCTGGTTGGTTCAATTCCATTCTATTCTATTCTATTCCTTTCCCTTCCATTCCATTCCATTCCATTCCATTCTACTCGGGTTGATTCCATGCCATTCCGTTCCGTTCCATTCCGTCCCATCCCGACCCGTCCCATCCCGTCCCGTCCCGTCCCATCCCGTTCCGTTCCACATGGGTTGATTCAATTCCTTTCGGTTACATTGAATTCCATTCCATTCCATTCTACTCGGATTGATTCCATTCCATTCCATTCCATTCCATTCCATTCCATTCCATTCCATTCCATTCCATTGCGTTCCATTCGATTCGATTCCATTCCATTCCATTCCATTCCATTCCACTCGGGTGCATTCCATTCCATTCCATTCCATTCCATTCCATTCCATTCCATTCCATTCCATTCCATTCCATTCCGTTCTGCTCAGGTTGATTTCCATTCCATTCCATTCCATTCCATTCCATTCCATTCCATTCCATTCCATTCCATTCCATTCCATTCCATTCCATTCCTTTCCATTCCATTCCATTCCGTTCTACTCGGCTTGAATCCATTGAGTTCCGTTCCGTTCCGTTCCGTCCCGACACGTCCCGTCCCGTCCCGTCCCGTCCCGTCCCGTCCCGTGCCGTTTTACTCGGGTTGATTCCTTTCCATTCCGTTCCGCTCGTTTCCGTTACGTTCCATTCCGTTCCACGCGGGTTGGTTCAATTCCATTCTATTCTATTCTATTCCTTTCCCTTCCATTCCATTCCATTCCATTCCATTCTACTCGGGTTGATTCTATGCCATTCCGTTCCGCTCCATTCCGTTCCACGCTGGTTGGTTCAATTCCATTCTATTCTATTCTATTCCTTTCCCTTCCACTCCATTCCATTCCATTCCATTCTACTCGGGTTGATTCCATGCCATTCCGTTCCGTTCCATTCCGTCCCATCCCGACCCGTCCCATCCCGTCCCGTCCCGTCCCATCCCGTTCCGTTCCACATGGGTTGATTCAATTCCTTTCGGTTACATTGAATTCCATTCCATTCCATTCTACTCGGATTGATTCCATTCCATTCCATTCCATTCCATTCCATTCCATTCCATTCCATTCCATTCCATTGCGTTCCATTCGATTCGATTCCATTCCATTCCATTCCATTCCATTCCAATCCATTCCATTCTACTTGGGTTGATTCCATTCCATTCCATTCCATTCCATTCGATTCCATTCCATTCCATTCCATTCCATTCCATTCCATTCCATTCCATTCCATTCCATTCCATTCCATTCCATTCGATTCCATTCTGTTCTACTCGGGTTGATTCCACTCCATTCCATTCCATTCCATTCCAATCTATTCCATTCCATTCCATTCTATTCCATTCGTTTCCATTCCATTCCATTTCATTTTATTCCATTACATTCCATTCCATTCTATTCCATTGAATTCCATTCCATTCCATTCCATTCCATTCCATTCCATTCCATTCCATTCCATTCCGTTCTACTCGGGTTGATTCCACTCCATTCCATTCCATTCCATTCCATTCCATTCCACTGTGGTTGATCATTCCATTCCATTCCATTCCATTCCATTCCATTCCATTCCATTCCATTCCATTCCGTTCCATTCCGTTCCATTCCACTCGGGCTCATTCCATTCCATTCCATTCAATTCCATTCCATTCCATTGCATTGCATTCCATTCCATTCCATTCCATTCCGTTCTACTCGGTTTGATTTCCATTCCATTCCATTCCATTCCATTCCATTCCATTCCATTCCATTCCATTCCATTCCATTCCTTTCCATTTACTCCATTCCGTTCTACTCGGGTTGATTCCATTGAGTTTTGTTCCGTTCCGTTGCGTCCCGTCCCGTCCCGTCCCGTCCCGTCCCGTGCCGTTTTACTCAGGGTGATTCCTTTCCATTCCGTTCCGCTCGTTTTCGTTGCGTTCCATTCCGTTCCACGCGGGTTGGTTCAATTCCATTCTATTCTATTCTATTCCTTTCCATTCCATTCCATTCCATTCCATTCCATTCTACTCGGGTTGATTCCATGCCATTCCGTTCCGTTCCATTCCGTCCCATCCCGAACCGTCCCATCACGTCCCGTCCCGTCCCATCCCGTTCCGTTCCACATGGGTTGATTCAATTCCTTTCGGTTACATTGAATTCCATTCCATTCCATTCTACTCGGATTGATTCCATTCCATTCCATTCCATTCCATTCCATTCCATTCCATTCCATTCCATTCCATTCCTTTCCATTCCAATCCATTCCATGCTACTCGGGTTGATTCCATTCCATTCCATTCCATTCCATTCCATTCCATTCCATTCCATTCCATTCCATTCCATTCCATTCCATTCCATTCCATTCCATTCCATTCCATTCCATTCCATTCCATTCCATTCCATTCCGTTCTACTCGGGTTGATTCCATTCTATTCCATTCCATTCCGTTCGATTCCATTTGATTCCATTCGATTCCATTCCATTCCATTCCATTCCCTTCCAGTCCATTCTATTCCATTGAATTCCATTCCATTCCATTCCATTCCATTCCATTCCGTTCTACTCTGATTGATTCCATTAAATTCCATTCCATTCCATTCCGCTCTACTCTGATTGATTCCATTAAATTCCATTCCATTCCATTCCATTCGATTCCATTCCATTCCATTCCATTCCATTCCATTGCATTCCATTCCATTCCAATACATTCCATTCTACTCTGATTGATTCCATTCCATTCCATTCCATTCCCTTCCATTCGTCTCCATTCGATTCCATTCGATTCCATTCCATTCCATTCCATGGAATTCCATTCCATTCCACTCCATTCCATTCCATTCCATTCCATTCCATTCCATTCCATTCCATTCCATTCCGTTCTACTCGGGTTGATTCCATTCCATTCCATTCCATTCCATTCCATTCCATTCCATTCCATTCCACTCCATTCCATTCGATTCCATTCGATTCCATTCCATACCATTCCATTCCATTCCAATCCATTCCATTCTACTCGGGTTGATTCCATTCCATTCCATTCCATTCCATTCCATTCCATTCCATTCCATTCCATTCCATTCCATTCCATTCCATTCCATTCCATTCCATAGCATTCCATTCGATTCCATTAGATTCCATTCCATTCCATTCCATTCCATTCCAATCCATTCCATTCCGTTCTACTCGGGTTGATTCCATTCTATTCCATTCCATTCCATTCGATTCCATTCGATATCATTCGATTCCATTCCATCCCATTCCATTCCATTCCATTCCGTTCTACTCGGGTTGATTCCATTCCATTTCATTCCATTCCATTCCATTCCATTTCTTTCGATTCCATTCGTTTCCATTCCATTCCATTCCATTCCAATCCATTCCATTCTACTCGGGTTGATTCCATTCCATTCCATTCCATTCCATTCCATTCCATTCCATTCCATTCCATTCCATTCCATTCCATTCCACTCGATTCCATTCCATTCCTTTCCATTCCATTCCAATCCATTCCATTCTACTCGGGTGGATTCCATTCCATTCCATTCCATTCCATTCCATTCCATTCCATTCCATTCCATTCGATTCCATTCCATTCCATTCCATTCCATTCCATTCCATTCCATTCCATTCCATTCCGTTCTAGTCGGGTTGATTCCATTCTATTCCATTCCATTCCATTCCATTCCATTCCATTCCATTCCATTCCATTCCATTCCATTCCATTCCATTCCATTCCATTCTATTCCATTCCATTCTACTCCATTGAATTCCATTCCACTCCATTCAATTCCATTCCATTCCATTCCTTTCCATTCCATTTAGTTCTACTCGGGTTGATTCCATTCCATTCCATTCCATTCCATTCCATTCCATTCCATTCCATTCCATTCCATTCCATTCCATTCCATTACTTTCCATTCCATTCCATTCCAATCCATTCCATTCTACTCGGGTTGACTCCATTCCATTCCATTCCATTCCATTCCATTCCATTCCATTATATTCCATTCTATTCCATTCGATTCCGTTCGATTCCATTCCATTCCATTCCATTCCATTCCATTCCATTCCATTCCATTCCATTCGATTCCATTCCATTCCATTCGATTCCATTCCATTCCATTCCATTCCATTCCATTCCATTCCATTCCATTCCATTCCATTTACTCCATTCCGTTCTACTCGGGTTGATTCCATTGAGTTTGGTTCCGTCCCGTCCCGTCCCGTCCCGTCCCGTCCCGTGCCGTTTTACTCAGGTTGATTCCTTTCCATTCCGTTCCGCTCGTTTCCTTTAGTTTCCATTCCGTTCCACGCGGGTTGGTTCAATTCCATTCTATTCTATTCTATTCCTTTCCCTTCCATTCCATTCCATTCCATTCTACTCGGGTTGATTCCATGCCATTCCGTTCCGTTCCATTCCGTCCCATCCCGATCCGTCCCATCCCGTCCTGTCCCGTCCCATCCCGTTCCATTCCACATGGGTTGATTCAATTCCTTTCGGTTAGATTGAACTCCATTCCATTCCATTCTACTCGGATTGACTCCATTCCATTCCATTCCATTCCATTCCATTCCATTCCATTCCATTCCATTCCATTCCATTCCAATCCATTCCATTCTACTCGGGTTGATTCCATTCTATTCCATTCCATTCCATTCCATTCCATTCCATTCCATTCCATTCCATTCCATTCCATTCCATTCCATTTCATTCCATTCCATTCCATTTCATTCCATTCCATTCCATTCCATTCCATTCCATTCCATTCCATTCCATTCCTTTCGATTCCATTCCATTCCATTCCATTCCATTCCATTCCATTCCATTCCATTCCATTCCGTTCTAGTCGGGTTGATTCCATTCTATTCCTTTCCATTCCGTTCGATTCCATTTGATTCCATTCGATTCCATTCCATTCCATTCCATTCCCTTCCATTCCATTCTATTCCATTGAATTCCATTCCATTCCATTCCATTCCATTCCATTCCATTCCATTCCATTCCATTCCATTCCGTTCTACTCTGATTGATTCCATTCCATTCCATTCCATTCCATTCCATTCCATTCCATTCCATTCCATTGCATTCCATTCCATTCCATTCCATTCCAACACATTCCATTCTACTCTGGTTGATTCCATTCCATTCCATTCCATTCCATTCCATTCGTCTGCATTCGATTCCATTCCATTCCATTCCATTCTATTCCATTGAATTCCATTGAATTCCATTCCATTCCATTCCATTCCATTCCATTCGATTCCATTCCATTCCATTCCATTCCATTCGATTCCATTCCATTCCATTCCATTCCATTCCATTCCATTCCATTCCATTCCATTCCATTCCATTCCATTCCATTCCGTTCTACTCAGGTTGATTCCATTCTATTCCATTCCATTCCGTTCGATTCCATTTGATTCCATTCGATTCCATTCCATTCCATTCCATTCCCTTCCATTCCATTCTATTCCATTGAATTCCATTCCATTCCATTCCATTCCATTCCATTCCATTCCATTCCATTCCGTTCTACTCTGATTGATTCCATTCCATTCCATTCCATTCCATTCCATTACATTCCATTCCATTCCATTCCAATACATTCCCTTCTACTCTGGTTGATTCCATTCCATTCCATTCCATTCCATTCCATTCGTCTCCATTCGATTCCATTCCATTCCATTCCATTCTATTCCATTGAATTCCATTGAATTCCATTCCATTCCATTCCATTCCATTCCATTCCATTCCATTCCATTCCATTCCATTCCATTCCGTTCTACTCGGGTTGATTCCACTCCATTCCATTCCATTCCATTCCATTCCATTCCATTCCATTCCATTCCATTCGTCTCCATTCGATTCCATTCGATTCCATTCCATTCTATTCCATTGAATTCCATTCCATTCCATTCCATTCCATTCCATTCCATTCCATTCCATTCCATTCCATTCCATTCCATTCCATTCCGTTCTACTCGGGTTGATTCCATTCCATTCCATTCCATTCCATTCCATTCCATTCCATTCCATTCCACTCCATTCCATTCGATTCCATTCGATTCCATTCCATTCCATTCCATTCCATTCCAATCCATTCCATTCTACTCGGGTTGATTCCATTCCATTCCATTCCATTCCATCCCATTCCAATCCATTCCATTCCATTCCGTTCTACTCGGGTTGATTCCATTCCATTCCATTTCATTCCATTCCATTCCATTCCATTCCATTCGATTCCATTCGATTCCATTCCATTCCATTCCATTCCAATCCATTCCATTCTACTCGGGTTGATTCCATTCCATTCCATTCCATTCCATTCCATTCCATTCGATTCCACTCGATTCCACTCCATTCTTTCCATTCCATTCCAATCCATTCCATTCTACTCGGGTGGATTCCATTCCGTTCCATTCCATTCCATTCCATTCCATTCCATTCCATTCCATTCCACTCCATTCGATTCCATTCCATTCCATTCCATTCCATTCCATTCCATTCCATTCCATTCCATTCCATTCCATTCCATTCCATTCCATTCCGTTCTAGTCGGGTTGATTCCAATCTATTCCATTCCATTCCATTCCATTCCATTCCATTCCATTCCATTCCATTCCATTCCATTCCATTCCATTCCATTCTATTCCATTCCATTCTACTCCATTGAATTCCATTCCATTCCATTCTATTCCATTCCATTCCATTCCTTTCCATTCCATTTAGTTCTACTCGGGTTGATTCCATTCCATTCCATTCCATTCCATTCCATTCCATTCCATTCCATTCCATTCCATTACTTTCCATTCCATTCCATTCCAATCCATTCCATTCTACTCGGGTTGACTCCATTCCATTCCATTCCATTCCATTCCATTCCATTCCATTCCATTCCATTATAATCCATTCCATTCCATTCGATTCCGTTCGATTCCATTCCATTCCATTCCATTCCATTCCATTCCATTCAATTCCATTCGATTCCATTCGATTCCATTCCATTCCATTGCATTCCAATCCATTCCATTCTACTCGGGTTGATTCCATTCCATTCCATTCCATTCCATTCCATTCCATTCCATTCCATTCCATTCTATTCCTTTCGATTCCATTCCATTCCATTAAATTCCATTCCATTCCATTCCATTCCATTCCATTCCATTCCATTCCGTTCTACTCGGGTTGATTCCACTCCATTCCATTCCATTCCATTCCATTCCATACCATTCCATTCGATTCCATTCGATTCCATTCCATTCCATTCCATTCCATTCCATTCCATTCCATTCCATTCCATTCCATTCCATTCAATTCCGTTCTAGTCGGGTTGATTCCATTCTATTCCATTCCATTCCATTCCATTGCATTCCATTCGATTCCATTCCATTCCATTCCATTCAATTCCATTCCATTCTACTCCATTGAATTCCATTCCATTCCATTCAATTCCATTCCTTTCCATCCCATTCCATTCCATTTAGTTCTACTCGGGTTCATTCCATTCCATTCCATTCCATTCCATTCCATTCCATTCAATTCCATTCCATTCCGTTACTTTCCATTCCATTCCATTCCAATCCATTCCATTCTACTCGGGTTGACTCCATTCCATTCCATTCCTTTCCATTCCATTATATTCCATTCTATTCCATTCGATTCCGTTCGATTCGATTCCATTCCATTCCATTGCATTCCATTCCATTCCATTCCATTCCATTCCGTTCTACTCGGGTTGATTCCATTCCATTCCTTTCCATTCCATTCCATTCCATTCCATTCCATTCCATTCCATTCCATTCCATTCCATTCCATTCCCTTCCATTCCATTCCATTCCAATCCATTCCATTCTACTCGGGTTGATTCCATTCCATTCCATTGCACTCGACTCCATTCGATTCCATTCGATTCCACTCCATTCCATTCCGTTCCATTCCATTCCATTCCATTCCATTCTATTCCATTGAATTCCATTCCATTCCATTCCATTCCAATCCATTCCTTTCCATTCCATTCCATTCCATTCCATTCCGTTCTACTCGGGTTGATTCCATTCCATTACATTCCATTACATTCCATTCCATTCCATTCCATTCCATTCCAATCTATTCCATTCTATTCAATTCGATTCCATTCGATTCCATTCAATTCCATTCAATTCCATTCCATTCCATTCCAATCCATTCCATTCTACTCGGGTTGATTCCACTCCATTCCATTCCATTCCATTCCATTCCATTCCATTCCATTCCATTCCATTCCATTCCATTCCATTCGATTCCATTCCATTCCATTCCATTCCATTCCATTCCATTCCATTCCAATCTATTCCATTCGATTCCATTCCATTCCATTCCATTCCATTCCATTCCATTCCATTCCAATCCATTCCATTCTACTCGTGTTGATTCCATTCCATTCCATTCCATTCCATTCCATTCCATTCCATTCCATTCCATTCCATTCCATTCCATTCCTTTCCGTTCTACTCGGGTTGATTCCATTCTATTCCATTCCATTCCATTCGATTCCATTCGATTCCATTCGATTCCATTCGATTCCATTCCATTCCATTCCATTCCATTCTATTCCATTCCATTCCATTCCATTCCATTCCATTCCATTCCATTCCATTCCATTCCATTCAAATCCATTCCCTTCCATTCTATTCGGGTTGATTCCATTCCATTCCATTCCATTCCATTCCATTCCATTCCATTCCATTCCATTCCATTCCATTCCATTCCATTCCATTGCATTCCATTCGATTCCATTCGATTCCATTCCATTCCATTCCATTCCATTCCATTCCATTCCATTCTATTCCATTCCATTCCATTCCATTCCATTCAATTCCATTCCATTCCATTCCGTTCCACTCGGGTTGATTCCATTCTATTCCATTCCATTCCATTCGATTCCATTCGATATCATTCGATTCCATTCCATTCCATTCCATTTCATTCCATTCCATTCCATTCCATTCTGTTCCATTCCATTCCATTCCATTCCATTCTATTCCATTCCATTCCATTCCGTTCTACTCGGGTTGATTCCATTCCATTCCATTTCATTCCATTCCATTCCATTCCATTCCATTCGATTCCATTCGATTCCATTCCATTCCATTCCATTCCAATCCATTCCTTTCTACTCGGGTTGATTCCATTCCATTCCATTCCATTCCATTCCATTCCATTCCATTCCATTCCATTCCACTCGATTCCATTCCATTCCATTCCATTCCATTCCAATCCATTCCATTCTACTCGGGTGGATTCCATTCCATTCCATTCAATTCCATTCCATTCCATTCCGTTCCACTCGGGTTGATTCCATTCTATTCCATTCCATTCCATTCGATTCCATTCGATATCATTCGATTCCATTCCATTCCATTCCATTTCATTCCATTCCATTCCATTCCATTCTGTTCCATTCCATTCCATTCCATTCCATTCTATTCCATTCCATTCCATTCCGTTCTACTCGGGTTGATTCCATTCCATTCCATTTCATTCCATTCCATTCCATTCCATTCCATTCGATTCCATTCGATTCCATTCCATTCCATTCCATTCCAATCCATTCCTTTCTACTCGGGTTGATTCCATTCCATTCCATTCCATTCCATTCCATTCCATTCCATTCCATTCCATTCCACTCGATTCCATTCCATTCCATTCCATTCCATTCCAATCCATTCCATTCTACTCGGGTGGATTCCATTCCATTCCATTCCTTTCCATTCCATTCCATTCCATTCCATTCCATTCCATTCGGTTCCATTCCATTCCATTCCATTCCATTCCATTCCATTCCATTCCATTCCATTCCATTCCATTCCATTCCATTCCATTCCATTCCGTTCTAATCGGGTTGATTCCATTCTATTCCATTCCATTCCATTCCATTCCATTCCATTCCATTCCATTCCATTCCATTCCATTCTATTCCATTCCATTCTACTCCATTGAATTCCATTCCATTCCATTCTATTCCATTCCATTCCATTCCTTTACATTCCATTTAGTTCTACTCGGGTTGATTCCATTCCATTCCATTCCATTCCATTCCATTCCATTCCATTCCAATCCATTCCATTCTACTCGGGTTGATTCCATTCCATTCCATTCCATTCCATTCCATTCCATTCCATTCCATTCCATTCCTTTCTATTCCATTCCATTCCATTCCATTCCATTCCATTCCATTCCATTCCATTCCATTCCATTCCATTCAATTCCATTCCATTCCATTCGATTCCATTCGATTCCATTCCATTCCATTCCATTCCATTCCATTCCATTCCAAACCATTCCTTTCTACTCGGGTTCCTCATTCCATTCCATTCCATTCCATTCCATTCCACTCGGGTTCTTTCCATTCCATTCCATTCCATTCCATTCCATTCCATTCCATTCCATTCCATTCCGTTCTACTCAGGTTGATTTCCATTCCATTCCATTCCATTCCATTCCATTCCATTCCATTCCATTCCATTCCATTCCATTCCATTCCACTCCATTCCATTCTGCTCGGGTTGATTCCATGCCGTTCCGTTCCGTTCCATTCCGTCCCATCCCGACGCGTCCCTTCCCGTTCCGTCCCGTCAAATTCCGTTCCTTTCTTATCGGGTTGATTCCGTTTCATTCCGTTCCGTTCCTTTCCGTTCCATTCCATTCCGTTACACGCGGGTTGATTCAATTCCATTCTATTACATTGAATTCCATTCCATTCCACTCCATTCCATTCTACTCGGATTGATTGAATTCCATTCCAATCCATTCCAGTCCATTCCAATCCATTCCATTCTACTCGGGTTGATTCCATTCCATTCCATTCCATTCCATTCCATTCCATTCCATTCCATTCCATTGCGTTCCATTCGATTCGATTCCATTCCATTCCATTCCATTCCATTCCAATCCATTCCATTCTACTTGGGTTGATTCCATTCCATTCCATTCCATTCCATTCCATTCCATTCGATTCCATTCGATTCCATTCGATTCCATTCCATTCCATTCCATTCCATTCCATTCCATTCCATTCCATTCTGTTCTACTCGGTTTGATTCCACTCCATTCCATTCCATTCCATTCCATTCTATTCCATTCCATTCCATTCGATTCCATTCCATTCCATTTCATTTTATTCCATTCCATTCCATTCCATTCTATTCCATTGAATTCCATTCCATTCTATTCCATTCCATTCCATTCAGTTTCATTCCATTCCATTCCATTCCATTCCATTCCATTCCATTCGATTCCATTCCATTACATTCCATTCCATTCCATTCCATTCCATTCCGTTCTACTCGGGTTAATTCCATTCTATTCCATTCCATTCCATTCCATTCCATTCCATTCCATTCCATTCCCTTCCATTCCATTCTATTCCATTGAATTCCATTCCATTCCATTCCATTCCATTCCATTCCATTCCATTCCATTCCATTCCATTCCATTCCATTCCATTCCATTCCGTTCTACTCTGATTGACTCCATTCCATTCCATTCCATTCCATTCCATTCCATTCCATTCCATTCCATTCCATTTCATTCCATTCCATTCCATTCCAATACATTCCATTCTACTCTGGTTGATTCCATTCCATTCCATTCCATTCCATTCCATTCCATTCCATTCCATTCCATTCCATTCCATTCCATTCCATTCCATTCCATTCCGTTCTACTCGGGTTGATTCCATTCCATTCCATTTCATTCCATTCCATTCCATTCCATTCCATTCCATTCCATTCCATTCCATTCCATTCCATTCCATTCCATTCCAATCCATTCCATTCTACTCGGGTTGATTCCATTCCATTCCATTCCATTCCATTCCATTCCATTCCATTCCATTCCATTCCATTCTATTCCTTTCGATTCCATTAAATTCCATTCCATTCCATTCCATTCCATTCCATTCCATTCCATTCCATTCCATTCCATTCCGTTCTACTCGGGTTTATTCCACTCCATTCCATTCCATTCCATTCCATACCATTCCATTCGATTCCATTCCATTCCATTCCATTCCATTCCATTCCATTCCATTCCATTCCATTCCGTTCTAGTCGGGTTGATTCCATTCTATTCCATTCCATTCCATTCCATTCCATTCCATTCCATTCCATTCCATTCCATTCCATTCCATTCCATTCTATTCCATTCCATTCTACTCCATTGAATTCCATTCCATTCAATTCAATTCCATTCCATTCCATCCCTTTCCATTCCATTTAGTTCTACTCTGGTTGATTCCATTCCATTCCATTCCATTCCATTCCATTCCATTCCATTCCAATCCATTCCATTCTACTCGGGTTGACTCCATTCCATTCCATTCCTTTCCATTCCATTATATTCCATTCTATTCCATTCGATTCCGTTCGATTCCATTCCATTCCATTCCATTCCATTCCGTTCCATTCCATTGCATTCCATTCCATTCCATTCCATTCCATTCCGTTCCACTCGGGTTGATTCCATTCCATTCCTTTCCATTCCATTCCATTCCATTCCATTCCATTCCATTCCATTCCATTCCATTCCATTCCCTTCCATTCCATTCCATTCCAATCCATTCCATTCTACTCGGGTTGATTCCATTCCATTCCATTGCATTCGACTCCATTCGATTCCATTCGATTCCATTCCATTCCATTCCGTTCCATTCCATTCCATTCCATTCCATTCTATTCCATTGAATTCCATTCCATTCCATTCCATTCCATTCCATTACATTCCATTCCATTCCATTCCATTCCATTCCATTCCATTCCATTCCATTCCATTCCGTTCTACACGGGTTGATTCCATTCCATTCCATTCCATTCCATTCCATTCCATTCCATTCCATTCCATTCCATTCCAATCTATTCCATTCTATTCAATTCGATTCCATTCGATTCCATTCAATTCCATTCAATTCCATTCCATTCCATTCCAATCCATTCCATTCTACTCGGGTTGATTCCATTCCATTCCATTCCATTCCATTCCATTCCATTCCATTCCATTCCATTCGATTCCATTCGATTCCATTCCATTCCATTCCATTCCATTCCATTCCATTCCATTCCATTCCAATCTATTCCATTCGATTCCATTCCATTCCATTCCATTCCATTCCAATCCATTCCATTCTACTCGTGTTGATTCCCTTCCATTCCATTCCATTCCATTCCATTCCATTCCATTCCATTCCATTCCATTCCATTCCATTCGAATCCATTCCATTCTACTCGGGTTGATTCCATTCCATTCCATTCCATTCCATTCCATTCCATTCCATTCCATTCCATTCCACTCGATTCCATTCCATTCCATTCCATTCCATTCCAATCCATTCCATTCTACTCGGGTGGATTCCATTCCATTCCATTCCTTTCCATTCCATTCCATTCCATTCCATTCCATTACATTCCATTCGGTTCCATTCCATTCCATTCCATTCTATTCCATTCCATTCCATTCCATTCCATTCCATTCCATTCCGTTCTAATCGGGTTGATTCCATTCTATTCCTTTCCATTCCATTCCATTCCATTCCATTCCATTCCATTCCATTCCATTCCATTCTATTCCATTCCATTCTACTCCATTGAATTCCATTCCATTCCATTCCTTTCCATTCCATTTAGTTCTACTCGGGTTGATTCCATTCCATTCCATTCCATTCCTTTCCATTCCATTCCAATCCATTCCATTCCATTACTTTCCATTCCATTCCATTCCAATCCATTCCATTCTACTCGGGTTGATTCCATTCCATTCCATTCCATTCCATTCCATTCCATTCCATTCCATTCCATTCCATTCCATTCCACTCCATTCCATTCGATTCCATTCGATTCCATTCCATTCCATTCCATTCCATTCCAATCCATTCCATTCTACTCGGGTTGATTCCATTCCATTCCATTCCATTCCATTCCATTCCATTCCATTCCATTCCATTCCATTCCATTCCATTCCATAGCATTCCATTCGATTCCATTAGATTCCATTCCATTCCATTCCATTCCATTCTATTCCATTCCATTCCATTCGATTCCATTCGATATCATTCGATTCCCTTCCATCCCATTCCATTCCATTCCATTCCATTCCGTTCTACTCGGGTTGATTCCATTCCATTCCATTTCATTCCATTCCATTCCATTCCATTTCTTTCGATTCCATTCTTTTCCATTCCATTCCATTCCATTCCAATCCATTCCATTCTACTCGGGTGGATTCCATTCCATTCCATTCCATTCCATTCCATTCCATTCCATTCCATTCGATTCCATTCCATTCCATTCGATTCCATTCCATTCCATTCCATTCCATTCCATTCCATTCCATTCCATTCCATTCCATTCCATTCTATTCCATTCCATTCTACTCCATTGAATTCCATTCCATTCCATTCAATTCCATTCCATTCCATTCCTTTCCATTCCATTTAGTTCTACTCGGGTTGATTCCATTCCATTCCATTCCATTCCATTCCATTCCATTCCATTCCATTCCACTACTTTCCATTCCATTCCATTCCAATCCATTCCATTCTACTCGGGTTGACTCCATTCCATTCCATTCCATTCCATTCCATTCCATTCCATTATATTCCATTCTATTCCATTCGATTCCGTTCGATTCCATTCCATTCCATTCCATTCCATTCCATTCCATTCCATTCCATTCCATTCCATTCCATTCCATTCCATTCCATTCCATTCCATTCCGTTCCATTCCATTCCGTTCTACTCGGGTTGATTCCATTCCATTCCATTCCATTCCATTCCATTCCATTCCATTCCATTCCAATCTATTCCATTCTATTCAATTCGATTCCATTCGATTCCATTCAATTCCATTCAATTCCATTCCATTCCATTCCAATCCATTCCATTCTACTCGGGTTGATTCCATTCCATTCCATTCCATTCCATTCCATTCCATTCCATTCCATTCCATTCCATTCGATTCCATTCGATTCCATTCCATTCCATTCCATTCCATTCCATTCCATTCCATTCCATTCCAATCTATTCCATTCGATTCCATTCCATTCCATTCCATTCCATTCCATTCCATTCCATTCCAATCCATTCCATTCTACTCGTGTTGATTCCCTTCCATTCCATTCCATTCCATTCCATTCCATTCCATTCCATTCCATTCCATTCCATTCCATTCGAATCCATTCCATTCTACTCGGGTTGATTCCATTCCATTCCATTCCATTCCATTCCATTCCATTCCATTCCATTCCATTCCACTCGATTCCATTCCATTCCATTCCATTCCATTCCAATCCATTCCATTCTACTCGGGTGGATTCCATTCCATTCCATTCCTTTCCATTCCATTCCATTCCATTCCATTCCATTCCATTACATTCCATTCGGTTCCATTCCATTCCATTCCATTCTATTCCATTCCATTCCATTCCATTCCATTCCATTCCATTCCGTTCTAATCGGGTTGATTCCATTCTATTCCTTTCCATTCCATTCCATTCCATTCCATTCCATTCCATTCCATTCCATTCCATTCTATTCCATTCCATTCTACTCCATTGAATTCCATTCCATTCCATTCCTTTCCATTCCATTTAGTTCTACTCGGGTTGATTCCATTCCATTCCATTCCATTCCTTTCCATTCCATTCCAATCCATTCCATTCCATTACTTTCCATTCCATTCCATTCCAATCCATTCCATTCTACTCGGGTTGATTCCATTCCATTCCATTCCATTCCATTCCATTCCATTCCATTCCATTCCATTCCATTCCATTCCACTCCATTCCATTCGATTCCATTCGATTCCATTCCATTCCATTCCATTCCATTCCAATCCATTCCATTCTACTCGGGTTGATTCCATTCCATTCCATTCCATTCCATTCCATTCCATTCCATTCCATTCCATTCCATTCCATTCCATTCCATAGCATTCCATTCGATTCCATTAGATTCCATTCCATTCCATTCCATTCCATTCTATTCCATTCCATTCCATTCGATTCCATTCGATATCATTCGATTCCCTTCCATCCCATTCCATTCCATTCCATTCCATTCCGTTCTACTCGGGTTGATTCCATTCCATTCCATTTCATTCCATTCCATTCCATTCCATTTCTTTCGATTCCATTCTTTTCCATTCCATTCCATTCCATTCCAATCCATTCCATTCTACTCGGGTGGATTCCATTCCATTCCATTCCATTCCATTCCATTCCATTCCATTCGATTCCATTCCATTCCATTCGATTCCATTCCATTCCATTCCATTCCATTCCATTCCATTCCATTCCATTCCATTCCATTCCATTCCATTCTATTCCATTCCATTCTACTCCATTGAATTCCATTCCATTCCATTCAATTCCATTCCATTCCATTCCTTTCCATTCCATTTAGTTCTACTCGGGTTGATTCCATTCCATTCCATTCCATTCCATTCCATTCCATTCCATTCCATTCCACTACTTTCCATTCCATTCCATTCCAATCCATTCCATTCTACTCGGGTTGACTCCATTCCATTCCATTCCATTCCATTCCATTCCATTCCATTCCATTATATTCCATTCTATTCCATTCGATTCCGTTCGATTCCATTCCATTCCATTCCATTCCATTCCATTCCATTCCATTCCATTCCATTCCATTCCATTCCATTCCATTCCATTCCATTTACTCCATTCCGTTCTACTCGGGTTGTTTCCATTGAGTTTGGTTCCGTCCCGTCCCGTCCCGTCCCGTCCCGTCCCGTGCCGTTTTACTCAGGTTGATTCCTTTCCATTCCGTTCCGCTCGTTTCCTTTACGTTCCATTCCGTTCCACGCGGGTTGGTTCAATTCCATTCTATTCTATTCTATTCCTTTCCCTTCCATTCCATTCCATTCCATTGCATTCTACTCGGGTTGATTCCATGCCATTCCGTTCCGTTCCATTCCGTCCCATCCCGATCCGTCCCATCCCGTCCCGTCCCGTCCCATCCCGTTCCATTCCACATGGGTTGATTCAATTCCTTTCGGTTAGATTGAACTCCATTCCATTCCATTCTACTCGGATTGACTCCACTCCATTCCATTCCATTCCATTCCATTCCATTCCATTCCAATCCATTCCATTCTACTCGGGTTGATTCCATTCTATTCCATTCCATTCCATTCCATTCCATTCCATTCCATTCCATTCCATTCCATTCCATTCCATTCCATTCCATTCCATTCCATTCCATTCCATTCCATTCCATTCGATTCCATTCCATTCCATTCCATTCCATTCCATTCCATTCCATTCCATTCCATTCCATTCCGTTCTACTCGTGTTGATTCCATTCTATTCCATTCCATTCCTTTCGATTCCATTTGATTCCACTCGATTTCATTCCATTCCATTCCATTCCCTTCCATTCCATTCTATTCCATTGAATTCCATTCCATTCCATTCCATTGAATTCCATTCCATTCCATTCCGTTCTACTCTGATTGATTCCATTCCATTCCATTCCGTTCCATTCCATTCCATTCCATTCCATTCCATTCCATTCCATTCCATTCCATTCCAATACATTCCATTCTACTCTGGTTGATTCCATTCCATTCCATTCCATTCCATTCCATTCCATTCGTCTCCATTCGATTCCATTCCATTCCATTCCATTCTATTCCATTGAATTCCATTCCATTCCATTCCATTCCATTCCATTCCATTCCATTCCATTCCATTCCATTCCACTCCATTCCATTCGATTCCATTCCGTTCCATTCCATTCCATTCCATTCCATTCCATTCCATTCCATTCCATTCCATTCCATTCCGTTCTACTCGGGTTGATTCCATTCTATTCCATTCCATTCCGTTCGATTCCATTTGATTCCATTCGATTCCATTCCATTCCATTCCATTCCCTTCCATTCCATTCTATTCCATTGAATTCCATTCCATTCCATTCCATTCCATTCCATTCCATTCCATTCCATTCCGTTCTACTCTGATTGATTCCATTCCATTCCATTCCATTCCTTTCCATTCCATTCCATTCCATTCCATTCCATTCCATTCCATTCCATTCCATTCCATTCCATTCCATTCCAATACATTCCATTCTACTCTGGTTGATTCCATTCCATTCCATTCCATTCCATTCCATTCGTCTCCATTCGATTCCATTCCATTCCATTCCATTCTATTCCATTGAATTCCATTGAATTCCATTCCATTCCATTCCATTCCATTCCATTCCATTCCATTCCATTCCATTCCATTCCATTCCGTTCTACTCGGGTTGATTCCACTCCATTCCATTCCATTCCATTCCATTCCATTCCATTCCATTCGTCTCCATTCGATTCCATTCGATTCCATTCCATTCTATTCCATTGAATTCCATTCCATTCCATTCCATTCCATTCCATTCCATTCCATTCCATTCCATTCCATTCCACTCCATTCCGTTCTACTCGGGTTGATTCCATTCCATTCCATTCCATTCCATTCCATTCCATTCCATTCCACTCCATTCCATTCGATTCCTTTCGATTCCATTCCATTCCATTCCATTCCATTCCAATCCATTCCATTCTACTCGGGTTGATTCTATTCCATTCCATTCCATTCCATCCCATTCCAATCCATTCCATTCCATTCCGTTCTACTCGGGTTGATTCCATTCCGTTCCATTTCATTCCATTCCATTCCATTCCATTCCATTCGATTCCATTCGATTCCATTCCATTCCATTCCATTCCAATCCATTCCATTCTACTCGGGTTGATTCCATTCCATTTCATTCCATTCCATTCCATTCCATTCCATTCCATTCCATTCGATTCCACTCGATTCCACTCCATTCTTTCCATTCCATTCCAATCCATTCCATTCTACTCGGGTGGATTCTATTCCATTCCATTCCATTCCATCCCATTCCAATCCATTCCATTCCATTCCGTTCTACTCGGGTTGATTCCATTCCATTCCATTTCATTCCATTCCATTCCATTCCATTCCATTCGATTCCATTCGATTCCATTCCATTCCATTCCATTCCAATCCATTCCATTCTACTCGGGTTGATTCTATTCCATTCCATTCCATTCCATCCCATTCCAATCCATTCCATTCCATTCCGTTCTACTCGGGTTGATTCCATTCCATTCCATTTCATTCCATTCCATTCCATTCCATTCCATTCGATTCCATTCGATTCCATTCCATTCCATTCCATTCCAATCCATTCCATTCTACTCGGGTTGATTCCATTCCATTCCATTTCATTCCATTCCATTCCATTCCATTCCATTCGATTCCATTCGATTCCATTCCATTCCATTCCATTCCATTCCATTCCGTTCTACTCTGATTGACTCCATTCCATTCCATTCCATTCCATTCCATTCCATTGCATTCCATTCCATTCCATTCTATTCCATTCCATTCCATTCCATTCCATTCCATTCCATTCCATTCCATTCCATTCCAATACATTCCATTCTACTCTGGTTGATTCCATTCCATTCCATTCCATTCCATTCCATTCCATTCGTCTCCATTCGATTCCATTCGATTCCATTCCATTCTATTCCATTGAATTCCATTCCATTCCATTCCATTCCATTCCATTCCACTCCATTCCATTCCATTCCATTCCATACAATTCCATTCCTTTCTACTCGGGTTGATTCCGTTCCATTCCATTCCATTCCATTCCTTTTCATTCCATTCCACTCCATTCCATTCGATTCCATTCGATTCCATTCCATTCCATTCCAATCCATTCCATTCTACTCGGGTTGATTCCATTCCATTCCATTCCATTCCATTCCATTCCATTGCATTCCATTCCATTGCATTCCATTCGATTCCATTCGATTCCATTCCATTCGATTCCATTCGAGATCATTCGATTCCATTCCATCCCATTCCATTCCATTCCATTCCATTCCGTTCTACTCGGGTTGATTACATTCCATTCCATTTCATTCCATTCCATTCCATTCCATTCCATTCGATTCCATTCGATTCCATTCCATTCCATTCCATTCCAATCCATTCCATTCTACTCGGGTTGATTCCATTCCATTCCATTCCATTCCATTCCATTCCATTCCATTCCATTCCATTCGATTCCACTCGATTCCATTCCATTCTTTCCATTCCATTCCAATCCATTCCATTCTACTCGGGTGGATTCCATTCCATTCCATTCCATTCCATTCCATTCCATTCCATTCCATTCCATTCCATTCCATTCCATTCGATTCCATTCCATTCCATTCCATTCCATTCGATTCCATTCCATTCCATTCCATTCCATTCCATTCCATTCCATTCCATTCCGTTCTAGTCGGGTTGATTCCATTCTATTCCATTCCATTCCATTCCATTCCATTCCATTCCATTCCATTCCATTCCATTCCATTCCATTCCATTCCATTCCATTCTATTCCACTCCATTCCACTCCATTGAATTCCATTCCATTCCATTCTATTCCATTCCATTCCATTCCTTTCCATTCCATTTAATTCTACTCGGGTTGATTCCATTCCATTCCATTCCATTCCATTCCATTCCATTCCATTCCATTCCATTCCATTCCATTGCATTAAATTGCATTCCATTCGATTCCATTCGATTCCATTCCATTCCATTCCATTCCATTCCATTCCATTCCATTCCATTCCATTCCATTCTGTTCCACTCGGGTTGATTCCATTCTATTCCATTCCATTCCCTTCTATTCCATTCGATATCATTCGATTCCATTCCATCCCATTCCATTCCATTCCATTCCATTCCGTTCTTCTTGGGTTGATTCCATTCCATTCCATTTCATTCCATTCCATTCCATTCCATTTCTTTCGATTCCATTCGATTCCATTCCATTCCATTCCATTCCAATCCATTGCATTCTACTCAGTTTGATTCCATTCCATTCCATTCCATTCCATTCATATCCATTCCATTCCATTCCATTCAATTCCACTCGATTCCATTCCATTCCTTTCCATTCCATTCCAATCCATTCCATTCTACTCGGGTGGATTCCATTCCATTCCATTCGATTCCATTCCATTCCATTCCATTCCATTCCATTCCATTCCATTCCATTCGATTCCATTCCATTCCATTCCATTCCATTCCATTCCATTCCATTCCATTCCATTCGATTCCATTCCATTCCATTCCATGGCGTTCCATTCCATTCCATTCCATTCCATTCCATTCCGTTCTAGTCTGGTTGATTCCATTCCATTCCATTGCATTCCATTCGATTCCATTGCATTCCATTCCATTCCATTCCATTCCATTCTTTCTATTCCATTCCATTCTACTCCATTGAATTCCATTCCATTCCATTCAATTTCATTCCATTCCATTCCTTTCCAATCCATTTAGTTCTACTCGGGTTGATTCCATTCCATTCCATTCCATTCCATTCCATGCCATTCCATTCCATTCCATTCCATTCCATTACTTTCCATTCCATTCCATTCCAATCCATTCCATTCTACTCGGGTTGACTCCATTCCATTCCATTCCACTCCATTCCATTCCGTTATATTCCATTATATTCCATTCGATTCCGTTCGATTCCATTCCATTCCATTCCATTCTATTCCATTCCATTCGATTCCATTCCATTCCATTCCATTCCATTCCATTCCATTCCATTCCATTCCAATCCATTCCATTCTACTCGGGTTGATTCCATTCCATTCCATTCCATTCCAATCCATTCCATTCAATTCCATTCCATTCCATTCCATTCCATTCCATTCCATTCCATTCCTTTCTATTCCATTCCATTCCATTCCATTCCATTCCATTCCATTCCATTCCATTCCATTCCATTCCATTCCATTCCGTTCTACTCCTGTTGATTCCACTCCATTCCATTCCCTTCCATTCCATTCCATTCCATTCCATTCCATTCCATTGCATTCCATTCCAACCCATTCTTTTCTACTCGGGTTGATTCCATTCCATTCCATTCCATTCCATTCCATTCCATTCCATTCCATTCCATTCCATTCCATTCCATTCGATTCCATTCCATTCCATTTCATTCCAAACCGTTCCATTCTACTCGGGTTCATCATTCCATTCCATTCCATTCCATTCCATTCCACTCGGGTTCATTCCATTCCATTCCATTCCATTCCATTCCATTCCATTCCATTCCATTCCATTCCATTCCGTTCTACTCAGGTTGATTTCCATTCCATTCCATTCCATTCCATTCCATTCCATTCCATTCCATTCCATTCCATTCCATTCCACTCGGGTTGAGCATTCCATTCGATTCCATTCCATTCCATTCCATTCCATTCCAATCCATTCCATTCCATTCCATTCCATTCCATTCCATTCCGTTCTACTCGGGTTGATTCCATTCTATTCCATTCCATTCCTTTCGATTCCATTTGATTCCACTCGATTTCATTCCATTCCATTCCATTCCCTTCCATTCCATTCTATTCCATTGAATTCCATTCCATTCCATTCCATTCCATTCCATTCCATTCCATTCCGTTCTACTCTGATTGATTCCATTCCATTCCATTCCATTCCATTCCATTCCATTCCATTCCATTCCATTCCATTCCATTCCATTCCATTCCAATACATTCCATTCTACTCTGGTTGATTCCATTCCATTCCATTCCATTCCATTCCATTCCATTCGTCTCCATTCGATTCCATTCCATTCCATTCCATTCTATTCCATTGAATTCCATTCCATTCCATTCCATTCCATTCCATTCCATTCCATTCCATTCCATTCCATTCCATTCCACTCCATTCCATTCGATTCCATTCCGTTCCATTCCATTCCATTCCATTCCATTCCATTCCATTCCATTCCATTCCATTCCATTCCATTCCGTTCTACTCGGGTTGATTCCATTCTATTCCATTCCATTCCGTTCGATTCCATTTGATTCCATTCGATTCCATTCCATTCCATTCCATTCCCTTCCATTCCATTCTATTCCATTGAATTCCATTCCATTCCATTCCATTCCATTCCATTCCATTCCATTCCATTCCGTTCTACTCTGATTGATTCCATTCCATTCCATTCCATTCCTTTCCATTCCATTCCATTCCATTCCATTCCATTCCATTCCATTCCATTCCAATACATTCCATTCTACTCTGGTTGATTCCATTCCATTCCATTCCATTCCATTCCATTCGTCTCCATTCGATTCCATTCCATTCCATTCCATTCTATTCCATTGAATTCCATTGAATTCCATTCCATTCCATTCCATTCCATTCCATTCCATTCCATTCCATTCCATTCCATTCCATTCCATTTCATTCCATTCCATTCCATTCCATTCCGTTCTACTCGGGTTGATTCCACTCCATTCCATTCCATTCCATTCCATTCCATTCCATTCGTCTCCATTCGATTCCATTCGATTCCATTCCATTCTATTCCATTGAATTCCATTCCATTCCATTCCATTCCATTCCATTCCATTCCATTCCATTCCATTCCATTCCATTCCGTTCTACTCGGGTTGATTCCATTCCATTCCATTCCATTCCATTCCATTCCATTCCACTCCATTCCATTCGATTCCTTTCGATTCCATTCCATTCCATTCCATTCCATTCCAATCCATTCCATTCTACTCGGGTTGATTCTATTCCATTCCATTCCATTCCATCCCATTCCAATCCATTCCATTCCATTCCGTTCTACTCGCGTTGATTCCATTCCATTCCATTTCATTCCATTCCATTCCATTCCATTCCATTCCATTCCATTCGATTCCATTCCATTCCATTCCATTCCAATCCATTCCATTCTACTCGGGTTGATTCCATTCCATTTCATTCCATTCCATTCCATTCCATTCCATTCCATTCCATTCGATTCCACTCGATTCCACTCCATTCTTTCCATTCCATTCCAATCCATTCCATTCTACTCGGGTGGATTCCATTCCGTTCCATTCCATTCCATTCCATTGCATTCCATTCCATTCCACTCCATTCGATTCCAATCCATTCCATTCCATTCCATTCCATTCCATTCCATTCCATTCCATTCCATTCCATTCCATTACATTCCATTCCATTCCGTTCTAGTCGGGTTGATTCCATTCTATTCAATTCCATTCCATTCCATTCCATTCCATTCCATTCCATTCCATTCCATTCCATTCTATTCCATTCCATTCTACTCCATTGAATTCCATTCCATTCCATTCTATTCCATTCCATTCCATTCCTTTCCATTCCATTTAGTTCTACTCGGGTTGATTCCATTCCATTCCATTCCATTCCATTCCATTCCATTCCATTCCATTCCATTCCATTCCATTACTTTCCATTCCATTCCATTCCAATCCATTCCATTCTACTCGGGTTGACTCCATTCCATTCCATTCCATTCCATTCCATTCCATTCCATTCCATTATAATCCATTCCATTCCATTCGATTCCGTTCGATTCCATTCCATTCCATTCCATTCCATTCCATTCAATTCCATTCGATTCCATTCGATTCCATTCCATTCCATTGCATTCCATTCCATTCCATTCTACTCTGATTGACTCCATTCCATTCCATTCCATTCCATTCCATTGCATTCCATTCCATTCCATTCCATTCCATTCCATTCCATTCCATTCCATTCCATTCCATTCCATTCCATTCCATTCCATTCCATTCCATTCCAATACATTCCATTCTACTCGGGTTGATTCCATTCTATTCCATTCCATTCCGTTCGATTCCATTCGATTCCATTCGATTCCATTCCATTCCATTCCATTCCCTTCCATTCCATTCTATTCCTTTGAATTCCATTCCATTCCATTGCATTCCATTCCATTCCGTTCTACTCTGATTGACTCCATTCCATTCCATTCCATTCCATTCCATTGCATTCCATTCCATTCCATTCTATTCCATTCCATTCCATTCCATTCCATTCCATTCCATTCCATTCCATTCCAATACATTCCATTCTACTCTGGTTGATTCCATTCCATTCCATTCCATTCCATTCCATTCCATTCGTCTCCATTCGATTCCATTCGATTCCATTCCATTCTATTCCATTGAATTCCATTCCATTCCATTCCATTCCATTCCATTCCACTCCATTCCATTCCATTCCATTCCATACAATTCCATTCCGTTCTACTCGGGTTGATTCCGTTCCATTCCATTCCATTCCATTCCTTTCCATTCCATTCCACTCCATTCCATTCGATTCCATTCGATTCCATTCCATTCCATTCCAATCCATTCCATTCTACTCGGGTTGATTCCATTCCATTCCATTCCATTCCATTCCATTCCATTGCATTCCATTCCATTGCATTCCATTCGATTCCATTCGATTCCATTCCATTCGATTCCATTCGAGATCATTCGATTCCATTCCATCCCATTCCATTCCATTCCATTCCATTCCGTTCTACTCGGGTTGATTACATTCCATTCCATTTCATTCCATTCCATTCCATTCCATTCCATTCGATTCCATTCGATTCCATTCCATTCCATTCCATTCCAATCCATTCCATTCTACTCGGGTTGATTCCATTCCATTCCATTCCATTCCATTCCATTCCATTCCATTCCATTCGATTCCACTCGATTCCATTCCATTCTTTCCATTCCATTCCAATCCATTCCATTCTACTCGGGTGGATTCCATTCCATTCCATTCCATTCCATTCCATTCCATTCCATTCCATTCCATTCCATTCCATTCCATTCGATTCCATTCCATTCCATTCCATTCCATTCGATTCCATTCCATTCCATTCCATTCCATTCCATTCCATTCCATTCCATTCCATTCCGTTCTAGTCGGGTTGATTCCATTCTATTCCATTCCATTCCATTCCATTCCATTCCATTCCATTCCATTCCATTCCATTCCATTCCATTCTATTCCACTCCATTCCACTCCATTGAATTCCATTCCATTCCATTCTATTCCATTCCATTCCATTCCTTTCCATTCCATTTAATTCTACTCGGGTTGATTCCATTCCATTCCATTCCATTCCATTCCATTCCATTCCATTCCATTGCATTAAATTGCATTCCATTCGATTCCATTCGATTCCATTCCATTCCATTCCATTCCATTCCATTCCATTCCATTCCATTCCATTCTGTTCCACTCGGGTTGATTCCATTCTATTCCATTCCATTCCCTTCTATTCCATTCGATATCATTCGATTCCATTCCATCCCATTCCATTCCATTCCATTCCATTCCGTTCTTCTTGGGTTGATTCCATTCCATTCCATTTCATTCCATTCCATTCCATTCCATTTCTTTCGATTCCATTCGATTCCATTCCATTCCATTCCATTCCAATCCATTGCATTCTACTCAGTTTGATTCCATTCCATTCCATTCCATTCCATTCATATCCATTCCATTCCATTCCATTCAATTCCACTCGAT
Source organism: Gorilla gorilla gorilla (assembly GCF_029281585.2). Classification (NCBI taxonomy): domain Eukaryota; kingdom Metazoa; phylum Chordata; class Mammalia; order Primates; family Hominidae; genus Gorilla; species Gorilla gorilla. The sequence continues at coordinate 6,684,399 of NC_073241.2, forward strand.
TCCATTCCATTCCTTTCCATTCCATTCCAATCCATTCCATTCTACTCGGGTGGATTCCATTCCATTCCATTCGATTCCATTCCATTCCATTCCATTCCATTCCATTCCATTCCATTCCATTCCATTCGATTCCATTCCATTCCATTCCATGGCATTCCATTCCATTCCATTCCATTCCATTCCATTCCGTTCTAGTCTGGTTGATTCCATTCCATTCCATTGCATTCCATTCCATTCCATTGCATTCCATTCCATTCCATTCCATTCCATTCCACTCCATTCTTTCTATTCCATTCCATTCTACTCCATTGAATTCCATTCCATTCCATTCAATTTCATTCCATTCCATTCCTTTCCAATCCATTTAGTTCTACTCGGGTTGATTCCATTCCATTCCATTCCATTCCATTCCATTCCATTCCATTCCATTCCATTCCATTCCATTCCATTCCATTCCATTACTTTCCATTCCATTCCATTCCAATCCATTCCATTCTACTCGGGTTGACTCCATTCCATTCCATTCCACTCCATTCCATTCCGTTATATTCCATTCTATTCCATTCGATTCCGTTCGATTCCATTCCATTCCATTCCATTCTATTCCATTCCATTCGATTCCATTCCATTCCATTCCATTCCATTCCATTCCATTCCATTCCATTCCAATCCATTCCATTCTACTCGGGTTGATTCCATTCCATTCCATTCCATTCCAATCCATTCCATTCAATTCCATTCCATTCCATTCCATTCCATTCCATTCCATTCCATTCCTTTCTATTCCATTCCATTCCATTCCATTCCATTCCATTCCATTCCATTCCATTCCATTCCATTCCATTCCATTCCGTTCTACTCCTGTTGATTCCACTCCATTCCATTCCCTTCCATTCCATTCCATTCCATTCCATTCCATTCCATTGCATTCCATTCCAACCCATTCTTTTCTACTCGGGTTGATTCCATTCCATTCCATTCCATTCCATTCCATTCCATTCCATTCCATTCCATTCCATTCGATTCCATTCCATTCCATTTCATTCCAAACCGTTCCATTCTACTCGGGTTCATCATTCCATTCCATTCCATTCCATTCCATTCCACTCGGGTTCATTCCATTCCATTCCATTCCATTCCATTCCATTCCATTCCATTCCATTCCATTCCGTTCTACTCAGGTTGATTTCCATTCCATTCCATTCCATTCCATTCCATTCCATTCCATTCCATTCCATTCCACTCGGGTTGAGCATTCCATTCGATTCCATTCCATTCCATTCCATTCCATTCCATTCCATTCCAATCCACTCGGGCTCATTCCATTCCATTCCATTCCATTCCATTCCATTCCATTCCATTCCATTCCATTCCATTCCATTCAATTCCATTCCATTCCGTTCTACTCGGGTTGATTTCCATTCCATTCCATTCCATTCCATTCCACTCCATTCCATTCCATTCCATTCCATTCCATTCCATTCCTTTCCATTTATTCCATTCCGTTCTACTCGGGTTGATTCCATTGAGTTTGGTTCCGTTCCGTTCCGTCCCGTCCCGTCCCGTCCCGTCCCGTCCCGTTCCGTTTTACTCGGGTTGATTCCTTTGCATTCCGTTCCGCTCGTTTCCATTCCGTTCCATTCCGTTCAACGCGGGTTGGTTCAATTCCATTCTATTCTATTCTATTCCTTTCCATTCCATTCCATTCTACTCGGGTTGATTCTATGCCGTTCCATTCCGTTCCATTCCGTCCCATTCCGACCCGTCCCATCCCGTCCCGTCCTGTCCCATCCCGTTCCGTTCCACTTGGGTTGATTCAATTCTTTTCGGTTACATTGAATTCCATTCCATTCCATTCTACTCGGATTGATTTCATTCCATTCCATTCCATTCCATTCCATTCCATTCCATTCCAATCCATTCCATTCTACTCGGGTTGATTCCATTCCATTCCATTCCATTCCATTCCATTCCATTCCATTCCATTCCATTCCATTCAGTTTCATTCCATTACATTCCATTCCATTCCATTCCATTCCATTCCATTCCATTCGATTCGATTCCATTCCATTCCATTCCGTTCTACTCGGGTTGATTCCATTCTATTCCATTCCATTCCGTTCGATTCCATTCGATTCCATTCGATTCCGTTCCATTCCATTCCATTCCCTTCCATTCCATTCTATTCCATTGAATTCCATTCCATTGCATTCCATTCCATTCCATTCCATTCCATTCCATTCCATTCCATTCCGTTCTACTCTGATTGACTCCATTCCACTCCATTCAATTCCATTCCATTCCATTCCATTCCATTCCAATACATTCCATTCTACACTGGTTGATTCCATTCCACTCTGGTTGATTCCATTCCATTCCATTCCATTCCATTCCATTCCATTCCATTCCATTCCATTCCATTCCATTCCATTCGTCTCCATTCGATTCCATTCGATTCCATTCCATTCTATTCCATTGAATTCCATTCCATTCCATTCCATTCCATTCCATTCTATTACATTCCATTCCATTCCATTCCGTTCTACTCGGGTTGATTCCATTCCATTCCATTCCATTCCATTCCATTCCATTCCATTCCACTCCATTCCATTCGATTCCATTCGATTCCATTCCATTCCATTCCATTCCATTCCAATCCATTCCATTCTACTCGGGTTGATTCCATTCCATTCCATTCCATTCCATTCCATTCCATTCCATTGAATTCCATTCGATTCCATTCGATTCCATTCCATTCGATTCCATTCGATATCATTCGATTCCATTCCTTCCCATTCCATTCCATTCCATTCCATTCCGTTCTACTCGGGTTGATTCCATTCCATTCCATTTCATTCCATTCCATTCCATTCCATTCCATTCCATTCCATTCCATTCGATTCCATTCCATTCCATTCCATTCCAATCCATTCCATTCTACTCGGGTTGATTCCATTCCATTCCATTCCATTCCATTCCATTCCATTCCATTCCATTCCATTCGATTCCACTCGATTCCATTCCATTCTTTCCATTCCATTCCAATCCATTCCATTCTTCTTGGGAGGATTCCATTCCATTCCATTCCATTCCATTCCATTCCATTCCATTCCATTCCATTCCATTTGATTCCATTCCATTCCATTCCATTCCATTCCATTTCATTCCATTCCTTTCCATTCCATTCCGTTCTAGTCGGGTTGATTCCATTCTATTCCATTCCATTCCATTCCATTCCATTCCATTCCATTCCATTCCATTCTATTCCATTCCATTCTACTCCATTGAATTCCATTCCATTCCATTCTATTCCATTCCATTCCATTCCATTCCTTTCCATTCCATTTAGTTCTACTCTGGTTGATTCCATTCCATTCCATTCAATTCCATTCCATTCCATTCCATTCCATTCCATTCCATTCCATTCTATTCCTTTCGATTCCATTCCATTCCATTAAATTCCATTCCATTCCATTCCATTCCATTCCATTCCATTCCATTCCTTTCCATTCCATTCCATTCCGTTCTACTCGGGTTGATTCCACTCCATTCCATTCCATTCCATTCCATACCATTCCATTCGATTCCATTCCATTCCATTCCATTCCATTCCATTCCATTCCATTCCATTCTGTTCTACTTGGGTTGATTACACTCCATTCCATTCCATTCCATTCCATTCTATTCCATTTCATTCCATTCGATTCCATTCTATTCCATTCGATTCCATTCCATTCCATTTCATTTTATTCCATTCCATTCCATTCCATTCTATTCCATTGAATTCCATTCCATTCAATTCCATTCCATTTCATTTTATTGCATTCCATTCCATACCATTCTATTCCATTGAATTTCATTCCATTCCTTTCCATTCCAATCCATTCCATTCTACTCGGGTTGATTCCATTCCATTCCATTCCATTCCATTCCATTCGATTCCATTCCATTCCATTGCATTCCATTCCATTCCGTTCTACTCGGGTTGATTCCACTCCATTCCATTCCATTCCATTCCATTCCATTCCATTCCATTCCATTCCAATTCTTTCGTTTCCATTCCAACCAATTCCGTTCTACTCGGATTGATTCCATTCCATTCCATTCCATTCCATTCAATTCCATTCCATTCCATTCGATTCCATTCGATTCCATTCCATTCCATTCCATTCCATCCCATTTCATTCCAAACCATTCCATTCTACTCGGGTTCATCATTCCATTCCATTCCATTCCATTCCATTCCACTCGGGTTCTTTCCATTCCATTCCATTCCATTCCATTCCATTCCATTCCGTTCTACTCAGGTTGATTTCCATTCCATTCCATTCCATTCCATTCCATTCCATTCCATTCCATTCCATTCCGTTCCATTCCACTCCATTCCATTCTACTCGTGTTGATTCCATGCCGTTCCGTTCCGTTCCATTCCGTCCCATCCCGACGCATCCCGTCCCGTTCCGTCCCGCCAAATTCCGTTCCTTTCTGATCGGGTTGATTCCGTTCCATTCCGTTCCGTTCCTTTCCGTTCCATTCCATTCCGTTACACGCGGGTTGATTCAATTCCATTCTATTACATTGAATTCCATTCCATACCATTCCATTCCATTCTACTCGGATTGATTGAATTCCATTCCATTCCATTCCAGTCCATTCCAATCCATTCCATTCTACTCGGGTTGATTCCATTCCATTCCATTCCATTCCATTCCATTCCATTCCATTCCATTCAATTGCGTTCCATTCGATTCGATTCCATTCCATTCCATTCCATTCCATTCCAATCCATTCCATTCTACTTGGGTTGATTCCATTCCATTCCATTCCATTCCATTCCATTCCATTCGATTCCATTCGATTCCATTCCATTCCATTCCATTCCATTCCATTCCATTCCATTCCATTCCATTCCATTCTGTTCTACTCGGGTTGATTCCACTCCATTCCATTCCATTCCATTCCATTCTATTCCATTCCATTCCATTCGATTCCATTCCATTCCATTTCATTTTATTCCATTCCATTCCATTCCATTCTATTCCATTGAATTCCATTCCATTCTATTCCATTCCATTCCATTCAGTTTCATTCCATTCCATTCCATTCCATTCCATTCGATTCCATTCCATTCCATTCCATTCCATTCCATTCCATTCCATTCCGTTCTACTCGGGTTAATTCCATTCTATTCCATTCCATTCCATTCCATTCCATTCCATTCCATTCCATTCCATTCCCTTCCATTCCATTCTATTCCATTGAATTCCATTCCATTCCATTCCATTCCATTCCATTCCATTCCATTCCATTCCGTTCTACTCTGATTGACTCCATTCCATTCCATTCCATTCCATTCCATTCCATTCCATTCCATTCCATTTCATTCCATTCCATTCCATTCCAATACATTCCATTCTACTCTGGTTGATTCCATTCCATTCCATTCCATTCCATTCCATTCCATTCCATTCGTCTCCATTCGATTCCATTCGATTCCATTCCATTCTATTCCACTGAATTCCATTCCATTCCATTCCATTCCATTCCATTCCATTCCATTCCATTCCATTCCATTCCATTCCTTTCCATTCCATTCCATTCCATTCCATTCCGTTCTACTCGGGTTGATTCCATTCCATTCCATTCCATTCCATTCCATTCCATTCCATTCCATTCCACTCCATTCCATTCGATTCCATTCGCTTCCATTCCATTCCATTCCATTCCATTCCATTCCAATCCATTCCATTCTACTCGGGTTGATGCCATTCCATTCCATTCCATTCCATTCCATTCCATTGCATTCCATTCGATTCCATTCGATTCCATTCCATTCGATTCCATTCGAGATCATTCGATTCCATTCCATCCCATTCCAATCCATTCCATTCCATTCCGTTCTACTCGGGTTGATTCCATTCCATTCCATTTCATTCCATTCCATTCCATTCCATTCCATTCGATTCCATTCGATTCCATTCCATTCCATTCCATTCCAATCCATTCCATTCTACTCGGGTTGATTCCATTCCATTCCATTCCATTCCATTCCATTCCATTCCATTCCATTCCATTCGATTCCACTCGATTCCATTCCATTCTTTCCATTCCATTCCAATCCATTCCATTCTACTCGGGTGGATTCCATTCCATTCCATTCCATTCCATTCCATTCCATTCCATTCCACTCCATTCGATTCCATTCCATTCCATTCCATTTAATTCCATTCCATTCCATTCCATTCCATTCCATTCCGCTCTAGTCGGGTTGATTCCATTCTATTCCATTCCATTCCATTCCATTCCACTCCATTCCATTCCATTCCATTCCATTCTATTCCATTCCATTCTACTCCATTGAATTCCATTCCATTCCATTCTATTCCATTCCATTCCATTCCTTTCCATTCCATTTAGTTCTACTCGAGTTGATTCCATTCCATTCCATTCCATTCCATTCCATTCCATTCCATTCCATTCCATTCCATTACTTTCCATTCCATTCCATTCCAATCCATTCCATTCTACTCGGGTTGACTCCATTCCATTCCATTCCTTTCCATTCCATTCCGTTCCATTATAATCCATTCCATTCCATTCGATTCCGTTCGATTCCATTCCATTCCATTCCATTCCATTCCATTCAATTCCATTCGATTCCATTCGATTCCATTCCATTCCATTCCATTCCAATCCATTCCATTCTACTCGGGTTGATTCCATTCCATTCCATTCCATTCCATTCCATTCCATTCCATTCCATTCCATTCCATTCCATTCTATTCCTTTCGATTCCATTCCATTCCATTAAATTCCATTCCATTCCATTCCATTCCATTCCATTCCATTCCATTCCATTCCATTCCATTGCATTCCGTTCTACTCGGGTTGATTCCACTCCATTCCATTCCATTCCATTCCATTATATACCATCCCATTCGATTCCATTCCATTCCATTCCATTCCATTCCATTCCATTCCATTCCATTCCATTCCATTCCATTCCATTCCATTCCGTTCTAGTCGGGTTGATTCCATTCTATTCCATTCCATTCCATTCCATTCCATTCCATTCCATTCCATTCCATTCGATTCCATTCCATTCCATTCCATTCTATTCCATTCCATTCTACTCCATTGAATTCCATTCCATTCCATTCAATTCCATTCCATTCCATCCCTTTCCATTCCATTTACTTCTACTCGGGTTGATTCCATTCCATTCCATTCCATTCCATTCCATTCCATTCCATTCCATTCAATTCCATTCCATTCCGTTACTTTCCATTCCATTCCGTTCCAATCCATTCCATTCTACTCGGGTTGACTCCATTCCATTCCATTCCTTTCCATTCCATTATATTCCATTCTAATCCATTCGATTCCGTTCGATTCCATTCCATTCCATTCCATTCCATTCCATTCCATTCCATTCCATTCCATTCGATTCCATTCCATTCCATTCCATGGCATTCCATTCCATTCCATTCCATTCCATTCCATTCCGTTCTAGTCTGGTTGATTCCATTCCATTCCATTGCATTCCATTCCATTCCATTGCATTCCATTCCATTCCATTCCATTCCATTCCATTCCATTCCATTCCATTCTATTCCATTCCATTCTACTCCATTCAATTCCATTCGATTCCATTCGATTCCATTCCATTCCATTCCATTCCAATCCATTCCATTCTACTCGGGTTGATTCCATTCCATTCCATTGCATTCCATTCCATTCCATTGCATTCCATTCCATTCCATTCCATTCCATTCCATTCCATTCCATTGCATTCTATTCCATTGAATTCCATTCCATTCCATTACATTCCATTCCATTACTTTCCATTCCATTCCATTCCAATCCATTCCATTCTACTCGGGTTGACTCCATTCCATTCCATTCCACTCCATTCCATTCCGTTATATTCCATTCTATTCCATTCGATCCCGTTCGATTCCATTCCATTCCATTCCATTCTATTCCATTCCATTCGATTCCATTCCATTCCATTCCATTCCATTCCATTCCATTCCATTCCATTCCATTCCAATCCATTCCATTCTACTCGGGTTGATTCCATTCCATTCCATTCCATTCCAATCCATTCCATTCCATTCCATTCCATTCCATTCCATTCCATTCCATTCCATTCCATTCCTTTCTATTCCATTCCATTCCATTCCATTCCATTCCATTCCATTCCGTTCTACTCGGGTTGATTCCACTCCATTCCATTCCCTTCCATTCCATTCCATTCCATTCCATTCCATTGCATTCCATTCCAACCCATTCTTTTCTACTCGGGTTGACTCCATTCCATTCCATTCCATTCCATTCCATTCCATTCCATTCCATTCGATTCCATTCCATTCCATTTCATTCCAAACCGTTCCATTCTACTCGGGTTCATCATTCCATTCCATTCCATTCCATTCCATTCCACTCGGGTTCATTCCATTCCATTCCATTCCATTCCATTCCATTCCATTCCGTTCTACTCAGGTTGATTTCCATTCCATTCCATTCCATTCCATTCCATTCCATTCCATTCCATTCCATTCCACTCGGGTTGAGCATTCCATTCGATTCCATTCCATTCCATTCCATTCCATTCCATTCCATTCCAATCCACTCGGGCTCATTCCATTCCATTCCATTCCATTCCATTCCATTCCATTCCATTCAATTCCATTCCATTCCGTTCTACTCGGGTTGATTTCCATTCCATTCCATTCCATTCCATTCCATTCCACTCCATTCCATTCCATTCCATTCCATTCCATTCCATTCCATTCCATTCCTTTCCATTTATTCCATTCCGTTCTACTCGGGTTGATTCCATTGAGTTTGGTTCCGTTCCGTTCCGTCCCGTCCCGTCCCGTCCCGTCCCGTTCCGTTTTACTCGGGTTGATTCCTTTGCATTCCGTTCCGCTCGTTTCCATTCCGTTCCATTCCGTTCAACGCGGGTTGGTTCAATTCCATTCTATTCTATTCTATTCCTTTCCATTCCATTCCATTCTACTCGGGTTGATTCTATGCCGTTCCATTCCGTTCCATTCCGTCCCATTCCGACCCGTCCCATCCCGTCCCGTCCCGTCCCATCCCGTTCCGTTCCACATGGGTTGATTCAATTCCTTTCGGTTACATTGAATTCCATTCCATTCCATTCTACTCGGATTGATTCCATTCCATTCCATTCCATTCCATTCCATTCCATTCCATTCCAATCCATTCCATTCTACTCGGGTTGATTCCATTCCATTCCATTCCATTCCATTCCATTCCATTCCATTCCATTCCATTCCATTCCATTCCATTCAGTTTCATTCCATTCCATTCCATTCCATTCCATTCCATTCCATTCCATTCCATTCCATTCCATTCGATTCCATTCCATTCCATTCCATTCCGTTCTACTCGGGTTGATTCCATTCTATTCCATTCCATTCCGTTCGATTCCATTCGATTCCATTCGATTCCGTTCCATTCCATTCCATTCCCTTCAATTCCATTCTATTCCATTGAATTCCATTCCATTGCATTCCATTCCATTCCATTCCATTCCATTCCATTCCATTCCATTCCGTTCTACTCTGATTGACTCCATTCCACTCCATTCGATTCCATTCCATTCCATTCCATTCCATTCCAATACATTCCATTCTACACTGGTTGATTCCATTCCACTCTGGTTGATTCCATTCCATTCCATTCCATTCCATTCCATTCCATTCCATTCCATTCGTCTCCATTCGATTCCATTCGATTCCATTCCATTCTATTCCATTGAATTCCATTCCATTCCATTCCATTCCATTCCATTCTATTACATTCCATTCCATTCCATTCCGTTCTACTCGGGTTGATTCCATTCCATTCCATTCCATTCCATTCCATTCCACTCCATTCCATTCGATTCCATTCGATTCCATTCCATTCCATTCCATTCCATTCCATTCCATTCCATTCCATTGAATTCCATTCGATTCCATTCGATTCCATTCCATTCGATTCCATTCGATATCATTCGATTCCATTCCTTCCCATTCCATTCCATTCCATTCCATTCCGTTCTACTCGGGTTGATTCCATTCCATTCCATTTCATTCCATTCCATTCCATTCCATTCCATTCCATTCCATTCCATTCGATTCCATTCCATTCCATTCCATTCCAATCCATTCCATTCTACTCGGGTTGATTCCATTCCATTCCATTCCATTCCATTCCATTCCATTCCATTCCATTCCATTCCATTCGATTCAACTCGATTCCATTCCATTCTTTCCATTCCATTCCAATCCATTCCATTCTACTTGGGAGGATTCCATTCCATTCCATTCCATTCCATTCCATTCCATTCCATTCCATTCCATTCCATTCCATTCCATTTGATTCCATTCCATTCCATTCCATTCCATTCCAATTCATTCCATTCCTTTCCATTCCATTCCGTTCTAGTCGGGTTGATTCCATTCTATTCCATTCCATTCCATTCCATTCCATTCCATTCCATTCCATTCTATTCCATTCCATTCTACTCCATTGAATTCCATTCCATTCCATTCTATTCCATTCCATTCCATTCCTTTCCATTCCATTTAGTTCTACTCTGGTTGATTCCATTCCATTCCATTCAATTCCATTCCATTCCATTCCATTCCATTCCATTCCATTCTATTCCTTTCGATTCCATTCCATTCCATTAAATTCCATTCCATTCCATTCCATTCCATTCCATTCCATTCCATTCCTTTCCATTCCATTCCATTCCGTTCTACTCGGGTTGATTCCACTCCATTCCATTCCATTCCATTCCATACCATTCCATTCGATTCCATTCCATTCCATTCCATTCCATTCCATTCCATTCCATTCCATTCTGTTCTACTCGGGTTGATTACACTCCATTCCATTCCATTCCATTCCATTCTATTCCATTTCATTCCATTCGATTCCATTCTATTCCATTCGATTCCATTCCATTCCATTTCATTTTATTCCATTCCATTCCATTCCATTCTATTCCATTGAATTCCATTCCATTCAATTCCATTCCATTTCATTTTATTGCATTCCATTCCATACCATTCTATTCCATTGAATTTCATTCCATTCCTTTCCATTCCAATCCATTCCATTCTACTCGGGTTGATTCCATTCCATTCCATTCCATTCCATTCCATTCGATTCCATTCCATTCCATTGCATTCCATTCCATTCCGTTCTACTCGGGTTGATTCCACTCCATTCCATTCCATTCCATTCCATTCCATTCCATTCCATTCCAATTCTTTCGTTTCCATTCCAACCAATTCCGTTCTACTCGGATTGATTCCATTCCATTCCATTCCATTCCATTCAATTCCATTCCATTCCATTCGATTCCATTCGATTCCATTCCATTCCATTCCATTCCATCCCATTTCATTCCAAACCATTCCATTCTACTCGGGTTCATCATTCCATTCCATTCCATTCCATTCCATTCCACTCGGGTTCTTTCCATTCCATTCCATTCCATTCCATTCCATTCCATTCCATTCCATTCCATTCCATTCCGTTCTACTCAGGTTGATTTCCATTCCATTCCATTCCATTCCATTCCATTCCATTCCATTCCATTCCATTCCGTTCCATTCCACTCCATTCCATTCTACTCGTGTTGATTCCATGCCGTTCCGTTCCGTTCCATTCCGTCCCATCCCGACGCATCCCGTCCCGTTCCGTCCCGCCAAATTCCGTTCCTTTCTGATCGGGTTGATTCCGTTCCATTCCGTTCCGTTCCTTTCCGTTCCATTCCATTCCGTTACACGCGGGTTGATTCAATTCCATTCTATTACATTGAATTCCATTCCATACCATTCCATTCCATTCTACTCGGATTGATTGAATTCCATTCCATTCCATTCCAGTCCATTCCAATCCATTCCATTCTACTCGGGTTGATTCCATTCCATTCCATTCCATTCCATTCCATTCCATTCCATTCAATTGCGTTCCATTCGATTCGATTCCATTCCATTCCATTCCATTCCATTCCAATCCATTCCATTCTACTTGGGTTGATTCCATTCCATTCCATTCCATTCCATTCCATTCCATTCGATTCCATTCGATTCCATTCCATTCCATTCCATTCCATTCCATTCCATTCCATTCCATTCCATTCTGTTCTACTCGGGTTGATTCCACTCCATTCCATTCCATTCCATTCCATTCTATTCCATTCCATTCCATTCGATTCCATTCCATTCCATTTCATTTTATTCCATTCCATTCCATTCCATTCTATTCCATGGAATTCCATTCCATTCTATTCCATTCCATTCCATTCAGTTTCATTCCATTCCATTCCATTCCATTCCATTCCATTCCATTCGATTCCATTCCATTCCATTCCATTCCATTCCATTCCATTCCATTCCGTTCTACTCGGGTTAATTCCATTCTATTCCATTCCATTCCATTCCATTCCATTCCATTCCATTCCATTCCATTCCATTCCCTTCCATTCCATTCTATTCCATTGAATTCCATTCCATTCCATTCCATTCCATTCCATTCCATTCCATTCCATTCCGTTCTACTCTGATTGACTCCATTCCATTCCATTCCATTCCATTCCATTCCATTCCATTCCATTCCATTTCATTCCATTCCATTCCATTCCAATACATTCCATTCTACTCTGGTTGATTCCATTCCATTCCATTCCATTCCATTCCATTCCATTCCATTCGTCTCCATTCGATTCCATTCGATTCCATTCCATTCTATTCCATTGTATTCCATTCCATTCCATTCCATTCCATTCCATTCCATTCCATTCCATTCCATTCCATTCCTTTCCATTCCATTCCATTCCATTCCATTCGGTTCTACTCGGGTTGATTCCATTCCATTCCATTCCATTCCATTCCATTCCATTCCACTCCATTCCATTCGATTCCATTCGCTTCCATTCCATTCCATTCCATTCCATTCCAATCCATTCCATTCTACTCGGGTTGATGCCATTCCATTCCATTCCATTCCATTCCATTCCATTGCATTCCATTCGATTCCATTCGATTCCATTCCATTCGATTCCATTCGAGATCATTCGATTCCATTCCATCCCATTCCAATCCATTCCATTCCATTCCGTTCTACTCGGGTTGATTCCATTCCATTCCACTTCATTCCATTCCATTCCATTCCATTCCATTCGATTCCATTCGATTCCATTCCATTCCATTCCATTCCAATCCATTCCATTCTACTCGGGTTGATTCCATTCCATTCCATTCCATTCCATTCCATTCCATTCCATTCCATTCCATTCCATTCCATTCGATTCCACTCGATTCCATTCCATTCTTTCCATTCCATTCCAATCCATTCCATTCTACTCGGGTGGATTCCATTCCATTCCATTCCATTCCATTCCATTCCATTCCATTCCACTCCATTCGATTCCATTCCATTCCATTCAATTCCATTCCATTCCATTCCATTCCATTCCATTCCATTCCGTTCTAGTCGGGTTGATTCCATTCTATTCCATTCCATTCCATTCCATTCCACTCCATTCCATTCCATTCCATTCCATTCTATTCCATTCCGTTCTACTCCATTGAATTCCATTCCATTCCATTCCATTCCATTCCATTCCATTCCTTTCCATTCCATTTAGTTCTACTCGGGTTGATTCCATTCCATTCCATTCCATTCCATTCCATTCCATTCCATTCCATTACTTTCCATTCCATTCCATTCCAATCCATTCCATTCTACTCGGGTTGACTCCATTCCATTCCATTCCTTTCCATTCCATTCCGTTCCATTATAATCCATTCCATTCCATTCGATTCCGTTCGATTCCATTCCATTCCATTCCATTCCATTCCATTCAATTCCATTCGATTCCATTCGATTCGATTCCATTCCATTCCATTCCAATCCATTTCATTCTACTCGGGTTGATTCCATTCCATTCCATTCCATTCCATTCCATTCCATTCCATTCCATTCCATTCCATTCCATTCTATTCCTTTCGATTCCATTCCATTCCATTAAATTCCATTCCATTCCATTCCATTCCATTCCATTCCATTCCATTCCATTCCGTTCCATTGCATTCCGTTCTACTCGGGTTGATTCCACTCCATTCCATTCCATTCCATTCCATTATATACCATCCCATTCGATTCCATTCCATTCCATTCCATTCCATTCCATTCCATTCCATTCCATTCCATTCCATTCCATTCCGTTCTAGTCGGGTTGATTCCATTCTATTCCATTCCATTCCATTCCATTCCATTCCATTCCATTCGATTCCATTCCATTCCATTCCATTCTATTCCATTCCATTCTACTCCATTGAATTCCATTCCATTCCATTCAATTCCATTCCATTCCATCCCTTTCCATTCCATTTACTTCTACTCGGGTTGATTCCATTCCATTCCATTCCATTCCATTCCATTCCATTCCATTCAATTCCATTCCATTCCGTTACTTTCCATTCCATTCCGTTCCAATCCATTCCATTCTACTCGGGTTGACTCCATTCCATTCCATTCCTTTCCATTCCATTATATTCCATTCTAATCCATTCGATTCCGTTCGATTCCATTCCATTCCATTCCATTCCATTCCATTCCATTCCATTCCATTCCATTCGATTCCATTCCATTCCATTCCATGGCATTCCATTCCATTCCATTCCATTCCATTCCATTCCGTTCTAGTCTGGTTGATTCCATTCCATTCCATTGCATTCCATTCCATTCCATTGCATTCCATTCCATTCCATTCCATTCCATTCCATTCCATTCCATTCCATTCCATTCTATTCCATTCCATTCTACTCCATTCAATTCCATTCGATTCCATTCGATTCCATTCCATTCCATTCCATTCCAATCCATTCCATTCTACTCGGGTTGATTCCATTCCATTCCATTGCATTCCATTCCATTCCATTGCATTCCATTCCATTCCATTCCATTCCATTCCATTCCATTCCATTGCATTCTATTCCATTGAATTCCATTCCATTCCATTCCATTCCATTCCATTCCATTCCATTCCATTCCATTCCATTCCATTACTTTCCATTCCATTCCATTCCAATCCATTCCATTCTACTCGGGTTGACTCCATTCCCTTCCATTCCACTCCATTCCATTCCGTTATATTCCATTCTATTCCATTCGATCCCGTTCGATTCCATTCCATTCCATTCCATTCTATTCCATTCCATTCGATTCCATTCCATTCCATTCCATTCCATTCCATTCCATTCCATTCCATTCCATTCCAATCCATTCCATTCTACTCGGGTTGATTCCATTCCATTCCATTCCATTCCAATCCATTCCATTCCATTCCATTCCATTCCATTCCATTCCATTCCATTCCATTCCATTCCTTTCTATTCCATTCCATTCCATTCCATTCCATTCCATTCCATTCCATTCCATTCCGTTCTACTCGGGTTGATTCCACTCTATTCCATTCCCTTCCATTCCATTCCATTCCATTCCATTGCATTCCATTCCAACCCATTCTTTTCTACTCGGGTTGATTCCATTCCATTCCATTCCATTCCATTCCATTCCATTCCATTCCATTCCATTCCATTCCATTCCATTCCATTCCATTCCATTCCATTTCATTCCAAACCGTTCCATTCTACTCGGGTTCATCATTCCATTCCATTCCATTCCATTCCGTTCCACTCGGGTTCATTCCATTCCATTCCATTCCATTCCATTCCATTCCATTCCATTCCATTCCGTTCTACTCAGGTTGATTTCCATTCCATTCCATTCCATTCCATTCCATTCCATTCCATTCCATTCCATTCCACTCGGGTTGAGCATTCCATTCGATTCCATTCCATTCCATTCCATTCCATTCCATTCCATTCCATTCCAATCCACTCGGGCTCATTCCATTCCATTCCATTCCATTCCATTCCATTCCATTCCATTCCATTCAATTCCATTCCATTCCGTTCTACTCGGGTTGATTTCCATTCCATTCCATTCCATTCCATTCCACTCCATTCCATTCCATTCCATTCCATTCCACTCCATTCCATTCCATTCCATTCCATTCCATTCCATTCCATTCCTTTCCATTTATTCCATTCCGTTCTACTCGGGTTGATTCCATTGAGTTTGGTTCCGTTCCGTTCCGTCCCGTCCCGTCCCGTCCCGTCCCGTTCCGTTTTACTCGGGTTGATTCCTTTGCATTCCGTTCCGCTCGTTTCCATTCTGTTCCATTCCGTTCAACGCGGGTTGGTTCAATTCCATTCTATTCTATTCTATTCCTTTCCATTCCATTCCATTCTACTCGGGTTGATTCTATGCCGTTCCATTCCGTTCCATTCCGTCCCATTCCGACCCGTCCCATCCCGTCCCGTCCCGTCACATCCCGTTCCGTTCCACATGGGTTGATTCAATTCCTTTCGGTTACATTGAATTCCATTCCATTCCATTCTACTCGGATTGATTCCATTCCATTCCATTCCATTCCATTCCATTCCATTCCATTCCATTCCAATCCATTCCATTCTACTCGGGTTGATTCCATTCCATTCCATTCCATTCCATTCCATTCCATTCCATTCCATTCCATTCCATTCCATTCAGTTTCATTCCATTCCATTCCATTCCATTCCATTCCATTCCATTCCATTCCATTCCATTCGATTCCATTCCATTCCATTCCATTCCGTTCTACTCGGGTTGATTCCATTCTATTCCATTCCATTCCGTTCGATTCCATTCGATTCCATTCGATTCCGTTCCATTCCATTCCATTCCCTTCCATTCCATTCTATTCCATTGAATTCCATTCCATTGCATTCCATTCCATTCCATTCCCTTCCATTCCATTCCATTCCATTCCGTTCTACTCTGATTGACTCCATTCCACTCCATTCGATTCCATTCCATTCCATTCCATTCCATTCCAATACATTCCATTCTACACTGGTTGATTCCATTCCACTCTGGTTGATTCCATTCCATTCCATTCCATTCCATTCCATTCCATTCCATTCCATTCGTCTCCATTCGATTCCATTCGATTCCATTCCATTCTATTCCATTGAATTCCATTCCATTCCATTCCATTCCATTCCATTCCATTCTATTACATTCCATTCCATTCCATTCCGTTCTACTCGGGTTGATTCCATTCCATTCCATTCCATTCCATTCCATTCCATTCCATTCCATTCCATTCCACTCCATTCCATTCGATTCCATTCGATTCCATTCCATTCCATTCCATTCCATTCCATTCCATTCCATTCCATTGAATTCCATTCGATTCCATTCGATTCCATTCCATTCGATTCCATTCGATATCATTCGATTCCATTCCTTCCCATTCCATTCCATTCCATTCCATTCCGTTCTACTCGGGTTGATTCCATTCCATTCCATTTCATTCCATTCCATTCCATTCCATTCCATTCCATTCCATTCCATTCCATTCGATTCCATTCCATTCCATTCCATTCCAATCCATTCCATTCTACTCGGGTTGATTCCATTCGATTCCATTCCATTCCATTCCATTCCATTCCATTCCATTCCATTCCATTCGATTCCACTCGATTCCATTCCATTCTTTCCATTCCATTCCAATCCATTCCATTCTACTTGGGAGGATTCCATTCCATTCCATTCCATTCCATTCCATTCCATTCCATTCCATTCCATTCCATTTGATTCCATTCCATTCCATTCCATTCCATTCAATTCCATTCCATTCCGTTACTTTCCATTCCATTCCGTTCCAATCCATTCCATTCTACTCGGGTTGACTCCATTCCATTCCATTCCTTTCCATTCCATTATATTCCATTCTAATCCATTCGATTCCGTTCGATTCCATTCCATTCCATTCCATTCCATTCCATTCCATTCCATTCCATTCCATTCGATTCCATTCCATTCCATTCCATGGCATTCCATTCCATTCCATTCCATTCCATTCCATTCCGTTCTAGTCTGGTTGATTCCATTCCATTCCATTGCATTCCATTCCATTCCATTGCATTCCATTCCATTCCATTCCATTCCATTCCATTCCATTCCATTCCATTCCATTCCATTCTATTCCATTCCATTCTACTCCATTCAATTCCATTCGATTCCATTCGATTCCATTCCATTCCATTCCATTCCATTCCAATCCATTCCATTCTACTCGGGTTGATTCCATTCCATTCCATTGCATTCCATTCCATTCCATTGCATTCCATTCCATTCCATTCCATTCCATTCCATTCCATTCCATTGCATTCTATTCCATTGAATTCCATTCCATTCCATTCCATTCCATTCCATTCCATTCCATTCCATTCCATTCCATTCCATTACTTTCCATTCCATTCCATTCCAATCCATTCCATTCTACTCGGGTTGACTCCATTCCATTCCATTCCACTCCATTCCATTCCGTTATATTCCATTCTATTCCATTCGATCCCGTTCGATTCCATTCCATTCCATTCCATTCTATTCCATTCCATTCGATTCCATTCCATTCCATTCCATTCCATTCCATTCCATTCCATTCCATTCCAATCCATTCCATTCTACTCGGGTTGATTCCATTCCATTCCATTCCATTCCAATCCATTCCATTCCATTCCATTCCATTCCATTCCATTCCATTCCATTCCATTCCATTCCATTCCTTTCTATTCCATTCCATTCCATTCCATTCCATTCCATTCCATTCCATTCCATTCCGTTCTACTCGGGTTGATTCCACTCCATTCCATTCCCTTCCATTCCATTCCATTCCATTCCATTGCATTCCATTCCAACCCATTCTTTTCTACTCGGGTTGATTCCATTCCATTCCATTCCATTCCATTCCATTCCATTCCATTCCATTCCATTCCATTCCATTCCATTCCATTCCATTCCATTTCATTCCAAACCGTTCCATTCTACTCGGGTTCATCATTCCATTCCATTCCATTCCATTCCGTTCCACTCGGGTTCATTCCATTCCATTCCATTCCATTCCATTCCATTCCATTCCATTCCATTCCGTTCTACTCAGGTTGATTTCCATTCCATTCCATTCCATTCCATTCCATTCCATTCCATTCCATTCCACTCGGGTTGAGCATTCCATTCGATTCCATTCCATTCCATTCCATTCCATTCCATTCCATTCCATTCCATTCCAATTCTTTCGTTTCCATTCCAACCAATTCCGTTCTACTCGGATTGATTCCATTCCATTCCATTCCATTCCATTCAATTCCATTCCATTCCATTCGATTCCATTCGATTCCATTCCATTCCATTCCATTCCATCCCATTTCATTCCAAACCATTCCATTCTACTCGGGTTCATCATTCCATTCCATTCCATTCCATTCCATTCCATTCCACTCGGGTTCTTTCCATTCCATTCCATTCCATTCCATTCCATTCCATTCCATTCCGTTCTACTCAGGTTGATTTCCATTCCATTCCATTCCATTCCATTCCATTCCATTCCATTCCATTCCATTCCGTTCCATTCCACTCCATTCCATTCTACTCGTGTTGATTCCATGCCGTTCCGTTCCGTTCCATTCCGTCCCATCCCGACGCATCCCGTCCCGTTCCGTCCCGCCAAATTCCGTTCCTTTCTGATCGGGTTGATTCCGTTCCATTCCGTTCCGTTCCTTTCCGTTCCATTCCATTCCGTTACACGCGGGTTGATTCAATTCCATTCTATTACATTGAATTCCATTCCATACCATTCCATTCCATTCTACTCGGATTGATTGAATTCCATTCCATTCCATTCCAGTCCATTCCAATCCATTCCATTCTACTCGGGTTGATTCCATTCCATTCCATTCCATTCCATTCCATTCCATTCCATTCCATTCAATTGCGTTCCATTCGATTCGATTCCATTCCATTCCATTCCATTCCATTCCAATCCATTCCATTCTACTTGGGTTGATTCCATTCCATTCCATTCCATTCCATTCCATTCCATTCGATTCCATTCGATTCCATTCCATTCCATTCCATTCCATTCCATTCCATTCCATTCCATTCCATTCCATTCTGTTCTACTCGGGTTGATTCCACTCCATTCCATTCCATTCCATTCCATTCTATTCCATTCCATTCCATTCGATTCCATTCCATTCCATTTCATTTTATTCCATTCCATTCCATTCCATTCTATTCCATTGAATTCCATTCCATTCTATTCCATTCCATTCCATTCAGTTTCATTCCATTCCATTCCATTCCATTCCATTCGATTCCATTCCATTCCATTCCATTCCATTCCATTCCATTCCATTCCGTTCTACTCGGGTTAATTCCATTCTATTCCATTCCATTCCATTCCATTCCATTCCATTCCATTCCATTCCATTCCCTTCCATTCCATTCTATTCCATTGAATTCCATTCCATTCCATTCCATTCCATTCCATTCCATTCCATTCCATTCCGTTCTACTCTGATTGACTCCATTCCATTCCATTCCATTCCATTCCATTCCATTCCATTCCATTCCATTTCATTCCATTCCATTCCATTCCAATACATTCCATTCTACTCTGGTTGATTCCATTCCATTCCATTCCATTCCATTCCATTCCATTCCATTCGTCTCCATTCGATTCCATTCGATTCCATTCCATTCTATTCCACTGAATTCCATTCCATTGCATTCCATTCCATTCCATTCCATTCCATTCCATTCCATTCCATTCCATTCCATTCCTTTCCATTCCATTCCATTCCATTCCATTCCGTTCTACTCGGGTTGATTCCATTCCATTCCATTCCATTCCATTCCATTCCATTCCATTCCATTCCACTCCATTCCATTCGATTCCATTCGCTTCCATTCCATTCCATTCCATTCCATTCCATTCCAATCCATTCCATTCTACTCGGGTTGATGCCATTCCATTCCATTCCATTCCATTCCATTCCATTGCATTCCATTCGATTCCATTCGATTCCATTCCATTCGATTCCATTCGAGATCATTCGATTCCATTCCATCCCATTCCAATCCATTCCATTCCATTCCGTTCTACTCGGGTTGATTCCATTCCATTCCATTTCATTCCATTCCATTCCATTCCATTCCATTCGATTCCATTCGATTCCATTCCATTCCATTCCATTCCAATCCATTCCATTCTACTCGGGTTGATTCCATTCCATTCCATTCCATTCCATTCCATTCCATTCCATTCCATTCCATTCGATTCCACTCGATTCCATTCCATTCTTTCCATTCCATTCCAATCCATTCCATTCTACTCGGGTGGATTCCATTCCATTCCATTCCATTCCATTCCATTCCATTCCATTCCACTCCATTCGATTCCATTCCATTCCATTCCATTTAATTCCATTCCATTCCATTCCATTCCATTCCATTCCGTTCTAGTCGGGTTGATTCCATTCTATTCCATTCCATTCCATTCCATTCCACTCCATTCCATTCCATTCCATTCCATTCTATTCCATTCCATTCTACTCCATTGAATTCCATTCCATTCCATTCTATTCCATTCCATTCCATTCCTTTCCATTCCATTTAGTTCTACTCGGGTTGATTCCATTCCATTCCATTCCATTCCATTCCATTCCATTCCATTCCATTCCATTCCATTACTTTCCATTCCATTCCATTCCAATCCATTCCATTCTACTCGGGTTGACTCCATTCCATTCCATTCCTTTCCATTCCATTCCGTTCCATTATAATCCATTCCATTCCATTCGATTCCGTTCGATTCCATTCCATTCCATTCCATTCCATTCCATTCAATTCCATTCGATTCCATTCGATTCCATTCCATTCCATTCCATTCCAATCCATTCCATTCTACTCGGGTTGATTCCATTCCATTCCATTCCATTCCATTCCATTCCATTCCATTCCATTCCATTCCATTCCATTCCATTCCATTCCATTCCATTCCATTCCATTCCATTCCATTCCATTCCATTCTATTCCTTTCGATTCCATTCCATTCCATTAAATTCCATTCCATTCCATTCCATTCCATTCCATTCCATTCCATTCCATTCCATTCCATTGCATTCCGTTCTACTCGGGTTGATTCCACTCCATTCCATTCCATTCCATTCCATTATATACCATCCCATTCGATTCCATTCCATTCCATTCCATTCCATTCCATTCCATTCCATTCCATTCCATTCCATTCCATTCCATTCCATTCCGTTCTAGTCGGGTTGATTCCATTCTATTCCATTCCATTCCATTCCATTCCATTCCATTCCATTCCATTCGATTCCATTCCATTCCATTCCATTCTATTCCATTCCATTCTACTCCATTGAATTCCATTCCATTCCATTCAATTCCATTCCATTCCATCCCTTTCCATTCCATTTACTTCTACTCGGGTTGATTCCATTCCATTCCATTCCATTCCATTCCATTCCATTCCATTCCATTCAATTCCATTCCATTCCGTTACTTTCCATTCCATTCCGTTCCAATCCATTCCATTCTACTCGGGTTGACTCCATTCCATTCCATTCCTTTCCATTCCATTATATTCCATTCTAATCCATTCGATACCGTTCGATTCCATTCCATTCCATTCCATTCCATTCCATTCCATTCCATTCCATTCGATTCCATTCCATTCCATTCCATGGCATTCCATTCCATTCCATTCCATTCCATTCCATTCCGTTCTAGTCTGGTTGATTCCATTCCATTCCATTGCATTCCATTCCATTCCATTGCATTCCATTCCATTCCATTCCATTCCATTCCATTCCATTCCATTCCATTCTATTCCATTCCATTCTACTCCATTCAATTCCATTCGATTCCATTCGATTCCATTCCATTCCATTCCATTCCAATCCATTCCATTCTACTCGGGTTGATTCCATTCCATTCCATTGCATTCCATTCCATTCCATTGCATTCCATTCCATTCCATTCCATTCCATTCCATTCCATTCCTTTGCATTCTATTCCATTGAATTCCATTCCATTCCATTACATTCCATTCCATTACTTTCCATTCCATTCCATTCCAATCCATTCCATTCTACTCGGGTTGACTCCATTCCATTCCATTCCACTCCATTCCATTCCGTTATATTCCATTCTATTCCATTCGATCCCGTTCGATTCCATTCCATTCCATTCCATTCTATTCCATTCCATTCGATTCCATTCCATTCCATTCCATTCCATTCCATTCCATTCCATTCCATTCCATTCCAATCCATTCCATTCTACTCGGGTTGATTCCATTCCATTCCATTCCATTCCAATCCATTCCATTCCATTCCATTCCATTCCATTCCATTCCATTCCATTCCATTCCTTTCTATTCCATTCCATTCCATTCCATTCCATTCCATTCCATTCCGTTCTACTCGGGTTGATTCCACTCCATTCCATTCCCTTCCATTCCATTCCATTCCATTCCATTCCATTGCATTCCATTCCAACCCATTCTTTTCTACTCGGGTTGACTCCATTCCATTCCATTCCATTCCATTCCATTCCATTCCATTCCATTCGATTCCATTCCATTCCATTTCATTCCAAACCGTTCCATTCTACTCGGGTTCATCATTCCATTCCATTCCATTCCATTCCATTCCACTCGGGTTCATTCCATTCCATTCCATTCCATTCCATTCCATTCCATTCCATTCCGTTCTACTCAGGTTGATTTCCATTCCATTCCATTCCATTCCATTCCATTCCATTCCATTCCATTCCATTCCACTCGGGTTGAGCATTCCATTCGATTCCATTCCATTCCATTCCATTCCATTCCATTCCATTCCATTCCAATCCACTCGGGCTCATTCCATTCCATTCCATTCCATTCCATTCCATTCCATTCCATTCAATTCCATTCCATTCCGTTCTACTCGGGTTGATTTCCATTCCATTCCATTCCATTCCATTCCACTCCATTCCATTCCATTCCATTCCATTCCATTCCATTCCATTCCTTTCCATTTATTCCATTCCGTTCTACTCGGGTTGATTCCATTGAGTTTGGTTCCGTTCCGTTCCGTCCCGTCCCGTCCCGTCCCGTCCCGTTCCGTTTTACTCGGGTTGATTCCTTTGCATTCCGTTCCGCTCGTTTCCATTCCGTTCCATTCCGTTCAACGCGGGTTGGTTCAATTCCATTCTATTCTATTCTATTCCTTTCCATTCCATTCCATTCTACTCGGGTTGATTCTATGCCGTTCCATTCCGTTCCATTCCGTCCCATTCCGACCCGTCCCATCCCGTCCCGTCCCGTCCCATCCCGTTCCGTTCCACATGGGTTGATTCAATTCCTTTCGGTTACATTGAATTCCATTCCATTCCATTCTACTCGGATTGATTCCATTCCATTCCATTCCATTCCATTCCATTCCATTCCATTCCATTCCAATCCATTCCATTCTACTCGGGTTGATTCCATTCCATTCCATTCCATTCCATTCCATTCCATTCCATTCCATTCCATTCCATTCCATTCCATTCAGTTTCATTCCATTCCATTCCATTCCATTCCATTCCATTCCATTCCATTCGATTCCATTCCATTCCATTCCATTCCGTTCTACTCGGGTTGATTCCATTCTATTCCATTCCATTCCGTTCGATTCCATTCGATTCCATTCGATTCCGTTCCATTCCATTCCATTCCCTTCCATTCCATTCTATTCCATTGAATTCCATTCCATTGCATTCCATTCCATTCCATTCCATTCCATTCCATTCCATTCCGTTCTACTCTGATTGACTCCATTCCACTCCATTCGATTCCATTCCATTCCATTCCATTCCATTCCAATACATTCCATTCTACACTGGTTGATTCCATTCCACTCTGGTTGATTCCATTCCATTCCATTCCATTCCATTCCATTCCATTCCATTCCATTCCATTCGTCTCCATTCGATTCCATTCGATTCCATTCCATTCTATTCCATTGAATTCCATTCCATTCCATTCCATTCCATTCCATTCTATTACATTCCATTCCATTCCATTCCGTTCTACTCGGGTTGATTCCATTCCATTCCATTCCATTCCATTCCATTCCACTCCATTCCATTCGATTCCATTCGATTCCATTCCATTCCATTCCATACCATTCCATTCCATTCCATTCCATTGAATTCCATTCGATTCCATTCGATTCCATTCCATTCGATTCCATTCGATATCATTCGATTCCATTCCTTCCCATTCCATTCCATTCCATTCCATTCCGTTCTACTCGGGTTGATTCCATTCCATTCCATTTCATTCCATTCCATTCCATTCCATTCCATTCCATTCCATTCCATTCGATTCCATTCCATTCCATTCCATTCCAATCCATTCCATTCTACTCGGGTTGATTCCATTCCATTCCATTCCATTCCATTCCATTCCATTCCATTCCATTCCATTCCATTCGATTCAACTCGATTCCATTCCATTCTTTCCATTCCATTCCAATCCATTCCATTCTACTTGGGAGGATTCCATTCCATTCCATTCCATTCCATTCCATTCCATTCCATTCCATTCCATTTGATTCCATTCCATTCCATTCCATTCCATTCCAATTCATTCCATTCCTTTCCATTCCATTCCGTTCTAGTCGGGTTGATTCCATTCTATTCCATTCCATTCCATTCCATTCCATTCCATTCCATTCCATTCTATTCCATTCCATTCTACTCCATTGAATTCCATTCCATTCCATTCTATTCCATTCCATTCCATTCCTTTCCATTCCATTTAGTTCTACTCTGGTTGATTCCATTCCATTCCATTCAATTCCATTCCATTCCATTCCATTCCATTCCATTCCATTCTATTCCTTTCGATTCCATTCCATTCCATTAAATTCCATTCCATTCCATTCCATTCCATTCCATTCCATTCCATTCCATTCCTTTCCATTCCATTCCATTCCGTTCTACTCGGGTTGATTCCACTCCATTCCATTCCATTCCATTCCATACCATTCCATTCGATTCCATTCCATTCCATTCCATTCCATTCCATTCCATTCCATTCCATTCTGTTCTACTCGGGTTGATTACACTCCATTCCATTCCATTCCATTCCATTCTATTCCATTTCATTCCATTCGATTCCATTCTATTCCATTCGATTCCATTCCATTCCATTTCATTTTATTCCATTCCATTCCATTCCATTCTATTCCATTGAATTCCATTCCATTCAATTCCATTCCATTTCATTTTATTGCATTCCATTCCATACCATTCTATTCCATTGAATTTCATTCCATTCCTTTCCATTCCAATCCATTCCATTCTACTCGGGTTGATTCCATTCCATTCCATTCCATTCCATTCCATTCGATTCCATTCCATTCCATTGCATTCCATTCCATTCCGTTCTACTCGGGTTGATTCCACTCCATTCCATTCCATTCCATTCCATTCCATTCCATTCCATTCCAATTCTTTCGTTTCCATTCCAACCAATTCCGTTCTACTCGGATTGATTCCATTCCATTCCATTCCATTCCATTCAATTCCATTCCATTCCATTCGATTCCATTCGATTCCATTCCATTCCATTCCATTCCATCCCATTTCATTCCAAACCATTCCATTCTACTCGGGTTCATCATTCCATTCCATTCCATTCCATTCCATTCCACTCGGGTTCTTTCCATTCCATTCCATTCCATTCCATTCCATTCCATTCCATTCCATTCCATTCCATTCCGTTCTACTCAGGTTGATTTCCATTCCATTCCATTCCATTCCATTCCATTCCATTCCATTCCATTCCATTCCGTTCCATTCCACTCCATTCCATTCTACTCGTGTTGATTCCATGCCGTTCCGTTCCGTTCCATTCCGTCCCATCCCGACGCATCCCGTCCCGTTCCGTCCCGCCAAATTCCGTTCCTTTCTGATCGGGTTGATTCCGTTCCATTCCGTTCCGTTCCTTTCCGTTCCATTCCATTCCGTTACACGCGGGTTGATTCAATTCCATTCTATTACATTGAATTCCATTCCATACCATTCCATTCCATTCTACTCGGATTGATTGAATTCCATTCCATTCCATTCCAGTCCATTCCAATCCATTCCATTCTACTCGGGTTGATTCCATTCCATTCCATTCCATTCCATTCCATTCCATTCCATTCCATTCCATTCAATTGCGTTCCATTCGATTCGATTCCATTCCATTCCATTCCATTCCATTCCAATCCATTCCATTCTACTTGGGTTGATTCCATTCCATTCCATTCCATTCCATTCCATTCCATTCGATTCCATTCGATTCCATTCCATTCCATTCCATTCCATTCCATTCCATTCCATTCCATTCCATTCCATTCTGTTCTACTCGGGTTGATTCCACTCCATTCCATTCCATTCCATTCCATTCTATTCCATTCCATTCCATTCGATTCCATTCCATTCCATTTCATTTTATTCCATTCCATTCCATTCCATTCTATTCCATGGAATTCCATTCCATTCTATTCCATTCCATTCCATTCAGTTTCATTCCATTCCATTCCATTCCATTCCATTCCATTCCATTCGATTCCATTCCATTCCATTCCATTCCATTCCATTCCATTCCATTCCGTTCTACTCGGGTTAATTCCATTCTATTCCATTCCATTCCATTCCATTCCATTCCATTCCATTCCATTCCATTCCATTCCATTCCATTCTATTCCATTGAATTCCATTCCATTCCATTCCATTCCATTCCATTCCATTCCATTCCATTCCGTTCTACTCTGATTGACTCCATTCCATTCCATTCCATTCCATTCCATTCCATTCCATTCCATTCCATTTCATTCCATTCCATTCCATTCCAATACATTCCATTCTACTCTGGTTGATTCCATTCCATTCCATTCCATTCCATTCCATTCCATTCCATTCGTCTCCATTCGATTCCATTCGATTCCATTCCATTCTATTCCATTGTATTCCATTCCATTCCATTCCATTCCATTCCATTCCATTCCATTCCATTCCATTCCATTCCTTTCCATTCCATTCCATTCCATTCCATTCGGTTCTACTCGGGTTGATTCCATTCCATTCCATTCCATTCCATTCCATTCCATTCCACTCCATTCCATTCGATTCCATTCGCTTCCATTCCATTCCATTCCATTCCATTCCAATCCATTCCATTCTACTCGGGTTGATGCCATTCCATTCCATTCCATTCCATTCCATTCCATTGCATTCCATTCGATTCCATTCGATTCCATTCCATTCGATTCCATTCGAGATCATTCGATTCCATTCCATCCCATTCCAATCCATTCCATTCCATTCCGTTCTACTCGGGTTGATTCCATTCCATTCCACTTCATTCCATTCCATTCCATTCCATTCCATTCGATTCCATTCGATTCCATTCCATTCCATTCCATTCCAATCCATTCCATTCTACTCGGGTTGATTCCATTCCATTCCATTCCATTCCATTCCATTCCATTCCATTCCATTCCATTCCATTCGATTCCACTCGATTCCATTCCATTCTTTCCATTCCATTCCAATCCATTCCATTCTACTCGGGTGGATTCCATTCCATTCCATTCCATTCCATTCCATTCCATTCCATTCCACTCCATTCGATTCCATTCCATTCCATTCCATTCCATTCCATTCCATTCCATTCCATTCCATTCCATTCCGTTCTAGTCGGGTTGATTCCATTCTATTCCATTCCATTCCATTCCATTCCACTCCATTCCATTCCATTCCATTCCATTCTATTCCATTCCGTTCTACTCCATTGAATTCCATTCCATTCCATTCCATTCCATTCCATTCCATTCCTTTCCATTCCATTTAGTTCTACTCGGGTTGATTCCATTCCATTCCATTCCATTCCATTCCATTCCATTCCATTCCATTACTTTCCATTCCATTCCATTCCAATCCATTCCATTCTACTCGGGTTGACTCCATTCCATTCCATTCCTTTCCATTCCATTCCGTTCCATTATAATCCATTCCATTCCATTCGATTCCGTTCGATTCCATTCCATTCCATTCCATTCCATTCCATTCAATTCCATTCGATTCCATTCGATTCGATTCCATTCCATTCCATTCCAATCCATTTCATTCTACTCGGGTTGATTCCATTCCATTCCATTCCATTCCATTCCATTCCATTCCATTCCATTCCATTCCATTCCATTCTATTCCTTTCGATTCCATTCCATTCCATTAAATTCCATTCCATTCCATTCCATTCCATTCCATTCCATTCCATTCCATTCCGTTCCATTGCATTCCGTTCTACTCGGGTTGATTCCACTCCATTCCATTCCATTCCATTCCATTATATACCATCCCATTCGATTCCATTCCATTCCATTCCATTCCATTCCATTCCATTCCATTCCATTCCATTCCATTCCATTCCATTCCGTTCTAGTCGGGTTGATTCCATTCTATTCCATTCCATTCCATTCCATTCCATTCCATTCCATTCGATTCCATTCCATTCCATTCCATTCTATTCCATTCCATTCTACTCCATTGAATTCCATTCCATTCCATTCAATTCCATTCCATTCCATCCCTTTCCATTCCATTTACTTCTACTCGGGTTGATTCCATTCCATTCCATTCCATTCCATTCCATTCCATTCCATTCAATTCCATTCCATTCCGTTACTTTCCATTCCATTCCGTTCCAATCCATTCCATTCTACTCGGGTTGACTCCATTCCATTCCATTCCTTTCCATTCCATTATATTCCATTCTAATCCATTCGATTCCGTTCGATTCCATTCCATTCCATTCCATTCCATTCCATTCCATTCCATTCCATTCCATTCCATTCGATTCCATTCCATTCCATTCCATGGCATTCCATTCCATTCCATTCCATTCCATTCCATTCCGTTCTAGTCTGGTTGATTCCATTCCATTCCATTGCATTCCATTCCATTCCATTGCATTCCATTCCATTCCATTCCATTCCATTCCATTCCATTCCATTCCATTCCATTCTATTCCATTCCATTCTACTCCATTCAATTCCATTCGATTCCATTCGATTCCATTCCATTCCATTCCATTCCAATCCATTCCATTCTACTCGGGTTGATTCCATTCCATTCCATTGCATTCCATTCCATTCCATTGCATTCCATTCCATTCCATTCCATTCCATTCCATTCCATTCCATTGCATTCTATTCCATTGAATTCCATTCCATTCCATTCCATTCCATTCCATTCCATTCCATTCCATTCCATTCCATTCCATTACTTTCCATTCCATTCCATTCCAATCCATTCCATTCTACTCGGGTTGACTCCATTCCATTCCATTCCACTCCATTCCATTCCGTTATATTCCATTCTATTCCATTCGATCCCGTTCGATTCCATTCCATTCCATTCCATTCTATTCCATTCCATTCGATTCCATTCCATTCCATTCCATTCCATTCCATTCCATTCCATTCCATTCCAATCCATTCCATTCTACTCGGGTTGATTCCATTCCATTCCATTCCATTCCAATCCATTCCATTCCATTCCATTCCATTCCATTCCATTCCATTCCATTCCATTCCATTCCTTTCTATTCCATTCCATTCCATTCCATTCCATTCCATTCCATTCCATTCCATTCCATTCCGTTCTACTCGGGTTGATTCCACTCCATTCCATTCCCTTCCATTCCATTCCATTCCATTCCATTGCATTCCATTCCAACCCATTCTTTTCTACTCGGGTTGATTCCATTCCATTCCATTCCATTCCATTCCATTCCATTCCATTCCATTCCATTCCATTCCATTCCATTCCATTCCATTCCATTTCATTCCAAACCGTTCCATTCTACTCGGGTTCATCATTCCATTCCATTCCATTCCATTCCGTTCCACTCGGGTTCATTCCATTCCATTCCATTCCATTCCATTCCATTCCATTCCATTCCATTCCGTTCTACTCAGGTTGATTTCCATTCCATTCCATTCCATTCCATTCCATTCCATTCCATTCCATTCCATTCCATTCCACTCGGGTTGAGCATTCCATTCGATTCCATTCCATTCCATTCCATTCCATTCCATTCCATTCCATTCCAATCCACTCGGGCTCATTCCATTCCATTCCATTCCATTCCATTCCATTCCATTCCATTCCATTCAATTCCATTCCATTCCGTTCTACTCGGGTTGATTTCCATTCCATTCCATTCCATTCCATTCCACTCCATTCCATTCCATTCCATTCCATTCCACTCCATTCCATTCCATTCCATTCCATTCCATTCCATTCCTTTCCATTTATTCCATTCCGTTCT
The DNA here is from genome assembly GCF_029281585.2 of Gorilla gorilla gorilla. NCBI lineage: Eukaryota > Metazoa > Chordata > Mammalia > Primates > Hominidae > Gorilla > Gorilla gorilla. The sequence goes on from NC_073241.2 coordinate 6,715,771, forward strand.
ACTCGGGTTGATTCCATTGAGTTTGGTTCCGTTCCGTTCCGTCCCGTCCCGTCCCGTCCCGTCCCGTTCCGTTTTACTCGGGTTGATTCCTTTGCATTCCGTTCCGCTCGTTTCCATTCTGTTCCATTCCGTTCAACGCGGGTTGGTTCAATTCCATTCTATTCTATTCTATTCCTTTCCATTCCATTCCATTCTACTCGGGTTGATTCTATGCCGTTCCATTCCATTCCATTCCGTCCCATTCCGACCCGTCCCATCCCGTCCCGTCCCGTCACATCCCGTTCCGTTCCACATGGGTTGATTCAATTCCTTTCGGTTACATTGAATTCCATTCCATTCCATTCTACTCGGATTGATTCCATTCCATTCCATTCCATTCCATTCCATTCCATTCCATTCCATTCCAATCCATTCCATTCTACTCGGGTTGATTCCATTCCATTCCATTCCATTCCATTCCATTCCATTCCATTCCATTCCATTCCATTCCATTCAGTTTCATTCCATTCCATTCCATTCCATTCCATTCCATTCCATTCCATTCCATTCCATTCGATTCCATTCCATTCCATTCCATTCCGTTCTACTCGGGTTGATTCCATTCTATTCCATTCCATTCCGTTCGATTCCATTCGATTCCATTCGATTCCGATCCATTCCATTCCATTCCCTTCCATTCCATTCTATTCCATTGAATTCCATTCCATTGCATTCCATTCCATTCCATTCCCTTCCATTCCATTCCATTCCATTCCGTTCTACTCTGATTGACTCCATTCCACTCCATTCGATTCCATTCCATTCCATTCCATTCCATTCCAATACATTCCATTCTACACTGGTTGATTCCATTCCACTCTGGTTGATTCCATTCCATTCCATTCCATTCCATTCCATTCCATTCCATTCCATTCCATTCGTCTCCATTCGATTCCATTCGATTCCATTCCATTCTATTCCATTGAATTCCATTCCATTCCATTCCATTCCATTCCATTCCATTCTATTACATTCCATTCCATTCCATTCCGTTCTACTCGGGTTGATTCCATTCCATTCCATTCCATTCCATTCCATTCCATTCCATTCCATTCCATTCCATTCCATTCCACTCCATTCCATTCGATTCCATTCGATTCCATTCCATTCCATTCCATTCCATTCCATTCCATTCCATTCCATTGAATTCCATTCGATTCCATTCGATTCCATTCCATTCGATTCCATTCGATATCATTCGATTCCATTCCTTCCCATTCCATTCCATTCCATTCCATTCCGTTCTACTCGGGTTGATTCCATTCCATTCCATTTCATTCCATTCCATTCCATTCCATTCCATTCCATTCCATTCCATTCCATTCGATTCCATTCCATTCCATTCCATTCCAATCCATTCCATTCTACTCGGGTTGATTCCATTCCATTCCATTCCATTCCATTCCATTCCATTCCATTCCATTCCATTCCATTCGATTCCACTCGATTCCATTCCATTCTTTCCATTCCATTCCAATCCATTCCATTCTACTTGGGAGGATTCCATTCCATTCCATTCCATTCCATTCCATTCCATTCCATTCCATTCCATTCCATTTGATTCCATTCCATTCCATTCCATTCCATTCAATTCCATTCCATTCCGTTACTTTCCATTCCATTCCGTTCCAATCCATTCCATTCTACTCGGGTTGACTCCATTCCATTCCATTCCTTTCCATTCCATTATATTCCATTCTAATCCATTCGATTCCGTTCGATTCCATTCCATTCCATTCCATTCCATTCCATTCCATTCCATTCCATTCCATTCGATTCCATTCCATTCCATTCCATGGCATTCCATTCCATTCCATTCCATTCCATTCCATTCCGTTCTAGTCTGGTTGATTCCATTCCATTCCATTGCATTCCATTCCATTCCATTGCATTCCATTCCATTCCATTCCATTCCATTCCATTCCATTCCATTCCATTCCATTCCATTCTATTCCATTCCATTCTACTCCATTCAATTCCATTCGATTCCATTCGATTCCATTCCATTCCATTCCATTCCAATCCATTCCATTCTACTCGGGTTGATTCCATTCCATTCCATTGCATTCCATTCCATTCCATTGCATTCCATTCCATTCCATTCCATTCCATTCCATTCCATTCCATTGCATTCTATTCCATTGAATTCCATTCCATTCCATTCCATTCCATTCCATTCCATTCCATTCCATTCCATTCCATTCCATTCCATTACTTTCCATTCCATTCCATTCCAATCCATTCCATTCTACTCGGGTTGACTCCATTCCATTCCATTCCACTCCATTCCATTCCGTTATATTCCATTCTATTCCATTCGATCCCGTTCGATTCCATTCCATTCCATTCCATTCTATTCCATTCCATTCGATTCCATTCCATTCCATTCCATTCCATTCCATTCCATTCCATTCCATTCCAATCCATTCCATTCTACTCGGGTTGATTCCATTCCATTCCATTCCATTCCAATCCATTCCATTCCATTCCATTCCATTCCATTCCATTCCATTCCATTCCATTCCATTCCTTTCTATTCCATTCCATTCCATTCCATTCCATTCCATTCCATTCCATTCCATTCCGTTCTACTCGGGTTGATTCCACTCCATTCCATTCCCTTCCATTCCATTCCATTCCATTCCATTGCATTCCATTCCAACCCATTCTTTTCTACTCGGGTTGATTCCATTCCATTCCATTCCATTCCATTCCATTCCATTCCATTCCATTCCATTCCATTCCATTCCATTCCATTCCATTTCATTCCAAACCGTTCCATTCTACTCGGGTTCATCATTCCATTCCATTCCATTCCATTCCGTTCCACTCGGGTTCATTCCATTCCATTCCATTCCATTCCATTCCATTCCATTCCATTCCATTCCGTTCTACTCAGGTTGATTTCCATTCCATTCCATTCCATTCCATTCCATTCCATTCCATTCCATTCCATTCCACTCGGGTTGAGCATTCCATTCGATTCCATTCCATTCCATTCCATTCCATTCCATTCCATTCCATTCCAATCCACTCGGGCTCATTCCATTCCATTCCATTCCATTCCATTCCATTCCATTCCATTCCATTCAATTCCATTCCATTCCGTTCTACTCGGGTTGATTTCCATTCCATTCCATTCCATTCCATTCCACTCCATTCCATTCCATTCCATTCCATTCCACTCCATTCCATTCCATTCCATTCCATTCCATTCCATTCCTTTCCATTTATTCCATTCCGTTCTACTCGGGTTGATTCCATTGAGTTTGGTTCCGTTCCGTTCCGTCCCGTCCCGTCCCGTCCCGTCCCGTTCCGTTTTACTCGGGTTGATTCCTTTGCATTCCGTTCCGCTCGTTTCCATTCTGTTCCATTCCGTTCAACGCGGGTTGGTTCAATTCCATTCTATTCTATTCTATTCCTTTCCATTCCATTCCATTCTACTCGGGTTGATTCTATGCCGTTCCATTCCGTTCCATTCCGTCCCATTCCGACCCGTCCCATCCCGTCCCGTCCCGTCACATCCCGTTCCGTTCCACATGGGTTGATTCAATTCCTTTCGGTTACATTGAAATCCATTCCATTCCATTCTACTCGGATTGATTCCATTCCATTCCATTCCATTCCATTCCATTCCATTCCATTCCATTCCAATCCATTCCATTCTACTCGGGTTGATTCCATTCCATTCCATTCCATTCCATTCCATTCCATTCCATTCCATTCCATTCCATTCCATTCAGTTTCATTCCATTCCATTCCATTCCATTCCATTCCATTCCATTCCATTCCATTCCATTCGATTCCATTCCATTCCATTCCATTCCGTTCTACTCGGGTTGATTCCATTCTATTCCATTCCATTCCGTTCGATTCCATTCGATTCCATTCGATTCCGTTCCATTCCATTCCATTCCCTTCCATTCCATTCTATTCCATTGAATTCCATTCCATTGCATTCCATTCCATTCCATTCCCTTCCATTCCATTCCATTCCATTCCGTTCTACTCTGATTGACTCCATTCCACTCCATTCGATTCCATTCCATTCCATTCCATTCCATTCCAATACATTCCATTCTACACTGGTTGATTCCATTCCACTCTGGTTGATTCCATTCCATTCCATTCCATTCCATTCCATTCCATTCCATTCCATTCCATTCGTCTCCATTCGATTCCATTCGATTCCATTCCATTCTATTCCATTGAATTCCATTCCATTCCATTCCATTCCATTCCATTCCATTCTATTACATTCCATTCCATTCCATTCCGTTCTACTCGGGTTGATTCCATTCCATTCCATTCCATTCCATTCCATTCCATTCCATTCCATTCCATTCCATTCCATTCCACTCCATTCCATTCGATTCCATTCGATTCCATTCCATTCCATTCCATTCCATTCCATTCCATTCCATTCCATTGAATTCCATTCGATTCCATTCGATTCCATTCCATTCGATTCCATTCGATATCATTCGATTCCATTCCTTCCCATTCCATTCCATTCCATTCCATTCCGTTCTACTCGGGTTGATTCCATTCCATTCCATTTCATTCCATTCCATTCCATTCCATTCCATTCCATTCCATTCCATTCCATTCGATTCCATTCCATTCCATTCCATTCCAATCCATTCCATTCTACTCGGGTTGATTCCATTCCATTCCATTCCATTCCATTCCATTCCATTCCATTCCATTCCATTCCATTCGATTCCACTCGATTCCATTCCATTCTTTCCATTCCATTCCAATCCATTCCATTCTACTTGGGAGGATTCCATTCCATTCCATTCCATTCCATTCCATTCCATTCCATTCCATTCCATTCCATTCCATTCCATTTGATTCCATTCCATTCCATTCCATTCCATTCCAATTCATTCCATTCCCTTCCATTCCATTCCGTTCTAGTCGGGTTGATTCCATTCTATTCCATTCCATTCCATTCCATTCCATTCCATTCCATTCCATTCTATTCCATTCCATTCTACTCCATTGAATTCCATTCCATTCCATTCTATTCCATTCCATTCCATTCCTTTCCATTCCATTTAGTTCTACTCTGGTTGATTCCATTCCATTCCATTCAATTCCATTCCATTCCATTCCATTACATTCCATTCCATTCTATTCCTTTCGATTCCATTCCATTCCATTAAATTCCATTCCATTCCATTCCATTCCATTCCATTCCATTCCATTCCTTTCCATTCCATTCCATTCCGTTCTACTCGGGTTGATTCCACTCCATTCCATTCCATTCCATTCCATACCATTCCATTCGATTCCATTCCATTCCATTCCATTCCATTCCATTCCATTCCATTCCATTCCATTCTGTTCTACTCGGGTTGATTACACTCCATTCCATTCCATTCCATTCCATTCTATTCCATTTCATTCCATTCGATTCCATTCTATTCCATTCGATTCCATTCCATTCCATTTCATTTTATTCCATTCCATTCCATTCCATTCTATTCCATTGAATTCCATTCCATTCAATTCCATTCCATTTCATTTTATTGCATTCCATTCCATACCATTCTATTCCATTGAATTTCATTCCATTCCTTTCCATTCCAATCCATTCCATTCTACTCGGGTTGATTCCATTCCATTCCATTCCATTCCATTCCATTCGATTCCATTCCATTCCATTGCATTCCATTCCATTCCGTTCTACTCGGGTTGATTCCACTCCATTCCATTCCATTCCATTCCATTCCATTCCATTCCATTCCAATTATTTCGTTTCCATTCCAACCAATTCCGTTCTACTCGGATTGATTCCATTCCATTCCATTCCATTCCATTCAATTCCATTCCATTCCATTCGATTCCATTCGATTCCATTCCATTCCATTCCATTCCATCCCATTTCATTCCAAACCATTCCATTCTACTCGGGTTCATCATTCCATTCCATTCCATTCCATTCCATTCCACTCGGGTTCTTTCCATTCCATTCCATTCCATTCCATTCCATTCCATTCCATTCCATTCCGTTCTACTCAGGTTGATTTCCATTCCATTCCATTCCATTCCATTCCATTCCATTCCATTCCATTCCATTCCATTCCGTTCCATTCCACTCCATTCCATTCTACTCGTGTTGATTCCATGCCGTTCCGTTCCGTTCCATTCCGTCCCATCCCGACGCATCCCGTCCCGTTCCGTCCCGCCAAATTCCGTTCCTTTCTGATCGGGTTGATTCCGTTCCATTCCGTTCCGTTCCTTTCCGTTCCATTCCATTCCGTTACACGCGGGTTGATTCAATTCCATTCTATTACATTGAATTCCATTCCATACCATTCCATTCCATTCTACTCGGATTGATTGAATTCCATTCCATTCCATTCCAGTCCATTCCAATCCATTCCATTCTACTCGGGTTGATTCCATTCCATTCCATTCCATTCCATTCCATTCCATTCCATTCCATTCAATTGCGTTCCATTCGATTCGATTCCATTCCATTCCATTCCATTCCATTCCAATCCATTCCATTCTACTTGGGTTGATTCCATTCCATTCCATTCCATTCCATTCCATTCCATTCGATTCCATTCGATTCCATTCCATTCCATTCCATTCCATTCCATTCCATTCCATTCCATTCCATTCTGTTCTACTCGGGTTGATTCCACTCCATTCCATTCCATTCCATTCCATTCTATTCCATTCCATTCCATTCGATTCCATTCCATTCCACTTCATTTTATTCCATTCCATTCCATTCCATTCTATTCCATTGAATTCCATTCCATTCTATTCCATTCCATTCCATTCAGTTTCATTCCATTCCATTCCATTCCATTCCATTCCATTCCATTCGATTCCATTCCATTCCATTCCATTCCATTCCATTCCATTCCATTCCGTTCTACTCGGGTTAATTCCATTCTATTCCATTCCATTCCATTCCATTCCATTCCATTCCATTCCATTCCATTCCATTCCATTCCATTCCATTCCTTTCCATTCCATTCCATTCCCTTCCATTCCATTCTATTCCATTGAATTCCATTCCATTCCATTCCATTCCATTCCATTCCATTCCATTCCATTCCATTCCATTCCGTTCTACTCTGATTGACTCCATTCCATTCCATTCCATTCCATTCCATTCCATTCCATTCCATTCCATTCCATTTCATTCCATTCCATTCCATTCCAATACATTCCATTCTACTCTGGTTGATTCCATTCCATTCCATTCCATTCCATTCCATTCCATTCCATTCCATTCGTCTCCATTCGATTCCATTCGATTCCATTCCATTCTATTCCATTGAATTCCATTCCATTCCATTCCATTCCATTCCATTCCATTCCATTCCATTCCATTCCATTCCTTTCCATTCCATTCCATTCCATTCCATTCCGTTCTACTCGGGTTGATTCCATTCCATTCCATTCCATTCCATTCCATTCCATTCCACTCCATTCCATTCGATTCCATTCGATTCCATTCCATTCCATTCCATTCCATTCCAATCCATTCCATTCTACTCGGGTTGATGCCATTCCATTCCATTCCATTCCATTCCATTCCATTGCATTCCATTCGATTCCATTCGATTCCATTCCATTCGATTCCATTCGAGATCATTCGATTCCATTCCATCCCATTCCAATCCATTCCATTCCATTCCGTTCTACTCGGGTTGATTCCATTCCATTCCATTTCATTCCATTCCATTCCATTCCATTCCATTCGATTCCATTCGATTCCATTCCATTCCATTCCATTCCAATCCATTCCATTCTACTCGGGTTGATTCCATTCCATTCCATTCCATTCCATTCCATTCCATTCCATTCCATTCCATTCCATTCCACTCGATTCCATTCCATTCTTTCCATTCCATTCCAATCCATTCCATTCTACTCGGGTGGATTCCATTCCATTCCATTCCATTCCATTCCATTCCATTCCATTCCACTCCATTCGATTCCATTCCATTCCATTCCATTCCATTCCATTCCATTCCATTCCATTCCATTCCGTTCTAGTCGGGTTGATTCCATTCTATTCCATTCCATTCCATTCCATTCCACTCCATTCCATTCCATTCCATTCCATTCTATTCCATTCCATTCTACTCCATTGAATTCCATTCCATTCCATTCTATTCCATTCCATTCCATTCCTTTCCATTCCATTTAGTTCTACTCGGGTTGATTCCATTCCATTCCATTCCATTCCATTCCATTCCATTCCATTCCATTCCATTCCATTCCATTACTTTCCATTCCATTCCATTCCAATCCATTCCATTCTACTCGGGTTGACTCCATTCCATTCCATTCCATTCCATTCCATTCCATTCCATTATAATCCATACCATTGCATTCGATTCCGTTCGATTCCATTCCATTCCATTCCATTCCATTCAATTCAATTCCATTCGATTCCATTCGATTCCATTCCATTCCATTCCATTCCAATCCATTCCATTCTACTCGGGTTGATTCCATTCCATTCCATTCCATTCCATTCCATTCCATTCCATTCCATTCTATTCCATTCTAGTCCTTTCGATTCCATTCCATTCCATTAAATTCCATTCCATTCCATTCCATTCCATTCCATTCCATTCCATTGCATTCCGTTCTACTCGGGTTGATTCCACTCCATTCCATTCCATTCCATTCCATTATATACCATCCCATTCGATTCCATTCGATTCCATTCCATTCCATTCCATTCCATTCCATTCCATTCCATTCCATTCCATTCCATTCCGTTCTAGTCGGGTTGATTCCATTCTATTCCATTCCATTCCATTCCATTCCATTCCATTCCATTCGATTCCATTCCATTCCATTCCATTCTATTCCATTCCATTCTACTCCATTGAATTCCATTCCATTCCATTCAATTCCATTCCATTCCATCCCTTTCCATTCCATTTACTTCTACTCGGGTTGATTCCATTCCATTCCATTCCATTCCATTCCATTCCATTCCATTCCGTTACTTTCCATTCCATTCCATTCCAATCCATTCCATTCTACTCGGGTTGACTCCATTCCATTCCATTCCTTTCCATTCCATTATATTCCATTCTAATCCATTCGATTCCGTTCGATTCCATTCCATTCCATTCCATTCCATTCCATTGCATTCCATTCCATTCCATTCCATTCCATTCCATTCCGTTCTACTCGGGTTGATTCCATTCCATTCCTTTCCATTCCATTCCATTCCATTCCATTCCATTCCATTCCATTCCATTCCATTCCATTCCCTTCCATTCCATTCCATTCCAATCCGTTCCATTCTACTCGGGTTGATTCCACTCCATTCCATTGCATTCGACTCCATTCGATTCCATTCGATTCCATTCCATTCCATTCCGTTCCATTCCATTCCATTCCATTCCATTCTATTCCATTGAATTCCATTCCATTCCATTCCATTCCATTCCATTCCATTCCATTCCATTCTATTCCATTCCATTCCGTTCTACTCGGGTTGATTCCATTCCATTCCATTCCATTCCATTCCATTCCATTCCATTCCATTCCAATCTATTCCATTCTATTCAATTCGATTCCATTCGATTCCATTCAATTCCATTCAATTCCATTCCATTCCATTCCAATCCATTCCATTCTACTCGGGTTGATTCCATTCCATTCCATTCCATTCCATTCCATTCCATTCCATTCCATTCCATTCCATTCGATTCCATTCGATTCCATTCCATTCCATTCCATTCCATTCCATTCCATTCCATTCCATTCCATTCCAATCTATTCCATTCGATTCCATTCCATTCCATTCCATTCCATTCCATTCCATTCCATTCCATTCCAATCCATTCCATTCTACTCGTGTTGATTCCCTTCCATTCCATTCCACTCCATTCCATTCCATTCCATTCCATTCCATTCCATTCCATTCCATTCCATTCCATTCCATTCCATTCCATTCCATTCCGTTCTACTCGGGTTGATTCCATTCTATTCCATTACATTCCATTCGATTCCATTCGATTCCATTCGATTCCTTTCCATTCCATTCCATTCCATTCCATTCCATTCCATTCTATTCCATTCCATTCCATTCCATTCCGTTAAATTCCATTCCATTCCAATCCATTCCCTTCCGTTCTATTCGGGTTGATTCCATTCCATTCCATTCCATTCCATTCCATTCCATTCCATTCCATTCCATTCCATTCCATTCCATTCCATTCCATTCCATTCTATTGCATTCCATTCGATTCCATTTGATTCCATTCCATTCCATTCCATTCCATTCCATTCCATTCCATTCCATTCCATTCTATTCCATTCCATTCCATTCTGTTCCATTCTATTCCATTCCATTCCATTCCGTTCCACTCGGGTTGATTCCATTCTATTCCATTCCATTCCATTCGATTCCATTCGATATCATTCGATTCCATTCCATTCCATTCCATTCCATTCCATTCCATTCCATTCTATTCCATTCCATTCCATTCCATTCCATTCCATTCTATTCCATTCCATTCCATTCCGTTCTACTCGGGTTGATTCCATTCCATTCCATTTCATTCCATTCCATTCCATTCCATTCCATTCGATTCCATTCGATTCCATTCCATTCCATTCCATTCCAATCCATTCCATTCTACTCGTTTTGATTCCATTCCATTCCATTCCATTCCATTCCATTCCATTCCATTCCATTCCACTCGATTCCATTCCATTCCATTCCATTCCATTCCAATCCATTCCATTCTACTCGGGTGGATTCCATTCCATTCCATTCTTTTCCATTCCATTCCATTCCATTCCATTACATTACATTCCATTCGGTTCCATTCCATTCCATTCCATTCCATTCCATTCCATTCCATTCCATTCCATTCCATTCCGTTCTAATCGGGTTGATTCCATTCTATTCCATTCCATTCCATTCCATTCCATTCAATTCCATTCCATTCCATTCCATTCCATTCCATTCTATTCCATTCCATTCTACTCCATTGAATTCCATTCCATTCCATTCTATTCCATTCCATTCCATTCCTTTCCATTCCATTTAGTTCTACTCGGGTTGATTCCGTTCCATTCCATTCCATTCCTTTCCATTCCATTCCAATCCATTCCATTCCATTACTTTCCATTCCATTCCATTCCAATCCATTCCATTCTACTCGGGTTGACTCCATTCCATTCCATTCCATTACATTACATTCCATTATATTCCATTCCATTCCATTCGATTCCGTTCGATTCCATTCCATTCCATTCCATTCCATTCCATTCCATTCCATTCCATTCCATTCCATTCGATTCCATTCCATTCCATTCCATTCCATTCCATTCCATTCCATTCCAATCCATTCCATTCTACTCGGGTTGATTCAATTCCATTCCATTCCATTCCATTCCATTACATTCCATTCCATTCCTTTCGATTCCATTCCTTTCCATTCCATTCCATTCCATTCCATTCCATTCCATTCCATTCCATTCCATTCCGTTCTACTCTGGTTGATTCCACTCCATTCCATTCCATTCCATTCGATTCCATTCCATTCCATTCCATTCCAATCCATTCCATTCTACTCGGGTTGATTCCATTCCATTCCATTCCATTCCATTCCATTCCATTCCATTCCATTCCATTCCATTCCATTCTATTCCTTTCGATTCCATTCCATTCCATTAAATTCCATTCCATTCCATTCCATTCCATTCCATTCCATTCCATTCCATTCCATTCCATTCCGTTCTACTCGGGTTGATTCCACTCCATTCCATTCCATTCCATTCCATTATATAACATCCCATTCGATTCCATTCCATTCCATTCCATTCCATTCCATTCCATTCCATTCCATTCCATTCCATTCCATTACTTTCCATTCCATTCCATTCCAATCCATTCCATTCTACTCGGGTTGACTCCATTCCATTCCATTCCACTCCATTCCATTCCGTTATATTCCATTCTATTCCATTCGATCCCGTTCGATTCCATTCCATTCCATTCCATTCTATTCCATTCCATTCGATTCCATTCCATTCCATTCCATTCCATTCCATTCCATTCCATTCCATTCCAATCCATTCCATTCTACTCGGGTTGATTCCATTCCATTCCATTCCATTCCAATCCATTCCATTCCATTCCATTCCATTCCATTCCATTCCATTCCTTTCTATTCCATTCCATTCCATTCCATTCCATTCCATTCCATTCCATTCCATTCCATTCCTTTCTATTCCATTCCATTCCATTCCATTCCATTCCATTCCATTCCATTCCATTCCATTCCGTTCTACTCGGGTTGATTCCACTCCATTCCATTCCCTTCCATTCCATTCCATTCCATTCCATTCCATTCCATTGCATTCCATTCCAACCCATTCTTTTCTACTCGGGTTGATTCCATTCCATTCCATTCCATTCCATTCCATTCCATTCCATTCCATTCCATTCCATTCCATTCCATTTCATTCCAAACCGTTCCATTCTACTCGGGTTCATCATTCCATTCCATTCCATTCCATTCCATTCCACTCGGGTTCATTCCATTCCATTCCATTCCATTCCATTCCATTCCATTCCATTCCATTCCATTCCATTCCGTTCTACTCAGGTTGATTTCCATTCCATTCCATTCCATTCCATTCCATTCCATTCCATTCCATTCCATTCCACTCGGGTTGAGCATTCCATTCGATTCCATTCCATTCCATTCCATTCCATTCCATTCCATTCCAATCCACTCGGGCTCATTCCATTCCATTCCATTCCATTCCATTCCCTTCCATTCCATTCCATTCAATTCCATTCCATTCCGTTCTACTCGGGTTGATTTCCATTCCATTCCATTCCATTCCATTCCACTCCATTCCATTCCATTCCATTCCATTCCACTCCATTCCATTCCATTCCATTCCATTCCATTCCATTCCTTTCCATTTATTCCATTCCGTTCTACTCGGGTTGATTCCATTGAGTTTGGTTCCGTTCCGTTCCGTCCCGTCCCGTCCCGTCCCGTTCCGTTTTACTCGGGTTGATTCCTTTGCATTCCGTTCCGCTCGTTTCCATTCCGTTCCATTCCGTTCAACGCGGGTTGGTTCAATTCCATTCTATTCTATTCTATTCCTTTCCATTCCATTCCATTCTACTCGGGTTGATTCTATGCCGTTCCATTCCGTTCCATTCCGTCCCATTCCGACCCGTCCCATCCCGTCCCGTCCCGTCCCATCCCGTTCCGTTCCACATGGGTTGATTCAATTCCTTTCGGTTACATTGAATTCCATTCCATTCCATTCTACTCGGTTTGATTCCATTCCATTCCATTCCATTCCATTCCATTCCATTCCATTCCAATCCATTCCATTCTACTCGGGTTGATTCCATTCCATTCCATTCCATTCCATTCCATTCCATTCCATTCCATTCCATTCCATTCCATTCAGTTTCATTCCACTCCATTCCATTCCATTCCATTCCATTCCATTCCATTCCATTCCATTCGATTCCATTCCATTCCATTCCATTCCGTTCTACTCGGGTTGATTCCATTCTATTCCATTCCATTCCGTTCGATTCCATTCGATTCCATTCGATTCCGTTCCATTCCATTCCATTCCCTTCCATTCCATTCTATTCCATTGAATTCCATTCCATTGCATTCCATTCCATTCCATTCCATTCCATTCCATTCCATTCCATTCCGTTCTACTCTGATTGACTCCATTCCACTCCATTCGATTCCATTCCATTCCATTCCATTCCATTCCAATACATTCCATTCTACACTGGTTGATTCCATTCCACTCTGGTTGATTCCATTCCATTCCATTCCATTCCATTCCATTCCATTCCATTCCATTCGTCTCCATTCGATTCCATTCGATTCCATTCCATTCTATTCCATTGAATTCCATTCCATTCCATTCCATTCCATTCCATTCTATTACATTCCATTCCATTCCATTCCGTTCTACTCGGGTTGATTCCATTCCATTCCATTCCATTCCATTCCATTCCACTCCATTCCATTCGATTCCATTCGATTCCATTCCATTCCATTCCATTCCATTCCATTCCATTCCATTCCATTGAATTCCATTCGATTCCATTCGATTCCATTCCATTCGATTCCATTCGATATCATTCGATTCCATTCCTTCCCATTCCATTCCATTCCATTCCATTCCGTTCTACTCGGGTTGATTCCATTCCATTCCATTTCATTCCATTCCATTCCATTCCATTCCATTCCATTCCATTCCATTCCATTCCATTCCATTCCATTCCATTCCAATCCATTCCATTCTACTCGGGTTGATTCAATTCCATTCCATTCCATTCCATTCCATTACATTCCATTCCATTCCTTTCGATTCCATTCCTTTCCATTCCATTCCATTCCATTCCATTCCATTCCATTCCATTCCATTCCATTCCATTCCGTTCTACTCTGGTTGATTCCACTCCATTCCATTCCATTCCATTCGATTCCATTCCATTCCATTCCATTCCAATCCATTCCATTCTACTCGGGTTGATTCCATTCCATTCCATTCCATTCCATTCCATTCCATTCCATTCCATTCCATTCCATTCTATTCCTTTCGATTCCATTCCATTCCATTAAATTCCATTCCATTCCATTCCATTCCATTCCATTCCATTCCATTCCATTCCATTCCATTCCGTTCTACTCGGGTTGATTCCACTCCATTCCATTCCATTCCATTCCATTATATAACATCCCATTCGATTCCATTCCATTCCATTCCATTCCATTCCATTCCATTCCATTCCATTCCATTCCATTCCATTCCATTACTTTCCATTCCATTCCATTCCAATCCATTCCATTCTACTCGGGTTGACTCCATTCCATTCCATTCCACTCCATTCCATTCCGTTATATTCCATTCTATTCCATTCGATCCCGTTCGATTCCATTCCATTCCATTCCATTCTATTCCATTCCATTCGATTCCATTCCATTCCATTCCATTCCATTCCATTCCATTCCATTCCATTCCAATCCATTCCATTCTACTCGGGTTGATTCCATTCCATTCCATTCCATTCCAATCCATTCCATTCCATTCCATTCCATTCCATTCCATTCCATTCCTTTCTATTCCATTCCATTCCATTCCATTCCATTCCATTCCATTCCATTCCATTCCATTCCTTTCTATTCCATTCCATTCCATTCCATTCCATTCCATTCCATTCCATTCCATTCCATTCCGTTCTACTCGGGTTGATTCCACTCCATTCCATTCCCTTCCATTCCATTCCATTCCATTCCATTCCATTCCATTGCATTCCATTCCAACCCATTCTTTTCTACTCGGGTTGATTCCATTCCATTCCATTCCATTCCATTCCATTCCATTCCATTCCATTCCATTCCATTCCATTCCATTCCATTTCATTCCAAACCGTTCCATTCTACTCGGGTTCATCATTCCATTCCATTCCATTCCATTCCATTCCACTCGGGTTCATTCCATTCCATTCCATTCCATTCCATTCCATTCCATTCCATTCCATTCCATTCCATTCCGTTCTACTCAGGTTGATTTCCATTCCATTCCATTCCATTCCATTCCATTCCATTCCATTCCATTCCATTCCACTCGGGTTGAGCATTCCATTCGATTCCATTCCATTCCATTCCATTCCATTCCATTCCATTCCAATCCACTCGGGCTCATTCCATTCCATTCCATTCCATTCCATTCCCTTCCATTCCATTCCATTCAATTCCATTCCATTCCGTTCTACTCGGGTTGATTTCCATTCCATTCCATTCCATTCCATTCCACTCCATTCCATTCCATTCCATTCCATTCCACTCCATTCCATTCCATTCCATTCCATTCCATTCCATTCCTTTCCATTTATTCCATTCCGTTCTACTCGGGTTGATTCCATTGAGTTTGGTTCCGTTCCGTTCCGTCCCGTCCCGTCCCGTCCCGTCCCGTTCCGTTTTACTCGGGTTGATTCCTTTGCATTCCGTTCCGCTCGTTTCCATTCCGTTCCATTCCGTTCAACGCGGGTTGGTTCAATTCCATTCTATTCTATTCTATTCCTTTCCATTCCATTCCATTCTACTCGGGTTGATTCTATGCCGTTCCATTCCGTTCCATTCCGTCCCATTCCGACCCGTCCCATCCCGTCCCGTCCCGTCCCATCCCGTTCCGTTCCACATGGGTTGATTCAATTCCTTTCGGTTACATTGAATTCCATTCCATTCCATTCTACTCGGTTTGATTCCATTCCATTCCATTCCATTCCATTCCATTCCATTCCATTCCAATCCATTCCATTCTACTCGGGTTGATTCCATTCCATTCCATTCCATTCCATTCCATTCCATTCCATTCCATTCCATTCCATTCCATTCAGTTTCATTCCACTCCATTCCATTCCATTCCATTCCATTCCATTCCATTCCATTCCATTCGATTCCATTCCATTCCATTCCATTCCGTTCTACTCGGGTTGATTCCATTCTATTCCATTCCATTCCGTTCGATTCCATTCGATTCCATTCGATTCCGTTCCATTCCATTCCATTCCCTTCCATTCCATTCTATTCCATTGAATTCCATTCCATTGCATTCCATTCCATTCCATTCCATTCCATTCCATTCCATTCCATTCCGTTCTACTCTGATTGACTCCATTCCACTCCATTCGATTCCATTCCATTCCATTCCATTCCATTCCAATACATTCCATTCTACACTGGTTGATTCCATTCCACTCTGGTTGATTCCATTCCATTCCATTCCATTCCATTCCATTCCATTCCATTCCATTCGTCTCCATTCGATTCCATTCGATTCCATTCCATTCTATTCCATTGAATTCCATTCCATTCCATTCCATTCCATTCCATTCCATTCTATTACATTCCATTCCATTCCATTCCGTTCTACTCGGGTTGATTCCATTCCATTCCATTCCATTCCATTCCATTCCACTCCATTCCATTCGATTCCATTCGATTCCATTCCATTCCATTCCATTCCATTCCATTCCATTCCATTCCATTGAATTCCATTCGATTCCATTCGATTCCATTCCATTCGATTCCATTCGATATCATTCGATTCCATTCCTTCCCATTCCATTCCATTCCATTCCATTCCGTTCTACTCGGGTTGATTCCATTCCATTCCATTTCATTCCATTCCATTCCATTCCATTCCATTCCATTCCATTCCATTCCATTCCATTCCATTCCAATCCATTCCATTCTACTCGGGTTGATTCCATTCCATTCCATTCCATTCCATTCCATTCCATTCCATTCCATTCCATTCGATTCCACTCGATTCCATTCCATTCTTTCCATTCCATTCCAATCCATTCCATTCTACTTGGGAGGATTCCATTCCATTCCATTCCATTCCATTCCATTCCATTCCATTCCATTCCATTCCATTCCATTTGATTCCATTCCATTCTACTCCATTGAATTCCATTCCATTCCATTCTATTCCATTCCATTCCATTCCTTTCCATTCCATTTAGTTCTACTCTGGTTGATTCCATTCCATTCCATTCAATTCCATTCCATTCCATTCCATTCCATTCCATTCCATTCCATTCTATTCCTTTCGATTCCATTCCATTCCATTAAATTCCATTCCATTCCATTCCATTCCATTCCATTCCATTCCATTCCTTTCCATTCCATTCCATTCCGTTCTACTCGGGTTGATTCCACTCCATTCCATTCCATTCCATTCCATACCATTCCATTCGATTCCATTCCATTCCATTCCATTCCATTCCATTCCATTCCATTCCATTCCATTCCATTCCATTCCATTCCATTCTATTCCATTTCATTCCATTCGATTCCATTCTATTCCATTCGATTCCATTCCATTCCATTTCATTTTATTCCATTCCATTCCATTCCATTCTATTCCATTGAATTCCATTCCATTCAATTCCATTCCATTTCATTTTATTGCATTCCATTCCATACCATTCTATTCCATTGAATTTCATTCCATTCCTTTCCATTCCAATCCATTCCATTCTACTCGGGTTGATTCCATTCCATTCCATTCCATTCCATTCCATTCGATTCCATTCCATTCCATTGCATTCCATTCCATTCCGTTCTACTCGGGTTGATTCCACTCCATTCCATTCCATTCCATTCCATTCCATTCCATTCCATTCCAATTCTTTCGTTTCCATTCCAACCAATTCCGTTCTACTCGGTTTGATTCCATTCCATTCCATTCCATTCCATTCAATTCCATTCCATTCCATTCGATTCCATTCGATTCCATTCCATTCCATTCCATTCCATCCCATTTCATTCCAAACCATTCCATTCTACTCGGGTTCATCATTCCATTCCATTCCATTCCATTCCATTCCACTCGGGTTCTTTCCATTCCATTCCATTCCATTCCATTCCATTCCATTCCATTCCGTTCTACTCAGGTTGATTTCCATTCCATTCCATTCCATTCCATTCCATTCCATTCCATTCCATTCCATTCCATTCCATTCCGTTCCATTCCACTCCATTCCATTCTACTCGTGTTGATTCCATGCCGTTCCGTTCCGTTCCATTCCGTCCCATCCCGACGCGTCCCGTCCCGTTCCGTCCCGCCAAATTCCGTTCCTTTCTGATCGGGTTGATTCCGTTCCATTCCGTTCCGTTCCTTTCCGTTCCATTCCATTCCGTTACACGCGGGTTGTTTCAATTCCATTCTATTACATTGAATTCCATTCCATACCATTCCATTCCATTCTACTCGGATTGATTGAATTCCATTCCATTCCATTCCAGTCCATTCCAATCCATTCCATTCTACTCGGGTTGATTCCATTCCATTCCATTCCATTCCATTCCATTCCATTCCATTCCATTCAATTGCGTTCCATTCGATTCGATTCCATTCCATTCCATTCCATTCCATTCCAATCCATTCCATTCTACTTGGGTTGATTCCATTCCATTCCATTCCATTCCATTCCATTCCATTCGATTCCATTCGATTCCATTCCATTCCATTCCATTCCATTCCATTCCATTCCATTCCATTCCATTCTGTTCTACTCGGGTTGATTCCACTCCATTCCATTCCATTCCATTCCATTCTATTCCATTCCATTCCATTCGATTCCATTCCATTCCACTTCATTTTATTCCATTCCATTCCATTCCATTCTATTCCATTGAATTCCATTCCATTCTATTCCATTCCATTCCATTCAGTTTCATTCCATTCCATTCCATTCCATTCCATTCCATTCCATTCCATTCGATTCCATTCCATTCCATTCCATTCCATTCCATTCCATTCCATTCCGTTCTACTCGGGTTAATTCCATTCTATTCCATTCCATTCCATTCCATTCCATTCCATTCCATTCCATTCCATTCCATTCCTTTCCATTCCATTCCATTCCCTTCCATTCCATTCTATTCCATTGAATTCCATTCCATTCCATTCCATTCCATTCCATTCCATTCCATTCCATTCCGTTCTACTCTGATTGACTCCATTCCATTCCATTCCATTCCATTCCATTCCATTCCATTCCATTCCATTCCATTTCATTCCATTCCATTCCATTCCAATACATTCCATTCTACTCTGGTTGATTCCATTCCATTCCATTCCATTCCATTCCATTCCATTCCATTCCATTCCATTCCATTCGTCTCCATTCGATTCCATTCGATTCCATTCCATTCTATTCCATTGAATTCCATTCCATTCCATTCCATTCCATTCCATTCCATTCCATTCCATTCCATTCCTTTCCATTCCATTCCATTCCATTCCATTCCGTTCTACTCGGGTTGATTCCATTCCATTCCATTCCATTCCATTCCATTCCATTCCACTCCATTCCATTCGATTCCATTCGATTCCATTCCATTCCATTCCATTCCATTCCAATCCATTCCATTCTACTCGGGTTGATGCCATTCCATTCCATTCCATTCCATTCCATTCCATTGCATTCCATTCGATTCCATTCGATTCCATTCCATTCGATTCCATTCGAGATCATTCGATTCCATTCCATCCCATTCCAATCCATTCCATTCCATTCCGTTCTACTCGGGTTGATTCCATTCCATTCCATTTCATTCCATTCCATTCCATTCCATTCCATTCGATTCCATTCGATTCCATTCCATTCCATTCCATTCCAATCCATTCCATTCTACTCGGGTTGATTCCATTCCATTCCATTCCATTCCATTCCATTCGATTCCATTCCACTCCATTGCATTCCATTCCATTCCGTTCTACTCGGGTTGATTCCACTCCATTCCATTCCATTCCATTCCATTCCATTCCATTCCATTCCAATTCTTTCGTTTCCATTCCAACCAATTCTGTTCTACTCGGATTGATTCCATTCCATTCCATTCCATTCCATTCAATTCCATTCCATTCCATTCGATTCCATTCGATTCCATTCCATTCCATTCCATTCCATCCCATTTCATTCCAAACCATTCCATTCTACTCGGGTTCATCATTCCATTCCATTCCATTCCATTCCATTCCACTCGGGTTCTTTCCATTCCATTCCATTCCATTCCATTCCATTCCATTCCATTCCATTCCATTCCATTCCATTCCGTTCTACTCAGGTTGATTTCCATTCCATTCCATTCCATTCCATTCCATTCCATTCCATTCCATTCCATTCCGTTGCATTCCACTCCATTCCATTCTACTCGTGTTGATTCCATGCCGTTCCGTTCCGTTCCATTCCGTCCCATCCCGACGCGTCCCGTCCCGTTCCGTCCCGCCAAATTCCGTTCCTTTCTGATCGGGTTGATTCCGTTCCATTCCGTTCCGTTCCTTTCCGTTCCATTCCATTCCGTTACACGCGGGTTGTTTCAATTCCATTCTATTACATTGAATTCCATTCCATACCATTCCATTCCATTCTACTCGGATTGATTGAATTCCATTCCATTCCATTCCAGTCCATTCCAATCCATTCCATTCTACTCGGGTTGATTCCATTCCATTCCATTCCATTCCATTCCATTCCATTCCATTCCATTCAATTGCGTTCCATTCGATTCGATTCCATTCCATTCCATTCCATTCCATTCCAATCCATTCCATTCTACTTGGGTTGATTCCATTCCATTCGATTCCATTCCATTCCATTCCATTCGATTCCATTCGATTCCATTCCATTCCATTCCATTCCATTCCATTCCATTCCATTCCATTCCATTCTGTTCTACTCGGGTTGATTCCACTCCATTCCATTCCATTCCATTCCATTCTATTCCATTCCATTCCATTCGATTCCATTCCATTCCACTTCATTTTATTCCATTCCATTCCATTCCATTCTATTCCATTGAATTCCATTCCATTCTATTCCATTCCATTCCATTCAGTTTCATTCCATTCCATTCCATTCCATTCCATTCCATTCCATTCCATTCGATTCCATTCCATTCCATTCCATTCCATTCCATTCCATTCCATTCCGTTCTACTCGGGTTAATTCCATTCTATTCCATTCCATTCCATTCCATTCCATTCCATTCCATTCCATTCCATTCCATTCCTTTCCATTCCATTCCATTCCCTTCCATTCCATTCTATTCCATTGAATTCCATTCCATTCCATTCCATTCCATTCCATTCCATTCCATTCCATTCCATTCCATTCCGTTCTACTCTGATTGACTCCATTCCATTCCATTCCATTCCATTCCATTCCATTCCATTCCATTCCATTCCATTTCATTCCATTCCATTCCATTCCAATACATTCCATTCTACTCTGGTTGATTCCATTCCATTCCATTCCATTCCATTCCATTCCATTCCATTCCATTCCATTCGTCTCCATTCGATTCCATTCGATTCCATTCCATTCTATTCCATTGAATTCCATTCCATTCCATTCCATTCCATTCCATTCCATTCCATTCCATTCCATTCCATTCCTTACCATTCCATTCCATTCCATTCCATTCCGTTCTACTCGGGTTGATTCCATTCCATTCCATTCCATTCCATTCCATTCCATTCCACTCCATTCCATTCGATTCCATTCGATTCCATTCCATTCCATTCCATTCCATTCCAATCCATTCCATTCTACTCGGGTTGATGCCATTCCATTCCATTCCATTCCATTCCATTCCATTGCATTCCATTCGATTCCATTCGATTCCATTCCATTCGATTCCATTCGAGATCATTCGATTCCATTCCATCCCATTCCAATCCATTCCATTCCATTCCGTTCTACTCGGGTTGATTCCATTCCATTCCATTTCATTCCATTCCATTCCATTCCATTCCATTCGATTCCATTCGATTCCATTCCATTCCATTCCATTCCAATCCATTCCATTCTACTCGGGTTGATTCCATTCCATTCCATTCCATTCCATTCCATTCCATTCCATTCCATTCCATTCCATTCCACTCGATTCCATTCCATTCTTTCCATTCCATTCCAATCCATTCCATTCTACTCGGGTGGATTCCATTCCATTCCATTCCATTCCATTCCATTCCATTCCATTCCACTCCATTCGATTCCATTCCATTCCATTCCATTCCATTCCATTCCATTCCATTCCATTCCATTCCGTTCTAGTCGGGTTGATTCCATTCTATTCCATTCCATTCCATTCCATTCCACTCCATTCCATTCTATTCCATTCCATTCTACTCCATTGAATTCCATTCCATTCCATTCTATTCCATTCCATTCCATTCCTTTCCATTCCATTTAGTTCTACTCGGGTTGATTCCATTCCATTCCATTCCATTCCATTCCATTCCATTCCATTCCATTCCATTCCATTCCATTCCATTACTTTCCATTCCATTCCATTCCAATCCATTCCATTCTACTCGGGTTGACTCCATTCCATTCCATTCCATTCCATTCCATTCCATTCCATTCCATTCCATTATAATCCATTCCATTCCATTCGATTCCGTTCGATTCCATTCCATTCCATTCCATTCCATTCCATTCAATTCCATTCGATTCCATTCGATTCCATTCCATTCCATTCCATTCCAATCCATTCCATTCTACTCGGGTTGATTCCATTCCATTCCATTCCATTCCATTCCATTCCATTCCATTCTATTCCTTTCGATTCCATTCCATTCCATTAAATTCCATTCCATTCCATTCCATTCCATTCCATTCCATTCCATTCCATTCCATTCCATTGCATTCCGTTCTACTCGGGTTGATTCCACTCCATTCCATTCCATTCCATTCCATTATATACCATCCCATTCGATTCCATTCCATTCCATTCCATTCCATTCCATTCCATTCCATTCCATTCCATTCCATTCCATTCCGTTCTAGTCGGGTTGATTCCATTCTATTCCATTCCATTCCATTCCATTCCATTCCATTCCATTCGATTCCATTCCATTCCATTCCATTCTATTCCATTCCATTCTACTCCATTGAATTCCATTCCATTCCATTCAATTCCATTCCATTCCATCCCTTTCCATTCCATTTACTTCTACTCGGGTTGATTCCATTCCATTCCATTCCATTCCATTCCATTCCATTCCATTCAATTCCATTCCATTCCGTTACTTTCCATTCCATTCCATTCCAATCCATTCCATTCTACTCGGGTTGACTCCATTCCATTCCATTCCTTTCCATTCCATTATATTCCATTCTAATCCATTCGATTCCGTTCGATTCCATTCCATTCCATTCCATTCCATTCCATTGCATTCCATTCCATTCCATTCCATTCCATTCCGTTCTACTCGGGTTGATTCCATTCCATTCCTTTCCATTCCATTCCATTCCATTCCATTCCATTCCATTCCATTCCATTCCATTCCATTCCATTCCAATCCGTTCCATTCTACTCGGGTTGATTCCACTCCATTCCATTGCATTCGACTCCATTCGATTCCATTCGATTCCATTCCATTCCATTCCGTTCCATTCCATTCCATTCCATTCCATTCTATTCCATTGAATTCCATTCCATTCCATTCCATTCCATTCCATTCCATTCCATTCCATTCCATTCCATTCCATTCCGTTCTACTCGGGTTGATTCCATTCCATTCCATTCCATTCCATTCCATTCCATTCCATTCCATTCCATTCCAATCTATTCCATTCTATTCAATTCGATTCCATTCGATTCCATTCAATTCCATTCAATTCCATTCCATTCCATTCCAATCCATTCCATTCTACTCGGGTTGATTCCATTCCATTCCATTCCATTCCATTCCATTCCATTCCATTCCATTCCATTCGATTCCATTCGATTCCATTCCATTCCATTCCATTCCATTCCATTCCATTCCATTCCAATCTATTCCATTCGATTCCATTCCATTCCATTCCATTCCATTCCATTCCATTCCATTCCAATCCATTCCATTCTACTCGTGTTGATTCCCTTCCATTCCATTCCACTCCATTCCATTCCATTCCATTCCATTCCATTCCATTCCATTCCATTCCATTCCATTCCATTCCATTCCGTTCTACTCGGGTTGATTCCATTCTATTCCATTACATTCCATTCGATTCCATTCGATTCCATTCGATTCCTTTCCATTCCATTCCATTCCATTCCATTCCATTCCATTCTATTCCATTCCATTCCATTCCATTCCATTCCATTCCATTCCAATCCATTCCCTTCCGTTCTATTCGGGTTGATTCCATTCCATTCCATTCCATTCCATTCCATTCCATTCCATTCCATTCCATTCCATTCCATTCCATTCTATTGCATTCCATTCGATTCCATTTGATTCCATTCCATTCCATTCCATTCCATTCCATTCCATTCCATTCCATTCCATTCCATTCTATTCCATTCCATTCCATTCTGTTCCATTCTATTCCATTCCATTCCATTCCGTTCCACTCGGGTTGATTCCATTCTATTCCATTCCATTCCATTCGATTCCATTCGATATCATTCGATTCCATTCCATTCCATTCCATTCCATTCCATTCCATTCCATTCTATTCCATTCCATTCCATTCCATTCCATTCCATTCCATTCTATTCCATTCCATTCCATTCCGTTCTACTCGGGTTGATTCCATTCCATTCCATTTCATTCCATTCCATTCCATTCCATTCCATTCGATTCCATTCGATTCCATTCCATTCCATTCCATTCCAATCCATTCCATTCTACTCGTTTTGATTCCATTCCATTCCATTCCATTCCATTCCATTCCATTCCATTCCATTCCATTCCATTCCACTCGATTCCATTCCATTCCATTCCATTCCATTCCAATCCATTCCATTCTACTCGGGTGGATTCCATTCCATTCCATTCTTTTCCATTCCATTCCATTCCATTCCATTCCATTACATTCCATTCGGTTCCATTCCATTCCATTCCATTCCATTCCATTCCATTCCATTCCATTCCATTCCATTCCATTCCGTTCTAATCGGGTTGATTCCATTCTATTCCATTCCATTCCATTCCATTCCATTCAATTCCATTCCATTCCATTCCATTCCATTCCATTCTATTCCATTCCATTCTACTCCATTGAATTCCATTCCATTCCATTCTATTCCATTCCATTCCATTCCTTTCCATTCCATTTAGTTCTACTCGGGTTGATTCCGTTCCATTCCATTCCATTCCTTTCCATTCCATTCCAATCCATTCCATTCCATTACTTTCCATTCCATTCCATTCCAATCCATTCCATTCTACTCGGGTTGACTCCATTCCATTCCATTCCATTACATTACATTCCATTATATTCCATTCCATTCCATTCGATTCCGTTCGATTCCATTCCATTCCATTCCATTCCATTCCATTCCATTCCATTCCATTCCATTCGATTCCATTCCATTCCATTCGATTCCATTCCATTCCATTCGATTCCATTCCATTCCATTCCATTCCATTCCATTCCATTCCAATCCATTCCATTCTACTCGGGTTGATTCAATTCCATTCCATTCCATTCCATTCCATTCCATTCCATTCCATTCCTTTCGATTCCATTCCTTTCCATTCCATTCCATTCCATTCCATTCCATTCCATTCCATTCCATTCCGTTCTACTCTGGTTGATTCCACTCCATTCCATTCCATTCCATTCGATTCCATTCCATTCCATTCCATTCCAATCCATTCCATTCTACTCGGGTTGATTCCATTCCATTCCATTCCATTCCATTCCATTCCATTCCATTCCATTCCATTCCATTCCATTCCATTCTATTCCTTTCGATTCCATTCCATTCCATTAAATTCCATTCCATTCCATTCCATTCCATTCCATTCCATTCCATTCCATTCCATTCCATTCCATTCCGTTCTACTCGGGTTGATTCCACTCCATTCCATTCCATTCCATTCCATTATATAACATCCCATTCGATTCCATTCCATTCGATTCCATTCCATTCCATTCCATTCCATTCCATTCCATTCCATTCCATTCCATTCCGTTCTAGTCGGGTTGATTCCATTCTATTCCATTCCATTCCATTCCATTCCATTCCATTCCATTCGATTCCATTCCATTCCATTCCATTCTATTCCATTCCATTCTACTCCATTGAATTCCATTCCATTCCATTCAATTCCATTCCATTCCATCCCTTTCCATTCCATTTAGTTCTACTCGGGTTGATTCCATTCCATTCCGTTCCATTCCATTCCATTCCATTCCGTTCAATTCCATTCCATTCCGTTACTTTCCATTCCATTCCATTCAAATCCATTCCATTCTACTCGGGTTGACTCCATTCCATTCCATTCCTTTCCATTCCATTATATTCCATTCTAATCCATTCGATTCCGTTCGATTCCATTCCATTCCATTCCATTCCATTCCATTGCATTCCATTCCATTCCATTCCATTCCATTCCGTTCTACTCGGGTTGATTCCATTCCATTCCTTTCCATTCCATTCCATTCCATTCCATTCCATTCCATTCCATTCCATTCCATTCCATTCCCTTCCATTCCATTCCATTCCAATCCATTCCATTCTACTCGGGTTGATTCCATTCCATTCCATTGCATTCGACTCCATTCGATTCCATTCGATTCCATTCCATTCCATTCCGTTCCATTCCATTCCATTCCATTCCATTCTATTCCATTGAATTCCATTCCATTCCATTCCATTCCATTCCATTCCATTCCATTCCATTCCATTCCATTCCATTCCATTCCGTTCCATACCGTTCTACTCGGGTTGATTCCATTCCATTCCATTCCATTCCATTCCATTCCATTCCATTCCATTCCATTCCATTCCATTCCATTCCAATCTATTCCATTCTATTCAATTCGATTCCATTCGATTCCATTCAATTCCATTCAATTCCATTCAATTCCATTCCAATCCATTCCATTCTACTCGGGTTGATTCCATTCCATTCCATTCCATTCCATTCCATTCCATTCCATTCCATTCCGTTCCATTCCGTTCTACTCGGGTTGATTCCATTCCATTCCATTCCATTCCATTCCATTCCATTCCATTCCATTCCATTCCATTCCAATCTATTCCATTCGATTCCATTCCATTCCATTCCATTCCATTCCATTCCAATCCATTCCATTCTACTCGTGTTGATTCCCTTCCATTCCATTCCACTCCATTCCATTCCATTCCATTCCATTCCATTCCATTCCATTCCATTCCATTCCATTCCATTCCATTCCATTCCATTCCGTTCTACTCGGGTTGATTCCATTCCATTCCATTCCATTCCATTCCATTCCATTCCATTCCATTCCATTCCATTCCATTCCATTCCATTCCATTCCATTCCATTCCATTCCGTTCTACTCGGGTTGATTCCATTCCATTCCATTCCATTCCATTCCATTCCATTCCATTCCATTCCATTCCATTCCAATCTATTCCATTGTATTCAATTCGATTCCATTCGATTCCATTCAATTCCATTCCATTCCATTCCATTCCATTCCAATCCATTCCATTCTACTCGGGTTGATTCCATTCCATTCCATTCCATTCCATTCCATTCCATTCCATTCATTCCATTCCATTCCATTCCATTCGATTCCATTCGATTCCATTCCATTCCATTCCATTCCATTCCATTCCATTCCATTCCATTCCATTCCGTTCTACTCGGGTTGATTCCATTCTATTCCATTACATTCCATTCGATTCCATTCGATTCCATTCGATTCCTTTCCATTCCATTCCATTCCATTCCATTCCTTTCCATTCTATTCCATTCCATTCCATTCCATTCCATTCCATTCCAATCCATTCCCTTCCGTTCTATTCGGGTTGATTCCATTCCATTCCATTCCATTCCATTCCATTCCATTCCATTCCATTCCATTCCATTCCATTCCATTCTATTGCATTCCATTCGATTCCATTCGATTCCATTCCATTCCATTCCATTCCATTCCATTCCATTCCATTCCATTCCATTCCATTCCATTCTATTCCATTCCATTCCATTCTGTTCCATTCTATTCCATTCCATTCCATTCCGTTCCACTCGGGTTGATTCCATTCTATTCCATTCCATTCCATTCGATTCCATTCGATATCATTCGATTCCTTTCCATTCCATTCCATTCCATTCCATTCCATTCCATTCCATTCTATTCCATTCCATTCCATTCCATTCCATTCCATTCTATTCCATTCCATTCCATTCCGTTCTACTCGGGTTGATTCCATTCCATTCCATTTCATTCCATTCCATTCCATTCCATTCCATTCCATTCCATTCCATTCGATTCCATTAAATTCCATTCCATTCCAATCCATTCCATTCTACTCGGGTTGATTCCATTCCATTCCATTCCATTCCATTCCATTCCATTCCATTCCATTCGATTCCATTCCATTCCACTCGATTCCATTCCATTCCATTCCATTCCATTCCAATCCATTCCATTCTACTCGGGTGGATTCCATTCCATTCCATTCTTTTCCATTCCATTCCATTCCATTCCATTCCATTCCATTACATTCCATTCGGTTCCATTCCATTCCATTCCATTCCATTCCATTCCATTCCATTCCATTCCATTCCGTTCTAATCGGGTTGATTCCATTCTATTCCATTCCATTCCATTCCATTCCATTCAATTCCATTCCATTCCATTCCATTCCATTCCATTCCATTCCATTCTATTCCATTCCATTCTACTCCATTGAATTCCATTCCATTCCATTCTATTCCATTCCATTCCATTCCTTTCCATTCCATTGAGTTATACTCGGGTTGATTCCATTCCATTCCATTCCATTCCTTTCCATTCCATTCCAATCCATTCCATTCCATTACTTTCCATTCCATTCCATTCCAATCCATTCCATTCTACTCGGGTTGACTCCATTCCATTCCATTCCATTACATTACATTCCATTATATTCCATTCCATTCCATTCGATTCCGTTCGATTCCATTCCATTCCATTCCATTCCATTCCATTCCATTCCATTCCATTCCATTCCATTCGATTCCATTCCATTCCATTCCATTCCATTCCATTCCATTCCATTCCAATCCATTCCATTCTACTCAGGTTGATTCAATTCCATTCCATTCTATTCCATTCCATTCCATTCCATTCCATTCCTTTCGATTCCATTCCTTTCCATTCCATTCCATTCCATTCCATTCCATTCCATTCCATTCCATTCCATTCCGTTCTACTCGGGTTGATTCCACTCCATTCCATTCCATTCCATTCCATTCCATTCCATTGCATTCCATTCCATTCCATGCCTTTCCATTCCAACGCATTCCGTTCTACTCGGGTTGATTCCATTCCATTCCATTGAATTCCATTCCTTTCCATTCCATTCCATTCCATTCCATTCCATTCCATTCCATTCCATTCGATTCCATTCCATTCCATTCCATTCCAAACCATTCCATTCTACTCGGGTTCATCATTCCATTCCATTCCATTCCATTCCATTCCACTCGGGTTCATTCCATTCCATTCCATTCCAATCCATTCCATTCCATTCCATTCCACTCGGGTGCATTCCATTCCATTCCATTCCATTCCATTCCATTCCGTTCTGCTCAGGTTGATTTCCATTCCATTCCATTCCATTCCATTCCATTCCATTCCATTCCATTCCATTCCATTCCATTCCATTCCATTCCGTTCTACTCGGCTTGAATCCATTGAGTTCCGTTCCGTTCCTTTCCGTCCCGACACGTCCCGTCCCGTCCCGTCCCGTCCCGTCCCGTCCCGTGCCGTTTTACTCGGGTTGATTCCTTTCCATTCCGTTCCGCTCGTTTCCGTTACGTTCCATTCCGTTCCACGCGGGTTGGTTCAATTCCATTCTATTCTATTCTATTCCTTTCCCTTCCATTCCATTCCATTCCATTCCATTCTACTCGGGTTGATTCCATGCCATTCCGTTCCGCTCCATTCCGTTCCACGCGGGTTGGTTCAATTCCATTCTATTCTATTCTATTCCTTTCCCTTCCATTCCATTCCATTCCATTCCATTCTACTCGGGTTGATTCCATGCCATTCCGTTCCGTTCCATTCCGTCCCATCCCGACCCGTCCCATCCCGTCCCATCCCGTCCCATCCCGTTCCGTTCCACATGGGTTGATTCAATTCCTTTCGGTTACATTGAATTCCATTCCATTCCATTCTACTCGGATTGATTCCATTCCATTCCATTCCATTCCATTCCATTCCATTCCATTCCATTCCATTCCATTCCATTGCGTTCCATTCGATTCGATTCCATTCCATTCCTTTCCATTCCATTCCAATCCATTCCATTCTACTTGGGTTGATTCCATTCCATTCCATTCCATTCCATTCGATTCCATTCAATTCCATTCCATTCCATTCCATTCCATTCCATTCCATTCCATTCCATTCCATTCCATTCCATTCCATTCCATTCCATTCCACTCGATTCCATTCCATTCCATTCCATTCCATTCCAATCTATTCCATTCGATTCCATTCCATTCCATTCCATTCCATTCCATTCCATTCCATTCCACTCGATTCCATTCCATTCCATTCCATTCCATTCCAATCTATTCCATTCGATTCCATTCCATTCCATTCCATTCCATTCCATCCCATTCCATTCCATTCCAATCTATTCCATTCGATTCCATTCCATTCCATTCCATTCCATTCCATTCCATTCCATTCCAATCCATTCCATTCTACTCGTGTTGATTCCCTTCCATTCCATTCCACTCCATTCCATTCCATTCCATTCCATTCCATTCCATTCCATTCCATTCCATTCCATTCCATTCCATTCCATTCCATTCCATTCCGTTCTACTCGGGTTGATTCCATTCTATTCCATTACATTCCATTCGATTCCATTCGATTCCATTCGATTCCTTTCCATTCCATTCCATTCCATTCCATTCCATTCCATTCTATTCCATTCCATTCCATTCCATTCCATTCCATTCCATTCCAATCCATTCCCTTCCGTTCTATTCGGGTTGATTCCATTCCATTCCATTCCATTCCATTCCATTCCATTCCATTCCATTCCATTCCATTCCATTCCATTCTATTGCATTCCATTCGATTCCATTCGATTCCATTCCATTCCATTCCATTCCATTCCATTCCATTCCATTCCATTCCATTCCATTCTATTCCATTCCATTCCATTCTGTTCCATTCTATTCCATTCCATTCCATTCCGTTCCACTCGGGTTGATTCCATTCTATTCCATTCCATTCCATTCGATTCCATTCGATATCATTCGATTCCATTCCATTCCATTCCATTCCATTCCATTCCATTCCATTCCATTCTATTCCATTCCATTCCATTCCATTCCATTCCATTCTATTCCATTCCATTCCATTCCGTTCTACTCGGGTTGATTCCATTCCATTCCATTTCATTCCATTCCATTCCATTCCATTCCATTCGATTCCATTCGATTCCATTCCATTCCATTCCATTCCAATCCATTCCATTCTACTCGGGTTGATTCCATTCCATTCCATTCCATTCCATTCCATTCCATTCCATTCCATTCCATTCCATTCCACTCGATTCCATTCCATTCCATTCCATTCCATTGCAATCCATTCCATTCTACTCGTGTGGATTCCATTCCATTCCATTCTTTTCCATTCCATTCCATTCCATTCCATTCCATTACATTCCATTCGGTTCCATTCCATTCCATTCCATTCCATTCCATTCCATTACATTCCATTCCATTCCATTCCATTCCATTCCGTTCTAATCGGGTTGATTCCATTCTATTCCATTCCATTCCATTCCATTCCATTCAATTCCATTCCATTCCATTCCATTCCATTCCATTCTATTCCATTCCATTCTACTCCATTGAATTCCATTCCATTCCATTCTATTCCATTCCATTCCATTCCTTTCCATTCCATTTAGTTCTACTCGGGTTGATTCCATTCCATTCCATTCCATTCCTTTCCATTCCATTCCAATCCATTCCATTCCATTACTTTCCATTCCATTCCATTCCAATCCATTCCATTCTAGTCGGGTTGACTCCATTCCATTCCATTCCATTACATTACATTCCATTATATTCCATTCCATTCCATTCGATTCCGTTCGATTCCATTCCATTCCATTCCATTCCATTCCATTCCATTCCATTCCATTCGATTCCATTCCATTCCATTCGATTCCATTCCATTCCATTCCATTCCATTCCATTCCATTCCAATCCATTCCATTCTACTCGGGTTGATTCAATTCCATTCCATTCCATTCCATTCCATTCCATTCCATTCCATTCCATTCCATTCCTTTCGATTCCATTCCTTTCCATTCCATTCCATTCCATTCCATTCCATTCCATTCCATTCCATTCCGTTCTACTCGGGTTGATTCCATTCCATTCCATTCCATTCCATTCCATTCCATTCCACTCCATTCCATTCGATTCCATTCGATTCCATTCCATTCCATTCCATTCCATTCCAATCCATTCCATTCTACTCGGGTTGATGCCATTCCATTCCATTCCATTCCATTCCATTCCATTGCATTCCATTCGATTCCATTCGATTCCATTCCATTCGATTCCATTCGAGATCATTCGATTCCATTCCATCCCATTCCAATCCATTCCATTCCATTCCGTTCTACTCGGGTTGATTCCATTCCATTCCATTTCATTCCATTCCATTCCATTCCATTCCATTCGATTCCATTCGATTCCATTCCATTCCATTCCATTCCAATCCATTCCATTCTACTCGGGTTGATTCCATTCCATTCCATTCCATTCCATTCCATTCCATTCCATTCCATTCCATTCGATTCCACTCGATTCCGTTCCATTCTTTCCATTCCATTCCAATCCATTCCATTCTACTCGGGTGGATTCCATTCCATTCCATTCCATTCCATTCCATTCCATTCCATTCCATTCCACTCCATTCGATTCCATTCCATTCCATTCCATTCCATTCCATTCCATTCCATTCCATTCCATTCCATTCCATTCCGTTCTAGTCGGGTTGATTCCATTCTATTCCATTCCATTCCATTCCATTCCACTCCATTCCATTCCATTCCATTCCATTCTATTCCATTCCATTCTACTCCATTGAATTCCATTCCATTCCATTCTATTCCATTCCATTCCATTCCTTTCCATTCCATTTAGTTCTACTCGGGTTGATTCCATTCCATTCCATTCCATTCCATTCCATTCCATTCCATTCCATTCCATTCCATTCCATTCCATTACTTTCCATTCCATTCCATTCCAATCCATTCCATTCTACTCGGGTTGACTCCATTCCATTCCATTCCATTCCATTCCATTCCATTCCATTCCATTATAATCCATTCCATTCCATTCGATTCCGTTCGATTCCATTCCATTCCATTCCATTCCATTCCATTCAATTCCATTCGATTCCATTCGATTCCATTCCATTCCATTCCATTCCAATCCATTCCATTCTACTCGGGTTGATTCCATTCCATTCCATTCCATTCCATTCCATTCCATTCCATTCCATTCCATTCCATTCCATTCCATTCTATTCCTTTCGATTCCATTCCATTCCATTAAATTCCATTCCATTCCATTCCATTCCATTCCATTCCATTCCATTCCATTCCATTGCATTCCGTTCTACTCGGGTTGATTCCACTCCATTCCATTCCATTCCATTCCATTATATACCATCCCATTCGATTCCATTCCATTCCATTCCATTCCATTCCATTCCATTCCATTCCATTATATACCATCCCATTCGATTCCATTCCATTCCATTCCATTCCATTCCATTCCAATCCATTCCATTCTACTCGGGTTGACTCCATTCCATTCCATTCCTTTCCATTCCATTATATTCCATTCTAATCCATTCGATTCCGTTCGATTCCATTCCATTCCATTCCATTCCATTCCATTGCATTCCATTCCATTCCATTCCATTCCATTCCGTTCTACTCGGGTTGATTCCATTCCATTCCTTTCCATTCCATTCCATTCCATTCCATTCCATTCCATTCCATTCTACTCGGGTTGATTCCATTCCATTCCATTGCATTCGACTCCATTCGATTCCATTCGATTCCATTCCATTCCATTCCGTTCCATTCCATTCCATTCCATTCCATTCTATTCCATTGAATTCCATTCCATTCCATTCCATTCCATTCCATTCCATTCCATTCCATTCCATTCCATTCCATTCCATTCCATTCCTTTCCATTCCATTCCGTTCTACTCGGGTTGATTCCATTCCATTCCATTCCATTCCATTCCATTCCATTCCATTCCAATCTATTCCATTCTATTCAATTCGATTCCATTCGATTCCATTCAATTCCATTCAATTCCATTCCATTCCATTCCAATCCATTCCATTCTACTCGGGTTGATTCCATTCCATTCCATTCCATTCCATTCCATTCCATTCCATTCCATTCCATTCCATTCCATTCCATTCGATTCCATTCGATTCCATTCCATTCCATTCCATTCCATTCCATTCCATTCCATTCCATTCCATTCCAATCTATTCCATTCGATTCCATTCCATTCCATTCCATTCCATTCCATTCCATTCCATTCCAATCCATTCCATTCTACTCGTGTTGATTCCCTTCCATTCCATTCCACTCCATTCCATTCCATGCCATTCCATTCCATTCCATTCCATTCCATTCCATTCCATTCCATTCCATTCCATTCCATTCCGTTCTACTCGGGTTGATTCCATTCTATTCCATTACATTCCATTCGATTCCATTCGATTTCATTCGATTCCTTTCCATTCCATTCCATTCCATTCCATTCCATTCCGTTCTATTCCATTCCATTCCATTCCATTCCATTCCATTCCATTCCATTCCAATCCATTCCCTTCCGTTCTATTCGGGTTGATTCCATTCCATTCCATTCCATTCCATTCCATTCCATTCCATTCCATTCCATTCCATTCCATTCCATTCCATTCTATTGCATTCCATTCGATTCCATTTGATTCCATTCCATTCCATTCCATTCCATTCCATTCCATTCCATTCCATTCCATTCCATTCTATTCCATTCCATTCCATTCTGTTCCATTCTATTCCATTCCATTCCATTCCGTTCCACTCGGGTTGATTCCATTCTATTCCATTCCATTCCATTCGATTCCATTCGATATCATTCAATTCCATTTCATTCCATTCCATTCCATTCCATTCCATTCCATTCCATTCTATTCCATTCCATTCCATTCCATTCCATTCCATTCTATTCCATTCCATTCCATTCCGTTCTACTCGGGTTGATTCCATTCCATTCCATTTCATTCCATTCCATTCCATTCCATTCGATTCCATTCCATTCCATTCCATTCTATTCCATTCCATTCTACTCCATTGAATTCCATTCCATTCCATTCAATTCCATTCCATTCCATCCCTTTCCATTCCATTTACTTCTACTCGGGTTGATTCCATTCCATTCCATTCCATTCCATTCCATTCCATTCCATTCCATTCCATTCAATTCCATTCCATTCCGTTACTTTCCATTCCATTCCATTCCAATCCATTCCATTCTACTCGGGTTGACTCCATTCCATTCCATTCCTTTCCATTCCATTATATTCCATTCTAATCCATTCGATTCCGTTCGATTCCATTCCATTCCATTCCATTCCATTCCATTGCATTCCATTCCATTCCATTCCATTCCATTCCGTTCTACTCGGGTTGATTCCATTCCATTCCTTTCCATTCCATTCCATTCCATTCCATTCCATTCCATTCCATTCTACTCGGGTTGATTCCATTCCATTCCATTGCATTCGACTCCATTCGATTCCATTCGATTCCATTCCATTCCATTCCGTTCCATTCCATTCCATTCCATTCCATTCTATTCCATTGAATTCCATTCCATTCCATTCCATTCCATTCCATTCCATTCCATTCCATTCCATTCCATTCCATTCCATTCCATTCCGTTCTACTCGGGTTGATTCCATTCCATTCCATTCCATTCCATTCCATTCCATTCCATTCCATTCCATTCCAATCTATTCCATTCTATTCAATTCGATTCCATTCGATTCCATTCAATTCCATTCAATTCCATTCCATTCCATTCCAATCCATTCCATTCTACTCGGGTTGATTCCATTCCATTCCATTCCATTCCATTCCATTCCATTCCATTCCATTCCATTCCATTCCATTCCATTCCATTCCATTCGATTCCATTCGATTCCATTCCATTCCATTCCATTCCATTCCATTCCATTCCATTCCATTCCATTCCATTCCATTCCAATCTATTCCATTCGATTCCATTCCATTCCATTCCATTCCATTCCATTCCATTCCATTCCAATCCATTCCATTCTACTCGTGTTGATTCCCTTCCATTCCATTACACTCCATTCCATTCCATTCCATTCCATTCCATTCCATTCCATTCCATTCCATTCCATTCCATTCCATTCCATTCCGTTCTACTCGGGTTGATTCCATTCTATTCCATTACATTCCATTCGATTCCATTCGATTTCATTCGATTCCTTTCCATTCCATTCCATTCCATTCCATTCCATTCCGTTCTATTCCATTCCATTCCATTCCATTCCATTCCATTCCATTCCAATCCATTCCCTTCCGTTCTATTCGGGTTGATTCCATTCCATTCCATTCCATTCCATTCCATTCCATTCCATTCCATTCCATTCCATTCTATTGCATTCCATTCGATTCCATTCGATTCCATTCCATTCCATTCCATTCCATTCCATTCCATTCCATTCCATTCCATTCCATTCCATTCTATTCCATTCCATTCCATTCTGTTCCATTCTATTCCATTCCATTCCATTCCGTTCCACTCGGGTTGATTCCATTCTATTCCATTCCATTCCATTCGATTCCATTCGATATCATTCGATTCCATTCCATTCCATTCCATTCCATTCCATTCCATTCCATTCCATTCTATTCCATTCCATTCCATTCCATTCCATTCCATTCTATTCCATTCCATTCCATTCCGTTCTACTCGGGTTGATTCCATTCCATTCCATTTCATTCCATTCCATTCCATTCCATTCCATTCGATTCCATTCGATTCCATTCCATTCCATTCCATTCCAATCCATTCCATTCTACTCGGGTTGATTCCATTCCATTCCATTCCATTCCATTCCATTCCATTCCATTCCATTCCATTCCATTCCATTCCACTCGATTCCATTCCATTCCATTCCATTCCATTCCAATCCATTCCATTCTACTCGGGTGGATTCCATTCCATTCCATTCTTTTCCATTCCATTCCATTCCATTCCATTCCATTACATTCCATTCGGTTCCATTCCATTCCATTCCATTCCATTCCATTCCATTCCATTCCATTCCATTCCATTCCATTCCATTCCGTTCTAATCGGGTTGATTCCATTCTATTCCATTCCATTCCATTCCATTCCATTCAATTCCATTCCATTCCATTCCATTCCATTCCATTCTATTCCATTCCATTCTACTCCATTGAATTCCATTCCATTCCATTCTATTCCATTCCATTCCATTCCTTTCCATTCCATTTAGTTCTACTCGGGTTGATTCCATTCCATTCCATTCCATTCCTTTCCATTCCATTCCAATCCATTCCATTCCATTACTTTCCATTCCATTCCATTCCAATCCATTCCATTCTACTCGGGTTGACTCCATTCCATTCCATTCCATTACATTACATTCCATTATATTCCATTCCATTCCATTCGATTCCGTTCGATTCCATTCCATTCCATTCCATTCCATTCCATTCCATTCCATTCCATTCGATTCCATTCCATTCCATTCGATTCCATTCCATTCCATTCCATTCCATTCCATTCCATTCCAATCCATTCCATTCTACTCGGGTTGATTCAATTCCATTCCATTCCATTCCATTCCATTCCATTCCATTCCATTCCTTTCGATTCCATTCCTTTCCATTCCATTCCATTCCATTCCATTCCATTCCATTCCATTCCATTCCATTCCGTTCTACTCGGGTTGATTCCATTCCATTCCATTCCATTCCATTCCATTCCATTCCATTCCATTCCATTCCATTCTATTGCATTCCATTCGATTCCATTCGATTCCATTCCATTCCATTCCATTCCATTCCATTCCATTCCATTCCATTCCATTCCATTCCATTCTATTCCATTCCATTCCATTCTGTTCCATTCTATTCCATTCCATTCCATTCCGTTCCACTCGGGTTGATTCCATTCTATTCCATTCCATTCCATTCGATTCCATTCGATATCATTCGATTCCATTCCATTCCATTCCATTCCATTCCATTCCATTCCATTCCATTCTATTCCATTCCATTCCATTCCATTCCATTCCATTCTATTCCATTCCATTCCATTCCGTTCTACTCGGGTTGATTCCATTCCATTCCATTTCATTCCATTCCATTCCATTCCATTCCATTCGATTCCATTCGATTCCATTCCATTCCATTCCATTCCAATCCATTCCATTCTACTCGGGTTGATTCCATTCCATTCCATTCCATTCCATTCCATTCCATTCCATTCCATTCCATTCCATTCCATTCCACTCGATTCCATTCCATTCCATTCCATTCCATTCCAATCCATTCCATTCTACTCGGGTGGATTCCATTCCATTCCATTCTTTTCCATTCCATTCCATTCCATTCCATTCCATTACATTCCATTCGGTTCCATTCCATTCCATTCCATTCCATTCCATTCCATTCCATTCCATTCCATTCCATTCCATTCCATTCCGTTCTAATCGGGTTGATTCCATTCTATTCCATTCCATTCCATTCCATTCCATTCAATTCCATTCCATTCCATTCCATTCCATTCCATTCTATTCCATTCCATTCTACTCCATTGAATTCCATTCCATTCCATTCTATTCCATTCCATTCCATTCCTTTCCATTCCATTTAGTTCTACTCGGGTTGATTCCATTCCATTCCATTCCATTCCTTTCCATTCCATTCCAATCCATTCCATTCCATTACTTTCCATTCCATTCCATTCCAATCCATTCCATTCTACTCGGGTTGACTCCATTCCATTCCATTCCATTACATTACATTCCATTATATTCCATTCCATTCCATTCGATTCCGTTCGATTCCATTCCATTCCATTCCATTCCATTCCATTCCATTCCATTCCATTCGATTCCATTCCATTCCATTCGATTCCATTCCATTCCATTCCATTCCATTCCATTCCATTCCAATCCATTCCATTCTACTCGGGTTGATTCAATTCCATTCCATTCCATTCCATTCCATTCCATTCCATTCCATTCCTTTCGATTCCATTCCTTTCCATTCCATTCCATTCCATTCCATTCCATTCCATTCCATTCCATTCCATTCCGTTCTACTCGGGTTGATTCCATTCCATTCCATTCCATTCCATTCCATTCCATTCCATTCCATTCCACTCCATTCCATTCGATTCCATTCGATTCCATTCCATTCCATTCCATTCCATTCCAATCCATTCCATTCTACTCGGGTTGATGCCATTCCATTCCATTCCATTCCATTCCATTCCATTGCATTCCATTCGATTCCATTCGATTCCATTCCATTCGATTCCATTCGAGATCATTCGATTCCATTCCATCCCATTCCAATCCATTCCATTCCATTCCGTTCTACTCGGGTTGATTCCATTCCATTCCATTTCATTCCATTCCATTCCATTCCATTCCATTCGATTCCATTCGATTCCATTCCATTCCATTCCATTCCAATCCATTCCATTCTACTCGGGTTGATTCCATTCCATTCCATTCCATTCCATTCCATTCCATTCCATTCCATTCCATTCGATTCCACTCGATTCCATTCCATTCTTTCCATTCCATTCCAATCCATTCCATTCTACTCGGGTGGATTCCATTCCATTCCATTCCATTCCATTCCATTCCATTCCATTCCATTCCATTCCACTCCATTCGATTCCATTCCATTCCATTCCATTCCATTCCATTCCATTCCATTCCATTCCATTCCATTCCGTTCTAGTCGGGTTGATTCCATTCTATTCCATTCCATTCCATTCCATTCCACTCCATTCCATTCCATTCCATTCCATTCTATTCCATTCCATTCTACTCCATTGAATTCCATTCCATTCCATTCTATTCCATTCCATTCCATTCCTTTCCATTCCATTTAGTTCTACTCGGGTTGATTCCATTCCATTCCATTCCATTCCATTCCATTCCATTCCATTCCATTCCATTCCATTCCATTCCATTACTTTCCATTCCATTCCATTCCAATCCATTCCATTCTACTCGGGTTGACTCCATTCCATTCCATTCCATTCCATTCCATTCCATTCCATTCCATTATAATCCATTCCATTCCATTCGATTCCGTTCGATTCCATTCCATTCCATTCCATTCCATTCCATTCAATTCCATTCGATTCCATTCGATTCCATTCCATTCCATTCCATTCCAATCCATTCCATTCTACTCGGGTTGATTCCATTCCATTCCATTCCATTCCATTCCATTCCATTCCATTCCATTACATTCCATTCCATTCCATTCTATTCCTTTCGATTCCATTCCATTCCATTAAATTCCATTCCATTCCATTCCATTCCATTCCATTCCATTCCATTCCATTCCATTCCATTCCATTGCATTCCGTTCTACTCGGGTTGATTCCACTCCATTCCATTCCATTCCATTCCATTATATACCATCCCATTCGATTCCATTCCATTCCATTCCATTCCATTCCATTCCATTCCATTCCATTATATACCATCCCATTCGATTCCATTCCATTCCATTCCATTCCATTCCATTCCAATCCATTCCATTCTACTCGGGTTGACTCCATTCCATTCCATTCCTTTCCATTCCATTATATTCCATTCTAATCCATTCGATTCCGTTCAATTCCATTCCATTCCATTCCATTCCATTCCATTGCATTCCATTCCATTCCATTCCATTCCATTCCGTTCTACTCGGGTTGATTCCATTCCATTCCTTTCCATTCCATTCCATTCCATTCCATTCCATTCCATTCCATTCTACTCGGGTTGATTCCATTCCATTCCATTGCATTCGACTCCATTCGATTCCATTCGATTCCATTCCATTCCATTCCGTTCCATTCCATTCCATTCCATTCCATTCTATTCCATTGAATTCCATTCCATTCCATTCCATTCCATTCCATTCCATTCCATTCCATTCCATTCCATTCCATTCCATTCCATTCCATTCCTTTCCATTCCATTCCGTTCTACTCGGGTTGATTCCATTCCATTCCATTCCATTCCATTCCATTCCATTCCATTCCATTCCAATCTATTCCATTCTATTCAATTCGATTCCATTCGATTCCATTCAATTCCATTCAATTCCATTCCATTCCATTCCAATCCATTCCATTCTACTCGGGTTGATTCCATTCCATTCCATTCCATTCCATTCCATTCCATTCCATTCCATTCCATTCCATTCCATTCCATTCGATTCCATTCGATTCCATTCCATTCCATTCCATTCCATTCCATTCCATTCCATTCCATTCCATTCCATTCCATTCCAATCTATTCCATTCCATTCCATTCCATTCCATTCCATTCCATTCCATTCCAATCCATTCCATTCTACTCGTGTTGATTCCCTTCCATTCCATTCCACTCCATTCCATTCCATTCCATTCCATTCCATTCCATTCCATTCCATTCCATTCCATTCCATTCCATTCCATTCCATTCCGTTCTACTCGTGTTGATTCCCTTCCATTCCATTCCACTCCATTCCATTCCATTCCATTCCATTCCATTCCACTCCATTCCATTCCATTCCATTCCATTCCATTCCATTCCATTCCTTTCCATTCCATTCCATTCCATTCCATTCCATTCCGTTCTATTCCATTCCATTCCATTCCATTCCATTCCATTCCATTCCAATCCATTCCCTTCCGTTCTATTCGGGTTGATTCCATTCCATTCCATTCCATTCCATTCCATTCCATTCCATTCCATTCCATTCCATTCCATTCTATTGCATTCCATTCGATTCCATTTGATTCCATTCCATTCCATTCCATTCCATTCCATTCCATTCCATTCCATTCCATTCCATTCTATTCCATTCCATTCCATTCTGTTCCATTCTATTCCATTCCATTCCATTCCGTTCCACTCGGGTTGATTCCATTCTATTCCATTCCATTCCATTCGATTCCATTCGACATCATTCAATTCCATTCCATTCCATTCCATTCCATTCCATTCCATTCCATTCTATTCCATTCCATTCCATTCCATTCCATTCCATTCTATTCCATTCCATTCCATTCCGTTCTACTCGGGTTGATTCCATTCCATTCCATTTCATTCCATTCCATTCCATTCCATTCGATTCCATTCCATTCCATTCCATTCTATTCCATTCCATTCTACTCCATTGAATTCCATTCCATTCCATTCAATTCCATTCCATTCCATCCCTTTCCATTCCATTTACTTCTACTCGGGTTGATTCCATTCCATTCCATTCCATTCCATTCCATTCCATTCCATTCCATTCAATTCCATTCCATTCCGTTACTTTCCATTCCATTCCATTCCAATCCATTCCATTCTACTCGGGTTGACTCCATTCCATTCCATTCCTTTCCATTCCATTATATTCCATTCTAATCCATTCGATTCCGTTCGATTCCATTCCATTCCATTCCATTCCATTCCATTGCATTCCATTCCATTCCATTCCATTCCATTCCGTTCTACTCGGGTTGATTCCATTCCATTCCTTTCCATTCCATTCCATTCCATTCCATTCCATTCCATTCCATTCCATTCTACTCGGGTTGATTCCATTCCATTCCATTGCATTCGACTCCATTCGATTCCATTCGATTCCATTCCATTCCATTCCGTTCCATTCCATTCCATTCCATTCCATTCTATTCCATTGAATTCCATTCCATTCCATTCCATTCCATTCCATTCCATTCCATTCCATTCCATTCCATTCCATTCCATTCCATTCCATTCCATTCCATTCCATTCCATTCCATTCCATTCCATTCCAATCTATTCCATTCTATTCAATTCGATTCCATTCGATTCCATTCAATTCCATTCAATTCCATTCCATTCCATTCCAATCCATTCCATTCTACTCGGGTTGATTCCATTCCATTCCATTCCATTCCATTCCATTCCATTCCATTCCATTCCATTCCATTCCATTCGATTCCATTCTATTCCATTCCATTCCATTCCATTCCATTCCATTCCATTCCATTCCATTCCATTCCAATCTATTCCATTCGATTCCATTCCATTCCATTCCATTCCATTCCATTCCATTCCAATCCATTCCATTCTACTCGTGTTGATTCCCTTCCATTCCATTACACTCCATTCCATTCCATTCCATTCCATTCCATTCCATTCCATTCCATTCCATTCCATTCCATTCCATTCCATTCCGTTCTACTCGGGTTGATTCCATTCTATTCCATTACATTCCATTCGATTCCATTCGATTTCATTCGATTCCTTTCCATTCCATTCCATTCCATTCCATTCCATTCCGTTCTATTCCATTCCATTCCATTCCATTCCATTCCATTCCATTCCATTCCAATCCATTCCCTTCCGTTCTATTCGGGTTGATTCCATTCCATTCCATTCCATTCCATTCCATTCCATTCCATTCCATTCCATTCCATTCTATTGCATTCCATTCGATTCCATTTGATTCCATTCCATTCCATTCCATTCCATTCCATTCCATTCCATTCCATTCTATTCCATTCCATTCCATTCTGTTCCATTCTATTCCATTCCATTCCATTCCGTTCCACTCGGGTTGATTCCATTCTATTCCATTCCATTCCATTCGATTCCATTCGATATCATTCAATTCCATTCCATTCCATTCCATTCCATTCCATTCCATTCCATTCTATTCCATTCCATTCCATTCCATTCCATTCCATTCTATTCCATTCCATTCCATTCCGTTCTACTCGGGTTGATTCCATTCCATTGCATTTCATTCCATTCCATTCCATTCCATTCCATTCGATTCCATTCGATTCGATTCCATTCCATTCTATTCCAATCCATTCCATTCTACTCGGGTTGATTCCATTCCATTCCATTCCATTCCATTCCATTCCATTCCATTCCATTCCACTCGATTCCATTCCATTCCATTCCATTCCATTCCCATCCATTCCAT
This sequence comes from Gorilla gorilla gorilla, assembly GCF_029281585.2. Classification (NCBI taxonomy): domain Eukaryota; kingdom Metazoa; phylum Chordata; class Mammalia; order Primates; family Hominidae; genus Gorilla; species Gorilla gorilla. Next base: position 6,760,637 of record NC_073241.2, read on the forward strand.
TCTACTCGGGTGGATTCCATTCCATTCCATTCTTTTCCATTCCATTCCATTCCATTCCATTCCATTCCATTCCATTCCATTCCGTTCTAATCGGGTTGATTCCATTCCATTCCATTCCATTCCATTCCATTCCATTCAATTCCATTCCATTCCATTCCATTCCATTCCATTCTATTCCATTCCATTCTACTCCATTGAATTCCATTCCATTCCATTCTATTCCATTCCATTCCATTCCTTTCCATTCCATTTAGTTCTACTCGGGTTGATTCCGTTCCATTCCATTCCATTCCTTTCCATTCCATTCCAATCCATTCCATTCCATTACTTTCCATTCCATTCCATTCCAATCCATTCCATTCTACTCGGGTTGACTCCATTCCATTCCATTCCATTCCATTACATTCCATTATATTCCATTCCATTCCATTCGATTCCGTTCGATTCCATTCCATTCCATTCCATTCCATTCCATTCCATTCGATTCCATTCCATTCCATTCGATTCCATTCCATTCCATTCCATTCCATTCCATTCCATTCCAATCCATTCCATTCTACTCGGGTTGATTCCATTCCATTCCATTCCATTCCATTCCATTCCATTCCATTCCATTCCTTTCGATTCCATTCCTTTCCATTCCATTCCATTCCATTCCATTCCATTCCATTCCATTCCATTCCGTTCTACTCGGGTTGATTCCACTCCATTCCATTCCATTCCATTCGATTCCATTCCATTCCATTCCATTCCAATCCATTCCATTCTACTCGGGTTGATTCCATTCCATTCCATTCCATTCCATTCCATTCCATTCCATTCCATTCCATTCCATTCCATTCTATTCCTTTCGATTCCATTCCATTCCATTAAATTCCATTCCATTCCATTCCATTCCATTCCATTCCATTCCATTCCATTCCATTCCATTCCATTCCGTTCTACTCGGGTTGATTCCACTCCATTCCATTCCATTCCATTCCATTATATACCATCCCATTCGATTCCATTCCATTCCATTCCATTCCATTCCATTCCATTCCATTCCATTCCATTCCATTCCATTCCATTCCGTTCTAGTCGGGTTGATTACATTCTATTCCATTCCATTCCATTCCATTCCATTCCATTCCATTCGATTCCATTCCATTCCATTCCATTCTATTCCATTCCATTCTACTCCATTGAATTCCATTCCATTCCATTCAATTCCATTCCATTCCATCCCTTTCCATTCCATTTAGTTCTACTCGGGTTGATTCCATTCCATTCCGTTCCATTCCATTCCATTCCATTCCATTCCATTCCATTCCATTCCGTTACTTTCCATTCCATTCCATTCAAATCCATTCCATTCTACTCGGGTTGACTCCATTCCATTCCATTCCTTTCCATTCCATTATATTCCATTCTAATCCATTCGATTCCGTTCGATTCCATTCCATTCCATTCCATTCCATTCCATTGCATTCCATTCCATTCCATTCCATTCCATTCCGTTCTACTCGGGTTGATTCCATTCCATTCCTTTCCATTCCATTCCATTCCATTCCATTCCATTCCATTCCATTCCATTCCATTCCCTTCCATTCCCTTCCATTCCATTCCATTCCAATCCATTCCATTCTACTCGGGTTGATTCCATTCCATTCCATTGCATTCGACTCCATTCGATTCCATTCGATTCCATTCCATTCCATTCCGTTCCATTCCATTCCATTCCATTCCATTCTATTCCATTGAATTCCATTCCATTCCATTCCATTCCATTCCATTCCATTCCATTCCATTCCATTCCATTCCATTCCATTCCATTCCGTTCTACTCGGGTTGATTCCATTCCATTCCATTCCATTCCATTCCATTCCATTCCATTCCATTCCATTCCAATCTATTCCATTCTATTCAATTCGATTCCATTCCATTCCATTCCATTCCATTCCATTCCATTCCATTCCATTCCATTCCATTCCATTCTATTCCATTCCATTCCATTCTGTTCTATTCTATTCCATTCCATTCCATTCCGTTCTACTCGGGTTGATTCCATTCCATTCCATTGCATTCGACTCCATTCGATTCCATTCGATTCCATTCTATTCCATTCCGTTCCATTCCATTCCATTCCATTCCATTCTATTCCATTGAATTCCATTCCATTCCATTCCATTCCATTCCATTCCATTCCATTCCATTCCATTCCATTCCATTCCATTCCATTCCGTTCTACTCGGGTTGATTCCATTCCATTCCATTCCATTCCATTCCATTCCATTCCATTCCATTCCATTCTATTGCATTCCATTCGATTCCATTCGATTCCATTCCATTCCATTCCATTCCATTCCATTCCATTCCATTCCATTCCATTCCATTCCATTCCATTCCATTCCATTCCATTCTATTCCATTCCATTCCATTCTGTTCCATTCTATTCCATTCCATTCCATTCCGTTCCACTCGGGTTGATTCCATTCTATTCCATTCCATTCCATTCGATTCCATTCGATATCATTCGATTCCTTTCCATTCCATTCCATTCCATTCCATTCCATTCCATTCCATTCCATTCCATTCTATTCCATTCCATTCCATTCCATTCCATTCCATTCTATTCCATTCCATTCCATTCCGTTCTACTCGGGTTGATTCCATTCCATTCCATTTCATTCCATTCCATTCCATTCCATTCCATTCGATTCCATTCGATTCCATTAAATTCCATTCCATTCCAATCCATTCCATTCTACTCGGGTTGATTCCATTCCATTCCATTCCATTCCATTCCATTCCATTCCATTCCATTCCATTCCATTCCATTCCACTCGATTCCATTCCATTCCATTCCATTCCATTCCATTCCAATCCATTCCATTCTACTCGGGTGGATTCCATTCCATTCCATTCTTTTCCATTCCATTCCATTCCATTCCATTCCATTACATTCCATTCGGTTCCATTCCATTCCATTCCATTCCATTCCATTCCATTCCATTCCATTCCATTCCATTCCATTCCATTCCGTTCTAATCGGGTTGATTCCATTCTATTCCATTCCATTCCATTCCATTCCATTCAATTCCATTCCATTCCATTCCATTCCATTCCATTCTATTCCATTCCATTCTACTCCATTGAATTCCATTCCATTCCATTCTATTCCATTCCATTCCATTCCTTTCCATTCCATTTAGTTCTACTCGGGTTGATTCCATTCCATTCCATTCCATTCCTTTCCATTCCATTCCAATCCATTCCATTCCATTACTTTCCATTCCATTCCATTCCAATCCATTCCATTCTACTCGGGTTGACTCCATTCGATTCCATTCGATTCCATTAAATTCCATTCCATTCCAATCCATTCCATTCTACTCGGGTTGATTCCATTCCATTCCATTCCATTCCATTCCATTCCATTCCATTCCATTCGATTCCATTCCATTCCATTCGATTCCATTCCATTCCATTCCATTCCATTCCATTCCATTCCAATCCATTCCATTCTACTCGGGTTGATTCAATTCCATTCCATTCCATTCCATTCCATTCCATTCCATTCCATTCCTTTCGATTCCATTCCTTTCCATTCCATTCCATTCCATTCCATTCCATTCCATTCCATTCCGTTCTACTCGGGTTGATTCCACTCCATTCCATTCCATTCCATTCCATTCCATTCCATTCCATTCCATTCCATTCCTTTCCATTCCAACCCATTCCGTTCTACTCGGGTTGATTCCATTCCATTCCATTGAATTCCATTCCATTCCATTCCATTCCATTCCATTCCATTCCATTCCATTCCATTCCATTCGATTCGATTCCATTCCATTCCATTCCAAACCATTCCATTCTACTCGGGTTCATCATTCCATTCCATTCCATTCCATTCCATTCCACTCGGGTTCATTCCATTCCATTCCATTCCATTCCATTCCATTCCATTCCATTCCACTCGGGTGCATTCCATTCCATTCCATTCCATTCCATTCCATTCCATTCCATTCCATTCCGTTCTGCTCAGGTTGATTTCCATTCCATTCCATTCCATTCCATTCCATTCCATTCCATTCCATTCCATTCCATTCCATTCCATTCCATTCCATTCCATTCCGTTCTACTCGGCTTGAATCCATTGAGTTCCGTTCCGTTCCTTTCCGTCCCGACACGTCCCGTCCCGTCCCGTCCCGTCCCGTCCCGTCCCGTGCCGTTTTACTCGGGTTGATTCCTTTCCATTCCGTTCCGCTCGTTTCCGTTACGTTCCATTCCGTTCCACGCGGGTTGGTTCAATTCCATTCTATTCTATTCTATTCCTTTCCCTTCCATTCCATTCCATTCCATTCCATTCTACTCGGGTTGATTCCATGCCATTCCGTTCCGCTCCATTCCGTTCCACGCGGGTTGGTTCAATTCCATTCTATTCTATTCTATTCCTTTCCCTTCCATTCCATTCCATTCCATTCCATTCTACTCGGGTTGATTCCATGCCATTCCGTTCCGTTCCATTCCGTCCCATCCCGACCCGTCCCATCCCGTCCCGTCCCGTCCCATCCCGTTCCGTTCCACATGGGTTGATTCAATTCCTTTCGGTTACATTGAATTCCATTCCATTCCATTCTACTCGGATTGATTCCATTCCATTCCATTCCATTCCATTCCATACAATTCCATTCCATTCCATTTCATTGCATTCCATTCCATTCCATTTCTTTCGATTCCATTCGTTTCCATTCCATTCCATTCCATTCCAATCCATTCCATTCTACTCGGGTTGATTCCATTCCATTCCATTCCATTCCATTCCATTCCATTCCATTCCATTCCATTCCATTCCATTCCACTCGATTCCATTCCATTCCTTTCCATTCCATTCCAATCCATTCCATTCTACTCGGGTGGATTCCATTCCATTCCATTCCATTCCATTCCATTCCATTCCATTCCATTCCATTCCATTCGATTCCATTCCATTCCATTCCATTCCATTCCGTTCTAGTCGGGTTGATTCCATTCTATTCCATTCCATTCCATTCCATTCCATTCCATTCCATTCCATTCCATTCCATGCCATTCCATTCTATTCCATTCCATTCTACTCCATTGAATTCCATTCCATTCCATTCAATTCCATTCCATTCCATTCCTTTCCATTCCATTTAGTTCTACTCGGGTTGATTCCATTCCATTCCATTCCATTCCATTCCATTCCATTCCATTCCATTCCATTCCATTACTTTCCATTCCATTCCATTCCAATCCATTCCATTCTACTCGGGTTGGCTCCATTCCATTCCATTCCATTCCATTCCATTCCATTCCATTCGATTCCATTCCATTCCATTCGATTCCATTCCATTCCATTCCATTCCATTCCATTCCATTCCAATCCATTCCATTCTACTCGGGTTGATTCAATTCCATTCCATTCCATTCCATTCCATTCCATTCCATTCCATTCCTTTCGATTCCATTCCTTTCCATTCCATTCCATTCCATTCCATTCCATTCCATTCCATTCCATTCCGTTCTACTCGGGTTGATTCCACTCCATTCCATTCCATTCCATTCGATTCCATTCCATTCCATTCCATTCCAATCCATTCCATTCTACTCGGGTTGATTCTATTCCATTCCAATCCATTCCATTCCATTCCATTCCATTCCATTCCATTCCATTCCATTCCATTCTATTCCTTTCGATTCCATTCCATTCCATTAAATTCCATTCCATTCCATTCCATTCCATTCCATTCCATTCCATTCCATTCCATTCCGTTCTACTCGGGTTGATTCCACTCCATTCCATTCCATTCCATTCCATTATATACCATCCCATTCGATTCCATTCCATTCCATTCCATTCCATTCCATTCCATTCCATTCCATTCCATTCCATTCCATTCCATTCCATTCCATTCCGTTCTAGTCGGGTTGATTCCATTCTATTCCATTCCATTCCATTCCATTCCATTCCATTCCATTCGATTCCATTCCATTCCATTCCATTCTATTCCATTCCATTCTACTCCATTGAATTCCATTCCATTCCATTCAATTCCATTCCATTCCATCCCTTTCCATTCCATTTAGTTCTACTCGGGTTGATTCCATTCCATTCCGTTCCATTCCATTCCATTCCATTCCATTCCATTCTATTCCATTCCATTCCATTCCCTTCCATTCCATTCCATTCCAATCCATTCCATTCTACTCGGGTTGATTCCATTCCATTCCATTGCATTCGACTCCATTCGATTCCATTCGATTCCATTCCATTCCATTCCGTTCCATTCCATTCCATTCCATTCCATTCTATTCCATTGAATTCCATTCCATTCCATTCCATTCCATTCCATTCCATTCCATTCCATTCCATTCCATTCCATTCCATTCCATTCCGTTCTACTCGGGTTGATTCCATTCCTTTCCATTCCATTCCATTCCATTCCATTCCATTCCATTCCATTCCAATCTATTCCATTCTATTCAATTCGATTCCATTCGATTCCATTCAATTCCATTCAATTCCATTCCATTCCATTCCAATCCATTCCATTCTACTCGGGTTGATTCCATTCCATTCCATTCCATTCCATTCCATTCCATTCCATTCCATTCCATTCCATTCCATTCCATTCCATTCGATTCCATTCGATTCCATTCCATTCCATTCCATTCCATTCCATTCCATTCCATTCCATTCCATTCCATTCCATTCCATTCCATTCCCTTCCATTCCATTCCATTCCAATCCATTCCATTCTACTCGGGTTGATTCCATTCCATTCCATTGCATTCGACTCCATTCGATTCCATTCGATTCCATTCCATTCCATTCCGTTCCATTCCATTCCATTCCATTCCATTCTATTCCATTGAATTCCATTCCATTCCATTCCATTCCATTCCATTCCATTCCATTCCATTCCATTCCATTCCATTCCATTCCATTCCATTCCATTCCGTTCTACTCGGGTTGATTCCATTCCTTTCCATTCCATTCCATTCCATTCCATTCCATTCCATTCCATTCCAATCTATTCCATTCTATTCAATTCGATTCCATTCGATTCCATTCAATTCCATTCAATTCCATTCCATTCCATTCCAATCCATTCCATTCTACTCGGGTTGATTCCATTCCATTCCATTCCATTCCATTCCATTCCATTCCATTCCATTCCATTCCATTCCATTCCATTCGATTCCATTCGATTCCATTCCATTCCATTCCATTCCATTCCATTCCATTCCATTCCATTCCATTCCATTCCAATCTATTCCATTCCATTCCATTCCATTCCATTCCATTCCATTCCATTCCATTCCATTCCATTCCATTCCAATCCATTCCATTCTACTCGTGTTGATTCCCTTCCATTCCATTCCACTCCATTCCATTCCATTCCATTCCATTCCATTCCATTCCATTCCATTCCATTCCATTCCATTCCATTCCATTCCGTTCTACTCGGGTTGATTCCATTCTATTCCATTACATTCCATTCGATTCCATTCGATTCCATTCGATTCCTTTCCATTCCATTCCATTCCATTCCATTCCATTCCATTCCAATCCATTCCATTCTACTCGTCTTGATTCCCTTCCATTCCATTCCACTCCATTCCATTCCATTCCATTCCATTCCATTCCATTCCATTCCATTCCATTCCATTCCATTCCGTTCTACTCGGGTTGATTCCATTCTATTCCATTACATTCCATTCGATTCCATTCGATTCCATTCGATTCCTTTCCATTCCATTCCATTCCATTCCATTCCATTCCATTCTATTCCATTCCATTCCATTCCATTCCATTCCATTCCATTCCAATCCATTCCCTTCCGTTCTATTCGGGTTGATTCCATTCCATTCCATTCCATTCCATTCCATTCCATTCCATTCCATTCCATTCCATTCCATTCCATTCTATTGCATTCCATTCCATTCCATTCGATTCCATTCCATTCCATTCCATTCCATTCCATTCCATTCCATTCCATTCCATTCCATTCCATTCTATTCCATTCCATTCCATTCTGTTCCATTCTATTACATTCCATTCCATTCTGTTCCACTCGGGTTGATTCCATTCTATTCCATTCCATTCCATTCGATTCCATTCGATATCATTCGATTCCATTCCATTCCATTCCATTCCATTCCATTCCATTCCATTCCATTCTATTCCATTCCATTCCATTCCATTCCATTCCATTCTATTCCATTCCATTCCATTCCGTTCTACTCGGGTTGATTCCATTCCATTCCATTTCATTCCATTCCATTCCATTCGATTCCATTCGATTCCATTCCATTCCATTCCATTCCAATCCATTCCATTCTACTCGGGTTGATTCCATTCCATTCCATTCCATTCCATTCCATTCCATTCCATTCCATTCCACTCGATTCCATTCCATTCCATTCCATTCCATTCCAATCCATTCCATTCTACTCGGGTGGATTCCATTCCATTCCATTCTTTTCCATTCCATTCCATTCCATTCCATTCCATTACATTCCATTCGGTTCCATTCCATTCCATTCCATTCCATTCCATTCCATTCCATTCCATTCCATTCCGTTCTAATCGGGTTGATTCCATTCTATTCCATTCCATTCCATTCCATTCCATTCAATTCCATTCCATTCCATTCCATTCCATTCCATTCTATTCCATTCCATTCTACTCCATTGAATTCCATTCCATTCCATTCTATTCCATTCCATTCCATTCCTTTCCATTCCATTTAGTTCTACTCGGGTTGATTCCATTCCATTCCATTCCATTCCTTTCCATTCCATTCCAATCCATTCCATTCCATTACTTTCCATTCCATTCCATTCCAATCCATTCCATTCTACTCGAGTTGACTCCATTCCATTCCATTCCATTACATTACATTCCATTATATTCCATTCCATTCCATTCGATTCCGTTCGATTCCATTCCATTCCATTCCATTCCATTCCATTCCATTCCATTCGATTCCATTCCATTCCATTCGATTCCATTCCATTCCATTCCATTCCATTCCATTCCATTCCAATCCATTCCATTCTACTCGGGTTGATTCAATTCCATTCCATTCCATTCCATTCCATTCCATTCCATTCCATTCCTTTCGATTCCATTCCTTTCCATTCCATTCCATTCCATTCCATTCCATTCCATTCCATTCCATTCCGTTCTACTCGGGTTGATTCCACTCCATTCCATTCCATTCCATTCGATTCCATTCCATTCCATTCCATTCCAATCCATTCCATTCTACTCGGGTTGATTCTATTCCATTCCAATCCATTCCATTCCATTCCATTCCATTCCATTCCATTCCATTCCATTCCATTCTATTCCTTTCGATTCCATTCCATTCCATTAAATTCCATTCCATTCCATTCCATTCCATTCCATTCCATTCCATTCCATTCCATTCCATTCCGTTCTACTCGGGTTGATTCCACTCCATTCCATTCCATTCCATTCCATTATATACCATCCCATTCGATTCCATTCCATTCCATTCCATTCCATTCCATTCCATTCCATTCCATTCCATTCCATTCCATTCCGTTCTAGTCGGGTTGATTCCATTCTATTCCATTCCATTCCATTCCATTCCATTCCATTCCATTCGATTCCATTCCATTCCATTCCATTCTATTCCATTCCATTCTACTCCATTGAATTCCATTCCATTCCATTCAATTCCATTCCATTCCATCCCTTTCCATTCCATTTAGTTCTACTCGGGTTGATTCCATTCCATTCCGTTCCATTCCATTCCATTCCATTCCATTCAATTCCATTCCATTCCGTTACTTTCCATTCCATTCCATTCAAATCCATTCCATTCTACTCGGGTTGACTCCATTCCATTCCATTCCTTTCCATTCCATTATATTCCATTCTAATCCATTCGATTCCGTTCGATTCCATTCCATTCCATTCCATTCCATTCCATTGCATTCCATTCCATTCCATTCCATTCCATTCCGTTCTACTCGGGTTGATTCCATTCCATTCCTTTCCATTCCATTCCATTCCATTCCATTCCATTCCATTCCATTCCATTCCATTCCATTCCATTCCAATCCATTCCATTCTACTCGGGTTGATTCCATTCCATTCCATTGCATTCGACTCCATTCGATTCCATTCGATTCCATTCCATTCCATTCCGTTCCATTCCATTCCATTCCATTCCATTCTATTCCATTGAATTCCATTCCATTCCATTCCATTCCATTCCTTTCCATTCCATTCCATTCCATTCCATTCCATTCCATTCCATTCCAATCTATTCCATTCTATTCAATTCGATTCCATTCGATTCCATTCAATTCCATTCCATTCCATTCCATTCCATTCCATTCCATTCCATTCCATTCCATTCTATTCCATTCCATTCCATTCTGTTCCATTCTATTCCATTCCATTCCATTCCGTTCTACTCGGGTTGATTCCATTCCATTCCATTGCATTCGACTCCATTCGATTCCATTCGATTCCATTCTATTCCATTCCGTTCCATTCCATTCCATTCCATTCCATTCTATTCCATTGAATTCCATTCCATTCCATTCCATTCCATTCCATTCCATTCCATTCCATTCCATTCCATTCCATTCCATTCCATTCCGTTCTACTCGGGTTGATTCCATTCCATTCCATTCCATTCCATTCCATTCCATTCCATTCCATTCCATTCCATTCTATTGCATTCCATTCGATTCCATTCGATTCCATTCCATTCCATTCCATTCCATTCCATTCCATTCCATTCCATTCCATTCCATTCCATTCTATTCCATTCCATTCCATTCCGTTCTACTCGGGTTGATTCCATTCCATTCCATTTCATTCCATTCCATTCCATTCCATTCCATTCGATTCCATTCGATTCCATTAAATTCCATTCCATTCCAATCCATTCCATTCTACTCGGGTTGATTCCATTCCATTCCATTCCATTCCATTCCATTCCATTCCATTCCATTCCATTCCATTCCATTCCACTCGATTCCATTCCATTCCATTCCATTCCATTCCATTCCAATCCATTCCATTCTACTCGGGTGGATTCCATTCCATTCCATTCTTTTCCATTCCATTCCATTCCATTCCATTCCATTACATTCCATTCGGTTCCTTTCCATTCCATTCCATTCCATTCCATTCCATTCCATTCCATTCCATTCCATTCCGTTCTAATCGGGTTGATTCCATTCTATTCCATTCCATTCCATTCCATTCCATTCAATTCCATTCCATTCCATTCCATTCCATTCCATTCTATTCCATTCCATTCTACTCCATTGAATTCCATTCCATTCCATTCTATTCCATTCCATTCCATTCCTTTCCATTCCATTTAGTTCTACTCGGGTTGATTCCATTCCATTCCATTCCATTCCTTTCCATTCCATTCCAATCCATTCCATTCCATTACTTTCCATTCCATTCCATTCCAATCCATTCCATTCTACTCGGGTTGACTCCATTCCATTCCATTCCATTACATTACATTCTATTATACTCCATTCCATTCCATTCGATTCCGTTCGATTCCATTCCATTCCATTCCATTCCATTCCATTCCATTCCATTCGATTCCATTCCATTCCATTCGATTCCATTCCATTCCATTCCATTCCATTCCATTCCATTCCAATCCATTCCATTCTACTCGGGTTGATTCAATTCCATTCCATTCCATTCCATTCCATTCCATTCCATTCCATTCCATTCCATTCCTTTCGATTCCATTCCTTTCCATTCCATTCCATTCCATTCCATTCCATTCCATTCCATTCCGTTCTACTCGGGTTGATTCCACTCCATTCCATTCCATTCCATTCCATTCCATTCCATTCCATTCCATTCCATTCCTTTCCATTCCAACCCATTCCGTTCTACTCGGGTTGATTCCACTCCATTCCATTCCATTCCATTCCATTCCATTCCATTCCATTCCATTCCATTCCATTCCATTCCATTCCATTCCGTTCTACTCGGGTTGATTCCACTCCATTCCATTCCATTCCATTCCATTCCATTCCATTCCATTCCATTCCATTCCATTCCATTCCATTCCATTCCGTTCTACTCGGCTTGAATCCATTGAGTTCCGTTCCGTTCCGTTCCGTCCCGACACGTCCCGTCCCGTCCCGTCCCGTCCCGTCCCGTCCCGTGCCGTTTTACTCGGGTTGATTCCTTTCCATTCCGTTCCGCTCGTTTCCGTTACGTTCCATTCCGTTCCACGCGGGTTGGTTCAATTCCATTCTATTCTATTCTATTCCTTTCCCTTCCATTCCATTCCGTTCCATTCCATTCTACTCGGGTTGATTCCATGCCATTCCGTTCCGCTCCATTCCGTTCCACGCGGGTTGGTTCAATTCCATTCTATTCTATTCTATTCCTTTCCCTTCCATTCCATTCCATTCCATTCCATTCTACTCGGGTTGATTCCATGCCATTCCGTTCCGTTCCATTCCGTCCCATCCCGACCCGTCCCATCCCGTCCCGTCCCGTCCCAACCCGTTCCGTTCCACATGGGTTGATTCAATTCCTTTCGGTTACATTGAATTCCATTCCATTCCATTCTACTCGGATTGATTCCATTCCATTCCATTCCATTCCATTCCATTCCATTCCATTCCATTCAATTCCATTCCATTGCGTTCCATTCGATTCGATTCCATTCCATTACTTTCCATTCCATTCCAATCCATTCCATTCTACTTGGGTTGATTCCATTCCATTCCATTCCATTCCATTCCATTCCATTCAATTCCATTCCATTCCATTCCATTCCATTCCATTCCATTCCATTCCATTCCATTCCATTCCACTCGATTCCATTCCATTCCATTCCATTCCATTCCAATCCATTCCATTCTACTCGGGTGGATTCCATTCCATTCCATTCCTTTCCATTCCATTCCATTCCATTCCATTCCATTCCATTCCATTCCATTCTATTCCATTCCATTCCATTCCATTCCATTCCATTCCATTCCAATCCATTCCCTTCCGTTCTATTCGGGTTGATTCCATTCCATTCCATTCCATTCCATTCCATTCCATTCCATTCCATTCCATTCCATTCTATTGCATTCCATTCGATTCCATTCGATTCCATTCCATTCCATTCCATTCCATTCCATTCCATTCCATTCCATTCCATTCTATTCCATTCCATTCCATTCTGTTCCATTCTATTCCATTCCATTCCATTCCGTTCCACTCGGGTTGATTCCATTCTATTCCATTCCATTCCATTCGATTCCATTCGATATCATTCGATTCCTTTCCATTCCATTCCATTCCATTCCATTCCATTCCATTCCATTCTATTCCATTCCATTCCATTCCATTCCATTCCATTCTATTCCATTCCATTCCATTCCGTTCTACTCGGGTTGATTCCATTCCATTCCATTTCATTCCATTCCATTCCATTCCATTCCATTCGATTACATTCGATTCCATTCCATTCCATTCGATTCCAATCCATTCCATTCTACTCGGGTTGATTCCATTCCATTCCATTCCATTCCATTCCATTCCATTCCATTCCATTCCACTCGATTCCATTCCATTCCATTCCATTCCATTCCAATCCATTCCATTCTACTCGGGTGGATTCCATTCCATTCCATTCTTTTCCATTCCATTCCATTCCATTCCATTCCATTACATTCCATTCGGTTCCATTCCATTCCATTCCATTCCATTCCATTCCATTCCATTCCATTCCATTCCATTCCATTCCATTCCATTCCGTTCTAATCGGGTTGATTCCATTCTATTCCATTCCATTCCATTCCATTCCATTCAATTCCATTCCATTCCATTCCATTCCATTCCATTCTATTCCATTCCATTCTACTCCATTGAATTCCATTCCATTCCATTCTATTCCATTCCATTCCATTCCTTTCCATTCCATTTAGTTCTACTCGGGTTGATTCCATTCCATTCCATTCCATTCCTTTCCATTCCATTCCAATCCATTCCATTCCATTACTTTCCATTCCATTCCATTCCAATCCATTCCATTCTACTCGGGTTGACTCCATTCCATTCCATTCCATTACATTACATTCCATTATATTCCATTCCATTCCATTCGATTCCGTTCGATTCCATTCCATTCCATTCCATTCCATTCCATTCCATTCCATTCCATTCCATTCCATTCGATTCCATTCCATTCCATTCGATTCCATTCCATTCCATTCCATTCCATTCCATTCCATTCCAATCCATTCCATTCTACTCGGGTTGATTCAATTCCATTCTATTCCATTCCATTCCATTCCATTCCATTCCTTTCGATTCCATTCCTTTCCATTCCATTCCATTCCATTCCATTCCATTCCATTCCATTCCATTCCATTCCATTCCATTCCATTCCATTCCGTTCTACTCGGGTTGATTCCACTCCATTCCATTCCATTCCATTCCATTCCATTCCATTCCATTCCATTCCAACCCATTCCGTTCTACTCGGGTTGATTCCATTCCATTCCATTGAATTCCATTCCATTCCATTCCATTCCATTCCATTCCATTCCATTCCATTCCATTCCATTCGATTCCATTCCATTCCATTCCTTTCCAAACCATTCCATTCTACTCGGGTTCATCATTCCATTCCATTCCATTCCATTCCATTCCACTCGGGTTCATTCCATTCCATTCCATTCCATTCCATTCCATTCCACTCGGGTGCATTCCATTCCATTCCATTCCATTCCATTCCATTCCATTCCATTCCGTTCTGCTCAGGTTGATTTCCATTCCATTCCATTCCATTCCATTCCATTCCATTCCATTCCATTCCATTCCATTCCATTCCATTCCATTCCATTCCATTCCATTCCGTTCTACTCGGCTTGAATCCATTGAGTTCCGTTCCGTTCCTTTCCGTCCCGACACGTCCCGTCCCGTCCCGTCCCGTCCCGTCCCGTCCCGTGCCGTTTTACTCGGGTTGATTCCTTTCCATTCCGTTCCGCTCGTTTCCGTTACGTTCCATTCCGTTCCACGCGGGTTGGTTCAATTCCATTCTATTCTATTCTATTCCTTTCCCTTCCATTCCATTCCATTCCATTCCATTCTACTCGGGTTGATTCCATGCCATTCCGTTCCGCTCCATTCCGTTCCACGCGGGTTGGTTCAATTCCATTCTATTCTATTCTATTCCTTTCCCTTCCATTCCATTCCATTCCATTCCATTCTACTCGGGTTGATTCCATGCCATTCCGTTCCGTTCCATTCCGTCCCATCCCGACCCGTCCCATCCCGTCCCGTCCCGTCCCATCCCGTTCCGTTCCACATGGGTTGATTCAATTCCTTTCGGTTACATTGAATTCCATTCCATTCCATTCTACTCGGATTGATTCCATTCCATTCCATTCCATTCCATTCCATTCCATTCCATTCCATTCCATTCCATTCCATTGCGTTCCATTCGATTCGATTCCATTCCATTACTTTCCATTCCATTCCAATCCATTCCATTCTACTTGGGTTGATTCCATTCCATTCCATTCCATTCCATTCCATTCCATTCAATTCCATTCCATTCCATTCCATTCCATTCCATTCCATTCCATTCCATTCCATTCCATTCCATTCCACTCGATTCCATTCCATTCCATTCCATTCCATTCCAATCCATTCCATTCTACTCGGGTGGATTCCATTCCATTCCATTCCTTTCCATTCCATTCCATTCCATTCCATTACATTCCATTCGGTTCCATTCCATTCCATTCCATTCCATTCCATTCCATTCCATTCCGTTCTAATCGGGTTGATTCCATTCTATTCCATTCCATTCCATTCCATTCCATTCAATTCCATTCCATTCCATTCCATTCCATTCCATTCTATTCCATTCCATTCTACTCCATTGAATTCCATTCCATTCCATTCTATTCCATTCCATTCCATTCCTTTCCATTCCATTTAGGTCTACTCGGGTTGATTCCATTCCATTCCATTCCATTCCTTTCCATTCCATTCCAATCCATTCCATTCCATTACTTTCCATTCCATTCCATTCCAATCCATTCCATTCTACTCGGGTTGACTCCATTCCATTCCATTCCATTACATTACATTCCATTATATTCCATTCCATTCCATTCGATTCCGTTCGATTCCACTCCATTCCATTCCATTCCATTCCATTCCATTCCATTCCATTCCATTCCATTCGATTCCATTCCATTCCATTCGATTCCATTCCATTCCATTCCATTCCATTCCATTCCATTCCAATCCATTCCATTCTACTCGGGTTGATTCAATTCCATTCCATTCCATTCCATTCCATTCCATTCCATTCCATTCCTTTCGATTCCATTCCACTCCATTCCATTCCATTCCATTCCATTCCACTCCATTCCATTCCATTCCATTCCATTCCATTCCGTTCTACTCGGGTTGATTCCATTCCATTCCATTCCATTCCATTCCATTCCATTCCATTCCAACCCATTCCGTTCTACTCGGGTTGATTCCATTCCATTCCATTGAATTCCATTCCATTCCATTCCATTCCATTCCATTCCATTCGATTCCATTCCATTCCATTCCATTCCAAACCATTCCATTCTACTCGGGTTCATCATTCCATTCCATTCCATCCCATTCCATTCCACTCGGGTTCATTCCATTCCATTCCATTCCATTCCATTCCATTCCATTCCATTCCATTCCACTCGGGTGCGTTCCATTCCATTCCATTCCATTCCATTCCATTCCATTCCATTCCATTCCATTCCATTCCATTCCGTTCTGCTCAGGTTGATTTCCATTCCATTCTATTCCATTCCATTCCATTCCATTCCATTCCATTCCATTCCATTCCATTCCATTCCATTCCATTCCATTCCGTTCTACTCGGCTTGAATCCATTGAGTTCCGTTCCGTTCCGTTCCGTCCCGACACGTCCCGTCCCGTCCCGTCCCGTCCCGTCCCGTCCCGTCCCGTCCCGTTTTACTCGGGTTGATTCCTTTCCATTCCGTTCCGCTCGTTTCCGTTACGTTCCATTCCATTCCACGCGGGTTGGTTCAATTCCATTCTATTCTATTCTATTCCTTTCCCTTCCATTCCATTCCATTCCATTCCATTCTACTCGGGTTGATTCCATGCCATTCCGTTCCGCTCCATTCCGTTCCACGCGGGTTGGTTCAATTCCATTCTATTCTATTCTATTCCTTTCCCTTCCATTCCATTCCATTCCATTCCATTCTACTCGGGTTGATTCCATGCCATTCCGTTCCGCTCCATTCCGTTCCACGCGGGTTGGTTCAATTCCATTCTATTCTATTCTATTCCTTTCCCTTCCATTCCATTCCATTCCATTCCATTCTACTCAGGTTGATTCCATGCCATTCCGTTCCGTTCCATTCCGTCCCATCCCGACCCGTCCCATCCCGTCCCGTCCCGTCCCATCCCGTTCCGTTCCACATGGGTTGATTCAATTCCTTTCGGTTACATTGAATTCCATTCCATTCCATTCTACTCGGATTGATTCCATTCCATTCCATTCCATTCCATTCCATACCATTCCATTCCATTCCATTTCATTCCATTCCATTCCATTCCATTTCTTTCGATTCCATTCGTTTCCATTCCATTCCATTCCATTCCATTCTATTCCTTTCGATTCCATTCCATTCCATTAAATTCCATTCCATTCCATTCCATTCCATTCCATTCCATTCCATTCCATTCCATTCCATTCCATTCCGTTCTACTCGGGTTGATTCCACTCCATTCCATTCCATTCCATTCCATTATATACCATCCCATTCGATTCCATTCCATTCCATTCCATTCCATTCCATTCCATTCCATTCCATTCCATTCCATTCCATTCCATTCCATTCCGTTCTAGTCGGGTTGATTCCATTCTATTCCATTCCATTCCATTCCATTCCATTCCATTCCATTCGATTCCATTCCATTCCATTCCATTCTATTCCATTCCATTCTACTCCATTGAATTCCATTCCATTCCATTCAGTTCCATTCCATTCCATCCCTTTCCATTCCATTTAGTTCTACTCGGGTTGATTCCATTCCATTCCATTCCATTCCATTCCATTCCATTCCATTCAATTCCATTCCATTCCGTTACTTTCCATTCCATTCCATTCCAATCCATTCCATTCTACTCGGGTTGACTCCATTCCATTCCATTCCTTTCCATTCCATTATATTCCATTCTAATCCATTCGATTCCGTTCGATTCCATTCCATTCCATTCCATTCCATTCCATTGCATTCCATTCCATTCCATTCCATTCCATTCCGTTCTACTCGGGTTGATTCCATTCCATTCCTTTCCATTCCATTCCATTCCATTCCATTCCATTCCATTCCATTCCATTCCATTCCATTCCATTCCATTCCATTCCCTTCCATTCCATTCCATTCCAATCCATTCCATTCTACTCGGGTTGATTCCATTCCATTCCATTGCATTCGACTCCATTCGATTCCATTCGATTCCATTCCATTCCATTCCGTTCCATTCCATTCCATTCCATTCCATTCTATTCCATTGAATTCCATTCCATTCCATTCCATTCCATTCCATTCCATTCCATTCCATTCCATTCCATTCCGTTCTACTCGGGTTGATTCCATTCCATTCCATTCCATTCCATTCCATTCCATTCCATTCCATTCCAATCTATTCCATTCTATTCAATTCGATTCCATTCGATTCCATTCAACTCCATTCAATTCCATTCCATTCCATTCCAATCCATTCCATTCTACTCAGGTTGATTCCATTCCATTCCATTCCATTCCATTCCATTCCATTCCATTCCATTCCATTCCATTCCATTCCATTCCATTCGATTCCATTCCATTCCATTCCATTCCATTCCATTCCATTCCATTCCATTCCAATCTATTCCATTCGATTCCATTCCATTCCATTCCATTCCATTCCATTCCATTCCATTCCATTCCATTACAATCCATTCCATTCTACTCGTGTTGATTCCCTTCCATTCCATTCAACTCCATTCCATTCCATTCCATTCCATTCCATTCCATTCCATTCTATTCCATTCCATTCCATTCCATTCCATTCCGTTCTACTCGGGTTGATTCCATTCTATTCCATTACATTCCATTCGATTCCATTCGATTCCATTCGATTCCTTTCCATTCCATTCCATTCCATTCCATTCCATTCCATTCTATTCCATTCCATTCCATTCCATTCCATTCCATTCCATTCCAATCCATTCCCTTCCGTTCTATTCGGGTTGATTCCATTCCATTCCATTCCATTCCATTCCATTCCATTCCATTCCATTCCATTCTATTGCATTCCATTCGATTCCATTCGATTCCATTCCATTCCATTCCATTCCATTCCATTCCATTCCATTCCATTCCATTCTATTCCATTCCATTCCATTCTGTTCCATTCTATTCCATTCCATTCCATTCCGTTCCACTCGGGTTGATTCCATTCTATTCCATTCCATTCCATTCGATTCCATTCGATATCATTCGATTCCATTCCATTCCATTCCATTCCATTCCATTCCATTCCATTCTATTCCATTCCATTCCATTCCATTCCATTCCATTCTATTCCATTCCATTCCATTCCGTTCTACTCGGGTTGATTCCATTCCATTCCATTTCATTCCATTCCATTCCATTCCATTCCATTCGATTCCATTCGATTCCATTCCATTCCATTCCATTCCAATCCATTCCATTCTACTCGTGTTGATTCCATTCCATTCCATTCCATTCCATTCCATTCCATTCCATTCCATTCCATTCCATTCCATTCCATTCCATTCCACTCGATTCCATTCCATTCCATTCCATTCCATTCCAATCCATTCCATTCTACTCGGGTGGATTCCATTCCATTCCATTCTTTTCCATTCCATTCCATTCCATTCCATTCCATTACATTCCATTCGGTTCCATTCCATTCCATTCCATTCCATTCCATTCCATTCCATTCCATTCCATTCCATTCCATTCCATTCCATTCCATTCCGTTCTAATCGGGTTGAGTCCATTCTATTCCATTCCATTCCATTCCATTCCATTCAATTCCATTCCATTCCATTCCATTCCATTCCATTCTATTCCATTCCATTCTACTCCATTGAATTCCATTCCATTCCATTCTATTCCATTCCATTCCATTCCTTTCCATTCCATTTAGTTCTACTCGGGTTGATTCCATTCCATTCCATTCCATTCCTTTCCATTCCATTCCAATCCATTCCATTCCATTACTTTCCATTCCATTCCATTCCAATCCATTCCATTCTACTCGGGTTGACTCCATTCCATTCCATTCCATTACATTACATTCCATTATATTCCATTCCATTCCATTCGATTCCGTTCGATTCCATTCCATTCCATTCCATTCCATTCCATTCCATTCCATTCCATTCCATTCGATTCCATTCCATTCCATTCGATTCCATTCCTTTCCATTCCATTCCATTCCATTCCATTCCATTCCAATCCATTCCATTCTACTCGGGTTGATTCAATTCCATTCCATTCCATTCCATTCCATTCCATTCCATTCCATTCCATTCCTTTCGATTCCATTCCTTTCCATTCCATTCCATTCCATTCCATTCCATTCCATTCCATTCCATTCCATTCCGTTCTACTCGGGTTGATTCCACTCCATTCCATTCCATTCCATTTGATTCCATTCCATTCCATTCCATTCCATTCCAATCCATTCCATTCTACTCGGGTTGATTCCATTCCATTCCATTCCATTCCATTCCATTCCATTCCATTCCATTCCATTCCATTCCATTCCATTCTATTCCTTTCGATTCCATTCCATTCCATTAAATTCCATTCCATTCCATTCCATTCCATTCCATTCCATTCCATTCCATTCCATTCCATTCCGTTCTACTCGGGTTGATTCCACTCCATTCCATTCCATTCCATTCCATTATATACCATCCCATTCGATTCCATTCCATTCCATTCCATTCCATTCCATTCCATTCCATTCCATTCCATTCCATTCCATTCCATTCCATTCCATTCCATTCCATTCCGTTCTAGTCGGGTTGAATCCATTCTATTCCATTCCATTCCATTCCATTCCATTCCATTCCATTCGATTCCATTCCATTCCATTCCATTCTATTCCATTCCATTCTACTCCATTGAATTCCATTCCATTCCATTCAATTCCATTCCATTCCATCCCTTTCCATTCCATTTAGTTCTACTCGGGTTGATTCCATTCCATTCCATTCCATTCCATTCCATTCCATTCCATTCCATTCAATTCCATTCCATTCCGTTACTTTCCATTCCATTCCATTCCAATCCATTCCATTCTACTCGGGTTGACTCCATTCCATTCCATTCCTTTCCATTCCATTATATTCCATTCTAATCCATTCGATTCCGTTCGATTCCATTCCATTCCATTCCATTCCATTCCATTGCATTCCATTCCATTCCATTCCATTCCATTCCGTTCTACTCGGGTTGATTCCATTCCATTCCTTTCCATTCCATTCCATTCCATTCCATTCCATTCCATTCCATTCCATTCCATTCCCTTCCATTCCATTCCATTCCAATCCATTCCATTCTACTCGGGTTGATTCCATTCCATTCCATTGCATTCGACTCCATTCGATTCCATTCGATTCCATTCCATTCCGTTCCGTTCCATTCCATTCCATTCCATTCCATTCTATTCCATTGAATTCCATTCCATTCCATTCCATTCCATTCCATTCCATTCCATTCCATTCCATTCCGTTCTACTCGGGTTGATTCCATTCCATTCCATTCCATTCCATTCCATTCCATTCCATTCCATTCCATTCCAATCTATTCCATTCTATTCAATTCGATTCCATTCGATTCCATTCAATTCCATTCAATTCCATTCCATTCCATTCCAATCCATTCCATTCTACTCGGGTTGATTCCATTCCATTCCATTCCATTCCATTCCATTCCATTCCATTCCATTCCATTCCATTCCATTCGATTCCATTCGATTCCATTCCATTCCATTCCATTCCATTCCATTCCATTCCATTCCATTCCAATCTATTCCATTCGATTCCATTCCATTCCATTCCATTCCATTCCATTCCATTCCATTCCATTCCAATCCATTCCATTCTACTCGTGTTGATTCCCTTCCATTCCATTCCACTCCATTCCATTCCATTCCATTCCATTCCATTCCATTCCATTCCATTCCATTCCATTCCATTCCATTCCATTCCGTTCTACTCGGGTTGATTCCATTCTATTCCATTACATTCCATTCGATTCCATTCGATTCCATTCGGTTCCTTTCCATTCCATTCCATTCCATTCCATTCCATTCCATTCTATTCCATTCCATTCCATTCCATTCCATTCCATTCCATTCCAATCCATTCCCTTCCGTTCTATTCGGGTTGATTCCATTCCATTCCATTCCATTCCATTCCATTCCATTCCATTCCATTCCATTCCATTCCATTCTATTGCATTCCATTCGATTCCATTCGATTCCATTCCATTCCATTCCATTCCATTCCATTCCATTCCATTCCATTCCATTCCATTCTATTCCATTCCATTCCATTCTGTTCCATTCTATTCCATTCCATTCCATTCCGTTCCACTCGGGTTGATTCCATTCTATTCCATTCCATTCCATTCGATTCCATTCGGTATCATTCGATTCCATTCCATTCCATTCCATTCCATTCCATTCCATTCCATTCCATTCTATTCCATTCCATTCCATTCCATTCCATTCCATTCTATTCCATTCCATTCCATTCCGTTCTACTCGGGTTGATTCCATTCCATTCCATTTCATTCCATTCCATTCCATTCCATTCCATTCGATTCCATTCGATTCGATTCCATTCCATTCCATTCCAATCCATTCCATTCTACTCGGGTTGATTCCATTCCATTCCATTCCATTCCATTCCATTCCATTCCATTCCATTCCATTCCATTCCATTCCACTCGATTCCATTCCATTCCATTCCATTCCATTCCAATCCATTCCATTCTACTCGGGTGGATTCCATTCCATTCCATTCTTTTCCATTCCATTCCATTCCATTCCATTCCATTACATTCCATTCGGTTCCATTCCATTCCATTCCATTCCATTCCATTCCATTCCATTCCATTCCAATCCATTCCATTCTACTCGGGTTGATTCAATTCCATTCCATTCCATTCCATTCCATTCCATTCCATTCCATTCCTTTCGATTCCATTCCTTTCCATTCCATTCCATTCCATTCCATTCCATTCCATTCCATTCCGTTCTACTCGGGTTGATTCCACTCCATTCCATTCCATTCCATTTGATTCCATTCCATTCCATTCCATTCCAATCCATTCCATTCTACTCGGGTTGATTCCATTCCATTCCATTCCATTCCATTCCATTCCATTCCATTCCATTCCATTCCATTCCATTCCATTCCATTCTATTCCTTTCGATTCCATTCCATTCCATTAAATTCCATTCCATTCCATTCCATTCCATTCCATTCCATTCCATTCCATTCCATTCCATTCCGTTCTACTCGGGTTGATTCCACTCCATTCCATTCCATTCCATTCCATTATATACCATCCCATTCGATTCCATTCCATTCCATTCCATTCCATTCCATTCCATTCCATTCCATTCCATTCCATTCCATTCCGTTCTAGTCGGGTTGATTCCATTCTATTCCATTCCATTCCATTCCATTCCATTCGATTCCATTCCATTCCATTCCATTCTATTCCATTCCATTCTACTCCATTGAATTCCATTCCATTCCATTCAATTCCATTCCATTCCATCCCTTTCCATTCCATTTAGTTCTACTCGGGTTGATTCCATTCCATTCCATTCCATTCCATTCCATTCCATTCCATTCAATTCCATTCCATTCCGTTACTTTCCATTCCATTCCATTCCAATCCATTCCATTCTACTCGGGTTGACTCCATTCCATTCCATTCCTTTCCATTCCATTATATTCCATTCTAATCCATTCGATTCCGTTCGATTCCATTCCATTCCATTCCATTCCATTCCATTGCATTCCATTCCATTCCATTCCATTCCATTCCGTTCTACTCGGGTTGATTCCATTCCATTCCTTTCCATTCCATTCCATTCCATTCCATTCCATTCCATTCCATTCCATTCCATTCCCTTCCATTCCATTCCATTCCAATCCATTCCATTCTACTCGGGTTGATTCCATTCCATTCCATTGCATTCGACTCCATTCGATTCCATTCGATTCCATTCCATTCCATTCCGTTCCATTCCATTCCATTCCATTCCATTCTATTCCATTGAATTCCATTCCATTCCATTCCATTCCATTCCATTCCATTCCATTCCATTCCATTCCATTCCATTCCATTCCATTCCGTTCTACTCGGGTTGATTCCATTCCATTCCATTCCATTCCATTCCATTCCATTCCATTCCAATCTATTCCATTCTATTCAATTCGATTCCATTCGATTCCATTCAATTCCATTCAATTCCATTCCATTCCATTCCAATCCATTCCATTCTACTCGGGTTGATTCCATTCCATTCCATTCCATTCCATTCCATTCCATTCCATTCCATTCCATTCCATTCCATTCCATTCGATTCCATTCGATTCCATTCCATTCCATTCCATTCCATTCCATTCCATTCCATTCCATTCCAATCTATTCCATTCGATTCCATTCCATTCCATTCCATTCCATTCCATTCCATTCCATTCCAATCCATTCCATTCTACTCGTGTTGATTCCCTTCCATTCCATTCCACTCCATTCCATTCCATTCCATTCCATTCCATTCCATTCCATTCCATTCCATTCCATTCCATTCCGTTCTACTCGGGTTGATTCCATTCTATTCCATTACATTCCATTCGATTCCATTCGATTCCATTCGATTCCTTTCCATTCCATTCCATTCCATTCCATTCCATTCCATTCTATTCCATTCCATTCCATTCCATTCCATTCCATTCCAATACATTCCCTTCCGTTCTATTCGGGTTGATTCCATTCCATTCCATTCCATTCCATTCCATTCCATTCCATTCCATTCCATTCCATTCCATTCCATTCTATTGCATTCCAT
The DNA here is from genome assembly GCF_029281585.2 of Gorilla gorilla gorilla. NCBI lineage: Eukaryota > Metazoa > Chordata > Mammalia > Primates > Hominidae > Gorilla > Gorilla gorilla. Next base: position 6,785,839 of record NC_073241.2, read on the forward strand.
TCGATTCCATTCGATTCCATTCCATTCCATTCCATTCCATTCCATTCCATTCCATTCCATTCTATTCCATTCCATTCCATTCTGTTCCATTCTATTCCATTCCATTCCATTCCGTTCCACTCGGGTTGATTCCATTCTATTCCATTCCATTCCATTCGATTCCATTCGATATCATTCCATTCCATTCCATTCCATTCCATTCCATTCCATTCCATTCCATTCCATTCCATTCCATTCCATTCCATTCTATTCCATTCCATTCCATTCCGTTCTACTCGGGTTGATTCCATTCCATTCCATTTCATTCCATTCCATTCCATTCCATTCCATTCGATTCCATTCGATTCGATTCCATTCCATTCCATTCCAATCCATTCCATTCTACTCGGGTTGATTCCATTCCATTCCATTCCATTCCATTCCATTCCATTCCATTCCATTCCATTCCATTCCACTCGATTCCATTCCATTCCATTCCATTCCATTCCATTCCAATCCATTCCATTCTACTCGGGTGGATTCCATTCCATTCCATTCTTTTCCATTCCATTCCATTCCATTCCATTCCATTACATTCCATTCGGTTCCATTCCATTCCATTCCATTCCATTCCATTCCATTCCATTCCATTCCATTCCATTCCGTTCTAATCGGGTTGATTCCATTCTATTCCATTCCATTCCATTCCATTCCATTCCATTCCATTCCATTCCATTCCATTCCATTCCATTCTATTCCATTCCATTCTACTCCATTGAATTCCATTCCATTCCATTCTATTCCATTCCATTCCATTCCTTTCCATTCCATTTAGTTCTACTCGGGTTGATTCCATTCCATTCCATTCCATTCCTTTCCATTCCATTCCAATCCATTCCATTCCATTACTTTCCATTCCATTCCATTCCAATCCATTCCATTCTACTCGGGTTGACTCCATTCCATTCCATTCCATTACATTACATTCCATTATATTCCATTCCATTCCATTCGATTCCGTTCGATTCCATTCCATTCCATTCCATTCCATTCCATTCCATTCCATTCCATTCCATTCCATTCCATTCGATTCCATTCCATTCCATTCCATTCCATTCCATTCCATTCCATTCCATTCCAATCCATTCCATTCTACTCGGGTTGATTCCATTCCATTCCATTCCATTCCATTCCATTCCATTCCATTCCATTCCATTCCTTTCGATTCCATTCCTTTCCATTCCATTCCATTCCATTCCATTCCATTCCGTTCCATTCCATTCCATTCCATTCCGTTCTACTCGGGTTGATTCCACTCCATTCCATTCCATTCCATTCCATTCCATTCCATTCCATTCCATTCCATTCCATTCCTTTCCATTCCAACCCATTCCGTTCTACTCGGGTTGATTCCATTCCATTCCATTGAATTCCATTCCATTCCATTCCATTCCATTCCATTCCATTCCATTCCATTCCATTCGATTCCATTCCATTCCATTCCATTCCAAACCATTCCATTCTACTCGGGTTCATCATTCCATTCCATTCCATTCCATTCCATTCCACTCAGGTTCATTCCATTCCATTCCATTCCATTCCATTCCATTCCATTCCATTCCACTCGGGTGCATTCCATTCCATTCCATTCCATTCCATTCCATTCCATTCCATTCCGTTCTGCTCAGGTTGATTTCCATTCCATTCCATTCCATTCCATTCCATTCCATTCCATTCCATTCCATTCCATTCCATTCCATTCCATTCTATTCCATTCCGTTCTACTCGGCTTGAATCCATTGAGTTCCGTTCCGTTCCTTTCCGTCCCGACACGTCCCGTCCCGTCCCGTCCCGTCCCATCCCGTCCCGTGTCGTTTTACTCGGGTTGATTCCTTTCCATTCCGTTCCGCTCGTTTCCGTTACGTTCCATTCCGTTCCACGCGTGTTGGTTCAATTCCATTCTATTCTATTCTATTCCTTTCCCTTCCATTCCATTCCATTCCATTCCATTCTACTCGGGTTGATTCCATGCCATTCCGTTCCGCTCCATTCCGTTCCATGCGGGTTGGTTCAATTCCATTCTATTCTATTCTATTCTTTCCATTCCATTCCATTCTACTCGGGTTGATTCCATGCCGTTCCATTCCGTTCCATTCCGTCCCATCCCGACCCGTCCCATCCCGTCCCGTCCCGTCCCATCCCGTTCCGTTCCACATGGGTTGATTCAATTCCTTTCGGTTACATTGAATTCCATTCCATTCCATTCCATTCCATTCCGTTCTAATCGGGTTGATTCCATTCAATTCCATTCCATTCCATTCCATTCCATTCCATTCCATTCTATTCCATTCCATTCTACTCCATTGAATTCCATTCCATTCCATTCTATTCCATTCCATTCCATTCCTTTCCATTCCATTTAGTTCTACTCGGGTTGATTCCATTCCATTCCATTCCATTCCTTTCCATTCCATTCCAATCCATTCCATTCCATTACTTTCCATTCCATTCCATTCCAATCCATTCCATTCTACTCGGGTTGACTCCATTCCATTCCATTCCATTACATTACATTCCATTATATTCCATTCCATTCCATTCGATTCTGTTCGATTCCACTCCATTCCATTCCATTCCATTCCATTCCATTCCATTCCATTCCATTCCATTCGATTCCATTCCATTCCATTCGATTCCATTCCATTCCATTCCATTCCATTCCATTCCATTCCATTCCAATCCATTCCATTCTACTCGGGTTGATTCAATTCCATTCCATTCCATTCCATTCCATTCCATTCCATTCCATTCCATTCCATTCCTTTCGATTCCATTCCATTCCATTCCATTCCATTCCATTCCATTCCATTCCATAACATTCCAATCCGTTCTACTCGGGTTGATTCCATTCCATTCCATTCCATTCCATTCCATTCCATTCCATTCCATTCCATTCCAACCCATTCCGTTCTACTCGGGTTGATTCCATTCCATTCCATTGAATTCCATTCCATTCCATTCCATTCCATTCCATTCGATTCCATTCCATTCCATTCCATTCCAAACCATTCCATTCTACTCGGGTTCATCATTCCATTCCATTCCATTCCATTCCATTCCACTCGGGTTCGTTCCATTCCATTCCATTCCATTCCATTCCATTCCATTCCATTCCATTCCACTCGGGTGCATTCCATTCCATTCCATTCCATTCTATTCCATTCCATTCCGTTCTGCTCAGGTTGATTTCCATTCCATTCTATTCCATTCCATTCCATTCCATTCCATTCCATTCCATTCCATTCCATTCCATTCCATTCCATTCCATTCCATTCCATTCCATTCCATTCCGTTCTACTCGGCTTGAATCCATTGAGTTCCGTTCCGTTCCGTTCCGTCCCGACACGTCCCGTCCCGTCCCGTCCCGTCCCGTCCCGTCCCGTGCCGTTTTACTCGGGTTGATTCCTTTCCATTCCGTTCCGCTCGTTTCCGTTACGTTCCATTCCGTTCCACGCGGGTTGGTTCAATTCCATTCTATTCTATTCTATTCCTTTCCCTTCCATTCCATTCCATTCCATTCCATTCTACTCGGGTTGATTCCATGCCATTCCGTTCCGCTCCATTCCGTTCCACGCGGGTTGGTTCAATTCCATTCTATTCTATTCTATTCCTTTCCCTTCCATTCCATTCCATTCCATTCCATTCTACTCGGGTTGATTCCATGCCATTCCGTTCCGTTCCATTCCGTCCCATCCCGACCCGTCCCATCCCGTCCCGTCCCGTCCCATCCCGTTCCGTTCCACATGGGTTGATTCAATTCCTTTCGGTTACATTGAATTCCATTCCATTCCATTCTACTCGGATTGATTCCATTCCATTCCATTCCATTCCATTCCATACCATTCCATTCCATTCCATTTCATTCCATTCCATTCCATTCCATTTCTTTCGATTCCATTCGTTTCCATTCCATTCCATTCCATTCCAATCCATTCCATTCTACTCGGGTGGATTCCATTCCATTCCATTCCATTCCATTCCATTCCATTCCATTCCATTCCATTCCATTCCATTCGATTCCATTCCATTCCATTCCATTCCATTCCATTCCATTCCGTTCTAGTCGGGTTGATTCCATTCTATTCCATTCCATTCCATTCCATTCCATTCCATTCCATTCCATTCCATTCCATTCCATTCCATTCTATTCCATTCCATTCTACTCCATTGAATTCCATTCCATTCCATTCAATTCCATCCATTCCATTCCTTTCCATTCCATTTAGTTCTACTCGGGTTGATTCCATTCCATTCCATTCCATTCCATTCCATTCCATTCCATTCCATTCCATTCCATTACTTTCCATTCCATTCCATTCCAATCCATTCCATTCTACTCGGGTTGACTCCATTCCATTCCATTCCATTCCTTTCCATTCCATTCCATTCCATTCCATTCCATTCCATTCCATTCCATTCGATTCCGTTCTATTCCATTCGATTCCGTTCGATTCCATTCCATTCCATTCCATTCCATTCGATTCCATTCCATTCCATTCGATTCCATTCCATTCCATTCGATTCCATTCCATTCCATTCCATTCCATTCCATTCCATTCCATTCCATTCCATTCCATTCCATTCCATTCCATTCGATTCCATTCCATTCCATTCCATTCCATTCCATTCCATTCCATTCCATTCCATTCCATTCCGTTCTACTCGGGTTGATTCCATTCTATTCCATTCCATTCCGTTCGATTCCATTTGATTCCATTCGATTCCATTCCATTCCATTCCATTCCCTTCCATTCCATTCTATTCCATTGAATTCCATTCCATTCCATTCCATTCCATTCCATTCCCTTCCATTCCATTCCATTCCATTCCATTCCATTCCATTCCATTCCATTCCATTCCAATACATTCCATTCTACTCTGGTTGATTCCATTCGATTCCATTCCATTCCATTCCATTCGTCTCCATTCGATTCCATTCCATTCCATTCCATTCTATTCCATTGAATTCCATTGAATTCCATTCCATTCCATTCCATTCCATTCCATTCCATTCGATTCCATTCCATTCCATTCCATTCCATTCGATTCCATTCCATTCCATTCCATTCCATTCCATTCCATTCCATTCCATTCCATTCCATTCCGTTCTACTCGGGTTGATTCCATTCTATTCCATTCCATTCCGTTCGATTCCATTTGATTCCATTCGATTCCATTCCATTCCATTCCATTCCCTTCCATTCCATTCTATTCCATTGAATTCCATTCCATTCCATTCCATTCCAATCCATTCCATTCCATTCCATTCCGTTCTACTCTGATTGATTCCATTCCATTCCATTCCATTCCATTCCATTCAATTCCATTCGATTCCATTCGATTCCATTCCATTCCATTCCATTCCAATCCATTCCATTCTACTCGGGTTGATTCCATTCCATTCCATTCCATTCCATTCCATTCCATTCCATTCCATTCCATTCCATTCTATTCCTTTCGATTCCATTCCATTCCATTAAATTCCATTCCATTCCATTCCATTCCATTCCATTCCATTCCATTCCATTCCATTCCATTCCGTTCTACTCGGGTTGATTCCACTCCATTCCATTCCATTCCATTCCATTCCATACCATTCCATTCGATTCCATTCCATTCCATTCCATTCCATTCCATTCCATTCCATTCCATTCCATTCCGTTCTAGTCGGGTTGATTCCATTCTTTTCCATTCCATTCCATTCCATTCCATTCCATTCCATTCGATTCCATTCCATTCCATTCCATTCTATTCCATTCCATTCTACTCCATTGAATTCCATTCCATTCCATTCAATTCCATTCCATTCCATTCCATTCCATTCCATTCTATTCCATTCCATTCTACTCCATTGAATTCCATTCCATTCCATTCTATTCCATTCCATTCCACTCCTTTCCATTCCATTTAGTTCTACTCGGGTTGATTCCATTCCATTCCATTCCATTCCTTTCCATTCCATTCCAATCCATTCCATTCCATTACTTTCCATTCCATTCCATTCCAATCCATTCCATTCTACTCGGGTTGACTCCATTCCATTCCATTCCATTACATTACATTCCATTATATTCCATTCCATTCCATTCGATTCCGTTCGATTCCACTCCATTCCATTCCATTCCATTCCATTCCATTCCATTCCATTCCATTCCATTCCATTCCATTCGATTCCATTCCATTCCATTCCATTCCATTCCATTCCATTCCATTCCATTCCAATCCATTCCATTCTACTCGGGTTGATTCAATTCCATTCCATTCCATTCCATTCCATTCCATTCCATTCCATTCCATTCCATTCCATTCCATTCCTTTCGATTCCATTCCATTCCATTCCATTCCATTCCATTCCATTCCATTCCTTTCCATTCCATTCCATTCCATTCCGTTCTACTCGGGTTGATTCCATTCCATTCCATTCCATTCCATTCCATTCCATTCCAACCCATTCCGTTCTACTCGGGTTGATTCCATTCCATTCCATTGAATTCCATTCCATTCCATTCCATTCCATTCCATTCCATTCGATTCCATTCCATTCCATTCCATTCCAAACCATTCCATTCTACTCGGGTTCATCATTCCATTCCATTCCATTCCATTCCATTCCATTCCACTCGGGTTCATTCCATTCCATTCCATTCCATTCCATTCCATTCCATTCCATTCCATTCCATTCCATTCCGTTCTACTCGGCTTGAATCCATTGAGTTCCGTTCCGTTCCGTTCCGTCCCGACACGTCCCGTCCCGTCCCGTCCGGTCCCGTCCCGTCCCGTGCCGTTTTACTCGGGTTGATTCCTTTCCATTCCGTTCCGCTCGTTTCCGTTACGTTCCATTCCGTTCCACGCGGGTTGGTTCAATTCCATTCTATTCTATTCTATTCCTTTCCCTTCCATTCCATTCCATTCCATTCCATTCTACTCGGGTTGATTCCATGCCATTCCGTTCCGCTCCATTCCGTTCCACGCGGGTTGGTTCAATTCCATTCTATTCTATTCTATTCCTTTCCCTTCCATTCCATTCCATTCCATTCCATTCTACTCGGGTTGATTCCATGCCATTCCGTTCCGTTCCATTCCGTCCCATCCCGACCCGTCCCATCCCGTCCCGTCCCGTCCCATCCCGTTCCGTTCCACATGGGTTGATTCAATTCCTTTCGGTTACATTGAATTCCATTCCATTCCATTCTACTCGGATTGATTCCATTCCATTCCATTCCATTCCATTCCATACCATTCCATTCCATACCATTTCATTCCATTCCATTCCATTCCATTTCTTTCGATTCCATTCGTTTCCATTCCATTCCATTCCATTCCAATCCATTCCATTCTACTCGGGTTGATTCCATTCCATTCCATTCCATTCCATTCCATTCCATTCCATTCCACTCGATTCCATTCCATTCCTTTCCATTCCATTCCAATCCATTCCATTCTACTCGGGTGGATTCCATTCCATTCCATTCCATTCCATTCCATTCCATTCCATTCCATTCCATTCCATTCCATTCCGTTCTAGTCGGGTTGATTCCATTCTATTCCATTCCATTCCATTCCATTCCATTCCATTCCATTCCATTCCATTCTATTCCATTCCATTCTACTCCATTGAATTCCATTCCATTCCATTCAATTCCATTCCATTCCATTCCATTCCTTTCCATTCCATTTAGTTCTACTCGGGTTGATTCCATTCCATTCCATTCCATTCCATTCCATTCCATTCCATTCCATTCCATTCCATTCCATTCCATTCCATTCCTTTCCATTCCATTCCATTCCAATCCATTCCATTCTACTCGGGTTGACTCCATTCCATTCCATTCCATTCCATTCCATTCCATTCCATTCCATTCCATTATATTCCATTCTATTCCATTCGATTCCGTTCGATTCCATTCCATTCCATTCCATTCCATTCCAATCCATTCCATTCGATTACATTCCATTCCATTCGATTCCATTCCATTCCATTCCATTCCATTCCATTCCATTCCATTCCATTCCATTCCATTTACTCCATTCCGTTCTACTCGGGTTGATTCCATTGAGTTTGGTTCCGTCCCGTCCCGTCCCGTCCCGTCCCGTGCCGTTTTACTCAGGTTGATTCCTTTCCATTCCGTTCCGCTCGTTTCCTTTACTTTCCATTCCGTTCCACGCGGGTTGGTTCAATTCCATTCTATTCTATTCTATTCCTTTCCCTTCCATTCCATTCCATTCCATTCCATTCTACTCGGGTTGATTCCATGCCATTCCGTTCCGTTCCATTCCGTCCCATCCCGATCCGTCCCATCACGTCCCGTCCCGTCCCGTCCCATCCCGTTGCATTCCACATGGGTTGATTCAATTCCTTTCGGTTAGATTGAACTCCATTCCATTCCATTCTACTCGGATTGACTCCATTCCATTCCATTCCATTCCATTCCATTCCATTCCATTCCATTCCATTCCATTCCATTCCATTCCATTACATTCCATTTCATTCCATTCCATTCCATTCCATTCCATTTCATTCCATTCCATTCCATTCCATTCCATTCCATTCCATTCCATTCGATTCCATTCCATTCCATTCCATTCCATTCCATTCCACTCCATTCCATTCCATTCCATTCCGTTCTACTCGGGTTGATTCCAGTCTATTCCATTCCATTCCGTTCGATTCCATTTGATTCCATTCGATTCCATTCCATTCCATTCCATTCCCTTCCATTCCATTCTATTCCATTGAATTCCATTCCATTCCATTCCATTCCATTCCATTCCATTCCATTCCATTCCATTCTATTCCATTCCATTCCATTCCATTCCAATGCATTCCATTCCATTCCATTCCATTCCATTCCATTCCATTCCGTTCTACTCGGGTTGATTCCATTCTATTCCATTCCATTCCGTTCGATTCCATTTGATTCCATTCGATTCCATTCCATTCCATTCCATTCCCTTCCATTCCATTCTATTCCATTGAATTCCATTCCATTCCATTCCATTCCACTCCATTCCATTCCGTTCTACTCTGATTGATTCCATTCCATTCCATTCCATTCCATTCCATTCAGTTCCATTCGATTCCATTTGATTCCATTCCATTCCATTCCATTCCAATCCATTCCATTCTACTCGGGTTGATTCCATTCCATTCCATTCCATTCCATTCCATTCCATTCCATTCCATTCCATTCCATTCCATTCTATTCCTTTCGATTCCATTCCATTCCATTAAATTCCATTCCATTCCATTCCATTCCATTCCATTCCATTCCATTCCATTCCATTCCATTCCATTCCATTCCGTTCTACTTGGGTTGATTCCACTCCATTCCATTCCATTCCATTCCATTCCATACCATTCCATTCGATTCCATTCCATTCCATTCCATTCCATTCCATTCCATTCCATTCCATTCCGTTCTAGTCGGGTTGATTCCATTCTATTCCATTCCATTCCATTCCATTCCATTCCATTCCATTCGATTCCATTCCATTCCATTCCATTCTATTCCATTCCATTCTACTCCATTGAATTCCATTCCATTCCATTCAATTCCATTCCATTCCATCCCTTTCCATTCCATTTAGTTCTACTCGGGTTGATTCCATTCCATTCCATTCCATTCCATTCCATTCCATTCCATTCAATTCCATTCCATTCCGTTACTTTCCATTCCATTCCATTCCAATCCATTCCATTCTACTCGGGTTGACTCCATTCCATTCCATTCCTTTCCATTCCATTATATTCCATTCTATTCCATTCGATTCCGTTCGATTCCATTCCATTCCATTCCATTCCATTCCATTGCATTCCATTCCATTCCATTCCATTCCATTCCTTTCTACTCGGGTTGATTCCATTCCATTCCTTTCCATTCCATTCCATTCCATTCCATTCCATTCCATTCCATTCCATTCCATTCCATTCCATTCCATTCCATTCCATTCCATTCCATTCCATTCCCTTCCATTCCATTCCATTCCAATCCATTCCATTCTACTCGGGTTGATTCCATTCCATTCCATTGCATTCGACTCCATTCGATTCCATTCGATTCCATTCCATTCCATTCCGTTCCATTCCATTCCATTCCATTCCATTCTATTCCATTGAATTCCATTCCATTCCATTCCATTCCATTCCATTCCATTCCATTCCATTCCATTCCATTCCATTCCATTCCATTCCATTCCGTTCTACTCGGGTTGATTCCATTCCATTCCATTCCATTCCATTCCATTCCATTCCATTCCATTCCAATCTATTCCATTCTATTCAATTCGATTCCATTCGATTCCATTCAATTCCATTCAATTCCATTCCATTCCATTCCAATCCATTCCATTCTACTCGGGTTGATTCCATTCCATTCCATTCCATTCCATTCCATTCCATTCCATTCCATTCCATTCCATTCCATTCGATTCCATTCGATTCCATTCCATTCCATTCCATTCCATTCCATTCCATTCCATTCCATTCCATTCCAATCTATTCCATTCGATTCCATTCCATTCCATTCCATTCCATTCCATTCCATTCCAATCCATTCCATTCTACTCGTGTTGATTCCCTTCCATTCCATTCCACTCCATTCCATTCCATTCCATTCCATTGCATTCCATTCCATTCCATTCCATTCCATTCCATTCCATTCCATTCCATTCCATTCCATTCCGTTCTACTCGGGTTGATTCCATTCTATTCCATTACATTCCATTCGATTCCATTCGATTCCATTCGATTCCTTTCCATTCCATTCCATTCCATTCCATTCCATTCCATTCCATTCTATTCCATTCCATTCCATTCCATTCCATTCCATTCCATTCCAATCCATTCCCTTCCGTTCTATTCGGGTTGATTCCATTCCATTCCATTCCATTCCATTCCATTCCATTCCATTCCATTCCATTCCATTGCATTCCATTCGATTCCATTCGATTCCATTCCATTCCATTCCATTCCATTCCATTGCATTCCATTCCATTCCATTCCATTCTATTCCATTCCATTCCATTCTGTTCCATTCTATATCATTCCATTCCATTCCGTTCCACTCGGGTTGATTCCATTCTATTCCATTCCATTCCATTCGATTCCATTCGATATCATTCGATTCCATTCCATTCCATTCCATTCCATTCCATTCCATTCCATTCCATTCCATTCCATTCTATTCCATTCCATTCCATTCCATTCCATTCTATTCCATTCCATTCCATTCCATTCCATTCCATTCTATTCCATTCCATTCCATTCCGTTCTACTCGGGTTGATTCCATTCCATTCCATTTCATTCCATTCCTTTCCATTCCATTCCATTCGATTCCATTCGATTCCATTCCATTCCATTCCATTCCAATCCATTCCATTCTACTCGGGTTGATTCCATTCCATTCCATTCCATTCCATTCCATTCCATTCCATTCCATTCCATTCCATTCCATTCCATTCCACTCGATTGCATTCCATTCCATTCCATTCCATTCCAATCCATTCCATTCTACTCGGGTGGATTCCATTCCATTCCATTCTTTTCCATTCCATTCCATTCCATTCCATTCCATTACATTCCATTCGGTTCCATTCCATTCCATTCCATTCCATTCCATTCCATTCCATTCCATTCCATTCCGTTCTAATCGGGTTGATTCCATTCTATTCCATTCCATTCCATTCCATTCCATTCCATTCAATTCCATTCCATTCCATTCCATTCCATTCCATTCTATTCCATTCCATTCTACTCCATTGAATTCCATTCCATTCCATTCTATTCCATTCCATTCCATTCCTTTCCATTCCATTTAGTTCTACTCGGGTTGATTCCATTCCATTCCATTCCATTCCTTTCCATTCCATTCCAATCCATTCCATTCCATTACTTTCCATTCCATTCCATTCCAATCCATTCCATTCTACTCGGGTTGACTCCATTCCATTCCACTCCATTACATTACATTCCATTATATTCCATTCCATTCCATTCGATTCCGTTCGATTCCATTCCATTCCATTCCATTCCATTCCATTCCATTCCATTCCATTCCATTCCATTCCATTCCATTCCATTCCAATCCATTCCATTCTACTCGGGTTGATTCAATTCCATTCCATTCCATTCCATTCCATTCCATTCCATTCCATTCCTTTCGATTCCATTCCTTTCCATTCCATTCCAATCCATTCCATTCCATTCCATTCCGTTCTACTCGGGTTGATTCCACTCCATTCCATTCCATTCCATTCCATTCCATTCCATTCCATTCCATTCCATTCCTTTCCATTCCAACCCATTCCGTTCTACTCGGGTTGATTCCATTCCATTCCATGGAATTCCATTCCATTCCATTCCATTCCATTCGATTCCATTCCATTCCATTCCATTCCATTCCAATCCATTCCATTCCACTCGGGTTCATTCCATTCCATTCCATTCCATTCCATTCCATTCCATTCCATTCCATTCCACTCGGGTGCATTCCATTCCATTCCATTCCATTCCATTCCATTCCGTTCTGCTCAGGTTGATTTCCATTCCATTCCATTCCATTCCATTCCATTCCATTCCATTCCATTCCATTCCATTCCATTCCATTCCATTCCATTCCATTCCGTTCTACTCGGCTTGAATCCATTGAGTTCCGTTCCGTTCCGTTCCGTCCCGACACGTCCCGTCCCGTCCCGTCCCGTCCCGTCCCGTCCCGTGCCGTTTTACTCGGGTTGATTCCTTTCCATTCCGTTCCGCTCGTTTCCGTTACGTTCCATTCCGTTCCACGCGGGTTGGTTCAATTCCATTCTATTCTATTCTATTCCTTTCCCTTCCATTCCATTCCATTCCATTCCATTCTACTCGGGTTGATTCCATGCCATTCCGTTCCGCTCCATTCCGTTCCACGCGGGTTGGTTCAATTCCATTCTATTCTATTCTATTCCTTTCCCTTCCATTCCATTCCATTCCATTCCATTCTACTCGGGTTGATTCCATGCCATTCCGTTCCGTTCCATTCCGTCCCATCCCGACCCGTCCCATCCCGTCCCGTCCCGTCCCATCCCGTTCCGTTCCACATGGGTTGATTCAATTCCTTTTGGTTACATTGAATTCCATTCCATTCCATTCTACTCGGATTGATTCCATTCCATTCCATTCCATTCCATTCCATTCCATTCCATTCCATTCCATTCCATTTCATTCCATTCCATTCCATTCCATTGCGTTCCATTCGATTCGATTCAATTCCATTCCTTTCCATTCCATTCCAATCCATTCCATTCTACTTGGGTTGATTCCATTCCATTCCATTCCATTCCATTCCATTCCATTCCATTCCATTCCATTCCATTCCACTCGATTCCATTCCATTCCATTCCATTCCATTCCATTCCAATCCATTCCATTCTACTCGGGTGGATTCCATTCCATTCCATTCCTTTCCATTCCATTCCATTCCATTCCATTCCATTACATTCCATTCGGTTCCATTCCATTCCATTCCATTCCATTCCATTCCATTCCATTCCATTCCGTTCTAATCGGGTTGATTCCATTCTATTCCATTCCATTCCATTCCATTCCATTCAATTCCATTCCATTCCATTCCATTCCATTCCATTCTATTCCATTCCATTCTACTCCATTGAATTCCATTCCATTCCATTCTATTCCATTCCATTCCATTCCTTTCCATTCCATTTAGTTCTACTCGGGTTGATTCCATTCCATTCCATTCCATTCGTCTCCATTCGATTCCATTCCATTCCATTCCATTCTATTCCATTGAATTCCATTGAATTCCATTCCATTCCATTCCATTCCATTCCATTCCATTCGATTCCATTCCATTCCATTCCATTCCATTCGATTCCATTCCATTCCATTCCATTCCATTCCATTCCATTCCATTCCATTCCATTCCATTCCATTCCGTTCTACTCGGGTTGATTCCATTCTATTCCATTCCATTCCGTTCGATTCCATTTGATTCCATTCGATTCCATTCCATTCCATTCCATTCCCTTCCATTCCATTCTATTCCATTGAATTCCATTCCATTCCATTCCATTCCAATCCATTCCATTCCATTCCATTCCGTTCTACTCTGATTGATTCCATTCCATTCCATTCCATTCCATTCCATTCAATTCCATTCGATTCCATTCGATTCCATTCCATTCCATTCCATTCCAATCCATTCCATTCTACTCGGGTTGATTCCATTCCATTCCATTCCATTCCATTCCATTCCATTCCATTCCATTCCATTCCATTCTATTCCTTTCGATTCCATTCCATTCCATTAAATTCCATTCCATTCCATCCATTCCATTCCATTCCATTCCATTCCATTCCATTCCATTCCATTCCGTTCTACTCGGGTTGATTCCACTCCATTCCATTCCATTCCATTCCATTCCATACCATTCCATTCGATTCCATTCCATTCCATTCCATTCCATTCCATTCCATTCCATTCCATTCCATTCCATTCCGTTCTAGTCGGGTTGATTCCATTCTATTCCATTCCATTCCATTCCATTCCATTCCATTCCATTCGATTCCATTCCATTCCATTCCATTCTATTCCATGCCATTCTACTCCATTGAATTCCATTCCATTCCATTCAATTCCATTCCATTCCATTCCATTCCATTCCATTCTATTCCATTCCATTCTACTCCATTGAATTCCATTCCATTCCATTCTATTCCATTCCATTCCACTCCTTTCCATTCCATTTAGTTCTACTCGGGTTGATTCCATTCCATTCCATTCCATTCCTTTCCATTCCATTCCAATCCATTCCATTCCATTACTTTCCATTCCATTCCATTCCAATCCATTCCATTCTACTCGGGTTGACTCCATTCCATTCCATTCCATTACATTACATTCCATTATATTCCATTCCATTCCATTCGATTCCGTTCGATTCCACTCCATTCCATTCCATTCCATTCCATTCCATTCCATTCCATTCCATTCCATTCCATTCGATTCCATTCCATTCCATTCCATTCCATTCCATTCCATTCCATTCCATTCCAATCCATTCCATTCTACTCGGGTTGATTCAATTCCATTCCATTCCATTCCATTCCATTCCATTCCATTCCATTCCATTCCATTCCATTCCTTTCGATTCCATTCCATTCCATTCCATTCCATTCCATTCCATTCCATTCCATTCCATTCCATTCCATTCCATTCCGTTCTACTCGGGTTGATTCCATTCCATTCCATTCCATTCCATTCCATTCCATTCCATTCCATTCCAACCCATTCCGTTCTACTCGGGTTGATTCCATTCCATTCCATTGAATTCCATTCCATTCCATTCCATTCCATTCCATTCCATTCGATTCCATTCCATTCCATTCCATTCCAAACCATTCCATTCTACTCGGGTTCATCATTCCATTCCATTCCATTCCATTCCATTCCACTCGGGTTCATTCCATTCCATTCCATTCCATTCCATTCCATTCCATTCCATTCCATTCCATTCCATTCCATTCCGTTCTACTCGGCTTGAATCCATTGAGTTCCGTTCCGTTCCGTTCCGTCCCGACACGTCCCGTCCCGTCCCGTCCGGTCCCGTCCCGTCCCGTGCCGTTTTACTCGGGTTGATTCCTTTCCATTCCGTTCCGCTCGTTTCCGTTACGTTCCATTCCGTTCCACGCGGGTTGGTTCAATTCCATTCTATTCTATTCTATTCCTTTCCCTTCCATTCCATTCCATTCCATTCCATTCTACTCGGGTTGATTCCATGCCATTCCGTTCCGCTCCATTCCGTTCCACGCGGGTTGGTTCAATTCCATTCTATTCTATTCTATTCCTTTCCCTTCCATTCCATTCCATTCCATTCCATTCTACTCGGGTTGATTCCATGCCATTCCGTTCCGTTCCATTCCGTCCCATCCCGACCCGTCCCATCCCGTCCCGTCCCGTCCCATCCCGTTCCGTTCCACATGGGTTGATTCAATTCCTTTCGGTTACATTGAATTCCATTCCATTCCATTCTACTCGGATTGATTCCATTCCATTCCATTCCATTCCATTCCATACCATTCCATTCCATACCATTTCATTCCATTCCATTCCATTCCATTTCTTTCGATTCCATTCGTTTCCATTCCATTCCATTCCATTCCAATCCATTCCATTCTACTCGGGTTGATTCCATTCCATTCCATTCCATTCCATTCCATTGCATTCCATTCCATTCCACTCGATTCCATTCCATTCCTTTCCATTCCATTCCAATCCATTCCATTCTACTCGGGTGGATTCCATTCCATTCCATTCCATTCCATTCCATTCCATTCCATTCCATTCCATTCCATTCCATTCCGTTCTAGTCGGGTTGATTCCATTCTATTCCATTCCATTCCATTCCATTCCATTCCATTCCATTCCATTCCATTCTATTCCATTCCATTCTACTCCATTGAATTCCATTCCATTCCATTCAATTCCATTCCATTCCATTCCTTTCCATTCCATTTAGTTCTACTCGGGTTGATTCCATTCCATTCCATTCCATTCCATTCCATTCCATTCCATTCCATTCCATTCCATTCCATTCCTTTCCATTCCATTCCATTCCAATCCATTCCATTCTACTCGGGTTGACTCCATTCCATTCCATTCCATTCCATTCCATTCCATTCCATTCCATTCCATTATATTCCATTCTATTCCATTCGATTCCGTTCGATTCCATTCCATTCCATTCCATTCCATTCCAATCCATTCCATTCGATTACATTCCATTCCATTCGATTCCATTCCATTCCATTCCATTCCATTCCATTCCATTCCATTCCATTTACTCCATTCCGTTCTACTCGGGTTGATTCCATTGAGTTTGGTTCCGTCCCGTCCCGTCCCGTCCCGTCCCGTGCCGTTTTACTCAGGTTGATTCCTTTCCATTCCGTTCCGCTCGTTTCCTTTACTTTCCATTCCGTTCCACGCGGGTTGGTTCAATTCCATTCTATTCTATTCTATTCCTTTCCCTTCCATTCCATTCCATTCCATTCCATTCTACTCGGGTTGATTCCATGCCATTCCGTTCCGTTCCATTCCGTCCCATCCCGATCCGTCCCATCACGTCCCGTCCCGTCCCGTCCCATCCCGTTCCATTCCACATGGGTTGATTCAATTCCTTTCGGTTAGATTGAACTCCATTCCATTCCATTCTACTCGGATTGACTCCATTCCATTCCATTCCATTCCATTCCATTCCATTCCATTCCATTCCATTCCATTCCATTCCATTCCATTCCATTCCATTACATTCCATTTCATTCCATTCCATTCCATTCCATTCCATTTCATTCCATTCCATTCCATTCCATTCCATTCCATTCCATTCCATTCGATTCCATTCCATTCCATTCCATTCCATTCCATTCCATTCCATTCCATTCCATTCCGTTCTACTCGGGTTGATTCCATTCTATTCCATTCCATTCCGTTCGATTCCATTTGATTCCATTCGATTCCATTCCATTCCATTCCATTCCCTTCCATTCCATTCTATTCCATTGAATTCCATTCCATTCCATTCCATTCCATTCCATTCCATTCCATTCCATTCCATTCCATTCCATTCCATTCCAATGCATTCCATTCTACTCTGGTTGATTCCATTCCATTCCATTCCATTCCATTCCATTCGTCTCCATTCGATTCCATTCCATTCCATTCCATTCTATTCCATTGAATTCCATTGAATTCCATTCCATTCCATTCCATTCCATTCCATTCCATTCGATTCCATTCCATTCCATTCCATTCCATTCCATTCCATTCCATTCCATTCCATTCCATTCCATTCCATTCCATTCCATTCCATTCCATTCCATTCCGTTCTACTCGGGTTGATTCCATTCTATTCCATTCCATTCCGTTCGATTCCATTTGATTCCATTCGATTCCATTCCATTCCATTCCATTCCCTTCCATTCCATTCTATTCCATTGAATTCCATTCCATTCCATTCCATTCCACTCCATTCCATTCCGTTCTACTCTGATTGATTCCATTCCATTCCATTCCATTCCATTCCATTCAGTTCCATTCGATTCCATTTGATTCCATTCCATTCCATTCCATTCCAATCCATTCCATTCTACTCGGGTTGATTCCATTCCATTCCATTCCATTCCATTCCATTCCATTCCATTCCATTCCATTCCATTCCATTCTATTCCTTTCGATTCCATTCCATTCCATTAAATTCCATTCCATTCCATTCCATTCCATTCCATTCCATTCCATTCCATTCCATTCCATTCCATTCCGTTCTACTCGGGTTGATTCCACTCCATTCCATTCCATTCCATTCCATTCCATACCATTCCATTCGATTCCATTCCATTCCATTCCATTCCATTCCATTCCATTCCATTCCATTCCGTTCTAGTCGGGTTGATTCCATTCTATTCCATTCCATTCCATTCCATTCCATTCCATTCCATTCGATTCCATTCCATTCCATTCCATTCTATTCCATTCCATTCTACTCCATTGAATTCCATTCCATTCCATTCAATTCCATTCCATTCCATCCCTTTCCATTCCATTTAGTTCTACTCGGGTTGATTCCATTCCATTCCATTCCATTCCATTCCATTCCATTCCATTCAATTCCATTCCATTCCGTTACTTTCCATTCCATTCCATTCCAATCCATTCCATTCTACTCGGGTTGACTCCATTCCATTCCATTCCTTTCCATTCCATTATATTCCATTCTATTCCATTCGATTCCGTTCGATTCCATTCCATTCCATTACATTCCATTCCATTGCATTCCATTCCATTCCATTCCATTCCATTGCATTCCATTCCATTCCATTCCATTCCATTCCTTTCTACTCGGGTTGATTCCATTCCATTCCTTTCCATTCCATTCCATTCCATTCCATTCCATTCCATTCCATTCCATTCCATTCCATTCCATTCCCTTCCATTCCATTCCATTCCAATCCATTCCATTCTACTCGGGTTGATTCCATTCCATTCCATTGCATTCGACTCCATTCGATTCCATTCGATTCCATTCCATTCCATTCCGTTCCATTCCATTCCATTCCATTCCATTCTATTCCATTGAATTCCATTCCATTCCATTCCATTCCATTCCATTCCATTCCATTCCATTCCATTCCATTCCATTCCATTCCATTCCATTCCATTCCGTTCTACTCGGGTTGATTCCATTCCATTCCATTCCATTCCATTCCGTTCCATTCCATTCCATTCCAATCTATTCCATTCTATTCAATTCGATTCCATTCGATTCCATTCAATTCCATTCAATTCCATTCCATTCCATTCCAATCCATTCCATTCTACTCGGGTTGATTCCATTCCATTCCATTCCATTCCATTCCATTCCATTCCATTCCATTCCATTCCATTCCATTCGATTCCATTCGATTCCATTCCATTCCATTCCATTCCATTCCATTCCATTCCATTCCATTCCAATCTATTCCATTCGATTCCATTCCATTCCATTCCATTCCATTCCATTCCATTCCATTCCAATCCATTCCATTCTACTCGTGTTGATTCCCTTCCATTCCATTCCACTCCATTCCATTCCATTCCATTCCATTCCATTCCATTCCATTCCATTCCATTCCATTCCATTCCATTCCATTCCATTCCATTCCATTCCGTTCTACTCGGGTTGATTCCATTCTATTCCATTACATTCCATTCGATTCCATTCGATTCCATTCGATTCCTTTCCATTCCATTCCATTCCATTCCATTCCATTCCATTCCATTCTATTCCATTCCATTCCATTCCATTCCATTCCATTCCATTCCAATCCATTCCCTTCCGTTCTATTCGGGTTGATTCCATTCCATTCCATTCCATTCCATTCCATTCCATTCCATTCCATTCCATTCCATTGCATTCCATTCGATTCCATTCGATTCCATTCCATTCCATTCCATTCCATTCCATTGCATTCCATTCCATTCCATTCCATTCTATTCCATTCCATTCCATTCTGTTCCATTCTATATCATTCCATTCCATTCCGTTCCACTCGGGTTGATTCCATTCTATTCCATTCCATTCCATTCGATTCCATTCGATATCATTCGATTCCATTCCATTCCATTCCATTCCATTCCATTCCATTCCATTCCATTCCATTCTATTCCATTCCATTCCATTCCATTCCATTCTATTCCATTCCATTCCATTCCATTCCATTCCATTCTATTCCATTCCATTCCATTCCGTTCTACTCGGGTTGATTCCATTCCATTCCATTTCATTCCATTCCTTTCCATTCCATTCCATTCGATTCCATTCGATTCCATTCCATTCCATTCCATTCCAATCCATTCCATTCTACTCGGGTTGATTCCATTCCATTCCATTCCATTCCATTCCATTCCATTCCATTCCATTCCATTCCATTCCATTCCATTCCACTCGATTGCATTCCATTCCATTCCATTCCATTCCAATCCATTCCATTCTACTCGGGTGGATTCCATTCCATTCCATTCTTTTCCATTCCATTCCATTCCATTCCATTCCATTACATTCCATTCGGTTCCATTCCATTCCATTCCATTCCATTCCATTCCATTCCATTCCATTCCATTCCGTTCTAATCGGGTTGATTCCATTCTATTCCATTCCATTCCATTCCATTCCATTCCATTCAATTCCATTCCATTCCATTCCATTCCATTCCATTCTATTCCATTCCATTCTACTCCATTGAATTCCATTCCATTCCATTCTATTCCATTCCATTCCATTCCTTTCCATTCCATTTAGTTCTACTCGGGTTGATTCCATTCCATTCCATTCCATTCCTTTCCATTCCATTCCAATCCATTCCATTCCATTACTTTCCATTCCATTCCATTCCAATCCATTCCATTCTACTCGGGTTGACTCCATTCCATTCCACTCCATTACATTACATTCCATTATATTCCATTCCATTCCATTCGATTCCGTTCGATTCCATTCCATTCCATTCCATTCCATTCCATTCCATTCCATTCCATTCCATTCCATTCCATTCCATTCCAATCCATTCCATTCTACTCGGGTTGATTCAATTCCATTCCATTCCATTCCATTCCATTCCATTCCATTCCATTCCTTTCGATTCCATTCCTTTCCATTCCATTCCATTCCATTCCATTCCATTCCATTCCGTTCTACTCGGGTTGATTCCACTCCATTCCATTCCATTCCATTCCATTCCATTCCATTCCATTCCATTCCATTCCATTCCTTTCCATTCCAACCCATTCCGTTCTACTCGGGTTGATTCCATTCCATTCCATGGAATTCCATTCCATTCCATTCCATTCCATTCGATTCCATTCCATTCCATTCCATTCCATTCCAATCCATTCCATTCCACTCGGGTTCATTCCATTCCATTCCATTCCATTCCATTCCATTCCATTCCATTCCATTCCACTCGGGTGCATTCCATTCCATTCCATTCCATTCCATTCCATTCCATTCCATTCCATTCCGTTCTGCTCAGGTTGATTTCCATTCCATTCCATTCCATTCCATTCCATTCCATTCCATTCCATTCCATTCCATTCCATTCCATTCCATTCCATTCCATTCCGTTCTACTCGGCTTGAATCCATTGAGTTCCGTTCCGTTCCGTTCCGTCCCGACACGTCCCGTCCCGTCCCGTCCCGTCCCGTCCCGTCCCGTGCCGTTTTACTCGGGTTGATTCCTTTCCATTCCGTTCCGCTCGTTTCCGTTACGTTCCATTCCGTTCCACGCGGGTTGGTTCAATTCCATTCTATTCTATTCTATTCCTTTCCCTTCCATTCCATTCCATTCCATTCCATTCTACTCGGGTTGATTCCATTCCATTCCGTTCCGCTCCATTCCGTTCCACGCGGGTTGGTTCAATTCCATTCTATTCTATTCTATTCCTTTCCCTTCCATTCCATTCCATTCCATTCCATTCTACTCGGGTTGATTCCATGCCATTCCGTTCCGTTCCATTCCGTCCCATCCCGACCCGTCCCATCCCGTCCCGTCCCGTCCCATCCCGTTCCGTTCCACATGGGTTGATTCAATTCCTTTCGGTTACATTGAATTCCATTCCATTCCATTCTACTCGGATTGATTCCATTCCATTCCATTCCATTCCATTCCATTCCATTCCATTCCATTCCATTTCATTCCATTCCATTCCATTCCATTGCGTTCCATTCGATTCGATTCCATTCCATTCCTTTCCATTCCATTCCAATCCATTCCATTCTACTTG
Source organism: Gorilla gorilla gorilla (assembly GCF_029281585.2). Classification (NCBI taxonomy): domain Eukaryota; kingdom Metazoa; phylum Chordata; class Mammalia; order Primates; family Hominidae; genus Gorilla; species Gorilla gorilla. The sequence continues at coordinate 6,808,188 of NC_073241.2, forward strand.
GGTTGATTCCATTCCATTCCATTCCATTCCATTCCATTCCATTCCATTCCATTCCATTCCACTCGATTCCATTCCATTCCATTCCATTCCATTCCATTCCAATCCATTCCATTCTACTCGGGTGGATTCCATTCCATTCCATTCCTTTCCAATCCATTCCATTCCATTCCATTCCATTACATTCCATTCGGTTCCATTCCATTCCATTCCATTCCATTCCATTCCATTCCATTCCATTCCGTTCTAATCGGGTTGATTCCATTCTATTCCATTCCATTCCATTCCATTCCATTCAATTCCATTCCATTCCATTCCATTCCATTCCATTCTATTCCATTCCATTCTACTCCATTGAATTCCATTCCATTCCATTCTATTCCATTCCATTCCATTCCTTTCCATTCCATTTAGTTCTACTCGGGTTGATTCCATTCCATTCCATTCCATTCCTTTCCATTCCATTCCAATCAATTCCATTCCATTCCTTTCCATTCCATTCCATTCCAATCCATTCCATTCTACTCGGGTTGACTCCATTCCATTCCATTCCATTACATTACATTCCATTGTATTCCATTCCATTCCATTCGATTCCGTTCGATACCACTCCATTCCATTCCATTCCATTCCATTCCATTCCATTAAATTCCATTCGATTCCATTCCATTCCATTCTATTCCATTCCATTCCATTCCATTCCATTCCATTCCAATCCATTCCATTCTACTCGGGTTGATTCAATTCCATTCCATTCCATTCCATTCCATTCCATTCCATTCCATTCCATTCCATTCCATTCCATTCCATTCCATTCCTTTCGATTCCATTCCATTCCATTCCATTCCATTCCATTCCATTCCATTCCATTCCATTCCATTCCATTCCATTCCATTCCGTTCTACTCGGGTTGATTCCATTCCATTCCATTCCATTCCATTCCATTCCATTCCAACCCTTTCCGTTCTACTCGGGTTGATTCCATTCCATTCCATTGAATTCCATTCCATTCCATTCCATTCCTTTCCATTCCATTCGATTCCATTCCATTCTACTCCATTGAATTCCATTCCATTAAATTCTATTCCATTCCATTCCATTCCTTTCCATTCCCTTTAGTTCTACTCGGGTTGATTCCATTCCTTTCCATTCCATTCCTTTCCATTCCATTCCAATCCATTCCATTCCATTCCTTTCCATTCCATTCCATTCCAATCCATTCCATTCTACTCGGGTTGACTCCATTCCATTCCATTCCATTACATTACATTCCATTATATTCCATTCCATTCCATTCGATTCCGTTCGATTCCACTCCATTCCATTCCATTCCATTCCATTCCATTCCATTCCATTCCATTCCATTCGATTCCATTCCATTCCATTCGATTCCATTCCATTCCATTCCATTCCATTCCATTCCATTCCATTCCATTCCAATCCATTCCATTCTACTCGGGTTGATTCAATTCCATTCCATTCCATTCCATTCCATTCCATTCCATTCCATTCCATTCCATTCCTTTCGATTCCATTCCATTCCATTCCATTCCATTCCATTCCATTCCATTCCATTCCATTCCATTCCATTCCATTCCATTCCGTTCTACTCGGGTTGATTCCATTCCATTCCATTCCATTCCATTCCATTCCATTCCATTCCATTCCATTCCATTCCATTCCATTCCTTTCCATTCCAACCCATTCCGTTCTACTCGGGTTGATTCCATTCCATTCCATTGAATTCCATTCCATTCCATTCCATTCCGTTCCATTCCATTCGATTCCATTCCATTCCATTCCATTCCAAACCATTCCATTCTACTCGGGTTCATTCCATTCCATTCCATTCCATTCCATTCCATTCCATTCCATTCCACTCGGGTGCATTCCATTCCATTCCATTCCATTCCATTCCATTCCATTCCATTCCATTCCATTCCGTTCTGCTCAGGTTGATTTCCATTCCATTCTATTCCATTCCATTCCATTCCATTCCATTCCATTCCATTCCATTCCATTCCATTCCATTCCATTCCATTCCATTCCGTTCTACTCGGCTTGAATCTATTGAGTTCCGTTCCGTTCCGTTCCGTCCCGACACGTCCCGTCCAGTCCCGTCCCGTGCCGTTTTACTCGGATTGATTCCTTTGCATTCCGTTCCGCTCGTTTCCGTTACGTTCCATTCCGTTCCACGCGGGTTGGTTCAATTCCATTCTATTCTATTCTATTCCTTTCCCTTCCATTCCATTCCATTCCATTCCATTCTACTCGGGTTGATTCCATGCCATTCCGTTCCGCTCCATTCCGTTCCACGCGGGTTGGTTCAATTCCATTCTATTCTATTCTATTCCTTTCTCTTCCATTCCATTCCATTCCATTCCATTCTACTCGGGTTGATTCCATGCCATTCCGTTCCGTTCCATTCCGTCCCATCCCGACCCGTCCCATCCCGTCCCGTCCCGTCCCATCCCGTTCCGTTCCACATGGGTTGATTCAATTCCTTTCGGTTACATTGAATTCCATTCCATTCCATTCTACTCGGATTGATTCCATTCCATTCCATTCCATTCCATTCCATACAATTCCATTCCATTCCATTTCATTGCATTCCATTCCATTCCATTTCTTTCGATTCCATTCGTTTCCATTCCATTCCATTCCATTCCAATCCATTCCATTCTACTCGGGTTGATTCCATTCCATTCCATTCCATTCCATTCCATTCCATTCCATTCCATTCCATTCCATTCCATTCCATTCCACTCGATTCCATTCCATTCCTTTCCATTCCATTCCAATCCATTCCATTCTACTCGGGTGGATTCCATTCCATTCCATTCCATTCCATTCCATTCCATTCCATTCCATTCCATTCCATTCGATTCCATTCCATTCCATTCCATTCCATTCCGTTCTAGTCGGGTTGATTCCATTCTATTCCATTCCATTCCATTCCATTCCATTCCATTCCATTCCATTCCATGCCATTCCATTCTATTCCATTCCATTCTACTCCATTGAATTCCATTCCATTCCATTCCATTCCATTCCATTCCATTCCATTCCTTTCCATTCCATTTAGTTCTACTCGGGTTGATTCCATTCCATTCCATTCCATTCCATTCCATTCCATTCCATTCCATTCCATTCCATTACTTTCCATTCCATTCCATTCCAATCCATTCCATTCTACTCGGGTTGACTCCATTCCATTCCATTCCATTCCATTCCATTCCATTCCATTCCATTCCATTCCATTCGATTCCATTCCATTCCATTCGATTCCATTCCATTCCATTGCATTCCATTCCATTCCATTCCATTCCAATCCATTCCTTTCTACTCGGGTTGATTCCATTCCATTCCATTCCATTCCATTCCATTCCATTCCATTCCATTCCGTTCTACTCGGGTTGATTCCACTCCATTCCATTCCATTCCATTCCATTCCATTCCATTCCATTCCATTCCATTCCTTTCCATTCCAACCCATTCCGTTCTACTCGGGTTGATTCCATTCCATTCCATTCCATTCCGTTCCATTCCATTCCATTCCATTCCATTCCATTCCATTCCATTCGATTCCATTCCATTCCATTCCATTCCAAACCATTCCATTCTACACGGGTTCATCATTCCATTCCATTCCATTCCATTCCATTCCATTCCACTTGGGTTCATTCCATTCCATTCCATTCCATTGCATTCCATTCCATTCCATTCCACTCGGGTGCATTCCATTCCATTCCATTCCATTCCATTCCATTCCATTCCATTCCATTCCATTCCATTCCATTCGATTCCATTCCATTCCATTCCATTCCATTCCATTCCATTCCATTCCGTTCTACTCGGCTTGAGTCCATTGAGTTCCGTTCCGTTCCGTTCCGTCCCGACACGTCCCGTCCCGTCCCGTCCCGTGCCGTTTTACTCGGGTTGATTCCTTTCCATTCCGTTCCGCTCGTTTCCGTTACGTTCCATTCCGTTCCACGCGGGTTGGTTCAATTCCATTCTATTCTATTCTATTCCTTTCCCTTCCATTCCATTCCATTCCATTCCATTCTACTCGGGTTGATTCCATGCCATTCCGTTCCGCTCCATTCCGTTCCACGCGGGTTGGTTCAATTCCATTCTATTCTATTCTATTCCTTTCCCTTCCATTCCATTCCATTCCATTCCATTCTACTCGGGTTGATTCCATGCCATTCCGTTCCGTTCCATTCCGTCCCATACCGACCCGTCCCATCCCGTCCCGTCCCGTCCCATCCCGTTCTGTTCCACATGGGTTGATTCAATTCCTTTCGGTTACATTGAATTCCATTCCATTCCATTCTACTCGGATTGATTCCATTCCATTCCATTCCATTCCATTCCATTCCATTCGATTCCATTCCATTCCATTCCATTCCATTCCATTCGATTCCATTCCATTCCATTCCATTCCATGCCATTCCATTCCATTCCATTCCATTCCATTCCATTCCGTTCTAGTCGGTTTGATTCCATTCTATTCCATTCCATTCCATTCCATTCCATTCCATTCCATTCCATTCCATTCCATTCCATTCTATTCCATTCCGTTCTACTCCATTGAATTCCATTCCATTCCATTCTATTCCATTCCATTCCATTCCTTTCCATTCCATTTAGTTCTACTCGGGTTGATTCCACTTCATTCCATTCCATTCCATTCCATTCCATTCCATTCCATTCCATTCCATTCCATTCCATTCGTCTCCATTCGATTCCATTCGATTCCATTCCATTCTATTCCATTGAATTCCATTCCATTCCATTCCATTCCGTTCCATTCCATTCCATTCCATTCCATTCCATTCCATTCCATTCCATTCCATTCCATTCCATTCCGTTCGATTCCATTACATTCCATTCCAATCCAATCCATTCCATTCTACTCGGGTTGATTCCATTCCATTCCATTCCATTCCATTCGATTCCATTCCATTCTATTCCATTGAATTCCATTCCATTCCATTCCATTCCGTTCCATTCCATTCCATTCCATTCCATTCCATTCCATTCCATTCCATTCCATTCCATTCCGTTCTACTCGGGTTGATTCCATTCCATTCCATTCCATTCCAATCCATTCCATTCCATTCCGTTCTACTCGGGTTGATTCCATTCCATTCCATTTCATTCCATTCCATTCCATTCCATTCCATTCCATTCCATTCCATTCCATTCGATTCCATTCGATTCCATTCCATTCCATTCCATTGCAATCCATTCCATTCTACTCGGGTTGATTCCATTCCATCCCATTCCATTCCATTCCATTCCATTCCATTCCATTCCATTCCATTCCATTCGATTCCACTCGATTCCATTCCATTCTTTCCATTCCATTCCAATGCATTCCATTCTACTCGGGTGGATTCCATTCCGTTCCATTCCATTCCATTCCATTCCATTCCATTCCATTCCATTCCACTCCATTCGATTCCATTCCATTCCATTCCATTCCATTCCATTCCATTCCATTCCATTCCATTCCATTCCGTTCTAGTCGGGTTGATTCCATTCTATTCCATTCCATTCCATTCCATTCCATTCCATTCCATTCCATTCCATTCCATTCCATTCTATTCCATTCCATTCTACTCCATTGAATTCCATTCCATTCCATTCTATTCCATTCCATTCCATTGCTTTCCATTCCATTTAGTTCTACTCGGGTTTCCATTCCATTCCATTCCATTCCATTCCATTCTATTCCATTCCATTCTACTCCATTGAATTCCATTCCATTCCATTCTATTCCATTCCATTCCATTGCTTTCCATTCCATTTAGTTCTACTCGGGTTGATTCCATTCCATTCCATTCCATTCCATTCCATTCCATTCCATTCCATTCCATTCCATTCCATTCCATTCGTCTCCATTCGATTCCATTCCATTCCATTCCATTCCATTCCATTCCATTCCATTCCATTCCATTCCGTTCTACTCGGGTTGATTCCACTCCATTCCATTCCATTCCATTCCATTCCATTCCATTCCATTCCATTCCATTCCATTCGTCTCCATTCGATTCCATTCGATTCCATTCCATTCTATTCCATTGAATTCCATTCCATTGAATTCCATTCCGTTCCATTCCATTCCATTCCATTCCATTCCATTCCATTCCATTCCATTCCATTCCATTCCATTCCGTTCGATTCCATTACATTCCATTCCAATCCAATCCATTCCATTCTACTCGGGTTGATTCCATTCCATTCCATTCCATTCCATTCGATTCCATTCCATTCTATTCCATTGAATTCCATTCCATTCCATTCCATTCCGTTCCATTCCATTCCATTCCATTCCATTCCATTCCATTCCATTCCATTCCATTCCGTTGTACTCGGGTTGATTCCATTCCATTCCATTCCATTCCAATCCATTCCATTCCATTCCGTTCTACTCGGGTTGATTCCATTCCATTCCATTTCATTCCATTCCATTCCATTCCATTCCATTCGATTCCATTCGATTCCATTCCATTCCATTCCATTCCAATACATTCCATTCTACTCGGGTTGATTCCATTCCATTCCATTCCATTCCATTCCATTCCATTCCATTCCATACCATTCGATTCCACTCGATTCCATTCCATTCTTTCCATTCCATTCCAATGCATTCCATTCTACTCGGGTGGATTCCATTCCGTTCCATTCCATTCCATTCCATTCCATTCCATTCCATTCCATTCCATTCCATTCCACTCCATTCGATTCCATTCCATTCCATTCCATTCCATTCCATTCCATTCCATTCCATTCTATTCCATTCCATTCTACTCCATTGAATTCCATTCCATTCCATTCTATTCCATTCCATTCCATTCCTTTCCATTCCATTTAGTTCTACTCGCGTTGATTCCATTCCATTCCATTCCATTCCATTCCATTCCATTCCATTCCATTCCATTCCATTCCATTCCATTCCATTCCATTCCATTCCGTTCTACTCGGCTTGAATCCATTGAGTTCCGTTCCGTTCCGTTCCGTCCCGACACGTCCCGTCCAGTCCCGTCCCGTGCCGTTTTACTCGGGTTGATTCCTTTGCATTCCGTTCCGCTCGTTTCCGTTACGTTCCATTCCGTTCCTCGCGGGTTGGTTCAATTCCATTCTATTCTATTCTATTCCTTTCCCTTCCATTCCATTCCATTCCATTCCATTCTACTCGGGTTGATTCCATGCCATTCCGTTCCGCTCCATTCCGTTCCACGCGGGTTGGTTCAATTCCATTCTATTCTATTCTATTCCTTTCCCTTCCATTCCATTCCATTCCATTCCATTCTACTCGGGTTGATTCCATGCCATTCCGTTCCGTTCCATTCCGTCCCATCCCGACCCGTCCCATCCCGTCCCGTCCCGTCCCATCCCGTTCCGTTCCACATGGGTTGATTCAATTCCTTTCGGTTACATTGAATTCCATTCAATTCCATTCTACTCGGATTGATTCCATTCCATTCCATTCCATTCCATTCCATACAATTCCATTCCATTCCATTTCATTGCATTCCATTCCATTCCATTTCTTTCGATTCCATTCGTTTCCATTCCATTCCATTCCATTCCAATCCATTCCATTCTACTCGGGTTGATTCCATTCCATTCCATTCCATTCCATTCCATTCCATTCCATTCCATTCCATTCCATTAAATTCCACTCGATTCCATTCCATTCCTTTCCATTCCATTCCAATCCATTCCATTCTACTCGGGTGGATTCCATTCCATTCCATTCCATTCCATTCCATTCCATTCCATTCCATTCGATTCCATTCCATTCCATTCCATTCCATTCCATTCCATTCCGTTCTAGTCGGGTTGATTCCATTCTATTCCATTCCATTCCATTCCATTCCATTCCATTCCATTCCATTCCATGCCATTCCATTCTATTCCATTCCATTCTACTCCATTGAATTCCATTCCATTCCATTCAATTCCATTCCATTCCATTCCTTTCCATTCCATTTAGTTCTACTCGGGTTGATTCCATTCCATTCCATTCCATTCCATTCCATTCCATTCCATTCCATTCCATTCCATTACTTTCCATTCCATTCCATTCCAATCAATTCCATTCTACTCGGGTTGACTCCATTCCATTCCATTCCATTCCATTCCATTCCATTCCATTCCATTCCATTCCATTCGATTCCATTCCATTCCATTCGATTCCATTCCATTCCATTGCATTCCATTCCATTCCATTCCATTCCAATCCATTCCTTTCTACTCGGGTTGATTCCATTCCATTCCATTCCATTCCATTCCATTCCATTCCATTCCATTCCATTCCGTTCTACTCGGGTTGATTCCACTCCATTCCATTCCATTCCATTCCATTCCATTCCATTCCATTCCATTCCATTCCTTTCCATTCCAACCCATTCCGTTCTACTCGGGTTGATTCCATTCCATTCCATTCCATTCCGTTCCATTCCATTCCATTCCATTCCATTCCATTCCATTCCATTCGATTCCATTCGATTCCATTCCATTCCATTCCATTCCATTCCATTCCATTCCATTCCATTCCATTCCATTCCATTCCGTTCTACTCGGCTTGAGTCCATTGAGTTCCGTTCCGTTCCTTTCCGTCCCGACACGTCCCGTCCCGTCCCGTCCCGTGCCGTTTTACTCGGGTTGATTCCTTTCCATTCCGTTCCGCTCGTTTCCGTTACGTTCCATTCCGTTCCACGCAGGTTGGTTCAATTCCATTCTATTCTATTCTATTCCTTTCCCTTCCATTCCATTCCATTCCATTCCATTCTACTCGGGTTGATTCCATGCCATTCCGTTCCGCTCCATTCCGTTCCACGCGGGTTGGTTCAATTCCATTCTATTCTATTCTATTCCTTTCCCTTCCATTCCATTCCATTCCATTCCATTCTACTCGGGTTGATTCCATGCCATTCCGTTCCGTTCCATTCCGTCCCATCCCGACCCGTCCCATCCCGTCCCGTCCCGTCCCATCCCGTTCCGTTCCACATGGGTTGATTCAATTCCTTTCGGTTACATTGAATTCCATTCCATTCCATTCTACTCGGATTGATTCCATTCCATTCCATTCCATTCCATTCCATTCCATTCGATTCCATTCCATTCCATTCCATTCCATTCCATTCCATTCCATTGCGTTCCATTCAATTCGATTCCATTCCATTCCATTCCATTCCATTCCAATCCATTCCATTCTACTTGGGTTGATTCCATTCCATTCCATTCCATTCCATTCGATTCCATTCAATTCCATTCCATTCCATTCCATTCCATTCCATTCCATTCCATTCCATTCCATTCCATTCCATTCCATTCTGTTCTACTCGGGTTGATTCCACTCCATTCCATTCCATTCTAATCCATTCGATTCCATTCCATTCCATTTCATTTTATTCCATTCCATTCCATTCCATTCTATTCCATTGAATTCCATTCCATTCCATTCCATTCCATTCCATTCCATTCCATTCCATTCCATTCCATTCCATTCCATTCCATTCCGTTCTACTCGGGTTGATTCCACTCCATTCCATTCCATTCCATTCCATTCCATTCCATTCCATTCCATTCCATTCCATTCCACTCGGGTTGATCATTCCATTCCATTCCATTCAATTCCATTCCATTCCATTCCATTCCATTCCATTCCACTCGGGCTCATTCCATTCCATTCCATTCAATTCCATTCCATTCCATTCCATTCCATTCCGTTCCATTCCATTCCGTTCTACTCGGTTTGATTTCCATTCCATTCCATTCCATTCCATTCCATTCCATTCCATTCCATTCCATTCCATTCCATTCCATTCCTTTCCATTTACTCCATTCCGTTCTACTCGGGTTGATTCCATTGAGTTTGGTTCCGTTCCGTTCCGTCCCATCCCGTCCCGTCCCGTCCCGTCCCGTGCCGTTTTACTCGGGTTGATTCCTTTCCATTCCGTTCCGCTCGTTTCCGTTGCGTTCCATTCCGTTCCACGCGGGTTGGTTCAATTCCATTCTATTCTATTCTATTCCTTTCCATTCCATTCCATTCCATTCCATTCCATTCTACTCGGGTTGATTCCATGCCATTCTGTTCCGTTCCATTCCGTCCCATCTCGACCCGTCCCATCACGTCCCGTCCCGTCCGATCCCGTTCCGTTCCACATGGGTTGATTCAATTCCTTTCGGTTACATTGAATTCCATTCCATTCCATTCTACTCGGATTGATTCCATTCCATTCCATTCCATTCCATTCCATTCCATTCCATTCCATTCCATTCGATTCCATTCCATTCCTTTCCATTCCAATCCATTCCATTCTACTCGGGTTGATTCCATTCTATTCCATTCCATTCCATTCCATTCCATTCCATTCCATTCCATTCCATTCCATTCCATTCCATTCCATTCCATTCCATTCCATTCCATTCTACTCGGGTTGATTCCATTCTATTCCATTCCATTCCGTTCGATTCCATTTGATTCCATTCGATTCCATTCCATTCCATTCCATTCCCTTCCATTCCATTCTATTCCATTGAATTCCATTCCATTCCATTCCATTCCATTCCATTCCATTCCATTCCGTTCTACTCTGATTGATTCCATTAAATTCCATTCCATTCCATTCCATTCCATTCCATTCCATTCCATTCCATTCCATTCCATTCCATTCCATTCCAATACATTCCATTCTACTCTGGTTGATTCCATTCCATTCCATTCCATTCCATTCCATTCCATTCGTCTCCATTCGATTCCATTCGATTCCATTCCATTCCATTCCATGGAATTCCATTCCATTCCATTCCATTCCATTCCATTCCATTCCATTCCATTCCATTCCATTCCATTCCATTCCATTCAGTTCTACTCGGGTTGATTCCATTCCATTCCTTTCCATTCCATTCCATTCCATTCCATTCCATTCCACTCCATTCCATTCGATTCCATTCGATTCCATTCCATTCCATTCCATTCCATTCCATTCCATTCCAATCCATTCCATTCTACTCGGGTTGATTCCATTCCATTCCATTCCATTCCATTCCATTCCATTCCATTCCATTCCATTCCATTGCATTCCATTCGATTCCATTAGATTCCATTCCATTCCATTCCATTCCATTCCATTCCATTCCATTCCATTCCATTCCGTTCCACTCGGGTTTATTCCATTCTATTCCATTCCATTCCATTCTATTCCGTTCGATATCATTCGAATCCATTCCATCCCATTCCATTCCATTCCATTCCATTCCGTTCTACTCGGGTTGATTCCATTCCATTCCATTTCATTCCATTCCATTCCATTCCATTCCATTCCATTCCATTCGATTCCATTCCATTCCATTCCATTCCATTCCGTTCTAGTCGGGTTGATTCCATTCTATTCCATTCCATTCCATTCCATTCCATTCCATTCCATTCCATTCCATTCTACTCCATTGAATTCCATTCCATTCCACTCAATTCCATTCCATTCCATTCCTTTCCATTCCATTTAGTTCTACTCGGGTTGATTCCATTCCATTCCATTCCATTCCATTCCATTCCATTCCATTCCATTCCATTCCATTCCATTACTTTCCATTCCATTGCATTCCAATCCATTCCATTCTACTCGGGTTGACTCCATTCCATTCCATTCCATTCCATTCCATTCCATTCCATTCCATTCCATTATATTCCATTCTTTTCCATGCGATTCCGTTCGATTCCATTCCATTCCATTCCATTCCATTCCATTCCATTCCATTCCATTCGATTCCATTCCATTCCATTCGATTCCATTCCATTCCATTCGATTCCATTCCATTCCATTCCATTCCATTCCATTCCATTCCATTCCATTCCATTTACTCCATTCCGTTCTACTCGGGTTGATTCCATTGAGTTTGGTTCCGTCCCGTCCCGTCCCGTCCCGTCCCGTCCCGTCCCGTCCCGTGCCGTTTTACTCAGGTTGATTCCTTTCCATTCCGTTCCGCTCGTTTCAGTTACGTTCCATTCCGTTCCACGCGGGTTGGTTCAGTTCCATTCTATTCTATTCTATTCCTTTCCCTTCCATTCAATTCCATTCCATTCCATTATACTCGGGTTGATTCCATGCCATTCCGTTCCGTTCCATTCCGTCCCATTCCGACCCGTCCCATCCCGTCCCGACCCGTCCCATCCCGTTCCAATCCACATGGGTTGATTCAATTCCTTTCGGTTACATTGAACTCCATTCCATTCCATTCTTCTCGGATTGATTCCATTCCATTCCATTCCATTCCATTCCATTCCATTCCATTCCAATCCATTCCATTCTACTCGGGTTGATTCCATTCTATGCCATTCCATTCCATTCCATTCCATTCCATTCCATTCCATTCCATTCCATTTCATTCCATTCCATTCCATTCCATTCCATTCCATTCCATTCCATTCGATTCCATTCCATTCCATTCCATTCCATTCCGTTCTACTCGGGTTGATTCCATTCTATTCCATTCCATTCCGTTCGATTCCATTTGATTCCATTCGATTCCATTCCATTCCATTCCATTCCCTTCCATTCCATTCTATTCCATTGAATTCCATTCCATTCCATTCCATTCCATTCCATTCCATTCCATTCCGTTCTACTCTGACTGATTCCATTCCATTCCATTCCATTCCATTCCATTCCATTCCATTCCATTCCATTCCATTCCATTCCATTCCAATACATTCCATTCTACTCTGGTTGATTCCATTCCATTCCATTCCATTCCATTCCATTCGTCTCCATTCGATTCCATTCCATTCCATTCCATTCCATTCCATTCCATTCCATTCCATTCCATTCCGTTCTACTCGGGTTGATTCCACTCCATTCCATTCCATTCCATTCCATTCCATTCCATTCCATTCCATTCCATTCCATTCGTCTCCATTCGATTCCATTCGATTCCATTCCATTCTATTCCATTGAATTCCATTCCATTCCATTCCATTCCGTTCCATTCCATTCCATTCCATTCCATTCCATTCCATTCCATTCCATTCCATTCCATTCCGTTCGATTCCATTACATTCCATTCCAATCCAATCCATTCCATTCTACTCGGGTTGATTCCATTCCATTCCATTCCATTCCATTCCATTCCATTCCATTCTATTCCATTGAATTCCATTCCATTCCATTCCATTCCGTTCCATTCCATTCCATTCCATTCCATTCCATTCCATTCCATTCCATTCCATTCCATTCCATTCCATTCCGTTCTACTCGGGTTGATTCCATTCCATTCCATTCCATTCCAATCCATTCCATTCCATTCCGTTCTACTCGGGTTGATTCCATTCCATTCCATTTCATTCCATTCCATTCCATTCCATTCCATTCGATTCCATTCGATTCCATTCCATTCCATTCCATTCCAATCCATTCCATTCTACTCGGGTTGATTCCATTCCATTCCATTCCATTCCATTCCATTCCATTCCATTCCATTCGATTCCACTCGATTCAATTCCATTCTTTCCATTCCATTCCAATGCATTCCATTCTACTCGGGTGGATTCCATTCCGTTCCATTCCATTCCATTCCATTCCATTCCATTCCATTCCATTCCACTCCATTCGATTCCATTCCATTCCATTCCATTCCATTCCATTCCATTCCATTCCATTCCATTCCGTTCTAGTCGGGTTGATTCCATTCTATTCCATTCCATTCCATTTCATTCCATTCCATTCCATTCCATTCCATTCCATTCCATTCTATTCCATTCCATTCTACTCCATTGAATTCCATTCCATTCCATTCTATTCCATTCCATTCCATTCCTTTCCATTCCATTTAGTTCTACTCGGGTTGATTCCATTCCATTCCATTCCATTCCATTCCATTCCATTCCATTCCATTCCATTCCATTCCATTACTTTCCATTCCATTCCATTCCAATCCATTCCATTCTACTCGGGTTGACTCCATTCCATTCCGTTCCATTCCATTCCATTCCATTCCATTCCATTCCATTCCATTATAATCCATTCCATTCCATTCGATTCCCTTCGATTCCATTCCATTCCATTCCATTCCATTCCATTCCAATCCATTCCATTCTACTCGGGTTGATTCCATTCCATTCCATTCCATTCCATTCCATTCCATTCCATTCCATTCCATTCTATCCCTTTCGATTCCATTCCATTCCATTAAATTCCATTCCATTCCATTCCATTCCATTCCATTCCATTCCATTCCCTTCCATTGCATTCCATTCCGTTCTACTCGGGTTGATTCCACTCAATTCCATTCCATTCCATCCCATACCATTCCATTCCATTCCATTCCATTCCATTCCATTCCATTCCATTCCATTCCATTCCATTCCATTCCGTTCTAATCGGGTTGATTCCATTCTATTCCATTCCATTCCATTCCATTCCATTCCATTCCATTCCATTCCATTCCATTTTATTCCATTCCATTCTACTCCATTGAATTCCATTCCATTCCATTCTATTCCATTCCATTCCATTCCTTTCCATTCCATTTAGTTCTACTCGGGTTGATTCCATTCCATTCCATTCCATTCCTTTCCGTTCCATTCCAATCCATTCCATTCCATTACTTTCCATTCCATTCCATTCCAATCCATTCCATTCTACTCGGGTTGACTCCATTCCATTCCATTCCATTACATTACATTCCATTATATTCCATTCCATTCCATTCGATTCCGTTCGATTCCATTCCATTCCATTCCATTCCATTCCATTCCATTCCATTCCATTCGATTCCATTCCATTCCATTCGATTCCATTCCATTCCATTCCATTCCATTCCATTCCATTCCAATCCATTCCATTCTACTCGGGTTGATTCCATTCCATTCCATTCCATTCCATTCCATTCCATTCCATTCCATTCCATTCCGTTCTACTCGGGTTGATTCCACTCCATTCCATTCCATTCCATTCCATTCCATTCCATTCCATTCCATTCCATTCCAACCCATTCCTTTCTACTCGGGTTGATTCCATTCTATTCCATTCCATTCCATTCCATTCCATTCCATTCCATTCCATTCCATTCCATTCCATTCCATTCCATTCTATTCCATTCCATTCTACTCCATTGAATTCCATTCCATTCCATTCTATTCCATTCCATTCCATTCCTTTCCATTCCATTTAGTTCTACTCGGGTTGATTCCATTCCATTCCATTCCATTCCATTCCATTCCATTCCATTCCATTCCATTCCATTACTTTCCATTCCATTCCATTCCAATCCATTCCATTCTACTCGGGTTGACTCCATTCCATTCCGTTCCATTCCATTCCATTCCATTATAATCCGTTCCATTCCATTCGATTCCGTTCGATTCCATTCCATTCCATTCCATTCCATTCCATTCAATTCCATTCGATTCCATTCGATTCCATTCCATTCCATTCCATTCCAATCCATTCCATTCTACTCGGGTTGATTCCATTCCATTCCATTCCATTCCATTCCATTCCATTCCATTCCATTCCATTCCATTCTATCCCTTTCGATTCCATTCCATTCCATTAAATTCCATTCCATTCCATTCCATTCCATTCCATTCCATTGCATTCCATTCCGTTCTACTCGGGTTGATTCCACTCCATTCCATTCCATTCCATTCCATACCATTCCATTCCATTCCATTCCATTCCATTCCATTCCATTCCATTCCATTCCATTCCATTCCATTCCGTCCTAGTCGGGTTGATTCCATTCTATTCCATTCCATTCCATTCCATTCCATTCCATTCCATTCCATTCCATTCCATTCCATTCCATTCCATTCCATTCTATTCCATTCCATTCAACTCCATTGAATTCCAATCCATTCCATTCAATTCCATTCCATTCCATCCCTTTCCATTCCATTTAGTTCTACTCGGGTTGATTCCATTCCATTCCATTCCATTCCATTCCATTCCATTCCATTCAATTCCATTCCATTCCGTTACGTTCCATTCCATTCCATTCCAATCCATTCCATTCTACTCGGGTTGACTCCATTCCATTCCATTCCTTTCCATTCCATTATATTCCATTCTATTCCATTCGATTCCGTTCGATTCCATTCCATTCCATTCCATTCCATTCCATTCCATTGCATTCCATTCCATTCCATTCCGTTCTACTCGGGTTGATTCCCTTCCATTCCTTTCCATTCCATTCCATTCCATTCCATTCCATTCCATTCCCTTCCATTCCATTCCATTCCAATCCATTCCATTCTACTCGGGTTGATTCCACTCCATTCCATTGCATTCGACTCCATTCGATTCCATTCGATTCCATTCCATTCCTTTCCGTTCCATTCCATTCCATTCCATTCCATTCTATTCCATTGAATTCCATTCCATTCCATTCCATTCCACTCCATTCCATTCCATTCCATTCCATTCCATTCCATTCCATTCCATTCCGTTCTACTCGGGTTGATTCCATTCCATTCCATTCCATTCCATTCCATTCCATTCCATTCCATACCATTCCATTCCATTCCATTCCATTCCAATCTATTCCATTCTATTCAATTCGATTCCATTCGATTCCATTCAATTCCATTCAATTCCATTCCATTCCATTCCAATCCATTCCATTCTACTCGGGTTGATTCCATTCCATTCCATTCCATTCCATTCCATTCCATTCCATTCCATTCCATTCCATTCCATTCCATTCGATTCCATTCCATTCCATTCCATTCTTTCCATTCCATTCCATTCCATTCCAATCTATTCCATTCGATTCCATTCCATTCCATTCCATTCCATTCCATTCCAATCCATTCCATTCTACTCGTGTTGATTCCATTCCATTCCATTCCATTCCATTCCATTCCATTCCATTCCATTCCATTCCATTCCATTCCATTCCATTCCATTCCATTCCATTCCGTTCTACTCGGGTTGATTCCATTCTATTCCATTCCATTCCATTCGATTCCATTCGATTCCATTCGATTCCATTCGATTCCATTCCATTCCATTCCATTCCATTCCATTCCATTCCATTCTATTCCATTCCATTCCATTCCATTCCATTCCATTCCATTCCATTCCATTCCAATCCATTCCCTTCCGTTCTATTCGGGTTGATTCCATTCCATTCCATTCCATTCCATTCCATTCCATTCCATTCCATTCCATTCCATTCCGTTCTACTCGGGTTGATTCCATTGAATTCCATTCCATTCCATTCCATTCCATTCCATTCCATTCCATTCCATTCCATTCCATTGCATTCCATTCGATTCCATTCGATTCCATTCCATTCCATTCCATTCCATTCCATTCCATTCCATTCCATTCTATTCCATTCCATTCCATTCCATTTCATTCTATTCCATTCCATTCCATTCCGTTCTACTCGGGTTGATTCCATTCCATTCCATTTCATTCCATTCCATTCCATTCCACTCCATTCGATTCCATTCGATTCCATTCCATTCCATTCCATTCCAATCCATTCCATTCTACTCGGGTTGATTCCATTCCATTCCATTCCATTCCATTCCATTCCATTCCATTCCATTCCATTCCATTCCACTCGATTCCATTCCTTTCCATTCCATTCCATTCCAATCCATTGCATTCTACTCGGGTGGATTCCATTCCATTCCATTCCTTTCCATTCCATTCCATTCCATTCCATTCCATTACATTACATTCTGTTCCATTCCATTCCATTCCATTCCATTCCATTCCATTCCATTCCATTCCATTCCGTTCTAATCAGGTTGATTCCATTCTATTCCATTCCATTCCATTCCATTCCATTCCATTCCATTCCATTCCATTCCATTCCATTCTATTCCATTCAATTCTACTCCATTGAATTCCATTACATTCCATTCAATTCCATTCCATTCCATTCCTTTCCATTCCATTTAGTTCTATTCGGGTTGATTCCATTCCATTCCATTCCATTCCTTTCCATTCCATTCCAATCCATTCCATTCCATTACTTACCATTCCATTCCATTCCAATCCATTCCATTCTACTCGGGTTGACTCCATTCCATTCCATTCCATTCCATTACATTCCATTATATTCCATTCCATTCCATTCGATTCCGTTCGATTCCATTCCATTCCATTCCATTCCATTCCATTCCAATCCATTCCATTCTACTCGGGTTGATTCCATTCCATTCCATTCCATTCCATCCCATTCCAATCCATTCCATTCCATTCCGTTCTACTCGGGTTGATTCCATTCCATTCCATTTCATTCCATTCCATTCCATTCCATTCCATTCGATTCCATTCGATTCCATTCCATTCCATTCCATTCCAATCCATTCCATTCTACTCGGGTTGATTCCATTCCATTCCATTCCATTCCATTCCATTCCATTCCATTCCATTCCATTCCATTCCATTCCACTCGATTCCATTCCATTCTTTCCATTCCATTCCAATCCATTCCATTCTACTCGGGTGGATTCCATTCCGTTCCATTCCATTCCATTCCATTCCATTCCATTCCATTCCATTCCACTCCATTCGATTCCATTCCATTCCATTCCATTCCATTCCATTAAATTCCATTCCA
The DNA here is from genome assembly GCF_029281585.2 of Gorilla gorilla gorilla. Lineage (NCBI taxonomy): Eukaryota > Metazoa > Chordata > Mammalia > Primates > Hominidae > Gorilla > Gorilla gorilla. The sequence continues at coordinate 6,826,782 of NC_073241.2, forward strand.
TTCCATTCCATTCCATTCCATTCCATTCCGTTCTAGTCGGGTTGATTCCATTCTATTCCATTCCATTCCATTCCATTCCATTCCATTCCATTCCATTCCATTCCATTCTATTCCATTCCATTCTACTCCATTGAATTCCATTCCATTCCATTCTATTCCATTCCATTCCATTCCTTTCCATTCCATTTAGTTCTACTCGGGTTGATTCCATTCCATTCCATTCCATTCCATTCCATTCCGTTCCATTCCATTCCATTCCATTCCATTACTTTCCATTCCATTCCATTCCAATCCATTCCATTCTACTCGGGTTGACTCCATTCCATTCCGTTCCATTCCATTCCATTCCATTCCATTCCATTCCATTATAATCCATTCCATACCATTCGATTCCGTTCGATTCCATTCCATTCCATTCCATTCCATTCCATTCCATTCAATTCCATTCGATTCCATTCGATTCCATTCCATTCCATTCCATTCCAATCCATTCCATTCTACTCGGGTTGATTCCATTCCATTCCATTCCATTCCATTCCATTCCATTCCATTCCATTCCATTCCATTCCATTCTATCCCTTTCGATTCCATTCCATTCCACTAAATTCCATTCCATTCCATTCCATTCCATTCCATTCCATTCCATTCCATTCCATTCCATTGCATTCCATTCCGTTCTACTCGGGTTGATTCCACTCCATTCCATTACATTCCATTCCATACCATTCCATTCGATTCCATTCCATTCCATTCCATTCCATTCCATTCCATTCCATTCCATTCCATTCCGTTCTAGTCGGGTTGATTCCATTCTATTCCATTCCATTCCATTCCATTTCTTTCCATTCTATTCCATTCCATTCTACTCCATTGAATTCCATTCCATTCCATTCAATTCCATTCCATTCCATCCCTTTCCATTCCATTTAGTTCTACTCGGGTTGATTCCATTCCATTCCATTCCATTCCATTCCATTCCATTCCATTCAATTCCATTCCATTCCGTTACTTTCCATTCCATTCCATTCCAATCCATTCCATTCTACTCGGGTTGACTCCATTCCATTCCATTCCTTTCCATTCCATTATATTCCATTCTATTCCATTCGATTCCGTTCGATTCCATTCCATTCCATTCCATTCCATTCCATTCCATTCCATTCCATTCCATTCCATTCTATTCCATTCCATTCCATTCCATTCCATTCTATTCCATTCCATTCCATTCCGTTCCACTCGGGTTGATTCCATTCTATTCCAGTCCATTCCATTCGATTCCATTCGATATCATTCGATTCCATTCCATTCCATTCCATTCCATTCCATTCCATTCCATTCCATTCTATTCCATTCCATTCCATTCCATTCCATTCTATTCCATTCTATTCCATTCCGTTCTACTCGGGATCATTCCATTCCATTCCATTTCATTCCATTCCATTCCATTCCATTCCATTCCATTCCATTCCATTCCATTCCATTCGATTCCATTCCATTCCATTCCATTCCAATCCATTCCATTCTACTCGGGTTGATTCCATTCCATTCCATTCCATTCCATTCCATTCCATTCCATTCCATTCCACTCGATTCCATTCCTTTCCATTCCATTCCATTCCAATCCGTTGCATTCTACTCGGGTGGATTCCATTCCATTCCATTCCTTTCCATTCCATTCCATTCCATTCCATTACTTTCCATTCTGTTCCATTCCATTCCATTCCATTCCATTCCATTCCATTCCATTCCATTCCGTTCTAATCGGGTTGATTCCATTCTATTCCATTCCATTCCATTCCATTCCATTCCATTCCATTCCATTCCATTCCATTCCATTCTATTCCATTCCATTCTACTCCATTGAATTCCATTCCATTCCATTCTATTCCATTCCATTCCATTCCTTTCCATTCCATTTAGTTCTACTCGGGTTGATTACATTCCATTCCATTCCATTCCTTTCCGTTCCATTCCAATCCATTCCATTCCATTACTTTCCATTCCATTCCATTCCAATCCATTCCATTCTACTCGGGTTGACTCCATTCCATTCCATTCCATTCCATTACATTCCATTATATTCCATTCCATTCCATTCGATTCCGTTCGATTCCATTCCATTCCATTCCATTCCATTTCATTCCATTCCATTCCATTCGATTCCATTCCATTCCATTCGATTCCATTCCATTCCATTCCATTCCATTCCATTCCATTCCATTCCAATCCATTCCATTCTACTCGGGTTGATTCCATTCCATTCCATTCCATTCCATTCCATTCCATTCCATTCCATTCCATTCCATTCCATTCCATTCCATTCCGTTCTACTCGGGTTGATTCCACTCCTTTCCATTCCATTCCATTCCATTCCATTCCATTCCATTCCAACCCATTCCGTTCTACTCGGGTTGATTCCATTCTATTCCATTCCATTCCATTCCATTCCATTCCATTCCATTCCATTCCATTCCATTCCATTCCATTCCATTCCATTCTACTCCATTGAATTCCATTCCATTCCATTCTATTCCATTCCATTCCATTCCTTTCCATTCCATTTATTTCTACTCGGGTTGATTCCATTCCATTCCATTCCATTCCATTCCATTCCATTCCATTCCATTCCATTCCATTCCATTCCATTACTTTCCATTCCATTCCAATCCAATCCATTCCATTCTACTCGGGTTGACTCCATTCCATTCCGTTCCATTCCATTCCATTCCATTCCAATCCATTCCATTCTACTCGGGTTGACTCCATTCCATTCCACTCCATTACATTACATTCCATTATATTCCATTCCATTCCATTCGATTCCGTTCGATTCCATTCCATTCCATTCCATTCCATTCCATTCCATTCCATTCCATTCCATTCCATTCCATTCCATTCCATTCCAATCCATTCCATTCTACTCGGGTTGATTCAATTCCATTCCATTCCATTCCATTCCATTCCATTCCATTCCATTCCTTTCGATTCCATTCCTTTCCATTCCATTCCATTCCATTCCATTCCATTCCATTCCGTTCTACTCGGGTTGATTCCACTCCATTCCATTCCATTCCATTCCATTCCATTCCATTCCATTCCATTCCATTCCTTTCCATTCCAACCCATTCCGTTCTACTCGGGTTGATTCCATTCCATTCCATGGAATTCCATTCCATTCCATTCCATTCCATTCGATTCCATTCCATTCCATTCCATTCCATTCCAATCCATTCCATTCCACTCGGGTTCATTCCATTCCATTCCATTCCATTCCATTCCATTCCATTCCATTCCATTCCACTCGGGTGCATTCCATTCCATTCCATTCCATTCCATTCCATTCCGTTCTGCTCAGGTTGATTTCCATTCCATTCCATTCCATTCCATTCCATTCCATTCCATTCCATTCCATTCCATTCCATTCCATTCCATTCCATTCCATTCCATTCCGTTCTACTCGGCTTGAATCCATTGAGTTCCGTTCCGTTCCGTTCCGTCCCGACACGTCCCGTCCCGTCCCGTCCCGTCCCGTCCCGTCCCGTGCCGTTTTACTCGGGTTGATTCCTTTCCATTCCGTTCCGCTCGTTTCCGTTACGTTCCATTCCGTTCCACGCGGGTTGGTTCAATTCCATTCTATTCTATTCTATTCCTTTCCCTTCCATTCCATTCCATTCCATTCCATTCTACTCGGGTTGATTCCATGCCATTCCGTTCCGCTCCATTCCGTTCCACGCGGGTTGGTTCAATTCCATTCTATTCTATTCTATTCCTTTCCCTTCCATTCCATTCCATTCCATTCCATTCTACTCGGGTTGATTCCATGCCATTCCGTTCCGTTCCATTCCGTCCCATCCCGACCCGTCCCATCCCGTCCCGTCCCGTCCCATCCCGTTCCGTTCCACATGGGTTGATTCAATTCCTTTTGGTTACATTGAATTCCATTCCATTCCATTCTACTCGGATTGATTCCATTCCATTCCATTCCATTCCATTCCATTCCATTCCATTCCATTCCATTTCATTCCATTCCATTCCATTCCATTGCGTTCCATTCGATTCGATTCAATTCCATTCCTTTCCATTCCATTCCAATCCATTCCATTCTACTTGGGTTGATTCCATTCCATTCCATTCCATTCCATTCCATTCCATTCCATTCCATTCCATTCCACTCGATTCCATTCCATTCCATTCCATTCCATTCCATTCCAATCCATTCCATTCTACTCGGGTGGATTCCATTCCATTCCATTCCTTTCCATTCCATTCCATTCCATTCCATTCCATTACATTCCATTCGGTTCCATTCCATTCCATTCCATTCCATTCCATTCCATTCCATTCCATTCCGTTCTAATCGGGTTGATTCCATTCTATTCCATTCCATTCCATTCCATTCCATTCAATTCCATTCCATTCCATTCCATTCCATTCCATTCTATTCCATTCCATTCTACTCCATTGAATTCCATTCCATTCCATTCTATTCCATTCCATTCCATTCCTTTCCATTCCATTTAGTTCTACTCGGGTTGATTCCATTCCATTCCATTCCATTCGTCTCCATTCGATTCCATTCCATTCCATTCCATTCTATTCCATTGAATTCCATTGAATTCCATTCCATTCCATTCCATTCCATTCCATTCCATTCGATTCCATTCCATTCCATTCCATTCCATTCGATTCCATTCCATTCCATTCCATTCCATTCCATTCCATTCCATTCCATTCCATTCCATTCCATTCCGTTCTACTCGGGTTGATTCCATTCTATTCCATTCCATTCCGTTCGATTCCATTTGATTCCATTCGATTCCATTCCATTCCATTCCATTCCCTTCCATTCCATTCTATTCCATTGAATTCCATTCCATTCCATTCCATTCCAATCCATTCCATTCCATTCCATTCCGTTCTACTCTGATTGATTCCATTCCATTCCATTCCATTCCATTCCATTCAATTCCATTCGATTCCATTCGATTCCATTCCATTCCATTCCATTCCAATCCATTCCATTCTACTCGGGTTGATTCCATTCCATTCCATTCCATTCCATTCCATTCCATTCCATTCCATTCCATTCCATTCTATTCCTTTCGATTCCATTCCATTCCATTAAATTCCATTCCATTCCATTCCATTCCATTCCATTCCATTCCATTCCATTCCATTCCATTCCGTTCTACTCGGGTTGATTCCACTCCATTCCATTCCATTCCATTCCATTCCATACCATTCCATTCGATTCCATTCCATTCCATTCCATTCCATTCCATTCCATTCCATTCCATTCCATTCCGTTCTAGTCGGGTTGATTCCATTCTATTCCATTCCATTCCATTCCATTCCATTCCATTCCATTCGATTCCATTCCATTCCATTCCATTCTATTCCATGCCATTCTACTCCATTGAATTCCATTCCATTCCATTCAATTCCATTCCATTCCATTCCATTCCATTCCATTCTATTCCATTCCATTCTACTCCATTGAATTCCATTCCATTCCATTCTATTCCATTCCATTCCACTCCTTTCCATTCCATTTAGTTCTACTCGGGTTGATTCCATTCCATTCCATTCCATTCCTTTCCATTCCATTCCAATCCATTCCATTCCATTACTTTCCATTCCATTCCATTCCAATCCATTCCATTCTACTCGGGTTGACTCCATTCCATTCCATTCCATTACATTACATTCCATTATATTCCATTCCATTCCATTCGATTCCGTTCGATTCCACTCCATTCCATTCCATTCCATTCCATTCCATTCCATTCCATTCCATTCCATTCCATTCCATTCCATTCGATTCCATTCCATTCCATTCCATTCCATTCCATTCCATTCCATTCCATTCCAATCCATTCCATTCTACTCGGGTTGATTCAATTCCATTCCATTCCATTCCATTCCATTCCATTCCATTCCATTCCATTCCATTCCATTCCATTCCTTTCGATTCCATTCCATTCCATTCCATTCCATTCCATTCCATTCCATTCCATTCCATTCCATTCCATTCCGTTCTACTCGGGTTGATTCCATTCCATTCCATTCCATTCCATTCCATTCCATTCCATTCCATTCCAACCCATTCCGTTCTACTCGGGTTGATTCCATTCCATTCCATTGAATTCCATTCCATTCCATTCCATTCCATTCCATTCCATTCGATTCCATTCCATTCCATTCCATTCCAAACCATTCCATTCTACTCGGGTTCATCATTCCATTCCATTCCATTCCATTCCATTCCACTCGGGTTCATTCCATTCCATTCCATTCCATTCCATTCCATTCCATTCCATTCCATTCCATTCCATTCCATTCCGTTCTACTCGGCTTGAATCCATTGAGTTCCGTTCCGTTCCGTTCCGTCCCGACACGTCCCGTCCCGTCCCGTCCGGTCCCGTCCCGTCCCGTGCCGTTTTACTCGGGTTGATTCCTTTCCATTCCGTTCCGCTCGTTTCCGTTACGTTCCATTCCGTTCCACGCGGGTTGGTTCAATTCCATTCTATTCTATTCTATTCCTTTCCCTTCCATTCCATTCCATTCCATTCCATTCTACTCGGGTTGATTCCATGCCATTCCGTTCCGCTCCATTCCGTTCCACGCGGGTTGGTTCAATTCCATTCTATTCTATTCTATTCCTTTCCCTTCCATTCCATTCCATTCCATTCCATTCTACTCGGGTTGATTCCATGCCATTCCGTTCCGTTCCATTCCGTCCCATCCCGACCCGTCCCATCCCGTCCCGTCCCGTCCCATCCCGTTCCGTTCCACATGGGTTGATTCAATTCCTTTCGGTTACATTGAATTCCATTCCATTCCATTCTACTCGGATTGATTCCATTCCATTCCATTCCATTCCATTCCATACCATTCCATTCCATACCATTTCATTCCATTCCATTCCATTCCATTTCTTTCGATTCCATTCGTTTCCATTCCATTCCATTCCATTCCAATCCATTCCATTCTACTCGGGTTGATTCCATTCCATTCCATTCCATTCCATTCCATTCCATTCCATTCCATTCCACTCGATTCCATTCCATTCCTTTCCATTCCATTCCAATCCATTCCATTCTACTCGGGTGGATTCCATTCCATTCCATTCCATTCCATTCCATTCCATTCCATTCCATTCCATTCCATTCCATTCCGTTCTAGTCGGGTTGATTCCATTCTATTCCATTCCATTCCATTCCATTCCATTCCATTCCATTCCATTCCATTCTATTCCATTCCATTCTACTCCATTGAATTCCATTCCATTCCATTCAATTCCATTCCATTCCATTCCTTTCCATTCCATTTAGTTCTACTCGGGTTGATTCCATTCCATTCCATTCCATTCCATTCCATTCCATTCCATTCCATTCCATTCCATTCCATTCCATTCCTTTCCATTCCATTCCATTCCAATCCATTCCATTCTACTCGGGTTGACTCCATTCCATTCCATTCCATTCCATTCCATTCCATTCCATTCCATTCCATTATATTCCATTCTATTCCATTCGATTCCGTTCGATTCCATTCCATTCCATTCCATTCCATTCCAATCCATTCCATTCGATTACATTCCATTCCATTCGATTCCATTCCATTCCATTCCATTCCATTCCATTCCATTCCATTCCATTTACTCCATTCCGTTCTACTCGGGTTGATTCCATTGAGTTTGGTTCCGTCCCGTCCCGTCCCGTCCCGTCCCGTGCCGTTTTACTCAGGTTGATTCCTTTCCATTCCGTTCCGCTCGTTTCCTTTACTTTCCATTCCGTTCCACGCGGGTTGGTTCAATTCCATTCTATTCTATTCTATTCCTTTCCCTTCCATTCCATTCCATTCCATTCCATTCTACTCGGGTTGATTCCATGCCATTCCGTTCCGTTCCATTCCGTCCCATCCCGATCCGTCCCATCACGTCCCGTCCCGTCCCGTCCCATCCCGTTCCATTCCACATGGGTTGATTCAATTCCTTTCGGTTAGATTGAACTCCATTCCATTCCATTCTACTCGGATTGACTCCATTCCATTCCATTCCATTCCATTCCATTCCATTCCATTCCATTCCATTCCATTCCATTCCATTCCATTCCATTACATTCCATTTCATTCCATTCCATTCCATTCCATTCCATTTCATTCCATTCCATTCCATTCCATTCCATTCCATTCCATTCCATTCGATTCCATTCCATTCCATTCCATTCCATTCCATTCCATTCCATTCCATTCCGTTCTACTCGGGTTGATTCCATTCTATTCCATTCCATTCCGTTCGATTCCATTTGATTCCATTCGATTCCATTCCATTCCATTCCATTCCCTTCCATTCCATTCTATTCCATTGAATTCCATTCCATTCCATTCCATTCCATTCCATTCCATTCCATTCCATTCCATTCCATTCCATTCCATTCCAATGCATTCCATTCTACTCTGGTTGATTCCATTCCATTCCATTCCATTCCATTCCATTCGTCTCCATTCGATTCCATTCCATTCCATTCCATTCTATTCCATTGAATTCCATTGAATTCCATTCCATTCCATTCCATTCCATTCCATTCCATTCGATTCCATTCCATTCCATTCCATTCCATTCCATTCCATTCCATTCCATTCCATTCCATTCCATTCCATTCCATTCCATTCCATTCCATTCCGTTCTACTCGGGTTGATTCCATTCTATTCCATTCCATTCCGTTCGATTCCATTTGATTCCATTCGATTCCATTCCATTCCATTCCATTCCCTTCCATTCCATTCTATTCCATTGAATTCCATTCCATTCCATTCCATTCCACTCCATTCCATTCCGTTCTACTCTGATTGATTCCATTCCATTCCATTCCATTCCATTCCATTCAGTTCCATTCGATTCCATTTGATTCCATTCCATTCCATTCCATTCCAATCCATTCCATTCTACTCGGGTTGATTCCATTCCATTCCATTCCATTCCATTCCATTCCATTCCATTCCATTCCATTCCATTCCATTCTATTCCTTTCGATTCCATTCCATTCCATTAAATTCCATTCCATTCCATTCCATTCCATTCCATTCCATTCCATTCCATTCCATTCCGTTCTACTCGGGTTGATTCCACTCCATTCCATTCCATTCCATTCCATTCCATACCATTCCATTCGATTCCATTCCATTCCATTCCATTCCATTCCATTCCATTCCATTCCATTCCGTTCTAGTCGGGTTGATTCCATTCTATTCCATTCCATTCCATTCCATTCCATTCCATTCCATTCGATTCCATTCCATTCCATTCCATTCTATTCCATTCCATTCTACTCCATTGAATTCCATTCCATTCCATTCAATTCCATTCCATTCCATCCCTTTCCATTCCATTTAGTTCTACTCGGGTTGATTCCATTCCTTTCCATTCCATTCCATTCCATTCCATTCCATTCAATTCCATTCCATTCCGTTACTTTCCATTCCATTCCATTCCAATCCATTCCATTCTACTCGGGTTGACTCCATTCCATTCCATTCCTTTCCATTCCATTATATTCCATTCTATTCCATTCGATTCCGTTCGATTCCATTCCATTCCATTCCATTCCATTCCATTGCATTCCATTCCATTCCATTCCATTCCATTCCTTTCTACTCGGGTTGATTCCATTCCATTCCTTTCCATTCCATTCCATTCCATTCCATTCCATTCCATTCCATTCCATTCCATTCCATTCCATTCCCTTCCATTCCATTCCATTCCAATCCATTCCATTCTACTCGGGTTGATTCCATTCCATTCCATTGCATTCGACTCCATTCGATTCCATTCGATTCCATTCCATTCCATTCCGTTCCATTCCATTCCATTCCATTCCATTCTATTCCATTGAATTCCATTCCATTCCATTCCATTCCATTCCATTCCATTCCATTCCATTCCATTCCATTCCATTCCATTCCATTCCATTCCATTCCGTTCTACTCGGGTTGATTCCATTCCATTCCATTCCATTCCATTCCATTCCATTCCATTCCATTCCATTCCAATCTATTCCATTCTATTCAATTCGATTCCATTCGATTCCATTCAATTCCATTCAATTCCATTCCATTCCATTCCAATCCATTCCATTCTACTCGGGTTGATTCCATTCCATTCCATTCCATTCCATTCCATTCCATTCCATTCCATTCCATTCCATTCCATTCGATTCCATTCGATTCCATTCCATTCCATTCCATTCCATTCCATTCCATTCCATTCCATTCCAATCTATTCCATTCGATTCCATTCCATTCCATTCCATTCCATTCCATTCCATTCCATTCCAATCCATTCCATTCTACTCGTGTTGATTCCCTTCCATTCCATTCCACTCCATTCCATTCCATTCCATTCCATTCCATTCCATTCCATTCCATTCCATTCCATTCCATTCCATTCCATTCCATTCCATTCCATTCCATTCCGTTCTACTCGGGTTGATTCCATTCTATTCCATTACATTCCATTCGATTCCATTCGATTCCATTCGATTCCTTTCCATTCCATTCCATTCCATTCCATTCCATTCCATTCCATTCTATTCCATTCCATTCCATTCCATTCCATTCCATTCCATTCCAATCCATTCCCTTCCGTTCTATTCGGGTTGATTCCATTCCATTCCATTCCATTCCATTCCATTCCATTCCATTCCATTCCATTCCATTGCATTCCATTCGATTCCATTCGATTCCATTCCATTCCATTCCATTCCATTCCATTGCATTCCATTCCATTCCATTCCATTCTATTCCATTCCATTCCATTCTGTTCCATTCTATATCATTCCATTCCATTCCGTTCCACTCGGGTTGATTCCATTCTATTCCATTCCATTCCATTCGATTCCATTCGATATCATTCGATTCCATTCCATTCCATTCCATTCCATTCCATTCCATTCCATTCCATTCCATTCTATTCCATTCCATTCCATTCCATTCCATTCTATTCCATTCCATTCCATTCCATTCCATTCCATTCTATTCCATTCCATTCCATTCCGTTCTACTCGGGTTGATTCCATTCCATTCCATTTCATTCCATTCCTTTCCATTCCATTCCATTCGATTCCATTCGATTCCATTCCATTCCATTCCATTCCAATCCATTCCATTCTACTCGGGTTGATTCCATTCCATTCCATTCCATTCCATTCCATTCCATTCCATTCCATTCCATTCCATTCCATTCCACTCGATTGCATTCCATTCCATTCCATTCCATTCCAATCCATTCCATTCTACTCGGGTGGATTCCATTCCATTCCATTCTTTTCCATTCCATTCCATTCCATTCCATTCCATTACATTCCATTCGGTTCCATTCCATTCCATTCCATTCCATTCCATTCCATTCCATTCCATTCCATTCCGTTCTAATCGGGTTGATTCCATTCTATTCCATTCCATTCCATTCCATTCCATTCCATTCAATTCCATTCCATTCCATTCCATTCCATTCCATTCTATTCCATTCCATTCTACTCCATTGAATTCCATTCCATTCCATTCTATTCCATTCCATTCCATTCCTTTCCATTCCATTTAGTTCTACTCGGGTTGATTCCATTCCATTCCATTCCATTCCTTTCCATTCCATTCCAATCCATTCCATTCCATTACTTTCCATTCCATTCCATTCCAATCCATTCCATTCTACTCGGGTTGACTCCATTCCATTCCACTCCATTACATTACATTCCATTATATTCCATTCCATTCCATTCGATTCCGTTCGATTCCATTCCATTCCATTCCATTCCATTCCATTCCATTCCATTCCATTCCATTCCATTCCATTCCATTCCAATCCATTCCATTCTACTCGGGTTGATTCAATTCCATTCCATTCCATTCCATTCCATTCCATTCCATTCCATTCCTTTCGATTCCATTCCTTTCCATTCCATTCCATTCCATTCCATTCCATTCCATTCCGTTCTACTCGGGTTGATTCCACTCCATTCCATTCCATTCCATTCCATTCCATTCCATTCCATTCCATTCCATTCCATTCCTTTCCATTCCAACCCATTCCGTTCTACTCGGGTTGATTCCATTCCATTCCATGGAATTCCATTCTATTCCATTCCATTCCATTCGATTCCATTCCATTCCATTCCATTCCATTCCAATCCATTCCATTCCACTCGGGTTCATTCCATTCCATTCCATTCCATTCCATTCCATTCCATTCCATTCCATTCCACTCGGGTGCATTCCATTCCATTCCATTCCATTCCATTCCATTCCATTCCATTCCATTCCGTTCTGCTCAGGTTGATTTCCATTCCATTCCATTCCATTCCATTCCATTCCATTCCATTCCATTCCATTCCATTCCATTCCATTCCATTCCGTTCTACTCGGCTTGAATCCATTGAGTTCCGTTCCGTTCCGTTCCGTCCCGACACGTCCCGTCCCGTCCCGTCCCGTCCCGTCCCGTCCCGTGCCGTTTTACTCGGGTTGATTCCTTTCCATTCCGTTCCGCTCGTTTCCGTTACGTTCCATTCCGTTCCACGCGGGTTGGTTCAATTCCATTCTATTCTATTCTATTCCTTTCCCTTCCATTCCATTCCAATCCATTCCATTCTACTCGGGTTGATTCCATGCCATTCCGTTCCGCTCCATTCCGTTCCACGCGGGTTGGTTCAATTCCATTCTATTCTATTCTATTCCTTTCCCTTCCATTCCATTCCATTCCATTCCATTCTACTCGGGTTGATTCCATGCCATTCCGTTCCGTTCCATTCCGTCCCATCCCGACCCGTCCCATCCCGTCCCGTCCCGTCCCATCCCGTTCCGTTCCACATGGGTTGATTCAATTCCTTTCGGTTACATTGAATTCCATTCCATTCCATTCTACTCGGATTGATTCCATTCCATTCCATTCCATTCCATTCCATTCCATTCCATTCCATTCCATTTCATTCCATTCCATTCCATTCCATTGCGTTCCATTCGATTCGATTCCATTCCATTCCTTTCCATTCCATTCCAATCCATTCCATTCTACTTGGGTTGATTCCATTCCATTCCATTCCATTCCATTCCATTCCATTCCATTCCATTCCATTCCACTCGATTCCATTCCATTCCATTCCATTCCATTCCATTCCAATCCATTCCATTCTACTCGGGTGGATTCCATTCCATTCCATTCCTTTCCAATCCATTCCATTCCATTCCATTCCATTACATTCCATTCGGTTCCATTCCATTCCATTCCATTCCATTCCATTCCATTCCATTCCATTCCGTTCTAATCGGGTTGATTCCATTCTATTCCATTCCATTCCATTCCATTCCATTCAATTCCATTCCATTCCATTCCATTCCATTCCATTCTATTCCATTCCATTCTACTCCATTGAATTCCATTCCATTCCATTCTATTCCATTCCATTCCATTCCTTTCCATGCCATTTAGTTCTACTCGGGTTGATTCCATTCCATTCCATTCCATTCCTTTCCATTCCATTCCAATCAATTCCATTCCATTCCTTTCCATTCCATTCCATTCCAATCCATTCCATTCTACTCGGGTTGACTCCATTCCATTCCATTCCATTACATTACATTCCATTGTATTCCATTCCATTCCATTCGATTCCGTTCGATACCACTCCATTCCATTCCATTCCATTCCATTCCATTAAATTCCATTCGATTCCATTCCATTCCATTCTATTCCATTCCATTCCATTCCATTCCATTCCATTCCAATCCATTCCATTCTACTCGGGTTGATTCAATTCCATTCCATTCCATTCCATTCCATTCCATTCCATTCCATTCCATTCCATTCCATTCCATTCCATTCCATTCCTTTCGATTCCATTCCATTCCATTCCATTCCATTCCATTCCATTCCATTCCATTCCATTCCATTCCATTCCATTCCGTTCTACTCGGGTTGATTCCATTCCATTCCATTCCATTCCATTCCATTCCATTCCAACCCATTCCGTTCTACTCGGGTTGATTCCATTCCATTCCATTGAATTCCATTCCATTCCATTCCATTCCTTTCCATTCCATTCGAATCCATTCCATTCTACTCCATTGAATTCCATTCCATTAAATTCTATTCCATTCCATTCCATTCCTTTCCATTCCCTTTAGTTCTACTCGGGTTGATTCCATTCCTTTCCATTCCATTCCTTTCCATTCCATTCCAATCCATTCCATTCCATTCCTTTCCATTCCATTCCATTCCAATCCATTCCATTCTACTCGGGTTGACTCCATTCCATTCCATTCCATTACATTACATTCCATTATATTCCATTCCATTCCATTCGATTCCGTTCGATTCCACTCCATTCCATTCCATTCCATTCCATTCCATTCCATTCCATTCCATTCGATTCCATTCCATTCCATTCGATTCCATTCCATTCCATTCCATTCCATTCCATTCCATTCCAATCCATTCCATTCTACTCGGGTTGATTCAATTCCATTCCATTCCATTCCATTCCATTCCATTCCATTCCATTCCATTCCATTCCTTTCGATTCCATTCCATTCCATTCCATTCCATTCCATTCCATTCCATTCCATTCCATTCCATTCCATTCCATTCCGTTCTACTCGGGTTGATTCCATTCCATTCCATTCCATTCCATTCCATTCCATTCCATTCCATTCCATTCCATTCCATTCCTTTCCATTCCAACCCATTCCGTTCTACTCGGGTTGATTCCATTCCATTCCATTGAATTCCATTCCATTCCATTCCATTCCGTTCCATTCCATTCGATTCCATTCCATTCCATTCCATTCCAAACCATTCCATTCTACTCGGGTTCATTCCATTCCATTCCATTCCATTCCATTCCATTCCATTCCATTCCATTCCACTCGGGTGCATTCCATTCCATTCCATTCCATTCCATTCCATTCCATTCCATTCCATTCCATTCCGTTCTGCTCAGGTTGATTTCCATTCCATTCTATTCCATTCCATTCCATTCCATTCCATTCCATTCCATTCCATTCCATTCCATTCCATTCCATTCCATTCCGTTCTACTCGGCTTGAATCTATTGAGTTCCGTTCCGTTCCGTTCCGTCCCGACACGTCCCGTCCAGTCCCGTCCCGTGCCGTTTTACTCGGATTGATTCCTTTGCATTCCGTTCCGCTCGTTTCCGTTACGTTCCATTCCGTTCCACGCGGGTTGGTTCAATTCCATTCTATTCTATTCTATTCCTTTCCCTTCCATTCCATTCCATTCCATTCCATTCTACTCGGGTTGATTCCATGCCATTCCGTTCCGCTCCATTCCGTTCCACGCGGGTTGGTTCAATTCCATTCTATTCTATTCTATTCCTTTCTCTTCCATTCCATTCCATTCCATTCCATTCTACTCGGGTTGATTCCATGCCATTCCGTTCCGTTCCATTCCGTCCCATCCCGACCCGTCCCATCCCGTCCCGTCCCGTCCCATCCCGTTCCGTTCCACATGGGTTGATTCAATTCCTTTCGGTTACATTGAATTCCATTCCATTCCATTCTACTCGGATTGATTCCATTCCATTCCATTCCATTCCATTCCATACAATTCCATTCCATTCCATTTCATTGCATTCCATTCCATTCCATTTCTTTCGATTCCATTCGTTTCCATTCCATTCCATTCCATTCCAATCCATTCCATTCTACTCGGGTTGATTCCATTCCATTCCATTCCATTCCATTCCATTCCATTCCATTCCATTCCATTCCATTCCATTCCACTCGATTCCATTCCATTCCTTTCCATTCCATTCCAATCCATTCCATTCTACTCGGGTGGATTCCATTCCATTCCATTCCATTCCATTCCATTCCATTCCATTCCATTCCATTCCATTCGATTCCATTCCATTCCATTCCATTCCATTCCGTTCTAGTCGGGTTGATTCCATTCTATTCCATTCCATTCCATTCCATTCCATTCCATTCCATTCCATTCCATGCCATTCCATTCTATTCCATTCCATTCTACTCCATTGAAATTCCATTCCATTCCATTCCATTCCATTCCATTCCATTCCTTTCCATTCCATTTAGTTCTACTCGGGTTGATTCCATTCCATTCCATTCCATTCCATTCCATTCCATTCCATTCCATTCCATTCCATTACTTTCCATTCCATTCCATTCCAATCCATTCCATTCTACTCGGGTTGACTCCATTCCATTCCATTCCATTCCATTCCATTCCATTCCATTCCATTCCATTCCATTCGATTCCATTCCATTCCATTCGATTCCATTCCATTCCATTGCATTCCATTCCATTCCATTCCATTCCAATCCATTCCTTTCTACTCGGGTTGATTCCATTCCATTCCATTCCATTCCATTCCATTCCATTCCATTCCATTCCGTTCTACTCGGGTTGATTCCACTCCATTCCATTCCATTCCATTCCATTCCATTCCATTCCATTCCATTCCATTCCATTCCTTTCCATTCCAACCCATTCCGTTCTACTCGGGTTGATTCCATTCCATTCCATTCCATTCCGTTCCATTCCATTCCATTCCATTCCATTCCATTCCATTCCATTCGATTCCATTCCATTCCATTCCATTCCAAACCATTCCATTCTACACGGGTTCATCATTCCATTCCATTCCATTCCATTCCATTCCATTCCACTTGGGTTCATTCCATTCCATTCCATTCCATTGCATTCCATTCCATTCCATTCCACTCGGGTGCATTCCATTCCATTCCATTCCATTCCATTCCATTCCATTCCATTCCATTCCATTCCATTCCATTCCATTCGATTCCATTCCATTCCATTCCATTCCATTCCATTCCATTCCATTCCGTTCTACTCGGCTTGAGTCCATTGAGTTCCGTTCCGTTCCGTTCCGTCCCGACACGTCCCGTCCCGTCCCGTCCCGTGCCGTTTTACTCGGGTTGATTCCTTTCCATTCCGTTCCGCTCGTTTCCGTTACGTTCCATTCCGTTCCACGCGGGTTGGTTCAATTCCATTCTATTCTATTCTATTCCTTTCCCTTCCATTCCATTCCATTCCATTCCATTCTACTCGGGTTGATTCCATGCCATTCCGTTCCGCTCCATTCCGTTCCACGCGGGTTGGTTCAATTCCATTCTATTCTATTCTATTCCTTTCCCTTCCATTCCATTCCATTCCATTCCATTCTACTCGGGTTGATTCCATGCCATTCCGTTCCGTTCCATTCCGTCCCATACCGACCCGTCCCATCCCGTCCCGTCCCGTCCCATCCCGTTCTGTTCCACATGGGTTGATTCAATTCCTTTCGGTTACATTGAATTCCATTCCATTCCATTCTACTCGGATTGATTCCATTCCATTCCATTCCATTCCATTCCATTCCATTCGATTCCATTCCATTCCATTCCATTCCATTCCATTCGATTCCATTCCATTCCATTCCATTCCATGCCATTCCATTCCATTCCATTCCATTCCATTCCATTCCGTTCTAGTCGGTTTGATTCCATTCTATTCCATTCCATTCCATTCCATTCCATTCCATTCCATTCCATTCCATTCCATTCTATTCCATTCCGTTCTACTCCATTGAATTCCATTCCATTCCATTCTATTCCATTCCATTCCATTCCTTTCCATTCCATTTAGTTCTACTCGGGTTGATTCCACTCCATTCCATTCCATTCCATTCCATTCCATTCCATTCCATTCCATTCCATTCCATTCCATTCGTCTCCATTCGATTCCATTCGATTCCATTCCATTCTATTCCATTGAATTCCATTCCATTCCATTCCATTCCGTTCCATTCCATTCCATTCCATTCCATTCCATTCCATTCCATTCCATTCCATTCCATTCCATTCCGTTCGATTCCATTACATTCCATTCCAATCCAATCCATTCCATTCTACTCGGGTTGATTCCATTCCATTCCATTCCATTCCATTCGATTCCATTCCATTCTATTCCATTGAATTCCATTCCATTCCATTCCATTCCGTTCCATTCCATTCCATTCCATTCCATTCCATTCCATTCCATTCCATTCCATTCCATTCCATTCCGTTCTACTCGGGTTGATTCCATTCCATTCCATTCCATTCCAATCCATTCCATTCCATTCCGTTCTACTCGGGTTGATTCCATTCCATTCCATTTCATTCCATTCCATTCCATTCCATTCCATTCCATTCCATTCCATTCCATTCGATTCCATTCGATTCCATTCCATTCCATTCCATTCCAATCCATTCCATTCTACTCGGGTTGATTCCATTCCATCCCATTCCATTCCATTCCATTCCATTCCATTCCATTCCATTCCATTCCATTCCATTCGATTCCACTCGATTCCATTCCATTCTTTCCATTCCATTCCAATGCATTCCATTCTACTCGGGTGGATTCCATTCCGTTCCATTCCATTCCATTCCATTCCATTCCATTCCATTCCATTCCACTCCATTCGATTCCATTCCATTCCATTCCATTCCATTCCATTCCATTCCATTCCATTCCATTCCGTTCTAGTCGGGTTGATTCCATTCTATTCCATTCCATTCCATTCCATTCCATTCCATTCCATTCCATTCCATTCCATTCCATTCCATTCTATTCCATTCCATTCTACTCCATTGAATTCCATTCCATTCCATTCTATTCCATTCCATTCCATTTCTTTCCATTCCATTTAGTTCTACTCGGGTTTCCATTCCATTCCATTCCATTCCATTCCATTCTATTCCATTCCATTCTACTCCATTGAATTCCATTCCATTCCATTCTATTCCATTCCATTCCATTGCTTTCCATTCCATTTAGTTCTACTCGGGTTGATTCCATTCCATTCCATTCCATTCCATTCCATTCCATTCCATTCCATTCCATTCCATTCCATTCCATTCGTCTCCATTCGATTCCATTCCATTCCATTCCATTCCATTCCATTCCATTCCATTCCATTCCATTCCGTTCTACTCGGGTTGATTCCACTCCATTCCATTCCATTCCATTCCATTCCATTCCATTCCATTCCATTCCATTCCATTCGTCTCCATTCGATTCCATTCGATTCCATTCCATTCTATTCCATTGAATTCCATTCCATTGAATTCCATTCCGTTCCATTCCATTCCATTCCATTCCATTCCATTCCATTCCATTCCATTCCATTCCATTCCATTCCATTCCGTTCGATTCCATTACATTCCATTCCAATCCAATCCATTCCATTCTACTCGGGTTGATTCCATTCCATTCCATTCCATTCCATTCGATTCCATTCCATTCTATTCCATTGAATTCCATTCCATTCCATTCCATTCCGTTCCATTCCATTCCATTCCATTCCATTCCATTCCATTCCATTCCATTCCATTCCGTTGTACTCGGGTTGATTCCATTCCATTCCATTCCATTCCAATCCATTCCATTCCATTCCGTTCTACTCGGGTTGATTCCATTCCATTCCATTTCATTCCATTCCATTCCATTCCATTCCATTCGATTCCATTCGATTCCATTCCATTCCATTCCATTCCAATACATTCCATTCTACTCGGGTTGATTCCATTCCATTCCATTCCATTCCATTCCATTCCATTCCATTCCATACCATTCGATTCCACTCGATTCCATTCCATTCTTTCCATTCCATTCCAATGCATTCCATTCTACTCGGGTGGATTCCATTCCGTTCCATTCCATTCCATTCCATTCCATTCCATTCCATTCCATTCCATTCCACTCCATTCGATTCCATTCCATTCCATTCCATTCCATTCCATTCCATTCCATTCCATTCTATTCCATTCCATTCTACTCCATTGAATTCCATTCCATTCCATTCTATTCCATTCCATTCCATTCCTTTCCATTCCATTTAGTTCTACTCGGGTTGATTCCATTCCATTCCATTCCATTCCATTCCATTCCATTCCATTCCATTCCATTCCATTCCATTCCATTCCATTCCATTCCATTCCGTTCTACTCGGCTTGAATCCATTGAGTTCCGTTCCGTTCCGTTCCGTCCCGACACGTCCCGTCCAGTCCCGTCCCGTGCCGTTTTACTCGGGTTGATTCCTTTGCATTCCGTTCCGCTCGTTTCCGTTACGTTCCATTCCGTTCCTCGCGGGTTGGTTCAATTCCATTCTATTCTATTCTATTCCTTTCCCTTCCATTCCATTCCATTCCATTCCATTCTACTCGGGTTGATTCCATGCCATTCCGTTCCGCTCCATTCCGTTCCACGCGGGTTGGTTCAATTCCATTCTATTCTATTCTATTCCTTTCCCTTCCATTCCATTCCATTCCATTCCATTCTACTCGGGTTGATTCCATGCCATTCCGTTCCGTTCCATTCCGTCCCATCCCGACCCGTCCCATCCCGTCCCGTCCCGTCCCATCCCGTTCCGTTCCACATGGGTTGATTCAATTCCTTTCGGTTACATTGAATTCCATTCAATTCCATTCTACTCGGATTGATTCCATTCCATTCCATTCCATTCCATTCCATACAATTCCATTCCATTCCATTTCATTGCATTCCATTCCATTCCATTTCTTTCGATTCCATTCGTTTCCATTCCATTCCATTCCATTCCAATCCATTCCATTCTACTCGGGTTGATTCCATTCCATTCCATTCCATTCCATTCCATTCCATTCCATTCCATTCCATTCCATTCCATTAAATTCCACTCGATTCCATTCCATTCCTTTCCATTCCATTCCAATCCATTCCATTCTACTCGGGTGGATTCCATTCCATTCCATTCCATTCCATTCCATTCCATTCCATTCCATTCGATTCCATTCCATTCCATTCCATTCCATTCCATTCCATTCCGTTCTAGTCGGGTTGATTCCATTCTATTCCATTCCATTCCATTCCATTCCATTCCATTCCATTCCATTCCATGCCATTCCATTCTATTCCATTCCATTCTACTCCATTGAATTCCATTCCATTCCATTCAATTCCATTCCATTCCATTCCTTTCCATTCCATTTAGTTCTACTCGGGTTGATTCCATTCCATTCCATTCCATTCCATTCCATTCCATTCCATTCCATTCCATTCCATTACTTTCCATTCCATTCCATTCCAATCAATTCCATTCTACTCGGGTTGACTCCATTCCATTCCATTCCATTCCATTCCATTCCATTCCATTCCATTCCATTCCATTCGATTCCATTCCATTCCATTCGATTCCATTCCATTCCATTGCATTCCATTCCATTCCATTCCATTCCAATCCATTCCTTTCTACTCGGGTTGATTCCATTCCATTCCATTCCATTCCATTCCATTCCATTCCATTCCGTTCTACTCGGGTTGATTCCACTCCATTCCATTCCATTCCATTCCATTCCATTCCATTCCATTCCATTCCATTCCTTTCCATTCCAACCCATTCCGTTCTACTCGGGTTGATTCCATTCCATTCCATTCCATTCCGTTCCATTCCATTCCATTCCATTCCATTCCATTCCATTCCATTCGATTCCATTCGATTCCATTCCATTCCATTCCATTCCATTCCATTCCATTCCATTCCATTCCATTCCATTCCATTCCGTTCTACTCGGCTTGAGTCCATTGAGTTCCGTTCCGTTCCTTTCCGTCCCGACACGTCCCGTCCCGTCCCGTCCCGTGCCGTTTTACTCGGGTTGATTCCTTTCCATTCCGTTCCGCTCGTTTCCGTTACGTTCCATTCCGTTCCACGCGGGTTGGTTCAATTCCATTCTATTCTATTCTATTCCTTTCCCTTCCATTCCATTCCATTCCATTCCATTCTACTCGGGTTGATTCCATGCCATTCCGTTCCGCTCCATTCCGTTCCACGCGGGTTGGTTCAATTCCATTCTATTCTATTCTATTCCTTTCCCTTCCATTCCATTCCATTCCATTCCATTCTACTCGGGTTGATTCCATGCCATTCCGTTCCGTTCCATTCCGTCCCATCCCGACCCGTCCCATCCCGTCCCGTCCCGTCCCATCCCGTTCCGTTCCACATGGGTTGATTCAATTCCTTTCGGTTACATTGAATTCCATTCCATTCCATTCTACTCGGATTGATTCCATTCCATTCCATTCCATTCCATTCCATTCCATTCGATTCCATTCCATTCCATTCCATTCCATTCCATTCCATTCCATTGCGTTCCATTCAATTCGATTCCATTCCATTCCATTCCATTCCATTCCAATCCATTCCATTCTACTTGGGTTGATTCCATTCCATTCCATTCCATTCCATTCGATTCCATTCGATTCCATTCAATTCCATTCCATTCCATTCCATTCCATTCCATTCCATTCCATTCCATTCCATTCCATTCCATTCCATTCTGTTCTACTCGGGTTGATTCCACTCCATTCCATTCCATTCTAATCCATTCGATTCCATTCCATTCCATTTCATTTTATTCCATTCCATTCCATTCCATTCTATTCCATTGAATTCCATTCCATTCCATTCCATTCCATTCCATTCCATTCCATTCCATTCCATTCCATTCCATTCCATTCCATTCCGTTCTACTCGGGTTGATTCCACTCCATTCCATTCCATTCCATTCCATTCCATTCCATTCCATTCCATTCCATTCCATTCCACTCGGGTTGATCATTCCATTCCATTCCATTCAATTCCATTCCATTCCATTCCATTCCACTCGGGCTCATTCCATTCCATTCCATTCAATTCCATTCCATTCCATTCCATTCCATTCCGTTCCATTCCATTCCGTTCTACTCGGTTTGATTTCCATTCCATTCCATTCCATTCCATTCCATTCCATTCCATTCCATTCCATTCCATTCCTTTCCATTCCTTTCCATTTACTCCATTCCGTTCTACTCGGGTTGATTCCATTGAGTTTGGTTCCGTTCCGTTCCGTCCCATCCCGTCCCGTCCCGTCCCGTCCCGTGCCGTTTTACTCGGGTTGATTCCTTTCCATTCCGTTCCGCTCGTTTCCGTTGCGTTCCATTCCGTTCCACGCGGGTTGGTTCAATTCCATTCTATTCTATTCTATTCCTTTCCATTCCATTCCATTCCATTCCATTCCATTCTACTCGGGTTGATTCCATGCCATTCCGTTCCGTTCCATTCCGTCCCATCTCGACCCGTCCCATCACGTCCCGTCCCGTCCGATCCCGTTCCGTTCCACATGGGTTGATTCAATTCCTTTCGGTTACATTGAATTCCATTCCATTCCATTCTACTCGGATTGATTCCATTCCATTCCATTCCATTCCATTCCATTCCATTCCATTCCATTCCATTCCATTCCATTCCATTCCATTCCGTTCTACTCTGATTGATTCCATTAAATTCCATTCCATTCCATTCCATTCCATTCCATTCCATTCCATTCCATTCCATTCCATTCCATTCCATTCCAATACATTCCATTCTACTCTGGTTGATTCCATTCCATTCCATTCCATTCCATTCCATTCCATTCGTCTCCATTCGATTCCATTCGATTCCATTCCATTCCATTCCATGGAATTCCATTCCATTCCATTCCATTCCATTCCATTCCATTCCATTCCATTCCATTCCATTCCATTCCATTCCATTCAGTTCTACTCGGGTTGATTCCATTCCATTCCTTTCCATTCCATTCCATTCCATTCCATTCCATTCCACTCCATTCCATTCGATTCCATTCGATTCCATTCCATTCCATTCCATTCCATTCCATTCCATTCCAATCCATTCCATTCTACTCGGGTTGATTCCATTCCATTCCATTCCATTCCATTCCATTCCATTCCATTCCATTCCATTCCATTGCATTCCATTCGATTCCATTAGATTCCATTCCATTCCATTCCATTCCATTCCATTCCATTCCATTCCATTCCGTTCCACTCGGGTTTATTCCATTCCATTTCATTCCATTCCATTCCATTCTATTCCGTTCGATCTCATTCGAATCCATTCCATCCCATTCCATTCCATTCCATTCCATTCCGTTCTACTCGGGTTGATTCCATTCCATTCCATTTCATTCCATTCCATTCCATTCCATTCCATTCCATTCCATTCGATTCCATTCCATTCCATTCCATTCCATTCCGTTCTAGTCGGGTTGATTCCATTCTATTCCATTCCATTCCATTCCATTCCATTCCATTCCATTCCATTCCATTCTACTCCATTGAATTCCATTCCATTCCACTCAATTCCATTCCATTCCATTCCTTTCCATTCCATTTAGTTCTACTCGGGTTGATTCCATTCCATTCCATTCCATTCCATTCCATTCCATTCCATTCCATTCCATTCCATTCCATTACTTTCCATTCCATTGCATTCCAATCCATTCCATTCTACTCGGGTTGACTCCATTCCATTCCATTCCATTCCATTCCATTCCATTCCATTCCATTCCATTCCATTATATTCCATTCTTTTCCATGCGATTCCGTTCGATTCCATTCCATTCCATTCCATTCCATTCCATTCCATTCCATTCCATTCGATTCCATTCCATTCCATTCGATTCCATTCCATTCCATTCGATTCCATTCCATTCCATTCCATTCCATTCCATTCCATTCCATTCCATTCCATTCCATTCCATTCCATTTACTCCATTCCGTTCTACTCGGGTTGATTCCATTGAGTTTGGTTCCGTCCCGTCCCGTCCCGTCCCGTCCCGTCCCGTCCCGTCCCGTCCCGTGCCGTTTTACTCAGGTTGATTCCTTTCCATTCCGTTCCGCTCGTTTCAGTTACGTTCCATTCCGTTCCACGCGGGTTGGTTCAGTTCCATTCTATTCTATTCTATTCCTTTCCCTTCCATTCAATTCCATTCCATTCCATTATACTCGGGTTGATTCCATGCCATTCCGTTCCGTTCCATTCCGTCCCATTCCGACCCGTCCCATCCCGTCCCGACCCGTCCCATCCCGTTCCAATCCACATGGGTTGATTCAATTCCTTTCGGTTACATTGAACTCCATTCCATTCCATTCTTCTCGGATTGATTCCATTCCATTCCATTCCATTCCATTCCATTCCATTCCATTCCAATCCATTCCATTCTACTCGGGTTGATTCCATTCTATGCCATTCCATTCCATTCCATTCCATTCCATTCCATTCCATTTCATTCCATTCCATTCCATTCCATTCCATTCCATTCCATTCCATTCGATTCCATTCCATTCCATTCCATTCCATTCCGTTCTACTCGGGTTGATTCCATTCTATTCCATTCCATTCCGTTCGATTCCATTTGATTCCATTCGATTCCATTCCATTCCATTCCATTCCCTTCCATTCCATTCTATTCCATTGAATTCCATTCCATTCCATTCCATTCCATTCCATTCCATTCCATTCCATTCCGTTCTACTCTGATTGATTCCATTCCATTCCATTCCATTCCATTCCATTCCATTCCATTCCATTCCATTCCATTCCATTCCATTCCAATACATTCCATTCTACTCTGGTTGATTCCATTCCATTCCATTCCATTCCATTCCATTCGTCTCCATTCGATTCCATTCCATTCCATTCCATTCCATTCCATTCCATTCCATTCCATTCCATTCCGTTCTACTCGGGTTGATTCCACTCCATTCCATTCCATTCCATTCCATTCCATTCCATTCCATTCCATTCCATTCCATTCCATTCGTCTCCATTCGATTCCATTCGATTCCATTCCATTCTATTCCATTGAATTCCATTCCATTCCATTCCATTCCGTTCCATTCCATTCCATTCGATTCCATTCCATTCCATTCCATTCCATTCCATTCCATTCCGTTCGATTCCATTACATTCCATTCCAATCCAATCCATTCCATTCTACTCGGGTTGATTCCATTCCATTCCATTCCATTCCATTCCATTCCATTCCATTCCATTCCATTGAATTCCATTCCATTCCATTCCATTCCGTTCCATTCCATTCCATTCCATTCCATTCCATTCCATTCCATTCCATTCCATTCCATTCCATTCCATTCCGTTCTACTCGGGTTGATTCCATTCCATTCCATTCCATTCCAATCCATTCCATTCCATTCCGTTCTACTCGGGTTGATTCCATTCCATTCCATTTCATTCCATTCCATTCCATTCCATTCCATTCGATTCCATTCGATTCCATTCCATTCCATTCCATTCCAATCCATTCCATTCTACTCGGGTTGATTCCATTCCATTCCATTCCATTCCATTCCATTCCATTCCATTCCATTCGATTCCACTCGATTCAATTCCATTCTTTCCATTCCATTCCAATGCATTCCATTCTACTCGGGTGGATTCCATTCCGTTCCATTCCATTCCATTCCATTCCATTCCATTCCATTCCATTCCATTCCACTCCATTCGATTCCATTCCATTCCATTCCATTCCATTCCATTCCATTCCATTCCATTCCATTCCGTTCTAGTCGGGTTGATTCCATTCTATTCCATTCCATTCCATTTCATTCCATTCCATTCCATTCCATTCCATTCCATTCCATTCTATTCCATTCCATTCTACTCCATTGAATTCCATTCCATTCCATTCTATTCCATTCCATTCCATTCCTTTCCATTCCATTTAGTTCTACTCGGGTTGATTCCATTCCATTCCATTCCATTCCATTCCATTCCATTCCATTCCATTCCATTCCATTCCATTACTTTCCATTCCATTCCATTCCAATCCATTCCATTCTACTCGGGTTGACTCCATTCCATTCCGTTCCATTCCATTCCATTCCATTCCATTCCATTCCATTCCATTATAATCCATTCCATTCCATTCGATTCCCTTCGATTCCATTCCATTCCATTCCATTCCATTCCATTCCAATCCATTCCATTCTACTCGGGTTGATTCCATTCCATTCCATTCCATTCCATTCCATTCCATTCCATTCCATTCCATTCTATCCCTTTCGATTCCATTCCATTCCATTAAATTCCATTCCATTCCATTCCATTCCATTCCATTCCATTCCCTTCCATTGCATTCCATTCCGTTCTACTCGGGTTGATTCCACTCAATTCCATTCCATTCCATCCCATACCATTCCATTCCATTCCATTCCATTCCATTCCATTCCATTCCATTCCATTCTGTTCTACTCGGGTTGATTCCACTCCATTCCATTCCATTCTAATCCATTCGATTCCATTCCATTCCATTTCATTTTATTCCATTCCATTCCATTCCATTCTATTCCATTGAATTCCATTCCATTCCATTCCATTCCATTCCATTCCATTCCATTCCATTCCATTCCATTCCATTCCATTCCATTCCGTTCTACTCGGGTTGATTCCACTCCATTCCATTCCATTCCATTCCATTCCATTCCATTCCATTCCATTCCATTCCATTCCACTCGGGTTGATCATTCCATTCCATTCCATTCAATTCCATTCCATTCCATTCCATTCCATTCCATTCCACTCGGGCTCATTCCATTCCATTCCATTCAATTCCATTCCATTCCATTCCATTCCATTCCGTTCCATTCCATTCCGTTCTACTCGGTTTGATTTCCATTCCATTCCATTCCATTCCATTCCATTCCATTCCATTCCATTCCATTCCTTTCCATTCCTTTCCATTTACTCCATTCCGTTCTACTCGGGTTGATTCCATTGAGTTTGGTTCCGTTCCGTTCCGTCCCATCCCGTCCCGTCCCGTCCCGTCCCGTGCCGTTTTACTCGGGTTGATTCCTTTCCATTCCGTTCCGCTCGTTTCCGTTGCGTTCCATTCCGTTCCACGCGGGTTGGTTCAATTCCATTCTATTCTATTCTATTCCTTTCCATTCCATTCCATTCCATTCCATTCCATTCTACTCGGGTTGATTCCATGCCATTCCGTTCCGTTCCATTCCGTCCCATCTCGACCCGTCCCATCACGTCCCGTCCCGTCCGATCCCGTTCCGTTCCACATGGGTTGATTCAATTCCTTTCGGTTACATTGAATTCCATTCCATTCCATTCTACTCGGATTGATTCCATTCCATTCCATTCCATTCCATTCCATTCCATTCCATTCCATTCCATTCCATTCCATTCCATTCCATTCCATTCCGTTCTACTCTGATTGATTCCATTAAATTCCATTCCATTCCATTCCATTCCATTCCATTCCATTCCATTCCATTCCATTCCATTCCATTCCATTCCATTCCAATACATTCCATTCTACTCTGGTTGATTCCATTCCATTCCATTCCATTCCATTCCATTCCATTCGTCTCCATTCGATTCCATTCGATTCCATTCCATTCCATTCCATGGAATTCCATTCCATTCCATTCCATTCCATTCCATTCCATTCCATTCCATTCCATTCCATTCCATTCCATTCCATTCAGTTCTACTCGGGTTGATTCCATTCCATTCCTTTCCATTCCATTCCATTCCATTCCATTCCATTCCACTCCATTCCATTCGATTCCATTCGATTCCATTCCATTCCATTCCATTCCATTCCATTCCATTCCAATCCATTCCATTCTACTCGGGTTGATTCCATTCCATTCCATTCCATTCCATTCCATTCCATTCCATTCCATTCCATTCCATTGCATTCCATTCGATTCCATTAGATTCCATTCCATTCCATTCCATTCCATTCCATTCCATTCCATTCCATTCCGTTCCACTCGGGTTTATTCCATTCTATTCCATTCCATTCCATTCTATTCCGTTCGATATCATTCGAATCCATTCCATCCCATTCCATTCCATTCCATTCCATTCCGTTCTACTCGGGTTGATTCCATTCCATTCCATTTCATTCCATTCCATTCCATTCCATTCCATTCCATTCCATTCGATTCCATTCCATTCCATTCCATTCCATTCCGTTCTAGTCGGGTTGATTCCATTCTATTCCATTCCATTCCATTCCATTCCATTCCATTCCATTCCATTCCATTCTACTCCATTGAATTCCATTCCATTCCACTCAATTCCATTCCATTCCATTCCTTTCCATTCCATTTAGTTCTACTCGGGTTGATTCCATTCCATTCCATTCCATTCCATTCCATTCCATTCCATTCCATTCCATTACTTTCCATTCCATTGCATTCCAATCCATTCCATTCTACTCGGGTTGACTCCATTCCATTCCATTCCATTCCATTCCATTCCATTCCATTCCATTCCATTATATTCCATTCTTTTCCATGCGATTCCGTTCGATTCCATTCCATTCCATTCCATTCCATTCCATTCCATTCCATTCCATTCGATTCCATTCCATTCCATTCAATTCCATTCCATTCCATTCGATTCCATTCCATTCCATTCCATTCCATTCCATTCCATTCCATTCCATTCCATTCCATTCCATTCCATTTACTCCATTCCGTTCTACTCGGGTTGATTCCATTGAGTTTGGTTCCGTCCCGTCCCGTCCCGTCCCGTCCCGTCCCGTCCCGTCCCGTGCCGTTTTACTCAGGTTGATTCCTTTCCATTCCGTTCCGCTCGTTTCAGTTACGTTCCATTCCGTTCCACGCGGGTTGGTTCAGTTCCATTCTATTCTATTCTATTCCTTTCCCTTCCATTCAATTCCATTCCATTCCATTATACTCGGGTTGATTCCATGCCATTCCGTTCCGTTCCATTCCGTCCCATTCCGACCCGTCCCATCCCGTCCCGACCCGTCCCATCCCGTTCCAATCCACATGGGTTGATTCAATTCCTTTCGGTTACATTGAACTCCATTCCATTCCATTCTTCTCGGATTGATTCCATTCCATTCCATTCCATTCCATTCCATTCCATTCCATTCCAATCCATTCCATTCTACTCGGGTTGATTCCATTCTATGCCATTCCATTCCATTCCATTCCATTCCATTCCATTCCATTCCATTTCATTCCATTCCATTCCATTCCATTCCATTCCATTCCATTCCATTCGATTCCATTCCATTCCATTCCATTCCATTCCGTTCTACTCGGGTTGATTCCATTCTATTCCATTCCATTCCGTTCGATTCCATTTGATTCCATTCGATTCCATTCCATTCCATTCCATTCCCTTCCATTCCATTCTATTCCATTGAATTCCATTCCATTCCATTCCATTCCATTCCATTCCATTCCATTCCATTCCGTTCTACTCTGATTGATTCCATTCCATTCCATTCCATTCCATTCCATTCCATTCCATTCCATTCCATTCCATTCCATTCCATTCCAATACATTCCATTCTACTCTGGTTGATTCCATTCCATTCCATTCCATTCCATTCCATTCGTCTCCATTCGATTCCATTCCATTCCATTCCATTCCATTCCATTCCATTCCATTCCATTCCATTCCGTTCTACTCGGGTTGATTCCACTCCATTCCATTCCATTCCATTCCATTCCATTCCATTCCATTCCATTCCATTCCATTCGTCTCCATTCGATTCCATTCGATTCCATTCCATTCTATTCCATTGAATTCCATTCCATTCCATTCCATTCCGTTCCATTCCATTCCATTCCATTCCATTCCATTCCATTCCATTCCATTCCATTCCATTCCGTTCGATTCCATTACATTCCATTCCAATCCAATCCATTCCATTCTACTCGGGTTGATTCCATTCCATTCCATTCCATTCCATTCCATTCCATTCCATTCCATTCTATTCCATTGAATTCCATTCCATTCCATTCCATTCCGTTCCATTCCATTCCATTCCATTCCATTCCATTCCATTCCATTCCATTCCATTCCATTCCATTCCATTCCGTTCTACTCGGGTTGATTCCATTCCATTCCATTCCATTCCAATCCATTCCATTCCATTCCGTTCTACTCGGGTTGATTCCATTCCATTCCATTTCATTCCATTCCATTCCATTCCATTCCATTCGATTCCATTCGATTCCATTCCATTCCATTCCATTCCAATCCATTCCATTCTACTCGGGTTGATTCCATTCCATTCCATTCCATTCCATTCCATTCCATTCCATTCCATTCGATTCCACTCGATTCAATTCCATTCTTTCCATTCCATTCCAATGCATTCCATTCTACTCGGGTGGATTCCATTCCGTTCCATTCCATTCCATTCCATTCCATTCCATTCCATTCCATTCCACTCCATTCGATTCCATTCCATTCCATTCCATTCCATTCCATTCCATTCCATTCCATTCCATTCCGTTCTAGTCGGGTTGATTCCATTCTATTCCATTCCATTCCATTTCATTCCATTCCATTCCATTCCATTCCATTCCATTCCATTCTATTCCATTCCATTCTACTCCATTGAATTCCATTCCATTCCATTCTATTCCATTCCATTCCATTCCTTTCCATTCCATTTAGTTCTACTCGGGTTGATTCCATTCCATTCCATTCCATTCCATTCCATTCCATTCCATTCCATTCCATTCCATTCCATTACTTTCCATTCCATTCCATTCCAATCCATTCCATTCTACTCGGGTTGACTCCATTCCATTCCGTTCCATTCCATTCCATTCCATTCCATTCCATTCCATTCCATTATAATCCATTCCATTCCATTCGATTCCCTTCGATTCCATTCCATTCCATTCCATTCCATTCCATTCCAATCCATTCCATTCTACTCGGGTTGATTCCATTCCATTCCATTCCATTCCATTCCATTCCATTCCATTCCATTCCATTCCATTCTATCCCTTTCGATTCCATTCCATTCCATTAAATTCCATTCCATTCCATTCCATTCCATTCCATTCCATTCCCTTCCATTGCATTCCATTCCGTTCTACTCGGGTTGATTCCACTCAATTCCATTCCATTCCATCCCATACCATTCCATTCCATTCCATTCCATTCCATTCCATTCCATTCCATTCCATTCCATTCCATTCCATTCCATTCCATTCCGTTCTAATCGGGTTGATTCCATTCTATTCCATTCCATTCCATTCCATTCCATTCCATTCCATTCCATTCCATTCCATTTTATTCCATTCCATTCTACTCCATTGAATTCCATTCCATTCCATTCTATTCCATTCCATTCCATTCCTTTCCATTCCATTTAGTTCTACTCGGGTTGATTCCATTCCATTCCATTCCATTCCTTTCCGTTCCATTCCAATCCATTCCATTCCATTACTTTCCATTCCATTCCATTCCAATCCATTCCATTCTACTCGGGTTGACTCCATTCCATTCCATTCCATTACATTACATTCCATTATATTCCATTCCATTCCATTCGATTCCGTTCGATTCCATTCCATTCCATTCCATTCCATTCCATTCCATTCCATTCCATTCGATTCCATTCCATTCCATTCGATTCCATTCCATTCCATTCCATTCCATTCCATTCCATTCCATTCCAATCCATTCCATTCTACTCGGGTTGATTCCATTCCATTCCATTCCATTCCATTCCATTCCATTCCATTCCATTCCATTCCGTTCTACTCGGGTTGATTCCACTCCATTCCATTCCATTCCATTCCATTCCATTCCATTCCATTCCATTCCATTCCAACCCATTCCGTTCTACTCGGGTTGATTCCATTCTATTCCATTCCATTCCATTCCATTCCATTCCATTCCATTCCATTCCATTCCATTCCATTCCATTCTATTCCATTCCATTCTACTCCATTGAATTCCATTCCATTCCATTCTATTCCATTCCATTCCATTCCTTTCCATTCCATTTAGTTCTACTCGGGTTGATTCCATTCCATTCCATTCCATTCCATTCCATTCCATTCCATTCCATTCCATTACTTTCCATTCCATTCCATTCCAATCCATTCCATTCTACTCGGGTTGACTCCATTCCATTCCGTTCCATTCCATTCCATTCCATTATAATCCGTTCCATTCCATTCGATTCCGTTCGATTCCATTCCATTCCATTCCATTCCATTCCATTCAATTCCATTCGATTCCATTCGATTCCATTCCATTCCATTCCATTCCAATCCATTCCATTCTACTCGGGTTGATTCCATTCCATTCCATTCCATTCCATTCCATTCCATTCCATTCCATTCCATTCCATTCTATCCCTTTCGATTCCATTCCATTCCATTAAATTCCATTCCATTCCATTCCATTCCATTCCATTCCATTGCATTCCATTCCGTTCTACTCGGGTTGATTCCACTCCATTCCATTCCATTCCATTCCATACCATTCCATTCCATTCCATTCCATTCCATTCCATTCCATTCCATTCCATTCCATTCCATTCCATTCCATTCCGTCCTAGTCGGGTTGATTCCATTCTATTCCATTCCATTCCATTCCATTCCATTCCATTCCATTCCATTCCATTCCATTCCATTCCATTCCATTCCATTCTATTCCATTCCATTCAACTCCATTGAATTCCAATCCATTCCATTCAATTCCATTCCATTCCATCCCTTTCCATTCCATTTAGTTCTACTCGGGTTGATTCCATTCCATTCCATTCCATTCCATTCCATTCCATTCCATTCAATTCCATTCCATTCCGTTACGTTCCATTCCATTCCATTCCAATCCATTCCATTCTACTCGGGTTGACTCCATTCCATTCCATTCCTTTCCATTCCATTATATTCCATTCTATTCCATTCGATTCCGTTCGATTCCATTCCATTCCATTCCATTCCATTCCATTCCATTGCATTCCATTCCATTCCATTCCGTTCTACTCGGGTTGATTCCCTTCCATTCCTTTCCATTCCATTCCATTCCATTCCATTCCATTCCATTCCCTTCCATTCCATTCCATTCCAATCCATTCCATTCTACTCGGGTTGATTCCACTCCATTCCATTGCATTCGACTCCATTCGATTCCATTCGATTCCATTCCATTCCTTTCCGTTCCATTCCATTCCATTCCATTCCATTCTATTCCATTGAATTCCATTCCATTCCATTCCATTCCACTCCATTCCATTCCATTCCATTCCATTCCATTCCATTCCATTCCATTCCATTCCATTCCATACCATTCCATTCCATTCCATTCCATTCCAATCTATTCCATTCTATTCAATTCGATTCCATTCGATTCCATTCAATTCCATTCAATTCCATTCCATTCCATTCCAATCCATTCCATTCTACTCGGGTTGATTCCATTCCATTCCATTCCATTCCATTCCATTCCATTCCATTCCATTCCATTCCATTCCATTCCATTCGATTCCATTCCATTCCATTCCATTCTTTCCATTCCATTCCATTCCATTCCAATCTATTCCATTCGATTCCATTCCATTCCATTCCATTCCATTCCATTCCAATCCATTCCATTCTACTCGTGTTGATTCCATTCCATTCCATTCCATTCCATTCCATTCCATTCCATTCCATTCCATTCCATTCCATTCCATTCCATTCCATTCCATTCCATTCCATTCCATTCCATTCCATTCCATTCCATTCCGTTCTACTCGGGTTGATTCCATTCTATTCCATTCCATTCCATTCGATTCCATTCGATTCCATTCGATTCCATTCGATTCCATTCCATTCCATTCCATTCCATTCCATTCCATTCCATTCCATTCTATTCCATTCCATTCCATTCCATTCCATTCCATTCCATTCCATTCCATTCCAATCCATTCCCTTCCGTTCTATTCGGGTTGATTCCATTCCATTCCATTCCATTCCATTCCATTCCATTCCATTCCATTCCATTCCATTCCGTTCTACTCGGGTTGATTCCATTGCATTCCATTCCATTCCATTCCATTCCATTCCATTCCATTCCATTCCATTCCATTCCATTGCATTCCATTCGATTCCATTCGATTCCATTCCATTCCATTCCATTCCATTCCATTCCATTCCATTCCATTCTATTCCATTCCATTCCATTCCATTTCATTCTATTCCATTCCATTCCATTCCGTTCTACTCGGGTTGATTCCATTCCATTCCATTTCATTCCATTCCATTCCATTCCACTCCATTCGATTCCATTCGATTCCATTCCATTCCATTCCATTCCAATCCATTCCATTCTACTCGGGTTGATTCCATTCCATTCCATTCCATTCCATTCCATTCCATTCCATTCCATTCCATTCCATTCCACTCGATTCCATTCCTTTCCATTCCATTCCATTCCAATCCATTGCATTCTACTCGGGTGGATTCCATTCCATTCCATTCCTTTCCATTCCATTCCATTCCATTCCATTCCATTACATTACATTCTGTTCCATTCCATTCCATTCCATTCCATTCCATTCCATTCCATTCCATTCCATTCCGTTCTAATCAGGTTGATTCCATTCTATTCCATTCCATTCCATTCCATTCCATTCCATTCCATTCCATTCCATTCCATTCCATTCTATTCCATTCAATTCTACTCCATTGAATTCCATTACATTCCATTCAATTCCATTCCATTCCATTCCTTTCCATTCCATTTAGTTCTATTCGGGTTGATTCCATTCCATTCCATTCCATTCCTTTCCATTCCATTCCAATCCATTCCATTCCATTACTTACCATTCCATTCCATTCCAATCCATTCCATTCTACTCGGGTTGACTCCATTCCATTCCATTCCATTCCATTACATTCCATTATATTCCATTCCATTCCATTCGATTCCGTTCGATTCCATTCCATTCCATTCCATTCCATTCCATTCCAATCCATTCCATTCTACTCGGGTTGATTCCATTCCATTCCATTCCATTCCATCCCATTCCAATCCATTCCATTCCATTCCGTTCTACTCGGGTTGATTCCATTCCATTCCATTTCATTCCATTCCATTCCATTCCATTCCATTCGATTCCATTCGATTCCATTCCATTCCATTCCATTCCAATCCATTCCATTCTACTCGGGTTGATTCCATTCCATTCCATTCCATTCCATTCCATTCCATTCCATTCCATTCCATTCCATTCCATTCCACTCGATTCCATTCCATTCTTTCCATTCCATTCCAATCCATTCCATTCTACTCGGGTGGATTCCATTCCGTTCCATTCCATTCCATTCCATTCCATTCCATTCCATTCCATTCCACTCCATTCGATTCCATTCCATTCCATTCCATTCCATTCCATTAAATTCCATTCCATTCCATTCCATTCCATTCCATTCCATTCCATTCCGTTCTAGTCGGGTTGATTCCATTCTATTCCATTCCATTCCATTCCATTCCATTCCATTCCATTCCATTCCATTCCATTCCATTCTATTCCATTCCATTCTACTCCATTGAATTCCATTCCATTCCATTCTATTCCATTCCATTCCATTCCTTTCCATTCCATTTAGTTCTACTCGGGTTGATTCCATTCCATTCCATTCCATTCCATTCCATTCCGTTCCATTCCATTCCATTCCATTCCATTACTTTCCATTCCATTCCATTCCAATCCATTCCATTCTACTCGGGTTGACTCCATTCCATTCCGTTCCATTCCATTCCATTCCATTCCATTCCATTCCATTATAATCCATTCCATACCATTCGATTCCGTTCGATTCCATTCCATTCCATTCCATTCCATTCCATTCCATTCCATTCAATTCCATTCGATTCCATTCGATTCCATTCCATTCCATTCCATTCCAATCCATTCCATTCTACTCGGGTTGATTCCATTCCATTCCATTCCATTCCATTCCATTCCATTCCATTCCATTCCATTCCATTCCATTCTATCCCTTTCGATTCCATTCCATTCCACTAAATTCCATTCCATTCCATTCCATTCCATTCCATTCCATTCCATTCCATTCCATTCCATTGCATTCCATTCCGTTCTACTCGGGTTGATTCCACTCCATTCCATTACATTCCATTCCATACCATTC
The DNA here is from genome assembly GCF_029281585.2 of Gorilla gorilla gorilla. Taxonomy (NCBI): domain Eukaryota; kingdom Metazoa; phylum Chordata; class Mammalia; order Primates; family Hominidae; genus Gorilla; species Gorilla gorilla. The sequence continues at coordinate 6,863,639 of NC_073241.2, forward strand.
CATTCGATTCCATTCCATTCCATTCCATTCCATTCCATTCCATTCCATTCCATTCCATTCCGTTCTAGTCGGGTTGATTCCATTCTATTCCATTCCATTCCATTCCATTTCTTTCCATTCTATTCCATTCCATTCTACTCCATTGAATTCCATTCCATTCCATTCAATTCCATTCCATTCCATCCCTTTCCATTCCATTTAGTTCTACTCGGGTTGATTCCATTCCATTCCATTCCATTCCATTCCATTCCATTCCATTCAATTCCATTCCATTCCGTTACTTTCCATTCCATTCCATTCCAATCCATTCCATTCTACTCGGGTTGACTCCATTCCATTCCATTCCTTTCCATTCCATTATATTCCATTCTATTCCATTCGATTCCGTTCGATTCCATTCCATTCCATTCCATTCCATTCCATTCCATTCCATTCCATTCCATTCCATTCTATTCCATTCCATTCCATTCCATTCCATTCTATTCCATTCCATTCCATTCCGTTCCACTCGGGTTGATTCCATTCTATTCCAGTCCATTCCATTCGATTCCATTCGATATCATTCGATTCCATTCCATTCCATTCCATTCCATTCCATTCCATTCCATTCCATTCTATTCCATTCCATTCCATTCCATTCCATTCTATTCCATTCTATTCCATTCCGTTCTACTCGGGATCATTCCATTCCATTCCATTTCATTCCATTCCATTCCATTCCATTCCATTCCATTCCATTCCATTCCATTCCATTCGATTCCATTCCATTCCATTCCATTCCAATCCATTCCATTCTACTCGGGTTGATTCCATTCCATTCCATTCCATTCCATTCCATTCCATTCCATTCCATTCCACTCGATTCCATTCCTTTCCATTCCATTCCATTCCAATCCATTGCATTCTACTCGGGTGGATTCCATTCCATTCCATTCCTTTCCATTCCATTCCATTCCATTCCATTACTTTCCATTCGGTTCCATTCCATTCCATTCCATTCCATTCCATTCCATTCCATTCCATTCCGTTCTAATCGGGTTGATTCCATTCTATTCCATTCCATTCCATTCCATTCCATTCCATTCCATTCCATTCCATTCCATTCCATTCTATTCCATTCCATTCTACTCCATTGAATTCCATTCCATTCCATTCTATTCCATTCCATTCCATTCCTTTCCATTCCATTTAGTTCTACTCGGGTTGATTACATTCCATTCCATTCCATTCCTTTCCGTTCCATTCCAATCCATTCCATTCCATTACTTTCCATTCCATTCCATTCCAATCCATTCCATTCTACTCGGGTTGACTCCATTCCATTCCATTCCATTCCATTACATTCCATTATATTCCATTCCATTCCATTCGATTCCGTTCGATTCCATTCCATTCCATTCCATTCCATTTCATTCCATTCCATTCCATTCGATTCCATTCCATTCCATTCGATTCCATTCCATTCCATTCCATTCCATTCCATTCCAATCCATTCCATTCTACTCGGGTTGATTCCATTCCATTCCATTCCATTCCATTCCATTCCATTCCATTCCATTCCATTCCATTCCATTCCATTCCGTTCTACTCGGGTTGATTCCACTCCTTTCCATTCCATTCCATTCCATTCCATTCCATTCCATTCCAACCCATTCCGTTCTACTCGGGTTGATTCCATTCTATTCCATTCCATTCCATTCCATTCCATTCCATTCCATTCCATTCCATTCCATTCCATTCCATTCCATTCCATTCCATTCTACTCCATTGAATTCCATTCCATTCCATTCTATTCCATTCCATTCCATTCCTTTCCATTCCATTTATTTCTACTCGGGTTGATTCCATTCCATTCCATTCCATTCCATTCCATTCCATTCCATTCCATTCCATTCCATTCCATTACTTTCCATTCCATTCCAATCCAATCCATTCCATTCTACTCGGGTTGACTCCATTCCATTCCGTTCCATTCCATTCCATTCCATTCCATTCCATTCCATTATAATCCGTTCCATTCCATTCGATTCCGTTCGATTCCATTCCATTCCATTCCATTCCATTCCATTCTATTCCATTCCATTCCATTGGATTCCATTCCATTCCATTCCATTCCAATCCATTCCATTCTACTCGGGTTGATTCCATTCCATTCCATTCCATTCCATTCCATTCCATTCCATTCCATTCCATTCCATTCTATCCCTTTCGATTCCATTCCATTCCATTAAATTCCATTCCATTCCATTCCATTCCATTCCATTCCATTGCATTCCATTCCGTTCTACTCGGGTTGATTCCACTCCATTCCATTCCATTCCATTCCATACCATTCCATTCCATTCCATTCCATTCCATTCCATTCCATTCCATTCCGTTCTAGTCGGGTTGATTCCATTCTATTCCATTCCATTCCATTCCATTCCATTCCATTCCATTCCATTCCATTCCATTCCATTCCATTCTATTCCATTCCATTCTACTCCATTGAATTCCATTCCATTCCATTCAATTCCATTCCATTCCATCCCTTTCCATTCCATTCAGTTCTACTCGGGTTGATTCCATTCCATTCCATTACATTCCATTCGGTTCCATTCCATTCCATTCCATTCCATTCCATTCCATTCCATTCCGTTCTAATCGGGTTGATTCCATTCTATTCCATTCCATTCCATTCCATTCCATTCCATTCCATTCCATTCCATTCCATTCCATTCTATTCCATTCAATTCTACTCCATTGAATTCCATTACATTCCATTCTATTCCATTCCATTCCATTCCTTTCCATTCCATTTAGTTCTACTCGTGTTGATTCCATTCCATTCCATTCCATTCCTTTCCATTCCATTCCAATCCATTCCATTCCATTACTTACCATTCCATTCCATTCCAATCCATTCCATTCTACTCGGGTTGACTCCATTCCATTCCATTCCATTCCATTACATTCCATTATATTCCATTCCATTCCATTCGATTCTTTTCGATTCCATTCCATTCCATTCCATTCCATTCCATTCCAATCCATTCCATTCTACTCGGGTTGATTCCATTCCATTCCATTCCATTCCATCCCATTCCAATCCATTCCATTCCATTCCGTTCTACTCGGGTTGATTCCATTCCATTCCATTTCATTCCATTCCATTCCATTCCATTCCATTCCATTCCATTCCATTCCATTCCATTCGATTCCATTCGATTCCATTCCATTCCATTCCATACCAATCCATTCCATTCTACTCGGGTTGATTCCATTCTATTCCATTCCATTCCATTCCATTCCATTCCATTCCATTCCATTCGATTCCACTCGATTCCATTCCATTCTTTCCATTCCATTCCAATCCATTCCATTCTACTCGGGTGGATTCCATTCCGTTCCATTCCATTCCATTCCATTCCATTCCATTCCATTCCATTCCACTCCATTCGATTCCATTCCATTCCATTCCATTCCATTCCATTAAATTCCATTCCATTCCATTCCATTCCATTCCATTCCATTCCATTCCATTCCGTTCTTGTCGGGTTGATTCCATTCTATTCCATTCCATTCCATTCCATTCCATTCCATTCCATTCCATTCCATTCCATTCCATTCCATTCCATTCTATTCCATTCCATTCTTCTCCATTGAATTCCATTCCATTCCATTCTATTCCATTCCATTCCATTCCTTTCCATTCCATTTAGTTCTACTCGGGTTGATTCCATTCCATTCCATTCCATTCCATTCCATTCCATTCCATTCCATTCCATTCCATTACTTTCCATTCCATTCCATTCCAATCCATTCCATTCTACTCGGGTTGACTCCATTCTATTCCGTTCCATTCCATTCCATTCCATTCCATTCCATTCCATTATAATCCATTCCATACCATTCGATTCCGTTCGATTCCATTCCATTCCATTCCATTCCATTCCATTCAATTCCATTCGATTCCATTCGATTCCATTCCATTCCATTCCATTCCAATCCATTCCATTCTACTCGGGTTGATTCCATTCCATTCCATTCCATTCCATTCCATTCCATTCCATTCCATTCCATTCTATTCTATCCCTTTCGATTCCATTCCATTCCATTAAATTCCATTCCATTCCATTCCATTCCATTCCATTCCATTCCATTCCATTCCATTGCATTCCATTCCGTTCTACTCGGGTTGATTCCACTAAATTCCATTCCATTCCAATCCATACCATTCCATTCGATTCCATTCCATTCCATTCCATTCCATTCCATTCCATTCCATTCCATTCCATTCCGTTCTAGTCGGGTTGATTCCATTCTATTCCATTCCATTCCATTCCATTCCATTCCATTCCATTCTATTCCATTCCATTCTACTCCATTGAATTCCATTCCATTCCATTCAATTCCATTCCATTCCATCCCTTTCCATTCCATTTAGTTCTACTCGGGTTGATTCCATTCCATTCCATTCCATTCCATTCCATTCCATTCCATTCAATTCCATTCCATTCCGTTTCTTTCCATTCCATTCCATTCCAATCCATTCCATTCTACTCGGGTTGACTCCATTCCATTCCATTCCTTTCCATTCCATTATATTCCATTCTATTCCATTCGATTCCGTTCGATTCCATTCCATTCCATTCCATTGCATTCCATTCCATTCCATTCCGTTCTACTCGGGATGATTCCCTTCCATTCCTTTCCATTCCATTCCATTCCATTCCATTCCATTCCATTCCATTCCCTTCCATTCCATTCCATTCCAATCCATTCCATTCTACTCGGGTTGATTCCATTCCATTCCATTGCATTCAACTCCATTCGATTCCATTCGATTCCATTCCATTCCATTCCGTTTCATTCCATTCCATTCCATTCCATTCTATTCCATTGAATTCCATTCCATTCCATTCCATTCCACTCCATTCCATTCCATTCCATTCCATTCCATTCCATTCCATTCCGTTCTACTCGGGTTGATTCCATTCCATTCCATTCCATTCCATTCCATTCCATTCCATTCCATTCCATTCCATTCCATTGCAATCTATTCCATTCTATTCAATTCGATTCCATTCGAATCCATTCAATTCCATTCCATTCCATTCCAATCCATTCCAATCCATTCCATTCTACTCGGGTTGATTCCATTCCATTCCATTCCATTCCATTCCATTCCATTCCATTCCATTCCATTCCATTCCATTCCATTCCATTCCATTCCATTCGATTCCATTCGATTCCATTCCATTCCATTCCATTCCATTCCATTCCATTCTTTCCATTCCATTCCATTCCATTCCAATCTATTCCATTTTATTCCATTCCATTCCATTCCATTCCATTCCATTCCATTCCATTCCAATCCATTCCATTCTACTCGTGTTGATTCCATTCCATTCCATTCCATTCCATTCCATTCCATTCCATTCCATTCCATTCCATTCCATTCCATTCCATTCTGTTCTACTCGGGTTGATTCCATTCTATTCCATTCCATTCCATTCGATTCCATTCGATTCCATTCGATTCCATTCGATTCCATTCCATTCCATTCCATTCCATTCCATTCCATTCCATTCTATTCCATTCCATTCCATTCCATTCCATTCCATTCCATTCCATTCCAATCCATTCCCTTCCGTTCTATTCGGGTTGATTCCATTCCATTCCATTCCATTCCATTCCATTCCATTCCATTCCATTCCATTCCATTCCATTCCATTCCATTGCATTCCATTCGATTCCATTCGATTCCATTCCTTTCCATTCCATTCCATTCCATTCCATTCCATTCCATTCCATTCCATTCTATTCCATTCCATTCCATTCTATTCCATTCCATTCCATTCCGTTCCACTCGGGTTGATTCCATTCTATTCCATTCCATTCCATTCGATTCCATTCGATATCATTCGATTCCATTCCATTCCATTCCATTCCATTCCATTCCATTCCATTCCATTCCATTCCATTCTATTCCATTCCATTCCATTCCATTCCATTCTATTCCATTCCATTCCATTCCGTTCTACTCGGGTTGATTCCATTCCATTCCTTTTCATTCCATTCCATTCCATTCCATTCCATTCCATTCCATTCGATTCCATTCCATTCCATTCCATTCCAATCCATTCCATTCTACTCGGGTGGATTCCATTCCATTCCATTCCATTCCATTCCATTCCATTCCATTCCACTGGATTCCATTCCTTTCCATTCCATTCCATTCCAATCCATTGCATTCTACTCGGGTGGATTCCATTCCATTCCATTCCTTTCCATTCCCTTCCATTCCATTCCATTACATTCCATTCGGTTCCATTCCATTCCATTCCATTCCATTCCATTCCATTCCATTCCATTCCATTCCATTCTATTCCATTCCATTCTACTCCATTGAATTCCATTCCATTCCATTCTATTCCATTCCATTCCATTCCTTTCCATTCCGTTTAGTTCTGCTCGGGTTGATTCCATTCCATTCCATTCCATTCCTTTCCATTCCATTCCAATCCATTCCATTCCATTACTTTCCATTCCATTCCATTCCAATCCATTCCATTCTACTCGGGTTGACTCCATTCCATTCCATTCCATTACATTACATTCCATTATATTCCATTCCATTCCATTCGATTCCGTTCGATTCCATTCCATTCCATTCCATTCCATTCCATTCCATTCCATTCCATTCGATTCCATTCCATTCCATTCGATTCCATTCCATTCCATTCCATTCCATTCCATTCCATTCCAATCCATTCCATTCTACTCGGGTTGATTCCATTCCATTCCATTCCATTCCATTCCATTCCATTCCATTCCATTCCATTCCATTCCATTCCGTTCTACTCGGGTTGATTCCACTCCATTCCATTCCATTCCATTCCATTCCATTCCATTCCATTCCATTCCATTCCAACCCATTCCGTTCTACTCGGGTTGATTCCATTCCATTCCATTCCATTCCGTTCCATTCCATTCCATTCCATTCCATTTCATTCCATTCGATTCCATTCCATTCCATACCATTCCAAACCATTCCATTCTACTCGGGTTCATCATTCCATTCCATTCCATTCCATTCCATTCCACTCGGGTTCATTCCATTCCATTCCATTCCATTCCATTCCATTCCATTCAACTCGGGTGCATTCCATTCCATTCCATTCCATTCCATTCCATTCCGTTCTACTCGGGTTGATTTCCATTCCATTCCATTCCATTCCATTCCACTCCATTCCATTCCATTCCATTCCATTCCATTCCATTCCATTCCATTCCATTCCATTCCATTCCATTTATTCCATTCCGTTCTACTCTGGTTGATTCCATTGAGTTCGGTTGCGTACCGTTCCGTCCCATCCCGTCCCGTCCCGTCCCGTTCCGTTTTACTCGGGTTGATTCCTTTGCATTCCGTTCCGCTCGTTTCCATTCCGTTCCATTCCGTTCCACGCGGGTTGGTTCAATTCCATTCTATTCTATTCTATTCCTTTCTATTCCATTCCATTCTACTCGGGTTGATTCCATGCCGTTCCATTCCGTTCCATTCCGTCCCATCCCGACCCGTCCCATCCCGTCCCGTCCCGTCCCATCCCGTTCCGTTCCACATGGGTTGATTCAATTCCTTTCGGTTACATTGAATTCCTTTCCATTCCATTCTACTCGGATTGATTCCATTCCATTCCATTCCATTCCATTCCATTCCATTCCATTCCATTCCATTCCATTCCAATCCATTCCATTCTACTCGGGTTGATTCCATTCCATTCCATTCGATTCCATTCCATTCCATTCCATTCCATTCCATTCCATTCAGTTTCATTCCGTTCCATTCCATTCCATTCCATTCCATTCCATTCCATTCCATTCCATTCCATTCCATTCCATTCCATTCTACTCGGGTTGATTCCATTCTATTCCATTCCATTCCGTTCGATTCCATTCTATTCCATTCGATTCCATTCCATTCCATTCCATTCCCTTCCATTCCATTCTATTCCATTGAATTCCATTCCATTCCATTCCATTCCATTCCATTCCATTCCATTCCGTTCTACTCTGATTGATTCCATTCCATTCCATTCCATTCCATTCCTTTCCGTTCGTCTCCAATCGATTCCATTCGATTCCATTCCATTCTATTCCATTGAATTCCATTCCATTCCATTCCATTCCATTCCATTCCATTCTATTCCATTCCATTCCATTCCATTCCGTTCTACTCGGGTTGATTCCATTCCATTCCATTCCATTCCATTCCATTCCATTCCAATCCACTCCATTCCATTCGATTCCATTCGATTCCATTCCCTTCTATTCCATTGAATTCCAATCCATTCCATTCCATTCCATTCCATTCCATTCCATTCCATTCCATTCCATTCCATTGCATTCGATTCCATTCGATTCCATTCCATTCGATTCCATTCGATATCATTCGATTCCATTCCATCCCATTCCATTCCATTCCATTCCATTCCGTTCTACTCGGGTTGATTCCATTCCATTCCGTTTCATTCCATTCCATTCCATTCCATTCCATTCCATTCCGTTCTAATCGGTTTGATTCCACTCCATTCCATTCCATTCCATTCCATTCCTTTCCATTCCAACCCATTCCGTTCTACTCGGGTTGATTCCATTCCATTCCATTCCATTCCATTCCATTCCATTCCATTCCATTCCATTCCATTCCATTCCATTCCTTTCGATTCCATTCGATTCCATTCCATTCCATTCCATTCCATTTCATTCCAAACCGTTCCATTCTCCTCGGGTTCATCATTCCATTCCATTCCACTCCATTCCATTCCACTCGGGTTCTTTCCACTCCATTCCATTCCATTCCATTCCATTCCATTCCATTCCATTCCATTCCATTCCGTTCTACTCAGGTTGATTTCCATTCCATTCCATTCCATTCCATTCCATTCCATTCCATTCCATTCCATTCCATTCCATTCCATTCCATTCCATTCCACTCCATTCCATTCCGTTCTATTCGGGTTGATTCCATTCCATTCCATTCCATTCCATTCCATTCCATTCCATTCCATTCCATTCCATTCCATTCTATTCCATTCCATTCTATTCCATTCCGTTCTACTCGGCTTGAATCCATTGAGTTCCGTTCCGTTCTGTTCCGTCCCGACACGTCCCGTCCCGTCCCGTCACGTCCCGTCCCATCCCTTCCCGTCACGCCCCGTGCCGTTGTACTCGGGTTGTTTCCATTCCAGTCCGTTCCGTTCATGTCCGTTCCGTTCCATTCAGTTCCACGCGGGTTGATTCAATTCCATTCTATTCCATTCCATTCCATTCCATTCCATTCCATTCTACTCGGGTTGATTCCATGCCGTTCCGTTCCGTTCCATTCCGTCCCATCCCGAAGCATCCCGTCCCGTCCCGTCCCGTCAAATTACGTTCTGTTCTGATCGGATTGATTCCGTTCCATTCCGTTCCGTTCATTTCCGTTCCGTTCCATTCCGTTACACGCGGGTTGATTCAATTCCATTCTATTACATTGAATTCCATTCCATTCCATTCCATTCCATTCTACTCGGATTGATGGCATTCCATTCCATTCCATTCCAGTCCATTCCAATCCATTCCATTCTACTCGGGTTGATTCCATTCCATTCCATTCCATTCCATTCCATTCCATTCCATTCCATTCCATTCCATTCCATTCCATTCCACTGCGGCTCATTCTATTCCATTCCATTCCATTCCATTCCATTCCATTCCATTCCATTCCATTCCATTCCATTCCATTCCATTCCATTCCATTCTACTCGGATTGATTGCATTCCATTCCATTCCATTCCAGTCCATTCCAATCCATTCCATTCTACTCGGGTTGATTCCATTCCATTCCATTCCATTCCATTCCATTCCATTCCATTCCATTCCATTCCATTCCATTCCACTCGGGCTCATTCCATTCCATTCCATTCCATTCCATTCCATTCCATTCCATTCCATTCCGTTCTACTCGGGTTGATTTCCATTCCATTCCATTCCATTCCATTCCACTCCATTCCATTCCATTCCATTCCATTCCATTCCATTCCATTCCATTCCATTCCTTTCCGTTTATTCCATTCCGTTCTACTCGGGTTGATTCCATTGAGTTTGGTTCCGTTCCGTTCCGTCACGTCCCGTCCCGTCCCGTCCCGTTCCGTTTTACTCGGGTTGATTCCTTTGCATTCCGTTCCGCTCGTTTCCATTCCGTTCCATTCCGTTCCACGCGGGTTGGTTCAATTCCATTCTATTCTATTCTATTCCTTTCAATTCCATTCCATTCTACTCGGGTTGATTCCATGCCGTTCCATTCCGTTCCATTCCGTCCCATCCCGACCCGTCCCTTCCCGTCCCGTCCCGTCCCATCCCGTTCCGTTCCACATGGGTTGATTCAATTCCTTTCGGTTACATTGAATTCCATTCCATTGCATTCTACTCGGATTGATTCCATTCCATTCCATTCCATTCCATTCCATTCCTTTCCATTCCATTCCATTCCATTCCATTCCATTCTATTCCATTACATTCTACTACATTGAATTCCATTCCATTCCATTCCATTCCATTCCATTCCTTTCCATTCCATTTAGTTCTACTCGTGTTGATTCCATTCCATTCCATTCCATTCCATTCCATTCCATTCCATTCCATTCCATTCCATTCCATTCCATTACTTTCCATTCCATTCCATTCAAATCCATTCCATTCTACTCGTGTTGACTCCATTCCATTCCATTCCATTCCATTATATTCCATTCTATTCCATTCGATTCCGTTCGATTACATTCCATTCCATTCCATTCCATTCCATTCCATTCCATTCCATTCCATTCCATTCCATTCCATTCGATTCCATTCCATTCCATTCCATTCCATTCCATTCCATTCCAATCCATTCCATTCTACTCGGGTTGAATCCATTCCATTCCATTCCATTCCATTCCATTCCATTCCATTCCATTCCATTCCATTCCATTCCATTCCATTCCGTTCTACTCGGGTTGATTCCACTCCATTCCATTCCATTCCATTCCATTCCATTCCATTCCATTCCATTCCATTCCATTCCTTTCCATTCCAACCCATTCCGTTCTACTCGGGTTGATTCCATTCCATTCCATTCCATTCCATTCCATTCCATTCCATTCCATTCCATTCCACTCCATTCCATTCCATTCCATTCCATTCCATTCCACTCGGGTTCATTCCATTCCATTCCATTCCATTCCATTCCATTCCATTCCATTCCATTCCGTTCTACTCAGGTTGATTTCCATTCCATTCCATTCCATTCCATTCCATTCCATTCCATTCCATTCCATTCCATTCCATTCTATTCCTTTCCTTTCTACTGGGCTTTAATCCACTGAGTTCCGTTCCGTTCCGTTCCGTCCCAACACGTCCCGTCCCGTCCCGTCCCGTCCCGTCCCGTCCCGTCCCGTCCCGTGCCGTTGTACTCGGGTTGATTCCGTTCCACTCCGTTCCGTTCCTTTCCGTTCCGTTCCATTCAGTTCCACGCGGGTTGATTCAATTCCATTCTATTCTATTCCATTCCATTCCATTCCATTCCATTCCATTCCATTCCATTCCATTTTACTCGGGTTGATTCCATGCCATTCCGTTGCGTTCCATTCTGTCCCATCCCGACGCGTCCCGTCCCGTCCCGTCCCGTCCCATTCCGTTCCGTTCTGATCGGGTTGATTCCGTTCCATTCCGTTCCGTTCCTTTCCGTTCCATTCCATTCCGTTACACGCGGGTTGATTCAATTCCATTCTATTACATTGAATTCCATTCCATTCCATTCCATTCCATTCTACTCGGATTGATTGCATTCCATTCCATTCCATTCCAGTCCATTCCAATCCATTCCATTCTACTCGGGTTGATTCCATTCCATTCCATTCCATTCCATTCCATTCCATTCCATTGCGTTCCATTCGATTCGATTCGATTCCATTCCATTCCATTCCATTCCATTCCATTCCATTCTGTTCTACTCGGGTTGATTACACTCCATTCCATTCCATTCCATTCCATTCTATTCCATTGCATTCCATTCGATTCCATTCTATTCCATTCGATTCCATTCCATTCCATTTCATTTTATTCCATTCCATTCCATTCCATTCTATTCCATAGAATTCCATTACATTCCATTCCATTCTATTCCATAGAATTCCATTACATTCCATTCCATTCCATTTCATTTTATTCCATTCCATTCCATTCCATTCTATTCCATTGAATTCCATTCCATTCCATTCCATTCCATTCCATTCCATTCCATTCCATTCCTTTCCATTCCAATCCATTCCATTCTACTCGGGTTGATTCCTTTCCATTCCATTCCATTCCATTCCATTCCATTCCATTCCATCCCATTCCATTCCATTCCATTCCGTTCTACTCGGGGTGATTCCATTCTATTCCATTCCATTCCGTTCGAGTCCATTCGATTCCATTCGATTCCATTCCATTCCCTTCCATTCCATTCTATTCCATTGAATTCCATTCCATTCCATTGCATTCCATTCCATTCGGTTCTACTCTGATTGACTCCATTCCATTCCATTCCATTCCATTCCATTGCATTCCATTCCATTCCATTCGATTCCATTCCATTCCATTCCATTCCATTCCATTCCATTCCATTCCAATACATTCCATTCTACTCTGGTTGATTCCATTCCATTCCATTCCATTCCATTCCATTCCATTCGTCTCCATTCGATTCCATTCGATTCCATTCCATTCTATTCCATTGAATTCCATTCCATTCCATTCCATTCCATTCCATTCCATTCCATACCATTCCATTCCGTTCTACTCGGGTTGATTCCGTTCCATTCCATTCCATTCCATTCCATTCCATTCCATTCCATTCCATTCCACTCCATTCCATTCGATTCCATTCGATTCCATTCCATTCCATTCCATTCCATTCCAATCCATTCCATTCTACTCGGGTTGATTCCATTCCATTCCATTCCATACCATTCCATTCCATTCCATTCCATTCCATTCCATTCCATTCCATTGCATTCCATGCGATTCCATTCGATTCCATTCCATTCGATTCCATTCGAGATCATTCGATTCCATTCCATCCCATTCCATTCCATTCCATTCCATTCCATTCCGTTCTACTCGGGTTGATTACATTCCATTCCATTTCATTCCATTCCATTCCATTCCATTCCGTTCGATTCCATTCGATTCGATTCCATTCCATTCCATTCCAATCCATTCCATTCTACTCGGGTTGATTCCATTCCATTCCATTCCATTCCATTCCATTCCATTCCATTCCATTCCATTCCATTCAACTCGATTCCATTCCATTCTTTCCATTCCATTCCAATCCATTCCATTCTACTCGGGTGGATTCCATTCCATTCCATTCCATTCCATTCCATTCCATTCCATTCCATTCCATTCGATTCCATTCCATTCCATTCCATTCCTTTCCATTCCATTCCATTCCATTCCATTCCATTCCGTTCTAGTCGGGTTGATTCCATTGTATTCCAGTCCATTCCATTCCATTCCATTCCATTCCATTCCATTCTATTCCACTCCATTCCACTCCATTGAATTCCATTCCATTCCATTCTATTCCATTCCATTCCATTCCTTTCCATTCCATTTAGTTCTAATCGGGTTGATTCCATTCCATTCCATTCCATTCCATTCCATTCCATTCCATTCCATTCCATTCCATTCCATTCCATTCCAATCCATTGCATTCTACTCAGTTTGATTCCATTCCATTCCATTCCATTCAATTCCATTCCATTCCATTCCATTCCATTCAATTCCACTCGATTCCATTCCATTCCTTTCGATTCCATTCCAATCCATTCCATTCTACTCGGGTGGATTCCATTCCATTCCATTCCATTCCATTCCATTCCATTCCATTCCATTCCATTCCATTCCATTCCATTCGATTCCATTCCATTCCATTCCATGGCATTCCATTCCATTCCATTCGATTGCGTTCTAGTCGGGTTGATTCCATTCTATTCCATTCCATTCCATTCCATTCCATTCCATTCCATTCCATTCCATTCCATTCCATTCAATTCCATTCCTTTCCATTCCATTCCATTCTATTCCACTCCATTCCACTCCATTGAATTCCATTCCATTCCATTCTATTCCATTCCATTCCATTCCTTTCCATTCCATTTAGTTCTACTCGGGTTGATTCCATTCCATTCCATTCCATTCCATTCCATTCCATTCCATTCCATTCCATTCCAATCTATTGCATTCTACTCAGTTTGATTCCATTCCATTCCATTCCTTTCCATTCCAATCTATTGCATTCTACTCAGTTTGATTCCATTCCATTCCATTCCATTCCATTCAATTCCATTCCATTCCATTCCATTATATTCCACTCGATTCCATTCCATTCCTTTCCATTCCATTCCAATCCATTCCATTCTACTCGGGTGGATTCCATTCCATTCCATTCCATTCCATTCCATTCCATTCCATTCCATTCCATTCAATTCCATTCCATTCCATTCCATTCCATTCCATTCCATTCCATTCCATTCGATTCCATTCCATTCCATTCCATGGCATTCCATTCCATTCCATTCCATTCCATTCCATTCCGTTCTAGTCGGGTTGATTCCATTCCATTCCATTGCATTCCATTCCATTCCATTGCATTCCATTCCATTCCATTCCATTCCATTCCATTCCATTCCATTCCATTCCATTCCATTCCATTCTATTCCATTCCATTCTACTCCATTGAATTCCATTCCATTCCATTCTATTTCATTCCATTCCATTCCTTTCCAATCCATTTAGTTCTACTCGGGTTGATTCCATTCCATTCCATTCCATTCCATTCCATTCCATTCCATTCCATTCCATTCCATTACTTTCCATTCCATTCCATTCCAATCCATTCCATTCTACTCGGGTTGGCTCCATTCCATTCCATTCCACTCCATTCCATTCCGTTATATTCCATTCTATTCCATTCGATTCCGTTCGATTCCATTCCATTCCATTCCATTCCATTCGATCCCATTCCATTCCATTCCATTCCATTCCATTCCATTCCATTCCATTCCAATCCATTCCATTCTACTCGGGTTGATTCCATTCCATTCCATTCCATTCCAATCCATTCCATTCCATTCCATTCCATTCCATTCCATTCCTTTCTATTCCATTCCATTCCATTCCATTCCATTCCATTCCATTCCATTCCTTTCCATTCCATTCCATTCCATTCCATTCCACTCCATTCCATTCCCTTCCATTCCATTCCATTCCATTCCATTCCATTCCATTCCATTCCATTCCATTCCATTCCATTCCTTTCCATTCCAACGCATTCCTTTCTACTCGGGTTGATTCCATTCCATTCCATTCCATTCCATTCCATTCCATTCCATTCCATTCCATTCCATTCCATTCCATTCCATTCCATTCCATTCCATTCCATTCGATTCCATTCCATTCCATTCCATTTCATTCCAAACCATTCCATTCTACTCGGGTTCATCATTCCATTCCATTCCATTCCATTCCATTCCACTCGGGTTCATTCCATTCCATTCCATTCCATTCCATTCCATTCCATTCCATTCCATTCCGTTCTACTCAGGTTGATTTCCATTCCATTCCATTCCATTCCATTCCATTCCATTACATTCCATTCCATTCCATTCCATTCTTTTCCATTCCGTTCTACTCGGCTTGAATCCATTGAGTTCCATTCCGTTCCGTTCCGTCCCGTGCCGTTGTACTCGGGTTGATTCCATTCCACTCCGTTCCGTTCCTTTCCGTTCCCTTCAATTCAGTTCCACGCGGGTTGATTCAATTCCATTCTATTCTATTCCATTCCATTCCATTCCATTCCATTCCATTCCATTCCAATCCATTCCATTCTACTTGGGTTCATTCCATTCCATTCCATTCCATTCCATTCGATTCCATTCCATTCCATTGCGTTCCATTCGATTCGATTCCATTCCATTCCATTCCATTCCATTCCAATCCATTCCATTCTACTTGGGTTCATTCCATTCCATACCATTCCATTCCATTTTGTTCTACTCGGGTTGATTCCACTCCATTCCATTCCATTCCATTCCATTCCATTCTATTCCATTCCATTCCATTCGATTCCATTCTATTCCATTCGATTCCATTCCATTCCTTTTCATTTTATTCCATTCCATTCCGTTCCATTCTATTCCATTGAATTACATTCCATTCCATTCCGTTCCATTCTATTCCATTGAATTCCATTCCATTCCATTCCATTCCATTCCATTCCATTGCATTCCATTCCATTCCGTTCTACTCGAGTTGATTCCACTCCATTCCATTCCATTCCATTCCATTCCATTCCATTCCATTCCATTCCATTCCATTCCACTCGGGTTGAGCATTCCATTCGATTCCATTCCATTCCATTCCATTCCATTCCATTCCATTTCACTCGGGCTCATTCCATTCCATTCCATTCCATTCCATTCCATTCCATTCCATTCCATTACATTACATTCCGTTCTACTCGGGTTGATTTCCATTCCATTCCATTCCATTCCATTCCACTCCATTCAATTCCATTCCATTCCATTCCATTCCATTCCATTCCATTCCATTCCATTCCTTTCCATTTATTCCATTCCGTACTACCCGGGTTGATTCCATTGAGTTTGGTTCCGTTCCGTTCCGTCCCGTCCCGTCCCGTCCCGTCCCGTTCCGTTTTACTCGGGTTGATTCCTTTGCATTCCGCTCCGCTCGTTTCCATTCCTTTCCATTCCGTTCCACGCGGGTTGGTTCAATTCCATTCTATTCTATTCTATTCCTTTCCATTCCATTCCATTCTACTCGGGTTGATTCCATGCCGTTCCATTCCGTTCCATTCCGTCCCATCCCGACCCGTCCCATCCCGTCCCGTCCCGTCCCATCCCACTCCGTTCCACATGGGTTGATTCAATTCCTTTCGGTTACATTGAATTCCATTCCATTCCGTTCTACTCGGATTGATTGCATTCCATTCCACTCCATTCCATTCCATTCCATTCCATTCCATTCCATTCCAATCCATTCCATTCTACTCGGGTTGATTCCATTCCATTCCATTCCATTCCATTCCATTCCATTCCATTCCATTCCATTCCATTCCATTCAGTTTCATTCCATTCCATTCCTTTCCATTCCATTCCATTCCATTCCATTCCATTCCATTCCATTCCATTCCATTCTATTCCATTCCATTCCATTCCATTCCGTTCTACTCGGGTTGATTCCATTCTATTCCATTCCATTCCGTTCGATTCCATTCGATTCCATTGGATTCCATTCCATTCCATTCCATTCCCTTCCATTCCATTCTATTCCATTGAATTCCATTCCATTGCATTCCATTCCATTCCATTCCATTCCATTCAATTCCGTTCTACTCTGATTGACTCCATTCCATTCCATTCGATTCCATTCGATTCCATTCGATTCCATTCCATTCCATTCCATTCCAATACATTCCATTCTACTCTGGTTGATTCCATTCCATTCCATTCCATTCCATTCTATTCCATTCCATTCGTCTCCATTCGATTCCATTCCATTCCATTCCATTCTATTCCATTCCATTCCATTCCATTCCGTTCTTCTCGGGTTAATTCCATTCCATTCCATTCCATTCCATTCCATTCCACTCCATTCCATTCGATTCCATTCCATTCCATTCCATTCCATTCCATTCCATTCCATTCCAATCCATTCCATTCTACTCGGGTTGATTCCATTCCATTCCATTCCATTCCATTCCATTCCATTCGATTCCAATCCATTCGATTCCATTCGATATCATTCGATTCCATTCCATCCCATTCCATTCCATTCCATTCCATTCCGTTCTACTCGGGTTGATTCCGTTCCATTCCATTTCATTCCATTCCATTCCATTCGATTCCATTCGATTCCATTGCGTTCCATTCGATTCGATTCGATTCCATTCTACTCGGGTTGATTCCATTCCATTCCATTCCATTCCATTCCATTCCATTCCATTCCATTCCATTCGATTCCACTCGATTCCATTCCATTCTTTCCATTCCATTCCAAACCATTCCATTCTACTTGGGTGGATTCCATTCCATTCCATTCCATTCCATTCCATTCCATTCCATTCCATTCCATTCCATTCCATTCCATTCCATTCCATTCCATTTGATTGCATTCCATTCCATTCCATTCCATTCCATTTCATTCCATTCCTTTCCATTCCATTCCGTTCTAGTCGGGTTGATTCCATTCTATTCCATTCCATTCCATTCCATTCCATTCCATTCTATTCCATTCCATTCTACTCCATTGAATTCCATTCCATTCCATTCTATTCCATTCCATTCCATTCCTTTCCATTCCATTTAGTTTTACTCTGGTTGATTCCATTCCATTCCATTCCATTCGATTCGATTCCATTCCATTCCATTCCATTCCGTTCCATTCCATTCCAATCCATTCCATTCTCCACGGGTTGATTCCATTCCATTCCATTCCATTCCATTCCATTCCATTCCATTCCATTCCATTCCATTCCATTCCTTTCGATTCCATTCCATTCCACTAAATTCCATTCCATTCCATTCCATTCCATTCCATTCCATTCCATTCCATTCCATTCCATTCCATTCCGTTCTACTCGGGTTGATTCCACTCCATTCCATTCCATTCCATTCCATTCCATTCCATTCCATTCCATTCCATTCCATTCCATTCCGTTCTAGTCGGGTTGATTCCATTCTATTCCATTCCATTCCATTCCATTCCATTCCATTCCATTCCATTCGATTCCATTCCATTCCATTCCATTCCATTCCATTCTATTCCATTCCACTCTACTCCATTGAATTCCATTCCATTCAATTCAATTCCATTCCATTCCATTCCTTTCCATTCCATTTAGTTCTACTCGGGTTGATTCCATTCCATTCCATTCCATTCCATTCCATTGCATTCCATTACTTTCCATTCCATTCCATTCCAATCCATTCCATTCTACTCGGGTTGACTCCATTCCATTCCATTCCATTCCATTGCATTCCATTCGATTCCATTCGATTCGATTCCATTCCATTCCATTCCTTTCCATTCCATTCCATTCCATTCCATTCTATTCCATTCCATTCCATTCCGTTCCATTCTATTCCATTCCATTCCATTCCGTTCCACTCGGGTTGATTCCATTCTATTCCATTCCATTCCATTCGATTCCATTCGATATCATTCGATTCCATTCCATTCCATTCCATTCCATTCCATTCCATTCCATTCTATTCCATTCCATTCCATTCCATTCCATTCCATTCCATTCCATTCCATTCCATTCTACTCGGGTTGATTCCATTCCATTCCATTTCATTCCATTCCATTCCATTCCATTCCATTCGATTCCATTCGATTCCATTCCATTCCATTCCATTCCAATCCATTCCATTCTACTCGGGTTGATTCCATTCCATTCCATTCCATTCCATTCCATTCCATTCCAATCCATTCCATTCCTTTCCATTCCATTCCACTCGATTCCATTCCATTCTATTCCATTCCATTCCATTCCAATCCACTCCATTCTACTCGGGTGGATTCCATTCCATTCCATTCCTTTCCATTCCATTCCATTCCATTCCATTACATTACATTCCATTCGGTTCAATTCCATTCCATTCCATTCGGTTCCATTCCATTCCATTCCATTCCATTCCATTCCATTCCATTCCATTCCATTCCATTCCGTTCTAATCGGGTTGATTCCATTCTATTCCATTCCATTCCATTCCATTCCATTCAATTCCATTCCATTCCATTCCATTCCATTCCATTCTATTCCATTCCATTCTACTCCATTGAATTCCATTCCATTCCATTCTATTCCATTCCATTCCATTCCTTTCCATTCCATTTAGTTCTACTCGGGTTGATTCCATTCCATTCCATTCCATTCCATTCCATTCCATTCCATTCCATTCCGTTCTACTCGGGTTGATTCCACTCCATTCCATTCCATTCCATTCCATTCCATTCCATTCCATTCCATTCCATTCCATTCCATTCCTTTCCATTCCAACCCATTCCGTTCTAGTCGGGTTGATTCCATTCCATTCCATTCCATTCCGTTCCATTCCATTCCATTCCATTCCATTCCATTCGATTCCATTCCATTCCATTCCATTCCAAACCATTCCATTCTACTCGGGTTCATCATTCCATTCCATTCCATTCCATTCCATTCCACTCGGGTTCATTCCATTCCATTCCATTCCATTCCATTCCATTCCATTCCAATCGGGTGCATTCCATTCCATTCCATTCCATTCCATTCCATTCCATTCCATTCCATTCCGTTCTGCTCAGGTTGATTTCCATTCCATTCCATTCCATTCCATTCCATTCCATTCCATTCCATTCCATTCCATTCCATTCCATTCCATTCCATTCCATTCCATTCCATTCCGTTCTACTCGGCTTGAATCCATTGAGTTCCGTTCCGTTCCGTTCCGTCACGACACGTCCCGTCCCGTCCCGTCCCGTCCCGTCCCGTCCCGTGCCGTTTTACTCGGGTTGATTCCTTTCCATTCCGTTCCGCTCGTTTCCGTTACGTTCCATTCCGTTCCACGCGGGTTGGTTCAATTCCATTCTATTCTATTCTATTCCTTTCCCTTCCATTCCATTCCATTCCATTCCATTCTACTCGGGTTGATTCCATGCCATTCCGTTCCGTTCCATTCCGTCCCATCACGACCCGTCCCATCCCGTCCCGTCCCGTCCCATCCCGTTCCGTTCCACATGGGTTGATTCAATTCCTTTCGGTTACATTGAATTCCATTCCATTCCATTCTACTTGGATTGATTCGATTCCATTCCATTCCATTCCATTCCATTCCATTCCATTCCATTCCATTCCATTCCATTCCATTCCATTGCGTTCCATTCGATTCGATTCCATTCCATTCCATTCCATTCCATTCCAATCCATTCCATTCTACTTGGGTTGATTCCATTCCATTCCATTCCATTCCATTCCATTCAATTCCATTCCATTCCATTCCATTCCATTCCATTCCATTCCATTCCATTCCATTCCATTCCATTCCATTCGATTCCATTCTGTTCTACTCGGGTTGATTCCACTCCATTCCATTCCATTCCATTCCAATCTATTCCATTCCATTCCATTCCATTCCATTCTATTCCATTCGATTCCATTCCATTCCATTTCATTTTATTCCATTCCTTTCCATTCCATTCTATTCCATTGAATTCCATTCCATTCCATTCCATTCCATTCCATTCCATTCCATTCCAATCCATTCCATTCCATTCCATTCCGTTCTACTCGGGTTGATTCCACTTCATTCCATTCCATTCCATTCCATTCCATTCCATTCCATTCCACTCGGGTTGATCATTCCATTCCATTCCATTCCATTCCATTCCATTCCATTCCATTCCATTCCATTCCATTCCATTCCATTCGGGCTCATTCCATTCCATTCCATTCCATTCCATTCCATTCCATTCCATTCCATTACATTACATTCCGTTCTACTCGGGTTGATTTCCATTCCATTCCATTCCATTCCATTCCACTCCATTCCATTCCATTCCATTCCATTCCATTCCATTCCATTCCATTCCATTCCATTCCATTCCATTCCTTTCCATTTATTCCATTCCGTTCTACCCAGGTTGATTCCATTGAGTTTGGTTCCGTTCCGTTCCGTCCCGTCCCGTCCCGTCCCGTCCCGTTCCGTTTTACTCGGGTTGATTCCTTTGCATTCCGCTCCGCTCGTTTCCATTCCTTTCCATTCCGTTCCACGCGGGTTGGTTCAATTCCATTCTATTCTATTCTATTCCTTTCCATTCCATTCCATTCTACTCGGGTTGATTCCATGCCGTTCCATTCCGTTCCATTCCGTCCCATCCCGACCCGTCCCATCCCGTCCCGTCCCGTCCCATCCCATTCCGTTCCACATGGGTTGATTCAATTCCTTTCGGTTACATTGAATTCCATTCCATTCCATTCTACTCGGATTGATTGCATTCCATTCCACTCCATTCCATTCCATTCCATTCCATTCCATTCCATTCCAATCCATTCCATTCTACTCGGGTTGATTCCATTCCATTCCATTCCATTCCATTCCATTCCATTCCATTCCATTCCATTCCATTCCATTCCATTCCATTCCATTCCATTCCATTCCATTCCATTCCATTCCATTCCATTCCATTCCATTCCATTCTATTCCATTCCATTCCATTCCATTCCGTTCTACTCGGGTTGATTCCATTCTATTCCATTCCATTCCGTTCGATTCCATTCGATTCCATTGGATTCCATTCCATTCCATTCCATTCCCTTCCATTCCATTCTATTCCATTGAATTCCATTCCATTGCATTCCATTCCATTCCATTCCATTCCATTCCATTCCGTTCTACTCTGATTGACTCCATTCCATTCCATTCGATTCCATTCGATTCCATTCGATTCCATTCCATTCCATTCCATTCCAATACATTCCATTCTACTCTGGTTGATTCCATTCCATTCCATTCCATTCCATTCTATTCCATTCCATTCGTCTCCATTCGATTCCATTCCATTCCATTCCATTCTATTCCATTCCATTCCATTCCATTCCGTTCTTCTCGGGTTAATTCCATTCCATTCCATTCCATTCCATTCCATTCCATTCCACTCCATTCCATTCGATTCCATTCCATTCCATTCCATTCCATTCCATTCCATTCCAATCCATTCCATTCTACTCGGGTTGATTCCATTCCATTCCATTCCATTCCATTCCATTCCATTCGATTCCATTCCATTCGATTCCATTCGATATCATTCGATTCCATTCCATCCCATTCCATTCCATTCCATTCCATTCCGTTCTACTCCGGTTGATTCCGTTCCATTCCATTTCATTCCATTCCATTCCATTCGATTCCATTCGATTCCATTGCGTTCCATTCGATTCGATTCGATTCCATTCTACTCGGGTTGATTCCATTCCATTCCATTCCATTCCATTCCATTCCATTCCATTCCATTCGATTCCACTCGATTCCATTCCATTCTTTCCATTCCATTCCAAACCATTCCATTCTACTTGGGTGGATTCCATTCCATTCCATTCCATTCCATTCCATTCCATTCCATTCCATTCCATTCCATTCCATTCCATTTGATTGCATTCCATTCCATTCCATTCCATTCCATTTCATTCCATTCCTTTCCATTCCATTCCGTTCTAGTCGGGTTGATTCCATTCTATTCCATTCCATTCCATTCCATTCCATTCCATTCCATTCTATTCCATTCCATTCTACTCCATTGAATTCCATTCCATTCCATTCTATTCCATTCCATTCCATTCCTTTCCATTCCATTTAGTTTTACTCTGGTTGATTCCATTCCATTCCATTCCATTCGATTCGATTCCATTCCATTCCATTCCATTCCGTTCCATTCCATTCCAATCCATTCCATTCTCCACGGGTTGATTCCATTCCATTCCATTCCATTCCATTCCATTCCATTCCATTCCATTCCATTCCATTCCATTCCATTCCTTTCGATTCCATTCCATTCCACTAAATTCCATTCCATTCCATTCCATTCCATTCCATTCCATTCCATTCCATTCCATTCCGTTCTACTCGGGTTGATTCCACTCCATTCCATTCCATTCCATTCCATTCCATTCCATTCCATTCCATTCCATTCCATTCCATTCCGTTCTAGTCGGGTTGATTCCATTCTATTCCATTCCATTCCATTCCATTCCATTCCATTCCATTCCATTCGATTCCATTCCATTCCATTCCATTCCATTCCATTCTATTCCATTCCACTCTACTCCATTGAATTCCATTCCATTCAATTCAATTCCATTCCATTCCATTCCTTTCCATTCCATTTAGTTCTACTCGGGTTGATTCCATTCCATTCCATTCCATTCCATTCCATTGCATTCCATTACTTTCCATTCCATTCCATTCCAATCCATTCCATTCTACTCGGGTTGACTCCATTCCATTCCATTCCATTCCATTGCATTCCATTCGATTCCATTCGATTCCATTCCATTCCATTCCATTCCTTTCCATTCCATTCCATTCCATTCCATTCTATTCCATTCCATTCCATTCCGTTCCATTCTATTCCATTCCATTCCATTCCGTTCCACTCGGGTTGATTCCATTCTATTCCATTCCATTCCATTCGATTCCATTCGATATCATTCGATTCCATTCCATTCCATTCCATTCCATTCCATTCCATTCCATTCCATTCTATTCCATTCCATTCCATTCCATTCCATTCCATTCCATTCCATTCCATTCCATTCTACTCGGGTTGATTCCATTCCATTCCATTTCATTCCATTCCATTCCATTCCATTCCATTAGATTCCATTCGATTCCATTCCATTCCATTCCATTCCAATCCATTCCATTCTACTCGGGTTGATTCCATTCCATTCCATTCCATTCCATTCCATTCCATTCCAATCCATTCCATTCCTTTCCATTCCATTCCACTCGATTCCATTCCATTCCATTCCATTCCAATCCACTCCATTCTACTCGGGTGGATTCCATTCCATTCCATTCCTTTCCATTCCATTCCATTCCATTCCATTCCATTACATTCCATTCGGTTCCATTCCATTCCATTCCATTCCATTCCATTCCATTCCATTCCATTCCATTCCATTCCATTCCATTCCATTCCGTTCTAATCGGGTTGATTCCATTCTATTCCATTCCATTCCATTCCATTCCATTCAATTCCATTCCATTCCATTCCATTCCATTCCATTCTATTCCATTCCATTCTACTCCATTGAATTCCATTCCATTCCATTCTATTCCATTCCATTCCATTCCTTTCCATTCCATTTAGTTCTACTCGGGTTGATTCCATTCCATTCCATTCCATTCCTTTCCATTCCATTCCATTCCATTCCGTTCTACTCGGGTTGATTCCACTCCATTCCATTCCATTCCATTCCATTCCATTCCATTCCATTCCATTCCATTCCATTCCATTCCTTTCCATTCCAACCCATTCCGTTCTAGTCGGGTTGATTCCATTCCATTCCATTCCATTCCGTTCCATTCCATTCCATTCCATTCCATTCCATTCGATTCCATTCCATTCCATTCCATTCCAAACCATTCCATTCTACTCGGGTTCATCATTCCATTCCATTCCATTCCATTCCATTCCACTCGGGTTCATTCCATTCCATTCCATTCCATTCCATTCCATTCCATTCCAATCGGGTGCATTCCATTCCATTCCATTCCATTCCATTCCATTCCATTCCATTCCATTCCATTCCGTTCTGCTCAGGTTGATTTCCATTCCATTCCATTCCATTCCATTCCATTCCATTCCATTCCATTCCATTCCATTCCATTCCATTCCATTCGATTCCATTAGATTCCATTCCATTCCATTCCATTCCATTCCATTCCATTCCTTTCCACTCGGGTTGATTCCATTCTATTCCATTCCATTCCATTCGATTCCATTCGATATCATTCGATTCCATTCCATCCCATTCCATTCCATTCCATTCCATTCCGTTCTACTCGGGTTGATTCCATTAAATTCCATTTCATTCCATTCCATTCCATTCCATTTCTTTCGATTCCATTCGTTTCCATTCCATTCCATTCCATTCCAATCCATTCCATTCTACTCGGGTTGATTCCATTCCATTCCATTCCATT
Organism: Gorilla gorilla gorilla; assembly: GCF_029281585.2. Classification (NCBI taxonomy): domain Eukaryota; kingdom Metazoa; phylum Chordata; class Mammalia; order Primates; family Hominidae; genus Gorilla; species Gorilla gorilla. The sequence goes on from NC_073241.2 coordinate 6,889,459, forward strand.
CCATTCCATTCCATTCCATTCCATTCCATTCCACTCGATTCCATTCCATTCCTTTCCATTCCATTCCAATCCATTCCATTCTACTCGGGTGGATTCCATTCCATTCCATTCCATTCCATTCCATTCCATTCCATTCCATTCCATTCCATTCCATTCCATTCGATTCCATTCCATTCCATTCCATTCCATTCCATTCCATTCCATTCCATTCCATTGCGTTCTAGTCGGGTTGATTCCATTCTATTCCATTCCATTCCATTCCATTCCATTCCATTCCATTCCATTCCATTCCATTCCATTCCATTCCATTCCATTCCATTCCATTCTATTCCATTCCATTCTACTCCATTGAATTCCATTCCATTCCATTCAATTCCATTCCATTCCATTCCTTTCCATTCCATTTAGTTCTACTCGGGTTGATTCCATTCCATTCCATTCCATTCCATTCCATTCCATTCCATTCCATTCCATTCCATTCCATTCCATTCCATTACTTTCCATTCCATTCCATTCCAATCCATTCCATTCTACTCGGGTTGACTCCATTCCATTCCATTCCATTCCATTCCATTCCATTCCATTATATTCCATTCTATTCCATTCGATTCCGTTCGATTCCATTCCATTCCATTCCATTCCATTCCATTCCATTCCATTCCATTCCATTCCATTCCATTCCATTCCATTCCATTCGATTCGATTCCATTCCATTCCATTCCATTCCATTCCATTCCATTTACTCCATTCCGTTCTACTCGGGTTGATTCCATTGAGTTTGGTTCCGTCCCGTCCCGTCCCGTCCCGTCCCGTCCCGTCCCGTCACGTGCCGTTTTACTCAGGTTGATTCCTTTCCATTCCATTCCGCTCGGTTCCTTTACGTTCCATTCCGTTCCACGCGGGTTGGTTCAATTCCATTCTATTCTATTCTATTCCTTTCCCTTCCATTCCATTCCATTCCATTCCATTCCATTCTACTCGGGTTGATTCCATGCCATTCCGTTCCGTTCCATTCCGTCCCATCCCGATCCGTCCCATCCCGTCCCGTCCCGTCCCATCCCGTTCCATTCCACATGGGTTGATTCAATTCCTTTCGGTTACATCGAACTCCATTCCATTCCATTCTACTCGGATTGACTCCATTCCATTCCATTCCATTCAATTCCATTCCATTCCATTCCATTCCATTCCAATCCATTCCATTCTACTCGGGTTGATTCCATTCTATTCCATTCCATTCCATTTCATTTCATTCCATTCCATTCCATTCCATTCCATTCCATTCCATTCCATTCCATTCCATTCGATTCCATTCCATTCCATTCCATTCCATTCCATTCCATTCCATTCCATTCCATTCCATTCCGTTCTACTCGGGTTGATTCCATTCTATTCCATTCCATTCCGTTCGATTCCATTTGATTCCATTCAATTCCATTCCATTCCATTCCATTCCCTTCCATTCCATTCTATTCCATTGAATTCCATTCCATTCCATTCCATTCCATTCCATTCCATTCCATTCCGTTCTACTCTGATTGATTCCATTCCATTCCATTCCATTCCATTCCATTCCATTCCATTCCATTCCATTCCATTCCATTCCATTCCATTCCATTCCAATACATTCCATTCTACTCTGGTTGATTCCATTCCATTCCATTCCATTCCATTCCATTCGTCTCCATTCGATTCCATTCCATTCCATTCCATTCTATTCCATTGAATTCCATTGAATTCCATTCCATTCCATTCCATTCCATTCCATTCCATTCCATTCCATTCCATTCCGTTCCATTCCATTCCATTTGATTCCATTCCATTCCATTCCATTCCATTCCATTCCATTCCATTCCATTCCATTCCATTCCATTCCATTCCATTCCATTCCGTTCTACTCGGGTTGATTCCATTGTATTCCATTCCATTCCTTTCGATTCCATTTGATTTCATTCGATTCCATTCCATTCCATTCCATTCCCTTCCATTCCATTCTATTCCATTGAATTCCATTCCATTCCATTCCATTCCATTCCATTCCATTCCATTCCGTTCTACTCTGATTGATTCCATTCCATTCCATTCCATTCCATTCCATTCCATTCCATTCCATTCCATTCCATTCCAATACATTCCATTCTACTCTGGTTGATTCCATTCCATTCCATTCCACTCCATTCCATTCCATTCGTCTCCATTCGATTCCATTCCATTCCATTCCATTCTATTCCATTGAATTCCATTCCATTCCATTCCATTCCATTCCATTCCATTCCATTCCATTCCATTCCATTCCATTCCATTCCATTCCATTCCGTTCTACTCGGGTTGATTCCACTCCATTCCATTCCATTCCATTCCATTCCATTCCATTCCATTCCATTCCATTCCATTCCATTCGTCTCCATTCGATTCCATTCGATTCCATTCCATTCTATTCCATTGAATTCCATTCCATTCCATTGAATTCCATTCCATTCCATTCCATTCCATTCCATTCCATTCCATTCCAATCCATTCCGTTCTACTCGGGTTGATTCCATTCCATTCCATTCCATTCCATTCCATTCCATTCCATTCCACTCCATTCCATTCGATTCCATTCGATTCCATTCCATTCCATTCCATTCCATTCCAATCCATTCCATTCTACTCGGGTTGATTCAATTCCATTCCATTCCATTCCATCCCATTCCAATCCATTCCATTCCATTCCGTTCTACTCGGGTTGATTCCATTCCATTCCATTTCATTCCATTCCAATCCATTCCATTCCATTTGATTCCATTCGATTCCATTCCATTCTATTCCATTCCAATCCATTCCATTCTACTCGGGTTGATTCCATTCCATTCCATTCCATTCCATTCCATTCCATTCCATTCCATTCCATTCGATTCCACTCGATTCCACTCCATTCTTTCCATTCCATTCCAATCCATTCCATTCTACTCAGGTGGATTCCATTCCGTTCCATTCCATTCCATTCCATTCCATGCCATTCCATTCCACTCCATTCGATTCCATTCCATTCCATTCCATTACATTCCATTCCATTCCATTCCATTCCATTCCATTCCATTCCATTCCGTTCTAGTCGGGTTGATTCCATTCTATTCCATTCCATTCCATTCCATTCCATTCCATTCCATTCCATTCCATTCCATTCCATTCTATTCCATTCCATTCTACTCCATTGAATTCCATTCCATTCCATTCTATTCCATTCCATTCCATTCCTTTCCATTCCATTTAGTTCTACTCGGGTTGATTCCATTCCATTCCATTCCATTCCATTCCATTCCATTCCATTCCATTCCATTCCATTCCATTCCACTACTTTCCATTCCATTCCATTCCAATCCATTCCATTCTACTCGGGTTGACTCCATTCCATTCCATTCCATTCCATTCCATTCCATTCCATTCCATTATAATCCATTCCATTCCATTCGATTCCGTTCGATTCCATTCTATTCCATTCCATTCCATTCCATTCCATTCCATTCCATTCAATTCCATTCGATTCCATTCGATTCCATTCCATTCCATTCCATTCCAATCCATTCCATTCTACTCGGGTTGATTCCATTCCATTCCATTCCATTCCATTCCATTCCATTCCATTCCATTCCATTCCATTCCATTCTATTCCTTTCGATTCCATTCCATTCCATTAAATTCCATTCCATTCCATTCCATTCCATTCCATTCCATTCCATTCCATTCCATTCCATTCCGTTCTACTCGGGATGATTCCACTCCATTCCATTCCATTCCATTCCATACCATTCCATTCGATTCCATTCCATTCCATTCCATTCCATTCCATTCCATTCCATTCCATTCCATTCCATTCTATTCCATTCCATTCTACTCCTTTGAATTCCATTCCATTCCATTCCATTCCATTCCATTCCATTCCATTCCATTCCATTCCATTCCATTCGATTCCATTCTGTTCTACTCGGGTTGATTCCACTCCATTCCATTCCATTCCATTCCAATCTATTCCATTCCATTCCATTCCATTCCATTCTATTCCATTCGATTCCATTCCATTCCATTTCATTTTATTCCATTCCTTTCCATTCCATTCTATTCCATTGAATTCCATTCCATTCCTTTCCATTCCATTGAATTCCATTCCATTCCATTCCATTCCATTCCATTCCATTCCATTCCATTCCATTTAGTTCTACTCGGGTTGATTCCATTCCATTCAATTCCATTCCATTCCATTCCATTCCATTCCATTCCATTACTTTCCATTCCATTCCATTCCAATCCATTCCATTCTACTCGGGTTGACTCCATTCCATTCCATTCCATTCCATTCCATTCCATTCCATTCCATTATAATCCATTCCATTCCATTCGATTCCGTTCGATTCCATTCCATTCCATTCCATTCCATTCCATTCCTTTCCATTCAATTCCATTCGATTCCATTCGATTCCATTCCATTCCATTCCATTCCAATCCATTCCATTCTACTCGGGTTGGTTCCATTCCATTCCATTCCATTCCATTCCATTCCATTCCATTCCATTCCATTCCATTCCATTCCATTCTATTCCTTTCGATTCCATTCCATTCCATTAAATTCCATTCCATTCCATTCCATTCCATTCCATTCCATTCCGTTCCATTCCATTCCGTTCTACTCGGGATGATTCCACTCCATTCCATTCCATTCCATTCCATACCATTCCATTCGATTCCATTCCATTCCATTCCATTCCATTCCATTCCATTCCATTCCATTCCATTCCATTCCGTTCTAGTCGGGTTGATTCAATTCTATTCCATTCCATTCCATTCCATTCCATTCCATTCCATTCCATTCCATTCCATTCCATTCCATTCTATTCCATTCCATTCTACTCCTTTGAATTCCATTCCATTCCATTCCATTCCATTCCATTCCATTCCATTCCATTCGATTCCATTCTGTTCTACTCGGGTTGATTCCACTCCATTCCATTCCATTCCATTCCAATCTATTCCATTCCATTCCATTCCATTCCATTCTATTCCATTCGATTCCATTCCATTCCATTTCATTTTATTCCATTCATTTCCATTCCATTCTACTCCATTGAATTCCATTCCATTCCATTCCATTCCATTCCATTCCATTCCATTCCATTCCATTCCATTCCATTCCATTCCATTCGGTTCTACTCGGGTTGATTCCACTTCATTCCATTCCATTCCATTCCATTCCATTCCATTCCATTCCACTCGGGTTGATCATTCCATTCCATTCCATTCCATTCCATTCCATTCCATTCCATTCCATTCCATTCCATTCCATTCCACTCGGGCTCATTCCATTCCATTCCATTCAATTCCATTCCATTCCATTCCATTCCATTCCATTCCATTCCATTCCATTCCGTTCTACTCGGTTTGATTTCCATTCCATTCCATTCCATTCCATTCCATTCCATTCCATTCCATTCCATTCCATTCCATTCCTTTCAATTTACTCCATTCCGTTCTACTCGGGTTGATTCCATTGAGTTTGGTTCCGCTCCGTTGCGTCCCGTCCCGTCCCGTCCCGTCCCGTCCCGTGCCGTTTTACTCGGGTTGATTCCTTTCCATTCCGTTAAGCTCGTTTCCGTTGCGTTCCATTCCGTTCCACGCGGGTTGGTTCAATTCCATTCTATTCTATTCTATTCCTTTCCATTCCATTCCATTCCATTCCATTCCATTCTACTCGGGTTGATTCCATGCCATTCCGTTCCGTTCCATTCCGTCCCATCCGGACCCGTCCCATCACGTCCCGTCCCGTCCCATCCCGTTCCGTTCCACATGGGTTGATTCAATTCCTTTCGGTTACATTGAATTCCATTCCATTCCATTCTACTCGGATTGATTCCATTCCATTCCATTCCATTCCATTCCATTCCATTCCATTCCATTCCATTCCATTCCATTCCTTTCCATTCCAATCCATTCCATTCTACTCGGGTTGATTCCATTCTATTCCATTCCATTCCATTCCATTCCAATCCATTCCATTCTACTCGGGTTGATTCCATTCTATTCCATTCCATTCCATTTCATTTCATTCCATTCCATTCCATTCCATTCCATTCCATTCCATTCCATTCCATTCGATTCCATTCCATTCCATTCCATTCCATTCCATTCCATTCCATTCCATTCCATTCCATTCCATTCCGTTCTACTCGGGTTGATTCCATTCTATTCCATTCCATTCCGTTCGATTCCATTTGATTCCATTCAATTCCATTCCATTCCATTCCATTCCTTCCATTCCATTCTATTCCATTGAATTCCATTCCATTCCATTCCATTCCATTCCATTCCATTCCATTCCGTTCTACTCTGATTGATTCCATTCCATTCCATTCCATTCCATTCCATTCCATTCCATTCCATTCCATTCCATTCCATTCCATTCCATTCCATTCCAATACATTCCATTCTACTCTGGTTGATTCCATTCCATTCCATTCCATTCCATTCCATTCGTCTCCATTCGATTCCATTCCATTCCATTCCATTCTATTCCATTGAATTCCATTGAATTCCATTCCATTCCATTCCATTCCATTCCATTCCATTCCATTCCATTCCGTTCCATTCCATTCCATTTGATTCCATTCCATTCCATTCCATTCCATTCCATTCCATTCCATTCCATTCCATTCCATTCCATTCCATTCCATTCCATTCCATTCCATTCCATTCCATTCCATTCCGTTCTACTCGGGTTGATTCCATTGTATTCCATTCCATTCCTTTCGATTCCATTTGATTTCATTCGATTCCATTCCATTCCATTCCATTCCCTTCCATTCCATTCTATTCCATTGAATTCCATTCCATTCCATTCCATTCCATTCCATTCCATTCCATTCCGTTCTACTCTGATTGATTCCATTCCATTCCATTCCATTCCATTCCATTCCATTCCATTCCATTCCATTCCATTCCAATACATTCCATTCTACTCTGGTTGATTCCATTCCATTCCATTCCACTCCATTCCATTCCATTCGTCTCCATTCGATTCCATTCCATTCCATTCCATTCTATTCCATTGAATTCCATTCCATTCCATTCCATTCCATTCCATTCCATTCCATTCCATTCCATTCCATTCCATTCCATTCCATTCCATTCCGTTCTACTCGGGTTGATTCCACTCCATTCCATTCCATTCCATTCCATTCCATTCCATTCCATTCCATTCCATTCCATTCGTCTCCATTCGATTCCATTCGATTCCATTCCATTCTATTCCATTGAATTCCATTCCATTCCATTGAATTCCATTCCATTCCATTCCATTCCATTCCATTCCATTCCATTCCATTCCATTCCGTTCTACTCGGGTTGATTCCATTCCATTCCATTCCATTCCATTCCATTCCATTCCATTCCACTCCATTCCATTCGATTCCATTCGATTCCATTCCATTCCATTCCATTCCATTCCAATCCATTCCATTCTACTCGGGTTGATTCAATTCCATTCCATTCCATTCCATCCCATTCCAATCCATTCCATTCCATTCCGTTCTACTCGGGTTGATTCCATTCCATTCCATTTCATTCCATTCCAATCCATTCCATTCCATTTGATTCCATTCGATTCCATTCCATTCTATTCCATTCCTATCCATTCCATTCTACTCGGGTTGATTCCATTCCATTCCATTCCATTCCATTCCATTCCATTCCATTCCATTCCATTCGATTCCACTCGATTCCACTCCATTCTTTCCATTCCATTCCAATCCATTCCATTCTACTCAGGTGGATTCCATTCCGTTCCATTCCATTCCATTCCATTCCATGCCATTCCATTCCACTCCATTCGATTCCATTCCATTCCATTCCATTACATTCCATTCCATTCCATTCCATTCCATTCCATTCCATTCCGTTCTAGTCGGGTTGATTCCATTCTATTCCATTCCATTCCATTCCATTCCATTCCATTCCATTCCATTCCATTCCATTCTATTCCATTCCATTCTACTCCATTGAATTCCATTCCATTCCATTCTATTCCATTCCATTCCATTCCTTTCCATTCCATTTAGTTCTACTCGGGTTGATTCCATTCCATTCCATTCCATTCCATTCCATTCCATTCCATTCCATTCCATTCCATTCCATTCCACTACTTTCCATTCCATTCCATTCCAATCCATTCCATTCTACTCGGGTTGACTCCATTCCATTCCATTCCATTCCATTCCATTCCATTCCATTCCATTATAATCCATTCCATTCCATTCGATTCCGTTCGATTCCATTCTATTCCATTCCATTCCATTCCATTCCATTCCATTCAATTCCATTCGATTCCATTCGATTCCATTCCATTCCATTCCATTCCAATCCATTCCATTCTACTCGGGTTGATTCCATTCCATTCCATTCCATTCCATTCCATTCCATTCCATTCCATTCCATTCCATTCCATTCCATTCCATTCCATTCCGTTCTACTCGGGATGATTCCACTCCATTCCATTCCATTCCATTCCATACCATTCCATTCGATTCCATTCCATTCCATTCCATTCCATTCCATTCCATTCCATTCCATTCCATTCCATTCTATTCCATTCCATTCTACTCCTTTGAATTCCATTCCATTCCATTCCATTCCATTCCATTCCATTCCATTCCATTCCATTAAATTCGATTCCATTCTGTTCTACTCGGGTTGATTCCACTCCATTCCATTCCATTCCATTCCAATCTATTCCATTCCATTCCATTCCATTCCATTCTATTCCATTCGATTCCATTCCATTCCATTTCATTTTATTCCATTCCTTTCCATTCCATTCTATTCCATTGAATTCCATTCCATTCCATTCCATTCCATTCCATTCCATTCCATTCCATTCCATTCCATTCCATTCCATTCCATTCCATTTAGTTCTACTCGGGTTGATTCCATTCCATTCAATTCCATTCCATTCCATTCCATTCCATTCCATTCCATTACTTTCCATTCCATTCCATTCCAATCCATTCCATTCTACTCGGGTTGACTCCATTCCATTCCATTCCATTCCATTCCATTCCATTCCATTCCATTATAATCCATTCCATTCCATTCGATTCCGTTCGATTCCATTCCATTCCATTCCATTCCATTCCATTCCATTCCATTCAATTCCATTCGATTCCATTCGATTCCATTCCATTCCATTCCATTCCAATCCATTCCATTCTACTCGGGTTGGTTCCATTCCATTCCATTCCATTCCATTCCATTCCATTCCATTCCATTCCATTCCATTCCATTCCATTCCATTCCATTCTATTCCTTTCGATTCCATTCCATTCCATTAAATTCCATTCCATTCCATTCCATTCCATTCCATTCCATTCCGTTCCATTCCATTCCGTTCTACTCGGGATGATTCCACTCCATTCCATTCCATTCCATTCCATACCATTCCATTCGATTCCATTCCATTCCATTCCATTCCATTCCATTCCATTCCATTCCATTCCATTCCGTTCTAGTCGGGTTGATTCAATTCTATTCCATTCCATTCCATTCCATTCCATTCCATTCCATTCCATTCCATTCCATTCCATTCCATTCCATTCCATTCCATTCCATTCCATTCCATTCCATTTAGTTCTACTCGGGTTGATTCCATTCCATTCAATTCCATTCCATTCCATTCCATTCCATTCCATTCCATTACTTTCCATTCCATTCCATTCCAATCCATTCCATTCTACTCGGGTTGACTCCATTCCATTCCATTCCATTCCATTCCATTCCATTCCATTCCATTATAATCCATTCCATTCCATTCGATTCCGTTCGATTCCATTCCATTCCATTCCATTCCATTCCATTCCATTCCATTCAATTCCATTCGATTCCATTCGATTCCATTCCATTCCATTCCATTCCAATCCATTCCATTCTACTCGGGTTGGTTCCATTCCATTCCATTCCATTCCATTCCATTCCATTCCATTCCATTCCATTCCATTCCATTCTATTCCTTTCGATTCCATTCCATTCCATTAAATTCCATTCCATTCCATTCCATTCCATTCCATTCCATTCCGTTCCATTCCATTCCGTTCTACTCGGGATGATTCCACTCCATTCCATTCCATTCCATTCCATACCATTCCATTCGATTCCATTCCATTCCATTCCATTCCATTCCATTCCATTCCATTCCATTCCATTCCATTCCGTTCTAGTCGGGTTGATTCAATTCTATTCCATTCCATTCCATTCCATTCCATTCCATTCCATTCCATTCCATTCCATTCCATTCCATTCCATTCCATTCTATTCCATTCCATTCTACTCCTTTGAATTCCATTCCATTCCATTCCATTCCATTCCATTCCATTCCATTCCATTCCATTCGATTCCATTCTGTTCTACTCGGGTTGATTCCACTCCATTCCATTCCATACCATTCCAATCTATTCCATTCCATTCCATTCCATTCCATTCTATTCCATTCGATTCCATTCCATTCCATTTCATTTTATTCCATTCCTTTCCATTCCATTCTACTCCATTGAATTCCATTCCATTCCATTCCATTCCATTCCATTCCATTCCATTCCATTCCATTCCATTCCATTCCATTCCATTCGGTTCTACTCGGGTTGATTCCACTTCATTCCATTCCATTCCATTCCATTCCATTCCATTCCATTCCACTCGGGTTGATCATTCCATTCCATTCCATTCCATTCCATTCCATTCCATTCCATTCCATTCCATTCCATTCCATTCCACTCGGGCTCATTCCATTCCATTCCATTCAATTCCATTCCATTCCATTCCATTCCATTCCATTCCATTCCATTCCATTCCGTTCTACTCGGTTTGATTTCCATTCCATTCCATTCCATTCCATTCCATTCCATTCCATTCCATTCCATTCCATTCCATTCCTTTCCATTTACTCCATTCCGTTCTACTCGGGTTGATTCCATTGAGTTTGGTTCCGCTCCGTTGCGTCCCGTCCCGTCCCGTCCCGTCCCGTCCCGTGCCGTTTTACTCGGGTTGATTCCTTTCCATTCCGTTAAGCTCGTTTCCGTTGCGTTCCATTCCGTTCCACGCGGGTTGGTTCAATTCCATTCTATTCTATTCTATTCCTTTCCATTCCATTCCATTCCATTCCATTCCATTCTACTCGGGTTGATTCCATGCCATTCCGTTCCGTTCCATTCCGTCCCATCCGGACCCGTCCCATCACGTCCCGTCCCGTCCCATCCCGTTCCGTTCCACATGGGTTGATTCAATTCCTTTCGGTTACATTGAATTCCATTCCATTCCATTCTACTCGGATTGATTCCATTCCATTCCATTCCATTCCATTCCATTCCATTCCATTCCATTCCATTCCTTTCCATTCCAATCCATTCCATTCTACTCGGGTTGATTCCATTCTATTCCATTCCATTCCATTCCATTCCATTCCATTCCATTCCATTCCGTTCCATTCCATTTCATTCCATTCCATTCCATTCCATTCCATTCCATTCCATTCCATTCCATTCCATTCCATTCCATTCCATTCCATTCGATTCCATTCCATTCCATTCCATTCCATTCCATTCCGTTCTACTCGGGTTGATTCCATTCTATTCCATTCCATTCCGTTCGATTCCATTTGATTCCATTCGATTCCATTCCATTCCATTCCATTCCCTTCCATTCCATTCTATTCCATTGAATTCCATTCCATTCCATTCCATTCCATTCCATTCCGTTCTACTCTGATTGATTCCATTAAATTCCATTCCATTCCATTCCATTCCATTCCATTCCATTCCATTCCATTCCATTCCATTCCATTCCATTCCATTCCAATACATTCCATTCTACTCTGGTTGATTCCATTCCATTCCATTCCATTCCATTCCATTCGTCTCCATTCGATTCCATTCGATTCCATTCCATTCCATTCCATTCCATTCCATTCCATTCCATTCCCTTCCATTCCATTCCATTCCGTTCTACTCGGGTTGATTCCATTCCATTCCATTCCATTCCATTCCATTCCATTCCACTCCATTCCATTCGATTCCATTCGATTCCATTCCATTCCATTCCATTCCATTCCATTCTACTTGGGTTGATTCCATTCCATTCCAATCCATTCCATTCCATTCCATTCCATTCCATTCCATTCCATTCCATTCCATTCCATTCCATTCCATTCGATTCCATTAGATTCCATTCCATTCCATTCCATTCCATTCCATTCCATTCCATTCCATTCCATTCCATTCCATTCCGTTCCACTCGGGTTGATTCCGTTCTATTCCATTCCATTCCATTCGATTCCATTCGATATCATTCGATTCCATTCCATCCCATTCCATTCCATTCCATTCCATTCCGTTCTACTCGGGTTGATTCCATTCCATTCCATTTCATTCCATTCCATTCCATTCCATTTCTTTCGATTCCATTCGTTTCCATTCCATTCCATTCCATTCCAATCCATTCCATTCTACTCGGGTTGATTCCATTCCATTCCATTCCATTCCATTCCATTCCATTCCATTCCATTCCATTCCATTCCATTCCATTCGATTCCATTAGATTCCATTCCATTCCATTCCATTCCATTCCATTCCATTCCATTCCATTCCATTCCATTCCATTCCGTTCCACTCGGGTTGATTCCGTTCTATTCCATTCCATTCCATTCGATTCCATTCGATATCATTCGATTCCATTCCATCCCATTCCATTCCATTCCATTCCATTCCGTTCTACTCGGGTTGATTCCATTCCATTCCATTTCATTCCATTCCATTCCATTCCATTTCTTTCGATTCCATTCGTTTCCATTCCATTCCATTCCATTCCAATCCATTCCATTCTACTCGGGTTGATTCCATTCCATTCCATTCCATTCCATTCCATTCCATTCCATTCCACTCGATTCCATTCCATTCCTTTCCATTCCATTCCAATCCATTCCATTCTACTCGGGTGGATTCCATTCCATTCCATTCCATTCCATTCCATTCCATTCCATTCCATTCCATTCCATTCCATTCCATTCGATTCCATTCCATTCCATTCCATTCCATTCCATTCCATTCCATTCCGTTCTAGTCGGGTTGATTCCATTCTATTCCATTCCATTCCATTCCATTCCACTCCATTCCATTCCATTCCATTCCATTCCATTCCATTCCATTCCATTCCATTCTATTCCATTCCATTCTACTCCATTGAATTCCATTCCATTCCATTCAATTCCATTCCATTCCATTCCTTTCCATTCCATTTAGTTCTACTCGGGTTGATTCCATTCCATTCCATTCCATTCCATTCCATTCCATTCCATTCCATTCCATTCCATTACTTTCCATTCCATTCCATTCCAATCCATTCCATTCTACTCGGGTTGACTCCATTCCATTCCATTCCATTCCATTCCATTCCATTCCATTCCATTATATTCCATTCTATTCCATTCGATTCCGTTCGATTCCATTGCATTCCATTCCATTCCATTCCATTCCATTCCATTCCATTCCATTCCATTCCATTCGATTCCATTCCATTCCATTCGATTCCATTCCATTCCATTCCATTCCATTCCATTCCATTCCATTCCATTCCATTCCATTACATTTACTCCATTCCGTTCTACTCGGGTTGATTCCATTGAGTTTGGTTCCGTCCCGTCCCGTCCCGTCCCGTCCCGTCCCGTCCCGTCCCGTGCCGTTTTACTCAGGTTGATTCCTTTCCATTCCGTTCCGCTCGGTTCCTTTACGTTCCATTCCGTTCCACGCGGGTTGGTTCAATTCCATTCTATTCTATTCTATTCCTTTCCCTTCCATTCCATTCCATTCCATTCCATTCCATTCTACTCGGGTTGATTCCATGCCATTCCGTTCCGTTCCATTCCGTCCCATCCCGATCCGTCCCATCCCGTCCCATCCCGTCCCATCCCGTTCCATTCCACATGGGTTGATTCAATTCCTTTCGGTTACATTGAACTCCATTCCATTCCATTCTACTCGGATTGACTCCATTCCATTCCATTCCATTCCATTCCATTCCATTCCATTCCATTCCATTCCAATCCATTCCATTCTACTCGGGTTGATTCCATTCTATTCCATTCCATTCCATTCCATTCCATTCCATTCCATTCCATTCCATTCCATTTCATTCCATTCCATTCCATTCCATTCCATTCCATTCCATTCCATTCGATTCCATTCCATTCCATTCCATTCCATTCCATTCCATTCCATTCCATTCCATTCCATTCCACTCGGGTTGATCATTCCATTCCATTCCATTCCATTCCATTCCATTCCATTCCATTCCATTCCATTCCATTCCATTCCACTCGGGCTCATTCCATTCCATTCCATTCAATTCCATTCCATTCCATTCCATTCCATTCCATTCCATTCCATTCCGTTCTACTCGGTTTGATTTCCATTCCATTCCATTCCATTCCATTCCATTCCATTCCATTCCATTCCATTCCATTCCTTTCCATTTACTCCATTCCGTTCTACTCGGGTTGATTCCATTGAGTTTGGTTCCGTTCCGTTGCGTCCCATCCCGTCCCGTCCCGTCCCGTCCCGTGCCGTTTTACTCGGGTTGATTCCTTTCCATTCCGTTAAGCTCGTTTCCGTTGCGTTCCATTCCGTTCCACGCGGGTTGGTTCAATTCCATTCTATTCTATTCTATTCCTTTCCATTCCATTCCATTCCATTCCATTCCATTCTACTCGGGTTGATTCCATGCCATTCCGTTCCGTTCCATTCCGTCCCATCCGGACCCGTCCCATCACGTCCCGTCCCGTCCCATCCCGTTCCGTTCCACATGGGTTGATTCAATTCCTTTCGGTTACATTGAATTCCATTCCATTCCATTCTACTCGGATTGATTCCATTCCATTCCATTCCATTCCATTCCATTCCATTCCATTCCATTCCTTTCCATTCCAATCCATTCCATTCTACTCGGGTTGATTCCATTCAATTCCATTCCATTCCATTCCATTCCATTCCATTCCATTCCATTCCATTCCATTTCATTCCATTCCATTCCATTCCATTTCATTCCATTCCATTCCTTTCCATTCCATTCCATTCCATTCCATTCCATTCCATTCCATTCCATTCCATTCCATTCCATTCCATTCCATTCGATTCCATTCCATTCCATTCCATTCCATTCCATTCCGTTCTACTCGGGTTGATTCCATTCTATTCCATTCCATTCCGTTCGATTCCATTTGATTCCATTCGATTCCATTCCATTCCATTCCATTCCCTTCCATTCCATTCTATTCCATTGAATTCCATTCCATTCCATTCCATTCCATTCGATTCCGTTCTACTCTGATAGATTCCATTAAATTCCATTCCATTCCATTCCATTCGATTCCATTCCATTCCATTCCATGGAATTCCATTCCATTCCATTCCATTCCATGGAATTCCATTCCATTCCATTCCATTCCATTCCATTCCATTCCATTCCATTCCGTTCTACTCGGGTTGATTCCATTCCATTCCATTCCATTCCATTCCATTCCATTCCACTCCATTCCATTCGATTCCATTCGATTCCATTCCATTCCATTCCATTCCATTCCAATAAATTCCATTCTACTCGGGTTGATTCCATTCCATTCCAATCCATTCCATTCCATTCCATTCCATTCCATTCCATTCCATTCCATTCCATTCCATTCCATTCCATTCGATTCCATTAGATTCCATTCCATTCCATTCCATTCCATTCCATTCCATTCCATTCCATTCTATTCCGTTCCACTCGGGTGGATTCCGTTCTATTCCATTCCATTCCATTCGATTCCATTCGATATCATTCGATTCCATTCCATCCCATTCCATTCCATTCCATTCCATTCCGTTCTACTCGGGTTGATTCCATTCCATTCCATTTCATTCCATTCCATTTCTTTAGATTCCATTCGTTTCCATTCCATTCCATTCCATTCCAATCCATTCCATTCTACTCGGGTTGATTCCATTCCATTCCATTCCATTCCATTCCATTCCATTCCATTCCATTCCACTCGATTCCATTCCATTCCTTTCCATTCCATTCCAATCCATTCCATTCTACTCGGGTGGATTCCATTCCATTCCATTCCATTCCATTCCATTCCATTCCATTCTATTCCATTCCATTCCATTCCATTCCATTCCATTCCATTCCGTTCTAGTCGGGTTGATTCCATTCTATTCCATTCCATTCCATTCCATTCCATTCCACTCGGGCTCATTCCATTCCATTCCATTCAATTCCATTCCATTCCATTCCATTCCATTCCATTCCATTCCATTCCGTTCTACTCGGTTTGATTTCCATTCCATTCCATTCCATTCCATTCCATTCCATTCCATTCCATTCCATTCCATTCCATTCCTTTCCATTTACTCCATTCCGTTCTACTCGGGTTGATTCCATTGAGTTTGGTTCCGCTCCGTTGCGTCCCGTCCCGTCCCGTCCCGTCCCGTCCCGTGCCGTTTTACTCGGGTTGATTCCTTTCCATTCCGTTAAGCTCGTTTCCGTTGCGTTCCATTCCGTTCCACGCGGGTTGGTTCAATTCCATTCTATTCTATTCTATTCCTTTCCATTCCATTCCATTCCATTCCATTCCATTCTACTCGGGTTGATTCCATGCCATTCCGTTCCGTTCCATTCCGTCCCATCCGGACCCGTCCCATCACATCCCGTCCCGTCCCATCCCGTTCCGTTCCACATGGGTTGATTCAATTCCTTTCGGTTACATTGAATTCCATTCCATTCCATTCTACTCGGATTGATTCCATTCCATTCCATTCCATTCCATTCCATTCCATTCCATTCCATTCCATTCCTTTCCATTCCAATCCATTCCATTCTACTCGGGTTGATTCCATTCTATTCCATTCCATTCCATTCCATTCCATTCCATTCCATTCCATTCCATTCCATTCCATTTCATTCCATTCCATTCCATTCCATTCCATTCCATTCCATTCCATTCCATTCCATTCCATTCCATTCCATTCCATTCCATTCCATTCGATTCCATTCCATTCCATTCCATTCCATTCCATTCCGTTCTACTCGGGTTGATTCCATTCTATTCCATTCCATTCCGTTCGATTCCATTTGATTCCATTCGATTCCATTCCATTCCATTCCATTCCCTTCCATTCCATTCTATTCCATTGAATTCCATTCCATTCCATTCCATTCCATTCCATTCCGTTCTACTCTGATTGATTCCATTAAATTCCATTCCATTCCATTCCATTCCATTCCATTCCATTCCATTCCATTCCATTCCATTCCATTCCATTCCATTCCATTCCAATACATTCCATTCTACTCTGGTTGATTCCATTCCATTCCATTCCATTCCATTCCATTCGTCTCCATTCGATTCCATTCGATTCCATTCCATTCCATTCCATTCCATTCCATTCCATTCCATTCCATTCCATTCCATTCCATTCCATTCCGTTCTACTCGGGTTGATTCCATTCCATTCCATTCCATTCCATTCCATTCCATTCCACTCCATTCCATTCGATTCCATTCGATTCCATTCCATTCCATTCCATTCCATTCCAATCCATTCCATTCTACTTGGGTTGATTCCATTCCATTCCAATCCATTCCATTCCATTCCATTCCATTCCATTCCATTCCATTCCATTCGATTCCATTAGATTCCATTCCATTCCATTCCATTCCATTCCATTCCATTCCATTCCATTCCATTCCATTCCATTCCGTTCCACTCGGGTTGATTCCGTTCTATTCCATTCCATTCCATTCGATTCCATTCGATATCATTCGATTCCATTCCATCCCATTCCATTCCATTCCATTCCATTCCGTTCTACTCGGGTTGATTCCATTCCATTCCATTTCATTCCATTCCATTCCATTCCATTTCTTTCGATTCCATTCGTTTCCATTCCATTCCATTCCATTCCAATCCATTCCATTCTACTCGGGTTGATTCCATTCCATTCCATTCCATTCCATTCCATTCCATTCCATTCCATTCCACTCGATTCCATTCCATTCCTTTCCATTCCATTCCAATCCATTCCATTCTACTCGGGTGGATTCCATTCCATTCCATTCCATTCCATTCCATTCCATTCCATTCCATTCCATTCCATTCCATTCCATTCGATTCCATTCCATTCCATTCCATTCCATTCCATTCCATTCCATTCCGTTCTAGTCGGGTTGATTCCATTCTATTCCATTCCATTCCATTCCATTCCACTCCATTCCATTCCATTCCATTCCATTCCATTCCATTCCATTCCATTCCATTCTATTCCATTCCATTCTACTCCATTGAATTCCATTCCATTCCATTCAATTCCATTCCATTCCATTCCTTTCCATTCCATTTAGTTCTACTCGGGTTGATTCCATTCCATTCCATTCCATTCCATTCCATTCCATTCCATTCCATTCCATTCCATTACTTTCCATTCCATTCCATTCCAATCCATTCCATTCTACTCGGGTTGACTCCATTCCATTCCATTCCATTCCATTCCATTCCATTCCATTATATTCCATTCTATTCCATTCGATTCCGTTCGATTCCATTGCATTCCATTCCATTCCATTCCATTCCATTCCATTCCATTCCATTCCATTCCATTCGATTCCATTCCATTCCATTCGATTCCATTCCATTCCATTCCATTCCATTCCATTCCATTCCATTCCATTCCATTCCATTACATTTACTCCATTCCGTTCTACTCGGGTTGATTCCATTGAGTTTGGTTCCGTCCCGTCCCGTCCCGTCCCGTCCCGTCCCGTCCCGTCCCGTGCCGTTTTACTCAGGTTGATTCCTTTCCATTCCGTTCCGCTCGGTTCCTTTACGTTCCATTCCGTTCCACGCGGGTTGGTTCAATTCCATTCTATTCTATTCTATTCCTTTCCCTTCCATTCCATTCCATTCCATTCCATTCCATTCTACTCGGGTTGATTCCATGCCATTCCGTTCCGTTCCATTCCGTCCCATCCCGATCCGTCCCATCCCGTCCCATCCCGTCCCATCCCGTTCCATTCCACATGGGTTGATTCAATTCCTTTCGGTTACATTGAACTCCATTCCATTCCATTCTACTCGGATTGACTCCATTCCATTCCATTCCATTCCATTCCATTCCATTCCATTCCATTCCAATCCATTCCATTCTACTCGGGTTGATTCCATTCTATTCCATTCCATTCCATTCCATTCCATTCCATTCCATTCCATTCCATTCCATTTCATTCCATTCCATTCCATTCCATTCCATTCCATTCCATTCCATTCGATTCCATTCCATTCCATTCCATTCCATTCCATTCCATTCCATTCCATTCCATTCCATTCCACTCGGGTTGATCATTCCATTCCATTCCATTCCATTCCATTCCATTCCATTCCATTCCATTCCATTCCATTCCATTCCACTCGGGCTCATTCCATTCCATTCCATTCAATTCCATTCCATTCCATTCCATTCCATTCCATTCCATTCCATTCCGTTCTACTCGGTTTGATTTCCATTCCATTCCATTCCATTCCATTCCATTCCATTCCATTCCATTCCATTCCATTCCATTCCTTTCCATTTACTCCATTCCGTTCTACTCGGGTTGATTCCATTGAGTTTGGTTCCGTTCCGTTGCGTCCCGTCCCGTCCCGTCCCGTCCCGTCCCGTGCCGTTTTACTCGGGTTGATTCCTTTCCATTCCGTTAAGCTCGTTTCCGTTGCGTTCCATTCCGTTCCACGCGGGTTGGTTCAATTCCATTCTATTCTATTCTATTCCTTTCCATTCCATTCCATTCCATTCCATTCCATTCTACTCGGGTTGATTCCATGCCATTCCGTTCCGTTCCATTCCGTCCCATCCGGACCCGTCCCATCACGTCCCGTCCCGTCCCATCCCGTTCCGTTCCACATGGGTTGATTCAATTCCTTTCGGTTACATTGAATTCCATTCCATTCCATTCTACTCGGATTGATTCCATTCCATTCCATTCCATTCCATTCCATTCCATTCCATTCCATTCCATTCCATTCCATTCCATTCCTTTCCATTCCAATCCATTCCATTCTACTCGGGTTGATTCCATTCAATTCCATTCCATTCCATTCCATTCCATTCCATTCCATTCCATTCCATTTCATTCCATTCCATTCCATTCCATTTCATTCCATTCCATTCCTTTCCATTCCATTCCATTCCATTCCATTCCATTCCATTCCATTCCATTCCATTCCATTCCATTCGATTCCATTCCATTCCATTCCATTCCATTCCATTCCGTTCTACTCGGGTTGATTCCATTCTATTCCATTCCATTCCGTTCGATTCCATTTGATTCCATTCGATTCCATTCCATTCCATTCCATTCCCTTCCATTCCATTCTATTCCATTGAATTCCATTCCATTCCATTCCATTCCATTCGATTCCGTTCTACTCTGATTGATTCCATTAAATTCCATTCCATTCCATTCCATTCGATTCCATTCCATTCCATTCCATGGAATTCCATTCCATTCCATGGAATTCCATTCCATTCCATTCCATTCCATTCCATTCCATTCCATTCCATTCCATTCCGTTCTACTCGGGTTGATTCCATTCCATTCCATTCCATTCCATTCCATTCCATTCCACTCCATTCCATTCGATTCCATTCGATTCCATTCCATTCCATTCCATTCCATTCCAATAAATTCCATTCTACTCGGGTTGATTCCATTCCATTCCAATCCATTCCATTCCATTCCATTCCATTCCATTCCATTCCATTCCATTCCATTCCATTCCATTCGATTCCATTAGATTCCATTCCATTCCATTCCATTCCATTCCATTCCATTCCATTCCATTCCATTCCATTCCGTTCCACTCGGGTGGATTCCGTTCTATTCCATTCCATTCCATTCGATTCCATTCGATATCATTCGATTCCATTCCATCCCATTCCATTCCATTCCATTCCATTCCGTTCTACTCGGGTTGATTCCATTCCATTCCATTTCATTCCATTCCATTTCTTTAGATTCCATTCGTTTCCATTCCATTCCATTCCATTCCAATCCATTCCATTCTACTCGGGTTGATTCCATTCCATTCCATTCCATTCCATTCCATTCCATTCCATTCCACTCGATTCCATTCCATTCCTTTCCATTCCATTCCAATCCATTCCATTCTACTCGGGTGGATTCCATTCCATTCCATTCCATTCCATTCCATTCCATTCCATTCCATTCCATTCCATTCCATTCCATTCCATTCCATTCCGTTCTAGTCGGGTTGATTCCATTCTATTCCATTCCATTCCATTCCATTCCATTCCATTCCATTCCATTCCATTCCATTCCATTCCATTCCATTCCATTCCATTCCATTCTATTCCATTCCATTCTACTCCATTGAATTCCATTCCATTCCATTCAATTCCATTCCATTCCATTCCTTTCCATTCCATTTAGTTCTACTCGGGTTGATTCCATTCCATTCCATTCCATTCCATTCCATTCCATTCCATTCCATTCCATTCCATTACTTTCCATTCCATTCCATTCCAATCCATTCCATTCTACTCGGGTTGACTCCATTCCATTCCATTCCATTCCATTCCATTCCATTCCATTCCATTATATTCCATTCCATTCCATTCGATTCCGTTCGATTCCATTGCATTCCATTCCATTCCATTCCATTCCATTCCATTCCATTCCATTCCATTCCATTCCATTCCATTCGATTCCATTCCATTCCATTCGATTCCATTCCATTCCATTCCATTCCATTCCATTCCATTCCATTCCATTCCATTCCATTCCATTCCATTCCATTCCATTTACTCCATTCCGTTCTACACGGGTTGATTCCATTGAGTTTGGTTCCGTCCCGTCCCGTCCCGTCCCGTCCCGTGCCGTTTTACTGAGGTTGATTCCTTTCCATTCCGTTCCGCTCGGTTCCTTTACGTTCCATTCCGTTCCACGCGGGTTGGTTCAATTCCATTCTATTCTATTCTATTCCTTTCCCTTCCGTTCCATTCCATTCCATTCCATTCCATTCTACTCGGGTTGATTCCATGCCATTCCGTTCCGTTCCATTCCGTCCCATCCCGATCCGTCCCATCCTGTCCCGTCCCGTCCCATCCCGTTCCATTCCACATGGGTTGATTCAATTCCTTTCGGTTACATTGAACTCCATTCCATTCCATTCTACTCGGATTGACTCCATTCCATTCCATTCCATTCCATTCCATTCCCTTCCATTCCATTCTATTCCATTGAATTCCATTCCATTCCATTCCATTCCATTCCATTCCATTCCATTCCATTCCGTTCTACTCTGATTGATTCCATTCCATTCCATTCCATTCCATTCCATTCCATTCCATTCCATTCCATTCCATTCCAATACATTCCATTCTACTCTGGTTGATTCCATTCCATTCCATTCCATTCCATTCCATTCGTCTCCATTCGATTCCATTCCATTCCATTCCATTCTATTCCATTGAATTCCATTGAATTCCATTCCATTCCATTCCATTCCATTCCATTCCATTCCATTCCGTTCCATTCCATTCCATTTGATTCCATTCCATTCCATTCCATTCCATTCCATTCCATTCCATTCCATTCCATTCCATTCCGTTCTACTCGGGTTGATTCCATTCTATTCCATTCCGTTCCGTTCGATTCCATTTGATTTCATTCGATTCCATTCCATTCCATTCCATTCCCTTCCATTCCATTCTATTCCATTGAATTCCATTCCATTCCATTCCATTCCATTCCATTCCATTCCATTCCGTTCTACTCTGATTGATTCCATTCCATTCCATTCCATTCCATTCCATTCCATTCCATTCCATTCCATTCCATTCCATTCCATTCCAATACATTCCATTCTACTCTGGTTGATTCCATTCCATTCCATTCCATTCCATTCCATTCCATTCGTCTCCATTCGATTCCATTCCATTCCATTCCATTCTATTCCATTGAATTCCATTCCATTCCATTCCATTCCATTCCATTCCATTCCATTCCATTCCATTCCATTCCATTCCATTCTACTCGGGTTCATTCCACTCCATTCCATTCCATTCCATTCCATTCCATTCCATTCCATTCCATTCGTCTCCATTCGTTTCCATTCGATTCCATTCCATTCTATTCCATTGAATTCCATTCCATTCCATTCCATTCCATTCCATTCCATTCCATTCCATTCCATTCCGTTCTACTCGGGTTGATTCCATTCCATTCCATTCCATTCCATTCCATTCCATTCCATTCCACTCCATTCCATTCAATTCCATTCGATTCCATTCCATTCCATTCCATTCCATTCCATTCCAATCCATTCCATTCTACTCGGGTTGATTCAATTCCATTCCATTCCATTCCATTCCATTCCATTCCATTCCATTCCATTCCATTCCGTTCTACTCGGGTTGATTCCATTCCATTCCATTTCATTCCATTCCAATCCATTCCATTCCATTCGATTCCATTCGATTCCATTCCATTCCATTCCATTCCAATCCATTCCATTCTACTCGGGTTCATTCCATTCCATTCCATTCCATTCCATTCCATTCCATTCCATTCCATTCCATTCCACTCGATTCCACTCCATTCTTTCCATTCCATTCCAATCCATTCCATTCTACTCAGGTGGATTCCATTCCGTTCCACTCCATTCCATTCCATTCCATTCCATTCCATTCCATTCCACTCCATTCGATTCCATTCCATTCCATTCCATTCCATTCCATTCCATTCCATTCCATTCCGTTCTAGTCGGGTTGATTCCATTCTATTCCATTCCATTCCATTCCATTCCATTCCATTCCATTCCATTCCATTCCATTCCATTCCATTCCATTCTATTCCATTCCATTCTACTCCATTGAATTCCATTCCATTCCATTCTATTCCATTCCATTCCATTCCTTTCCATTCCATTTAGTTCTACTCGGGTTGATTCCATTCCATTCCATTCCATTCCATTCCATTCCATTCCATTCCATTCCATTCCATTCCATTACTTTCCATTCCATTCCATTCCAATCCATTCCATTCTACTCGGGTTGACTCCATTCCATTCCATTCCATTCCATTCCATTCCATTCCATTCCATTACAATCCATTCCATTCCATTCTATTCCGTTCGATTCCATTCCATTCCATTCCATTCCATTCCATCCCATTCCATTCAATTCCATTCGATTCCATTCGATTCCATTCCATTCCATTCCATTCCAATCCATTCCATTCTACTCGGGTTGATTCCATTCCATTCCATTCCATTCCATTCCATTCCATTCCATTCCATTCCATTCCATTCCATTCCATTCTATTCCTTTCGATTCAATTCCATTCCATTAAATTCCATTCCATTCCATTCCATTCCATTCCATTCCATTCCATTCCATTCCATTCCATTCCATTCCATTCCATTCCGTTCTACTCGGGTTGATTCCACTCCATTCCATTCCATTCCATTCCATACCATTCAATTCGATTCCATTCCATTCCATTCCATTCCATTCCATTCCATTCCATTCCATTCCATTCCATTCCATTCCATTCCGTTCTAGTCGGGTTGATTCCATTCTATTCCATTCCATTCCATTCCATTCCATTCCATTCCATTCCATTCTATTCCATTCCATTCTACTCCTTTGAATTCCATTCCATTCCATTCCATTCCATTCCATTCCATTCCATTCCATTCCATTCGATTCCATTCTGTTCTACTCGGGTTGATTCCACTCCATTCCATTCCATTCCATTCCAATCTATTCCATTCCATTCCATTCCATTCCATTCTATTCCATTCGATTCCATTCCATTCCATTTCATTTTATTCCATTCCTTTCCATTCCATTCTATTCCATTGAATTCCATTCCATTCCATTCCATTCCATTCCATTCCATTCCATTCCATTCCATTCCATTCCATTCCATTCCATTCCATTCCATTCCGTTCTACTCGGGTTGATTCCACTCCATTCCATTCCATTCCATTCCATTCCATTCCACTCGGGTTGATCATTCCATTCCATTCCATTCCATTCCATTCCATTCCATTCCGTTCCATTCCATTCCATTCCACTCGGGCTCATTCCATTCCATTCCATTCAATTCCATTCCATTCCATTCCATTCCATTCCATTCCATTCCATTCCGTTCTACTCGGTTTGATTTCCATTCCATTCCATTCCATTCCATTCCATTCCATTCCATTCCATTCCATTCCATTCCATTCCATTCCATTCCATTCCATTCCATTCCATTCCATTCCTTTCCATTTACTCCATTCCGTTCTACTCGGGTTGATTCCATTGAGTTGGGTTCCGTTCCGTTGCGTCCCGTCCCGTCCCGTCCCGTCCCGTCCCGTGCCGTTTTACTCGGGTTGATTCCTTTCCATTCCGTTCCGCTCGTTTCCGTTGCGTTCCATTCCGTTCCACGTGGGTTGGTTCAATTCCATTCTATTCTATTCTATTCCTTTCCATTCCATTCCATTCCATTCCATTCCATTCTACTCGGGTTGATTCCATGCCATTCCATTCCATTCCATTCCATTCCATTCCATTCCATTCCATTCCTTTCCATTCCAATCCATTCCATTCTACTCGGGTTGATTCCATTCTATTCCATTCCATTCCATTCCATTCCATTCCATTCCATTCCATTCCATTCCATTCCATTCCATTCCATTCCATTCCATTCCATTCGATTCCATTCCATTCCGTTCCGTTCCGTTCCATTCCATTCCATTCCATTCCATTCCGTTCTACTCGGGTTGATTCCATTCTATTCCATTCCATTCCGTTCGATTCCATTTGATTCCATTCGATTCCATTCCATTCCATTCCATTCCCTTCCATTCCATTCTATTCCATTGAATTCCATTCCATTCCATTCCATTCCATTCCATTCCATTCCATTCCGTTCTACTCTGATTGATTCCATTCCATTCCATTCCATTCCATTCCATTCCATTCCATTCCATTCCTTTCCATTCCATTCCATTCCATTCCATTCCATTCCAATACATTCCATTCTACTCTGGTTGATTCCATTCCATTCCATTCCATTCCATTCCATTCGTCTCCATTCGATTCCATTCCATTCCATTCCATTCTATTCCATTGAATTCCATTGAATTCCATTCCATTCCATTCCATTCCATTCCATTCCATTCCATTCCATTCCGTTCCATTCCATTCCATTTGATTCCATTCCATTCCATTCCATTCCATTCCATTCCATTCCATTCCATTCCATTCCATTCCGTTCTACTCTGGTTGATTCCATTCTATTCCATTCCATTCCGTTCGATTCCATATGATTTCATTCGACTCCATTCCATTCCATTCCATTCCCTTCCATTCCATTCTATTCCATTGAATTCCATTCCATTCCATTCCATTCCATTCCATTCCATTCCATTCCATTGCGTTCTACTCTGATTGATTCCATTCCATTCCATTCCATTCCATTCCATTCCATTCCATTCCATTCCATTCCTTTCCATTCCATTCCATTCCATTCCAATACATTCCATTCTACTCTGGTTGATTCCATTCCATTCCATTCCATTCCATTCCATTCCATTCGTCTCCATTCGATTCCATTCCATTCCATTCCATTCTATTCCATTGAATTCCATTGAATTCCATTCCATTCCATTCCATTCCATTCCATTCCATTCCATTCCATTCCATTCCATTCCATTCCATTCCATTCCGTTCTACTCGGGTTGATTCCACTCCATTCCATTCCATTCCATTCCATTCCATTCCATTCCATTCCATTCCATTCCATTCGTCTCCATTCGATTCCATTCGATTCCATTCCATTCTATTCCATTGAATTCCATTCCATTCCATTCCATTCCATTCCATTCCATTCCATTCCATTCCATTCCATTCCATTCCGTTCTACTCGGGTTGATTCCATTCCATTCCATTCCATTCCATTCCATTCCATTCCATTCCATTCCATTCCACTCCATTCCATTCGATTCCATTCGATTCCATTCCATTCCATTCCATCCCATTCCAATCCATTCCATTCCTTTCCGTTCTACTCGGGTTGATTCCATTCCATTCCATTTCATTCCATTAGAATCCATTCCATTCCATTCGATTCCATTCGATTCCATTCCATTCCATTCCATTCCAATCCATTCCATTCTACTCGGGTGGATTCCATTCCATTCCATTCCATTCCATTCCATTCCATTCCATTCGATTCCACTCGATTCCACTCCATTCTTTCCATTCCATTCCAATCCATTCCATTCTACTCAGGTGGATTCCATTCCGTTCCATTCCATTCCATTCCATTCCATTCCATTCCATTCCACTCCATTCGATTCCATTCCATTCCATTCCATTCCATTCCATTCCATTCCATTCCATTCCATTCCATTCCGTTCTAGTCGGGTTGATTCCATTCTATTCCATTCCATTCCATTACATTCCATTCCATTCCATTCCATTCCATTCCATTCTATTCCATTCCATTCTACTCCATTGAATTCCATTCCATTCCATTCTATTCCATTCCATTCCATTCCTTTCCATTCCATTTAGTTCTACTCTTGTTGATTCCATTCCATTCCATTCCATTCCATTCCATTCCATTCCATTCCATTCCATTCCATTCCATTCCAATCCATTCCATTCTACTCGGGTTGACTCCATTCCATTCCATTCCATTCCATTCCATTCCATTCCATTCCATTATAATCCATTCCATTCCATTCGACTCCGTTCGATTCCATTCCATTCCATTCCATTCCATTCCATTCAATTCCATTGGATTCCATTCGATTCCATTCCATTCCATTCCATTCCAATCCATTCCATTCTACTCGGGTTGATTCCATTCCATTCCATTCCATTCCATTCCATTCCATTCCATTCCATTCCATTCCATTCCATTCCATTCCATTCCATTCTATTCCTTTCGATTCCATTCCATTCCATTAAATTCCATTCCATTCCATTCCATTCCATTCCATTCCATTCCATTCCATTCCATTCCATTCCATTCCGTTGTACTCGGGTTGATTCCAATCCATTCCATTCCATTCCATTCCATGCCATTCCATTCGATTCCATTCCATTCCATTCCATTCCATTCCATTCCCTTCCATTCCATTCCATTCCATTCCATTCCATTCCGTTCTAGTCGGGTTGATTCCATTCTATTCCATTCCATTCCATTCCATTCCATTCCATTCCATTCCATTCTATTCCATTCCATTCTACTCCTTTGAATTCCATTCCATTCCATTCAATTCCATTCCATTCCATCCCTTTCCATTCCATTTAGTTCTACTCGGGTTGATTCCATTCCACTCCATTCCATTCCATTCCATTCCATTCCATTCAATTCCATTCCATTCCGTTACTTTCCATTCCATTCCATTCCAATCCATTCCATTCTACTCGGGTTGACTCCATTCCATTCCATTCCTTTCCATTCCATTATATTCCATTCTATTCCATTCGATTCCGTTCGATTCCATTCCATTCCATTCCATTCCATTCCATTCCATTGCATTCAATTCCATTCCATTCCATTCCATTCCGTTCTACTCGGTTTGATTCCATTCCATTCCTTTCCATTCCATTCCATTCCATTCCATTCCATTCCATTCCATTCCATACCATTCCATTCCCTTCCATTCCATTCCATTCCAATCCATTCCATTCTACTCGGGTTGATTCCATTCCATTCCATTGCATTCGACTCCATTCGATTCCATTCGATTCCATTCCATTCCATTCCGTTCCATTCCATTCCATTCCATTCCATTCTAGTCCATTGAATTCCATTCCATTCCATTCCATTCCATTCCATTCCATTCCATTCCATTCCATTCCATTCCATTCCATTCCATTCCGTTCTACTCGGGTTGATTCCATTCCATTCCATTCCATTCCATTCCATTCCATTCCATTCCATTCCATTCCAATCTATTCCATTCTATTCAATTCGATTCCATTCGATTCCATTCAATTCCATTCCATTCCATTCCATTCCATTCCAATCTATTCCATTCGATTCCATTCCATTCCATTCCATTCCATTCCATTCCATTCCATTCCATTCCATTCCAATCCATTCCATTCTACTCGTGTTGATTCCATTCCATTCCATTCCATTCCATTCCATTGCATTCCATTCCATTCCATTCCATTCCATTCCATTCCATTCCATTCCATTCCATTCCATTCCGTTCTACTCGGGTTGATTCCATTCTATTCCATTCCATTCCATTCGATTCCATTCGATTCCATTCGATTCCATTCGATTCCATTCCATTCCATTCCATTCCATTCCATTCCATTCTATTCCATTCCATTCCATTCCATTCCATTCCATTCCTTTCCATTCCATTCCAATCCATTCCCTTCCATTCTATTCGGGTTGATTCCATTCCATTCCATTCCATTCCATTCCATTCCATTCCATTCCATTCCATTCCATTGCATTCCATTCGATTCCATTCTATTCCATTCCATTCCATTCCATTCCATTCCATTCCATTCCATTCCTTTCCATTCTATTCCATTCCGTTCCATTCCATTCCATTCTATTCCATTCCATTCCATTCCGTTCCACTCGGGTTGATTCCATTCTATTCCATTCCATTCCATTCCATTCCATTCGATATCATTCGATTCCATTCCATTCCATTCCATTCCATTCCATTCCATTCTATTCCATTCCATTCCATTCCATTCCATTCTATTCCATTCCATTCCATTCCGTTCTACTCTGGTTGATTCCATTCCATTCCATTTCATTCCATTCCATTCCATTCCATTCCATTCGATTCCATTCGATTCCATTCCATTCCATTCCATTCCAATCCATTCCATTCTACTCGGGTTGATTCCATTCCATTCCATTCCATTCCATTCCATTCCATTCCATTCCATTCCACTCGATTCCATTCCATTCCATTCCATTCCATTCCAATCCATTCCATTCTACTCGGGTGGATTCCATTCCATTCCATTCCTTTCCATTCCATTCCATTCCATTCCATTCCATTCCATTACATTCCATTCGGTTCCATTCCATTCCATTCCATTCCATTCCATTCCTTTCCATTCCATTCCATTCCATTCCATTCCGTTCTAATCGGGTTGATTCCATTCTATTCCATTCCATTCCATTCCATTCCATTCCATTCCATTCCATTCCATTCCATTCCATTCCATTCTATTCCATTCCATTCTACTCCATTGAATTCCATTCCATTCCATTCTATTCCACTCCATTCCATTCCTTTCCATTCAATTTAGTTCTACTCGGGTTGATTCCATTCCATTCCATTCCATTCCTTTCCATTCCATTCCAATCCATTCCATTCCATTACTTTCCATTCCATTCCATTCCTATCCATTCCATTCTACTCTGGTTGACTCCATTCCATTCCATTCCATTACATTACATTCCATTATATTCCATTCCATTCCATTCGATTCTGTTCGTTTCCATTCCATTCCATTCCATTCCATTCCATTCCATTCCATTCCATTCGATTCCATTCCATTCCATTCGATTCCATTCCATTCCATTCCATTCCATTCCATTCCAATCCATTCCATTCTACTCGGGTTGATTCCATTCCATTCCATTCCATTCCATTCCATTCCATTCCATTCCATTCCATTCCTTTCGATTCCATTCCATTCCATTCCATTCCATTCCATTCCATTCCATTCCGTTCTACTCGGGTTGATTCCACTCCATTCCATTCCATTCCATTCCATTCCATTCCATTCCATTCCATTCCTTTCCATTCCAACCCATTCCGTTCTACTCGGGTTGATTCCATTCCATTCCATTCCATTCCGTTCCATTCCATTCCATTCCATTCCATTCCATTCCATTCCATTCCATTCCATTCCATTCCAAACCATTCCATTCTACACGGGTTCATCATTCCATTCCATTCCATTCCATTCCATTCCACTTGGGTTCATTCCATTCCATTCCATTCCATTCCATTCCATTCCATTCCATTCCACTCGGGTGCATTCCATTCCATTCCATTCCATTCCATTCCATTCCATTCCATTCCATTCCATTCCATTCCGTTCTACTCAGGTTGATTTCCATTCCATTCCATTCCATTCCATTCCATTCCATTCCATTCCATTCCATTCCATTCCATTCCATTCCATTCCATTCCATTCCATTCCATTCCGTTCTACTCGGCTTGAATCCATTGAGTTCCGTTCCGTTCCGTTCCGTCCCGACACGTCCCGTCCCGTCCCGTCCCGTCCCGTCCCGTCCCGTGCCGTTTTACTCGGGTTGATTCCTTTCCATTCCGTTCCGCTCGTTTCCGTTACGTTCCATTCCGTTCCACGTGGGTTGGTTCAATTCCATTCTATTCTATTCTATTCCTTTCCCTTCCATTCCATTCCATTCCATTCCATTCTACTCGGGTTGATTCCATGCCATTCCGTTCCGCTCCATTCCGTTCCACGCGGGTTGGTTCAATTAGATTCTATTCTATTCTATTCCTTTCCCTTCCATTCCATTCCATTCCATTCCATTCTACTCGGGTTGATTCCATGCCATTCCGTTCCGTTCCATTCCGTCCCATCCCGACCCGTCCCATCCCGTCCCGTCCCGTCCCATCCCGTTCCGTTCCACATGGGTTGATTCAATTCCTTTCGGTTACATTGAATTCCATTCCATTCCATTCTACTCGGATTGATTCCATTCCATTCCATTCCATTCCATTCCATTCCATTCCATTCAATTCCATTCCATTCCATTCCATTGCGTTCCATTCAATTCGATTCCATTCCATTCCATTCCATTCCATTCCAATCCATTCCATTCTACTTGGGTTGATTCCATTCCATTCCATTCCATTCCATTCGATTCCATTCAATTCCATTCCATTCCATTCCATTCCATTCCATTCTGATCTACTCGGGTTGATTCCACTCCATTCCATTCCATTCCATTCCATTCTATTCCATTCCATTCCATTCGATTCCATTCTATTCCATTCGATTCCATTCCATTCCATTTCATTTTATTCCATTCCATTCCATTCCATTCTATTCCGTTGAATTCCATTCCATTCCATTCCATTCCATTCCATTCCATTCCATTCCATTCCATTCCTTTCCATTCCATTCCATTCCGTTCTACTCGGGTTGATTCCACTCCATTCCATTCCATTCCATTCCATTCCATTCCATTCCATTCCATTCCACTCGGGTTGATCATTCCATTCCATTCCATTCCATTCCATTCCATTCCATTCCATTCCATTCCATTCCATTCCATTCCACTGGGGCTCATTCCATTCCATTCCATTCCATTCCATTCCATTCCATTCCATTCCATTCCATTCCATTCCATTCCATTCCGTTCTACTCGGTTTGATTTCCATTCAATTCCATTCCATTCCATTCCATTCCATTTCATTTTATTCCATTCCATTCCATTCCATTCTATTCCATTGAATTCCATTCCATTCCATTCCTTTCCATTCCATTCCATTCCATTCCATTCCATTCCATTCCATTCCATTCCATTCCTTTCCATTCCAATCCATTCCATTCTACTCGGGTTGATTCCATTCTATTCCATTCCATTCCATTCCATTCCATTCCATTCCATTCCATTCCATTCCATTTCATTCCATTCCATTCCATTCCATTCCATTTCATTCCATTCCATTCCAGTCCATTCCATTCCATTCCATTCCATTCCATTCCATTCCATTCCATTCCATTCCATTCCATTCCATTCCATTCCGTTCTACTCGGGTTGATTCCATTCTATTCCATTCCATTCCGTTCGATTCCATTTGATTCCATTCGATTCCATTCCATTCCATTCCATTCCCTTCCATTCCATTCTATTCCATTGAATTCCATTCCATTCCATTCCATTCCATTCCATTCCATTCCGTTCTACTCTGATTGATTCCATTAAATTCCATTCCATTCCATTCCATTCCATTCCATTCCATTCGATTCCATTCCATTCCATTCCATTCCATTCCATTCCATTCCATTCCATTCCATTCCATTCCATTCCGTTCTACTCGGGTTGATTCCATTCCATTCCATTCCATTCCATTCCATTAAATTCCATTCCATTCCACTCCATTCCATTCGATTCCATTCGATTCCATTCCATTCCATTCCATTCCATTCCATTCCAATCCATTCCATTCTACTCAGGTTGATTCCATTCCATTCCATTCCGTTCCATTCCATTCCATTCCATTCCATTCCATTCCATTCCATTGCATTCCATTCGATTCCATTAGATTCCATTCCATTCCATTCCATTCCATTGCATTCCATTCCATTCCATTCCATTCCATTCCATTCCATTCCATTCCATTCCGTTCCACTCGGGTTGATTCCATTCTATTCCATTCCATTCCATTCGATTCCATTCGATATCATTCGATTCCATTCCATCCCATTCCATTCCATTCCATTCCATTCCGTTCTTCTCGGGTTGATTCCATTCCATTCCATTTCATTCCATTCCATTCCATTCCATTCCATTCCATTCCATTCGATTCCATTCCATTCCATTCCATTCCATTCCGTTCTAGTCGGGTTGATTCCATTCTATTCCATTCCATTCCATTCCATTCCATTCCATTCCATTCCATTCCATTCCATTCCATTCTATTCCATTCCATTCTACTCCATTGAATTCCATTCCATTCCATTCAATTCCATTCCATTCCATTCCTTTCCATTCCATTTAGTTCTACTCGGGTTGATTCCATTCCATTCCATTCCATTGCATTCCATTCCATTCCATTCCATTCCATTACTTTCCATTCCATTGCATTCCAATCCATTCCATTCTACTCGGGTTGACTCCATTCCATTCCATTCCATTCCATTCCATTCCATTCCATTCCATTCCATTCCATTCCATTATATTCCATTCTATTCCATTCGATTCCGTTCGATTCCATTCCATTCCATTCCATTCCATTCCATTCCATTTCATTCCATTCCATTCGATTCCATTCCATTCCATTCCATTCCATTCCATTCCATTCCATTCCATTCCATTCCATTCCATTCCATTCCATTCCATTCACTCCATTCCGTTCTACTCGGGTTGATTCCATTGAGTTTGGTTCCGTCCCGTCCCGTCCCGTCCCGTCCCGTCCCGTGCCGTTTTACTCAGGTTGATTCCTTTCCATTCCGTTCCGCTCGTTTCCGTTACGTTCCATTCCGTTCCACGCGGGTTGGTTCAATTCCATTCTATTCTATTCTATTCCTTTCCCTTCCATTCCATTCCATTCCATTCCATTCTACTCGGGTTGATTCCATGCAATTCCGTTCCGTTCCATTCCGTCCCATTCCGACCCGTCCCATCCCGTCCCGTCCCGTCCCATCCCGTTCCAATCCACATGGGTTGATTCAATTCCTTTCGGTTACATTGAACTCCATTCCATTCCATTCTACTCGGATTGATTCCATTCCATTCCATTCCATTCCATTCCATTCCATTCCATTCCATTCCATTCCATTCCATTCCAATCCATTCCATTCTACTCGGTTTGATTCCATTCTATGCCATTCCATTCCATTCCATTCCATTCCATTCCATTTCATTCCATTCCATTCCATTCCATTCCACTCCATTCCATTCCACTGGATTCCATTCCATTCCATGCCATTCCATTCCATTCCATTCCATTCCATTCCGTTCTACTCGGGTTGATTCCATTCTATTCCATTCCATTCCGTTCGATTCCATTTGATTCCATTCGATTCCATTCCATTCCATTCCATTCCCTTCCATTCCATTCTATTCCACTGAATTCCATTCCATTCCATTCCATTCCATTCCATTCCATTCCATTCCATTCCAATACATTCCATTCTACTCTGGTTGATTCCATTCCATTCCATTCCATTCCATTCCATTCGTCTCCATTCGATTCCATTCCATTCCATTCCACTGTATTCCATTGAATTCCATTGAATTCCATTCCATTCCATTCCATTCCATTCCATTCCATTCCATTCCATTCCATTCCCTTCCATTCCATTCCATTCCATTACGTTCTACTCGGGTTGATTCCACTCCATTCCATTCCATTCCATTCCATTCCATTCCATTCCATTCCATTCCATTCCATTCCATTCCATTCCATTCCATTCCATTCCATTCCATTCGTCTCCTTTCGATTCCATTCGATTCCATTCCATTCTATTCCATTGAATTCCATTCCATTCCATTCCATTCCGTTCCATTCCATTCCATTCCATTCCATTCCATTCCATTCCATTCCATTCCATTCCATTCCATTCCATTCCGTTCTACTCGGGTTGATTCCATTCTATTCCATTCCATTCCGTTCGATTCCATTTGATTCCATTCGATTCCATTCCATTCCATTCCATTCCCTTCCATTCCATTCTATTCCATTGAATTCCATTCCATTCCATTCCATTCCATTCCATTCCATTCCATTCCGTTCTACTCTGATTGATTCCATTCCATTCCATTCCATTCCATTCCATTCCATTCCATTCCATTCCATTCCATTCCATTCCAATACATTCCATTCTACTCTGGTTGATTCCATTCCATTCCATTCCATTGCATTCCATTCGTCTCCATTCGATTCCATTCCATTCCATTCCATTCTATTCCATTGAATTCCATTGAATTCCATTCCATTCCATTCCTTTCCATTCCATTCCATTCCATTCCATTCCATTCCATTCCATTTGATTCCATTCCATTCCATTCCATTCCATTCCATTCCATTCCATTCCATTCCATTCCATTCCGTTCTACTCGGGTTGATTCCATTCTATTCCATTCCATTCCGTTCGATTGCATTTGATTCCATTCGATTCCATTCCATTCTATTCCATTCCCTTCCATTCCATTCTATTCCATTGAATTCCATTCCATTCCATTCCATTCCATTCCGTTCTACTCTGATTGATTCCATTCCATTCCACTCCATTCCATTCGATTCCATTCCATTCCATTCCATTCCATTCCATTCCATTCCATTCCATTCCATTCCATTCCAATCCATTCCATTCTACTCGGGTTGATTCCATTCCATTCCAATCCATTCCATTCCATTCCATTCCATTCCATTCGTCTCCATTCGATTCCATTCCATTCCATTCCATTCTATTCCATTGAATTCCATTGAATTCCATTCCATTCCATTCCATTCCATTCCATTCCATTCCATTCCATTCCATTCCATTCCTTTGCATTCCGTTCTACTCGGGTTGATTCCACTCCATTCCATTCCATTCCATTCCATTCCATTCCATTCCATTCCATTCCATTCCATTCGTCTCCATTCGATTCCATTCGATTCCATTCCATTCTATTCCATTGAATTCCATTCAATTCCGTTCCATTCCATTCCATTCCATTCCATTCCATTCCATTCCATTCCATTCCATTCCATTCCGTTCTACTCGGGTTGATTCCATTCCATTCCATTCCATTCCATTCCGTTCTACTCGGGTTGATTCCATTCCATTCCATTCCATTCCATTCCATTCCATTCCATTCCACTCCATTCCATTCGATTCCATTCGATTCCATTCCATTCCATTCCATTCCATTCCAATCCATTCCGTTCTACTCGGGTTGATTCCATTCCATTCCATTCCATTCCAACCCATTCCAATCCATTCCATTCCATTCCATTCGATTCCATTCCATTCCTTTCCATTCCAATCCATTCCATTCTACTCGGGTTGATTCCATTCCATTCCATTCCATTCCATTCCATTCCATTCCATTCCATTCCATTCCATTCCATTCCATTCCATTCGATTCCACTCGATTCCACTCCATTCTTTCCATTCCATTCCAATCCATTCCATTCTACTCGGGTGGATTCCATTCCGTTCCATTCCATTCCATTCCATTCCATTCCATTCCATTCCACTCCATTCGATTCCATTCCATTCCATTCCATTCCATTCCATTCCATTCCATTCCATTCCATTCCATTCCTTTCTAGTCGGGTTGATTCCATGCTATTCCATTCCATTCCATTCCATTCCATTCCATTCCATTCCATTCCATTCCATTCCATTCTATTCCATTCCATTCTACTCCATTGAATTCCATTCCATTCCATTCTATTCCATTCCATTCCATTCCTTTCCATTCCATTTAGTTCTACTCGGGTTGATTCCATTCCATTCCATTCCATTCCATTCCATTCCATTCCATTCCATTCCATTCCATTCCATTCCATTAATTTCCATTCCATTCCATTCCATTCCATTCCATTCCATTCCATTCCATTCCATTAATTTCCATTCCATTCCATTCCAATCCATTCCATTCTACTCGGGTTGACTCCATTCCATTCCATTCCATTCCATTCCATTCCATTCCATTCCATTCCATTCCATTCGATTCCGTTCGATTCCATTCCATTCCATTCCATTCCATTCCATTCCATTCCATTCCATTCCATTCAATTCCATTCGATTCCATTCGATTCCATTCCATTCCATTCCATTCCAATCCATTCCATTCTACTCGGGTTGATTCCATTCCATTCCATTCCATTCCATTCCATTCCATTCCATTCCATTCCATTCCATTCCATTCCATTCCATTCTATTCCTTTCGATTCCATTCCATTCCATTAAATTCCATTCCATTCCATTCCATTCCATTCCATTCCATTCCATTCCATTCCATTCCATTCCATTCCATTCCGTTCTACTCGGGTTGATTCCACTCCATTCCATTCCATTCCATTCCATACCATTCCATTCGATTCCATTCCATTCCATTCCATTCCATTCCATTCCATTCCATTCCATTCCATTCCATTCCATTCCATTCCGTTCTAGTCGGGTTGATTCCATTCTATTCCATTCCATTCCATTCCATTCCATTCCATTCCATTCCATTCCATTCCATTCTATTCCATTCCATTCTACTCCATTGAATTCCATTCCATTCCATTCAATTCCATTCCATTCCATCCCTTTCCATTCCATTTAGTTCTACTCGGGTTGATTCCATTCCATTCCATTCCATTCCATTCCATTCCATTCCATTCCATTCAATTCCATTCCATTCCGTTACTTTCCATTCCATTCCATTCCAATCCATTTCATTCAACTCGGGTTGACTCCATTCCATTCCATTCCTTTCCTTTCCATTATATTCCATTCTATTCCATTCGATTCCGTTCGATTCCATTCCATTCCATTCCATTCCATTCCATTCCATTCCATTCCATTGCATTCCATTCCATTCCATTCCATTCCATTCCGTTCTACTCGGGTTGATTCCATTCCATTCCTTTCCATTCCATTCCATTCCATTCCATTCCATTCGTCTCCATTCGATTCCATTCCATTCCATTCCATTCTATTCCATTGAATTCCATTGAATTCCATTCCATTCCATTCCATTAAATTCCATTCCATTCCATTCCATTCCGTTCCATTCCATTCCATTTGATTCCATTCCATTCCATTCCATTCCATTCCATTCCATTCCATTCCATTCCATTCCATTCCATTCCGTTCTACTCTGGTTGATTCCATTCTATTCCATTCCATTCCGTTCGATTCCATATGATTTCATTCGACTCCATTCCATTCCATTCCATTCCCTTCCATTCCATTCTATTCCATTGAATTCCATTCCATTCCATTCCATTCCATTCCATTCCATTCCATTCCATTCCGTTCTACTCTGATTGATTCCATTCCATTCCATTCCATTCCATTCCATTCCATTCCATTCCATTCCATTCCTTTCCATTCCATTCCATTCCATTCCAATACATTCCATTCTACTCTGGTTGATTCCATTCCATTCCATTCCATTCCATTCCATTCCATTCCATTCGTCTCCATTCGATTCCATTCCATTCCATTCCATTCTATTCCATTGAATTCCATTGAATTCCATTCCATTCCATTCCATTCCATTCCATTCCATTCCATTCCATTCCATTCCATTCCATTCCATTCCATTCCATTCCATTCCATTCCATTCCATTCCGTTCTACTCGGGTTGATTCCACTCCATTCCATTCCATTCCATTCCATTCCATTCCATTCCATTCCATTCCATTCCATTCCATTCGTCTCCATTCGATTCCATTCGATTCCATTCCATTCTATTCCATTGAATTCCATTCCATTCCATTCCATTCCATTCCATTCCATTCCATTCCATTCCATTCCATTCCATTCCATTCCGTTCTACTCGGGTTGATTCCATTCCATTCCATTCCATTCCATTCCATTCCATTCCATTCCATTCCACTCCATTCCATTCGATTCCATTCGATTCCATTCCATTCCATTCCATCCCATTCCAATCCATTCCATTCCTTTCCGTTCTACTCGGGTTGATTCCATTCCATTCCATTTCATTCCATTAGAATCCATTCCATTCCATTCGATTCCATTCGATTCCATTCCATTCCATTCCATTCCAATCCATTCCATTCTACTCGGGTGGATTCCATTCCATTCCATTCCATTCCATTCCATTCCATTCCATTCGATTCCACTCGATTCCACTCCATTCTTTCCATTCCATTCCAATCCATTCCATTCTACTCAGGTGGATTCCATTCCGTTCCATTCCATTCCATTCCATTCCATTCCATTCCATTCCACTCCATTCGATTCCATTCCATTCCATTCCATTCCATTCCATTCCATTCCATTCCATTCCATTCCATTCCATTCCATTCCGTTCTAGTCGGGTTGATTCCATTCTATTCCATTCCATTCCATTCCATTACATTCCATTCCATTCCATTCCATTCCATTCTATTCCATTCCATTCTACTCCATTGAATTACATTCCATTCCATTCTATTCCATTCCATTCCATTCCTTTCCATTCCATTTAGTTCTACTTTGTTGATTCCATACCATTCCATTCCATTCCATTCCATTCCATTCCATTCCATTCCATTCCATTCCAATCCATTCCATTCTACTCGGGTTGACTCCATTCCATTCCATTCCATTCCATTCCATTCCATTCCATTCCATTATAATCCATTCCATTCCATTCGATTCCGTTCGATTCCATTCCATTCCATTCCATTCCATTCCATTCAATTCCATTGGATTCCATTCGATTCCATTCCATTCCATTCCATTCCAATCCATTCCATTCCATTCCATTCCATTCCATTCCGTTCTACTCGGGTTGATTCCATTCCTTTCCATTCCATTCCATTCCATTCCATTCCATTCCATTCCATTCCATTCCATTCTATTCCTTTCGATTCCATTCCATTCCATTAAATTCCATTCCATTCCATTCCATTCCATTCCATTCCATTCCATTCCATTCCATTCCATTCCGTTGTACTCGGGTTGATTCCAATCCATTCCATTCCATTCCATTCCATGCCATTCCATTCGATTCCATTCCATTCCATTCCATTCCATTCCATTCCATTCCATTCCATTCCATTCCATTCCATTCCATTCCATTCCGTTCTAGTCGGGTTGATTCCATTCTATTCCATTCCATTCCATTCCATTCCATTCCATTCCATTCCATTCCATTCTATTCCTTTCCATTCTACTCCTTTGAATTCCATTCCATTCCATTCAATTCCATTCCATTCCATCCCTTTCCATTCCATTTAGTTCTACTCGGGTTGATTCCATTCCACTCCATTCCATTCCATTCCATTCCATTCCATTCAATTCCATTCCATTCCGTTACTTTCCATTCCATTCCATTCCAATCCATTCCATTCTACTCGGGTTGACTCCATTCCATTCCATTCCTTTCCATTCCATTATATTCCATTCTATTCCATTCGATTCCGTTCGATTCCATTCCATTCCATTCCATTCCATTCCATTCCATTGCATTCCATTCCATTCCATTGCATTCCATTCCATTCCATTCCATTCCATTCCGTTCTACTCGGTTTGATTCCATTCCATTCCTTTCCATTCCATTCCATTCCATTCCATTCCATTCCATTCCATTCCATTCCATACCATTCCATTCCCTTCCATTCCATTCCATTCCAATCCATTCCATTCTACTCGGGTTGATTCCATTCCATTCCATTGCATTCGACTCCATTCGATTCCATTCGATTCCATTCCATTCCATTCCGTTCCATTCCATTCCATTCCATTCCATTCTAGTCCATTGAATTCCATTCCATTCCATTCCATTCCATTCCATTCCATTCCATTCCATTCCATTCCATTCCATTCCATTCCATTCCATTCCATTCCATTCCATTCCATTCCGTTCTACTCGGGTTGATTCCATTCCATTCCATTCCATTCCATTCCATTCCATTCCATTCCATTCCATTCCAATCTATTCCATTCTATTCAATTCGATTCCATTCGATTCCATTCAATTCCATTCCATTCCATTCCATTCCATTCCAATCTATTCCATTCGATTCCATTCCATTCCATTCCATTCCATTCCATTCCATTCCATTCCATTCCAATCCATTCCATTCTACTCGTGTTGATTCCATTCCATTCCATTCCATTCCATTCCATTGCATTCCATTCCATTCCATTCCATTCCATTCCATTCCATTCCATTCCATTCCATTCCATTCCGTTCTACTCGGGTTGATTCCATTCTATTCCATTCCATTCCATTCGATTCCATTCGATTCCATTCGATTCCATTCGATTCCATTCCATTCCATTCCATTCCATTCCATTCCATTCCATTCTATTCCATTCCATTCCATTCCATTCCATTCCTTTCCATTCCATTCCAATCCATTCCCTTCCATTCTATTCGGGTTGATTCCATTCCATTCCATTCCATTCCATTCCATTCCATTCCATTCCATTCCATTCCATTGCATTCCATTCGATTCCATTCTATTCCATTCCATTCCATTCCATTCCATTCCATTCCATTCCATTCCTTTCCATTCTATTCCATTCCGTTCCATTCCATTCCATTCTATTCCATTCCATTCCATTCCGTTCCACTCGGGTTGATTCCATTCTATTCCATT
The DNA here is from genome assembly GCF_029281585.2 of Gorilla gorilla gorilla. Lineage (NCBI taxonomy): Eukaryota > Metazoa > Chordata > Mammalia > Primates > Hominidae > Gorilla > Gorilla gorilla. The sequence goes on from NC_073241.2 coordinate 6,931,604, forward strand.
CCATTCCATTCCATTCCATTCGATATCATTCGATTCCATTCCATTCCATTCCATTCCATTCCATTCCATTCTATTCCATTCCATTCCATTCCATTCCATTCTATTCCATTCCATTCCATTCCGTTCTACTCTGGTTGATTCCATTCCATTCCATTTCATTCCATTCCATTCCATTCCATTCCATTCGATTCCATTCGATTCCATTCCATTCCATTCCATTCCAATCCATTCCATTCTACTCGGGTTGATTCCATTCCATTCCATTCCATTCCATTCCATTCCATTCCATTCCATTCCACTCGATTCCATTCCATTCCATTCCATTCCATTCCAATCCATTCCATTCTACTCGGGTGGATTCCATTCCATTCCATTCCTTTCCATTCCATTCCATTCCATTCCATTCCATTACATTCCATTCGGTTCCATTCCATTCCATTCCATTCCATTCCATTCCATTCCATTCCATTCCATTCCGTTCTAATCGGGTTGATTCCATTCTATTCCATTCCATTCCATTCCATTCCATTCCATTCCATTCCATTCCATTCCATTCCATTCCATTCTATTCCATTCCATTCTACTCCATTGAATTCCATTCCATTCCATTCTATTCCATTCCATTCCATTCCTTTCCATTCCATTTAGTTCTACTCGGGTTGATTCCATTCCATTCCATTCCATTCCTTTCCATTCCATTCCAATCCATTCCATTCCATTACTTTCCATTCCATTCCATTCCTATCCATTCCATTCTACTCTGGTTGACTCCATTCCATTCCATTCCATTACATTACATTACATTATATTCCATTCCATTCCATTCGATTCTGTTCGTTTCCATTCCATTCCATTCCATTCCATTCCATTCCATTCCATTCCATTCGATTCCATTCCATTCCATTCGATTCCATTGCATTCCATTCCATTCCATTCCATTCCAATCCATTCCATTCTACTCGGGTTGATTCCATTCCATTCCATTCCATTCCATTCCATTCCATTCCATTCCATTCCATTCCTTTCGATTCCATTCCATTCCATTCCATTCCATTCCATTCCATTCCATTCCATTCCGTTCTACTCGGGTTGATTCCACTCCATTCCATTCCATTCCATTCCAATCCATTCCATTCCATTCCATTCCATTCCTTTCCATTCCAACCCATTCCGTTCTACTCGGGTTGATTCCATTCCATTCCATTCCATTCCGTTCCATTCCATTCCATTCCATTCCATTCCATTCCATTCCATTCCATTCCAAACCATTCCATTCTACACGGGTTCATCATTCCATTCCATTCCATTCCATTCCATTCCACTTGGGTTCATTCCATTCCATTCCATTCCATTCCATTCCATTCCATTCCATTCCATTCCACTCGGGTGCATTCCATTCCATTCCATTCCATTCCATTCCATTCCATTCCATTCCATTCCGTTCTACTCAGGTTGATTTCCATTCCATTCCATTCCATTCCATTCCATTCCATTCCATTCCATTCCATTCCATTCCATTCCGTTCTACTCGGCTTGAATCCATTGAGTTCCGTTCCGTTCCGTTCCGTCCCGACACGTCCCGTCCCGTCCCGTCCCGTCCCGTCCCGTCCCGTGCCGTTTTACTCGGGTTGATTCTTTTCCATTCCGTTCCGCTCGTTTCCGTTACGTTCCATTCCGTTCCACGCGGGTTGGTTCAATTCCATTCTATTCTATTCTATTCCTTTCCCTTCCATTCCATTCCATTCCATTCCATTCTACTCGGGTTGATTCCATGCCATTCCGTTCCGCTCCATTCCGTTCCACGCGGGTTGGTTCAATTAGATTCTATTCTATTCTATTCCTTTCCCTTCCATTCCATTCCATTCCATTCCATTCTACTCGGGTTGATTCCATGCCATTCCGTGCCGTTCCATTCCGTCCCATCCCGACCCGTCCCATCCCGTCCCGGCCCGTCCCATCCCGTTCCGTTCCACATGGGTTGATTCAATTCCTTTCGGTTACATTGAATTCCATTCCATTCCATTCTACTCGGATTGATTCCATTCCATTCCATTCCATTCCATTCCATTCCATTCCATTCAATTCCATTCCATTCCATTCCATTGCGTTCCATTCAATTCGATTCCATTCCATTCCATTCCATTCCATTCCAATCCATTCCATTCTACTTGGGTTGATTCCATTCCATTCCATTCCATTCCATTCGATTCCATTCAATTCCATTCCATTCCATTCCATTCCATTCCATTCTGATCTACTCGGGTTGATTCCACTCCATTCCATTCCATTCCATTCCATTCTATTCCATTCCATTCCATTCGATTCCATTCTATTCCATTCGATTCCATTCCATTCCATTTCATTTTATTCCATTCCATTCCATTCCATTCTATTCCGTTGAATTCCATTCCATTCCATTCCATTCCATTCCATTCCATTCCATTCCATTCCATTCCTTTCCATTCCATTCCATTCCGTTCTACTCGGGTTGATTCCACTCCATTCCATTCCATTCCATTCCATTCCATTCCATTCCATTCCATTCCACTCGGGTTGATCATTCCATTCCATTCCATTCCATTCCATTCCATTCCATTCCATTCCATTCCATTCCACTGGGGCTCATTCCATTCCATTCCATTCCATTCCATTCCATTCCATTCCATTCCATTCCATTCCATTCCATTCCATTCCGTTCTACTCGGTTTGATTTCCATTCCATTCCATTCCATTCCATTTAATTTTATTCCATTCCATTCCATTCCATTCTATTCCATTGAATTCCATTCCATTCCATTCCTTTCCATTCCATTCCATTCCATTCCATTCCATTCCATTCCATTCCATTCCATTCCATTCCTTTCCATTCCAATCCATTCCATTCTACTCGGGTTGATTCCATTCTATTCCATTCCATTCCATTCCATTCCATTCCATTCCATTCCATTCCATTCCATTCCATTTCATTCCATTCCATTCCATTCCATTCCATTTCATTCCATTCCATTCCAGTCCATTCCATTCCATTCCATTCCATTCCATTCCATTCCATTCCATTCCATTCCATTCCATTCCATTCCAATCCATTCCGTTCTACTCGGGTTGATTCCATTCTATTCCATTCCATTCCGTTCGATTCCATTTGATTCCATTCGATTCCATTCCATTCCATTACATTCCCTTCCATTCCATTCTATTCCATTGAATTCCATTCCATTCCATTCCATTCCATTCCATTCCATTCCATTCCGTTCTACTCTGATTGATTCCATTAAATTCCATTCCATTCCATTCCATTCCATTCCATTCCATTCGATTCCATTCCATTCCATTCCATTCCATTCCATTCCATTCCATTCCATTCCATTCCATTCCATTCCGTTCTACTCGGGTTGATTCCATTCCATTCCATTCCATTCCATTCCATTAAATTCCATTCCATTCCAATCCATTCCATTCTACTCGGTTTGATTCCATTCTATGCCATTCCATTCCATTCCATTCCATTCCATTCCATTTCATTCCATTCCATTCCATTCCATTCCACTCCATTCCATTCCACTGGATTCCATTCCATTCCATGCCATTCCATTCCATTCCATTCCATTCCATTCCGTTCTACTCGGGTTGATTCCATTCTATTCCATTCCATTCCGTTCGATTCCATTTGATTCCATTCGATTCCATTCCATTCCATTCCATTCCCTTCCATTCCATTCTATTCCACTGAATTCCATTCCATTCCATTCCATTCCATTCCATTCCATTCCATTCCATTCCATTCCAATACATTCCATTCTACTCTGGTTGATTCCATTCCATTCCATTCCATTCCATTCCATTCGTCTCCATTCGATTCCATTCCATTCCATTCCATTGTATTCCATTGAATTCCATTGAATTCCATTCCATTCCATTCCATTCCATTCCATTCCATTCCATTCCATTCCCTTCCATTCCATTCCATTCCATTACGTTCTACTCGGGTTGATTCCACTCCATTCCATTCCATTCCATTCCATTCCATTCCATTCCATTCCATTCCATTCGTCTCCTTTCGATTCCATTCGATTCCATTCCATTCTATTCCATTGAATTCCATTCCATTCCATTCCATTCCGTTCCATTCCATTCCATTCCATTCCATTCCATTCCATTCCATTCCACTCCATTCCATTCCATTCCATTCCGTTCTACTCGGGTTGATTCCATTCTATTCCATTCCATTCCGTTCGATTCCATTTGATTCCATTCGATTCCATTCCATTCCATTCCATTCCCTTCCATTCCATTCTATTCCATTGAATTCCATTCCATTCCATTCCATTCCATTCCATTCCATTCCATTCCGTTCTACTCTGATTGATTCCATTCCATTCCATTCCATTCCATTCCATTCCATTCCATTCCATTCCATTCCATTCCATTCCATTCCATTCCAATACATTCCATTCTACTCTGGTTGATTCCATTCCATTCCATTCCATTGCATTCCATTCGTCTCCATTCGATTCCATTCCATTCCATTCCATTCTATTCCATTGAATTCCATTGAATTCCATTCCATTCCATTCCTTTCCATTCCATTCCATTCCATTCCATTCCATTCCATTCCATTTGATTCCATTCCATTCCATTCCATTCCATTCCATTCCATTCCATTCCATTCCATTCCATTCCGTTCTACTCGGGTTGATTCCATTCTATTCCATTCCATTCCGTTCGATTACATTTGATTCCATTCGATTCCATTCCATTCCATTCCATTCCCTTCCATTCCATTCTATTCCATTGAATTCCATTCCATTCCATTCCATTCCATTCCGTTCTACTCTGATTGATTCCATTCCATTCCACTCCATTCCATTCGATTCCATTCCATTCCATTCCATTCCATTCCATTCCATTCCATTCCAATCCATTCCATTCTACTCGGGTTGATTCCATTCCATTCCAATCCATTCCATTCCATTCCATTCCATTCCATTCGTCTCCATTCGATTCCATTCCATTCCATTCCATTCTATTCCATTGAATTCCATTGAATTCCATTCCATTCCATTCCATTCCATTCCATTCCATTCCATTCCATTCCATTCCATTCCATTCCATTCCATTCCATTCCGTTCTACTCGGGTTGATTCCACTCCATTCCATTCCATTCCATTCCATTCCATTCCATTCCATTCCATTCGTCTCCATTCGATTCCATTCGATTCCATTCCATTCTATTCCATTCAATTCCATTCAATTCCGTTCCATTCCATTCCATTCCATTCCATTCCATTCCATTCCATTCCATTCCATTCCATTCCGTTCTACTCGGGTTGATTCCATTCCATTCCATTCCATTCCATTCCGTTCTACTCGGGTTGATTCCATTCCATTCCATTCCATTCCATTCCATTCCATTCCACTCCATTCCATTCGATTCCATTCGATTCCATTCCATTCCATTCCATTCCATTCCAATCCATTCCGTTCTACTCGGGTTGATTCCATTCCATTCCATTCCATTCCAACCCATTCCAATCCATTCCATTCCATTCCATTCGATTCCATTCCATTCCTTTCCATTCCAATCCATTCCATTCTACTCGGGTTGATTCCATTCCATTCCATTCCATTCCATTCCATTCCATTCCATTCCATTCCATTCCATTCCATTCGATTCCACTCGATTCCACTCCATTCTTTCCATTCCATTCCAATCAATTCCATTCTACTCGGGTGGATTCCATTCCGTTCCATTCCATTCCATTCCATTCCATTCCATTCCATTCCACTCCATTCGATTCCATTCCATTCCATTCCATTCCATTCCATTCCATTCCATTCCATTCCATTCCATTCCTTTCTAGTCGGGTTGATTCCATGCTATTCCATTCCATTCCATTCCATTCCATTCCATTCCATTCCATTCCATTCCATTCCATTCCATTCCATTCTATTCCATTCCATTCTACTCCATTGAATTCCATTCCATTCCATTCTATTCCATTCCATTCCATTCCTTTCCATTCCATTTAGTTCTACTCGGGTTGATTCCATTCCATTCCATTCCATTCCATTCCATTCCATTCCATTCCATTCCATTCCATTCCATTCCATTAATTTCCATTCCATTCCATTCCATTCCATTCCATTCCATTCCATTCCATTCCATTAATTTCCATTCCATTCCATTCCAATCCATTCCATTCTACTCGGGTTGACTCCATTCCATTCCATTCCATTCCATTCCATTCCATTCCATTCCATTCCATTCCATTCCATTCGATTCCGTTCGATTCCATTCCATTCCATTCCATTCCATTCCATTCCATTCCATTCCATTCAATTGCATTAGATTCCATTCGATTCCATTCCATTCCATTCCATTCCAATCCATTCCATTCTACTCGGGTTGATTCCATTCCATTCCATTCCATTCCATTCCATTCCATTCCATTCCATTCTATTCCTTTCGATTCCATTCCATTCCATTAAATTCCATTCCATTCCATTCCATTCCATTCCATTCCATTCCATTCCATTCCATTCCATTCCATTCCGTTCTACTCGGGTTGATTCCACTCCATTCCACTCCATTCCATTCCATACCATTCCATTCGATTCCATTCCATTCCATTCCATTCCATTCCATTCCATTCCATTCCATTCCATTCCATTCCATTCCATTCCATTCCGTTCTAGTCGGGTTGATTCCATTCTATTCCATTCCATTCCATTCCATTCCATTCCATTCCATTCCATTCCATTCCATTCTATTCCATTCCATTCTACTCCATTGAATTCCATTCCATTCCATTCAATTCCATTCCATTCCATCCCTTTCCATTCCATTTAGTTCTACTCGGGTTGATTCCATTCCATTCCATTCCATTCCATTCCATTCCATTCCATTCCATTCAATTCCATTCCATTCCGTTACTTTCCATTCCATTCCATTCCAATCCATTCCATTCTACTCGGGTTGACTCCATTCCATTCCATTCCTTTCCTTTCCATTATATTCCATTCTATTCCATTCGATTCCGTTCGATTCCATTCCATTCCATTCCTTTCCATTCCATTCCATTGCATTCCATTCCATTCCATTCCATTCCATTCCGTTCTACTCGGGTTGATTCCATTCCATTCCTTTCCATTCCATTCCATTCCATTCCATTCCATTCCATTCCATTCCATTCCATTCCATTCCATTCCAATCCATTCCATTCTACTCGGGTTGATTCCATTCCATTCCATTGCATTCGACTACATTCGATTCCATTCGATTCCATTCCATTCCATTCCGTTCCATTCCATTCCATTCCATTGCATTCTATTCCATTGAATTCCATTCCATTCCATTCCATTCCATTCCATTCCATTCCATTCCATTCCATTCCATTCCATTCCATTCCGTTCCATTCCGTTCTACTCGGGTTGATTCCATTCCATTCCATTCCATTCCATTCCATTCCATTCCATTCCATTCCATTCCATTCCATTCTAATCTATTCCATTCTATTCAATTCGATTCCATTCGATTCAATTCAATTCCATTCAATTCCTTTCCATTCCATTCCAATCCATTCCATTCTACTCGGGTTGATTCCATTCAATTCCATTCCATTCCGTTCTACTCGGGTTGATTCCATTCCATTCCATTCCATTCCATTCCATTCCATTCCATTCCATTCCACTCCATTCCATTCGATTCCATTCGATTCCATTCCATTCCATTCCATCCCATTCCAATCCATTCCATTCCTTTCCGTTCTACTCGGGTTGATTCCATTCCATTCCATTTCATTCCATTCCAATCCATTCCATTCCATTCGATTCCATTCGATTCCATTCCATTCCATTCCATTCCAATCCATTCCATTCTACTCGGGTGGATTCCATTCCATTCCATTCCATTCCATTCCATTCCATTCCATTCGATTCCACTCGATTCCACTCCATTCTTTCCATTCCATTCCAATCCATTCCATTCTACTCAGGTGGATTCGATTCCGTTCCATTCCATTCCATTCCATTCCATTCCATTCCACTCCACTCCACTCCATTCCATTCCATTCCATTCCATTCCATTCCATTCCATTCCATTCCATTCCATTCAATACATTCTACTCCATTGAATTCCATTCCATTCCATTCTATTCCATTCCATTCCATTCCTTTCCATTCCATTTAGTTCTACTCTTGTTGACTCCATTCCATTCCATTCCATTCCATTCCATTCCATTCCATTCCATTACTTTCCATTCCATTCCATTCCAATCCATTCCATTCTACTCGTGTTGACTCCATTCCATTCCATTCCATTCCATTCCATTCCATTCCATTCCATTCCATTCCATTATAATCCATTCCATTCCATTCGATTCCATTCGATTCCATTCCATTCCATTCCATTCCATTCCATTCAATTCCATTGGATTCCATTCGATTCCATTCCATTCCATTCCATTCCAATCCATTCCATTCTACTCGGGTTGATTCCATTCCATTCCATTCCATTCCATTCCATTCCATTCCATTCCATTCCATTCCATTCCATTCTATTCCTTTCGATTCCATTCCATTCCATTAAATTCCATTCCATTCCATTCCATTCCATTCCATTCCATTCCATTCCATTCCATTCCATTCCATTCCGTTGTACTCGGGTTGATTCCACTCCATTCCATTCCATTCCATTCCATGCCATTCCATTCGATTCCATTCCATTTCATTCCATTCCATTCCATTCCATTCCATTCCATTCCATTCCATTCTAGTCGGGTTGATTCCATTCTATTCCATTCCATTCCATTCCATTCCATTCCATTCCATTCCATTCCATTCCATTCTATTCCATTCCATTCTACTCCTTTGAATTCCATTCCATTCCATTCAATTCCATTCCATTCCATCCCTTTCCATTCCATTTAGTTCTACTCGGGTTGATTCCATTCCACTCCATTCCATTCCATTCCATTCCATTCCATTCAATTCCATTCCATTCCGTTACTTTCCATTCCATTCCATTCCAATCCATTCCATTCTACTCGGGTTGACTCCATTCCATTCCATTCCTTTCCATTCCATTATATTCCATTCTATTCCATTCGATTCCGTTCGATTCCATTCCATTCCATTCCATTCCATTCCATTCCATTGCATTCAATTCCATTCCATTCCATTCCATTCCGTTCTACTCGGGTTGATTCCATTCCATTCCTTTCCATTCCATTCCATTCCATTCCATTCCATTCCATTCCATACCATTCCATTCCCTTCCATTCCATTCCATTCCAATCCATTCCATTCTACTCGGGTTGATTCCATTCCATTCCATTGCATTCGACTCCATTCGATTCCATTCGATTCCATTCCATTCCATTCCGTTCCATTCCATTCCATTCCATTCCATTCTAGTCCATTGAATTCCATTCCATTCCATTCCATTCCATTCCATTTCATTCCATTCCATTCCATTCCATTCCATTCCATTCCATTCCATTCCATTCAATTCCATTCCGTTCTACTCGGGTTGATTCCATTCCATTCCATTCCATTCCACTCCATTCCATTCCAATCTATTCCATTCTATTCAATTCGATTCCATTCGATTCCATTCAATTCCATTCCATTCCATTCCATTCCATTCCAATCTATTCCATTCGATTCCATTCCATTCCATTCCATTCCATTCCATTCCATTCCATTCCATTCCAATCCATTCCATTCTACTCGTGTTGATTCCATTCCATTCCATTCCATTCCATTCCATTCCATTCCATTCCATTCCATTCCGTTCTACTCGGGTTGATTCCATTCTATTCCATTCCATTCCATTCGATTCCATTCGATTCCATTCGATTCCATTCCATTCCATTCCATTCCATTCCATTCCATTCCATTCCATTCTATTCCATTCCGTTCCATTCCATTCCATTCCTTTCCATTCCATTCCAATCCATTCCCTTCCATTCTATTCGGGTTGATTCCATTCCATTCCATTCCATTCCATTCCATTCCATTCCATTCCATTCCATTCCATTCCATTGCATTCCATTCGATTCCATTCGATTCCATTCCATTCCATTCCATTCCATTCCATTCCATTCCATTCCTTTCCATTCTATTCCATTCCGTTCCATTCCATTCCATTCTATTCCATTCCATTCCATTCCGTTCCACTCGGGTTGATTCCATTCTATTCCATTCCATTCCATTCCATTCCATTCGATATCATTCGATTCCATTCCATTCCATTCCATTCCATTCAATTCCATTCTATTCCATTCCATTCCATTCCATTCCATTCTATTCCATTCCATTCCATTCCGTTCTACTCGGGTTGATTCCATTCCATTCCATTTCATTCCATTCCATTCCATTCCATTCCATTCCATTCCATTCCATTCCATTCCATTCCACTCGATTCCATTCCATTCCATTCCATTCCATTCCAATCCATTCCATTCTACTCGGGTGGATTCCATTCAATTCCATTCCTTTCCATTCCATTCCATTCCATTCCATTCCATTACATTCCATTCGGTTCCATTCCATTCCATTCCATTCCATTCCATTCCATTCCATTCCATTCCATTCCATTCCGTTCTAATCGGGTTGATTCCATTCTATTCCATTCCATTCCATTCCATTCCATTCCATTCCATTCCATTCCATTCCATTCCATTCTATTCCATTCCATTCTACTCCATTGAATTCCATTCCGTTCCATTCTATTCCATTCCATTCCATTCCTTTCCATTCCATTTAGTTCTTCTCGGGTTGATTCCATTCCATTCCATTCCATTCCTTTCCATTCCATTCCAATCCATTCCATTCCATTACTTTCCATTCCATTCCATTCCAATCCATTCCATTCTACTCTGGTTGACTCCATTCCATTCCATTCCATTACATTACATTCCATTATATTCCATTCCATTCCATTCGATTCTGTTCGATTCCATTCCATTCCATTCCATTCCATTCCATTCCATTCCATTCAATACCATTCGATTCCATTCCATTCCATTCGATTCCATTCCATTCCATTCCATTCCATTCCAATCCATTCCATTCTACTCGGGTTGATTCCATTCCATTCCATTCCATTCCATTCCATTCCATTCCATTCCATTCCATTCCATTCCATTCCGTTCCATTCCTTTCGATTCCATTCCATTCCATTCCATTCCATTCCATTCCATTCCACTCGGGTTGATGATTCCATTCCATTCCATTCCATTCCATTCCATTCCATTCCATTCCATTCCATTCCACTGGGGCTCATTCCATTCCATTCCATTCCATTCCATTCCATTCCATTCCATTCCATTCCATTCCATTCCATTCTACTCGGTTTGATTTCCATTCCATTCCATTCCATTCCATTCCATTCCATTTCATTTTATTCCATTCCATTCCATTCCATTCTATTCCATTGAATTCCATTCCATTCCATTCCTTTCCATTCCATTCCATTCCATTCCATTCCATTCCTTTCCATTCCAATCCATTCCATTCTACTCGGGTTGATTCCATTCTATTCCATTCCATTCCATTCCATTCCATTCCATTCCATTCCATTCCATTCCATTCCATTCCATTTCATTCCATTCCATTCCATTCCATTCCATTTCATTCCATTCCATTCCATTCCATTCCATTCCATTCCATTCCATTCCATTCAATTCCATTCCATTCCATTCCATTCCATTCCATTCCGTTCTACTCTGGTTGATTCCATTCTATTCCATTCCATTCCGTTCGATTCCATTTGATTCCATTCGATTCCATTCCATTCCATTCCATTCCCTTCCATTCCATTCTATTCCATTGAATTCCATTCCATTCCATTCCATTCCATTCCATTCCATTCCATTCCATTCCGTTCTACTCTGATTGATTCCATTAAATTCCATTCCATTCCATTCCATTCCATTCCATTCCATTCGAATCCATTCCATTCCATTCCATTCCATTCCATTCCATTCCATTCCATTCCATTCCGTTCTACTCGGGTTGATTCCATTCCATTCCATTCCATTCCATTCCATTCCATTCCATTCCATTCCACTCCATTCCATTCGATTCCATTCGATTCCATTCCATTCCATTCCATTCCATTCCATTCCAATCCATTCCATTCTACTCAGGTTGATTCCATTCCATTCCATTCCGTTCCATTCCATTCCATTCCATTCCATTCCATTCCATTCCATTGCATTCCATTCGATTCCATTAGATTCCATTCCATTCCATTCCATTCCATTGCATTCCATTCCATTCCATTCCATTCCATTCCATTCCATTCCATTCCATTCCATTCCATTCCATTCCATTCCGTTCCACTCGGGTTGATTCCATTCTATTCCATTCCATTCCATTCGATTCCATTCGATATCATTCGATTCCATTCCATCCCATTCCATTCCATTCCATTCCATTCCGTTCTTCTCGGGTTGATTCCATTCCATTCAATTTCATTCCATTCCATTCCATTCCATTCCATTCCATTCCATTCGATTCCATTCCATTCCATTCCATTCCATTCCGTTCTAGTCGGGTTGATTCCATTCTATTCCATTCCATTCCATTCCATTCCATTCCATTCCATTCCATTCCATTCTATTCCATTCCATTCTACTCCATTGAATTCCATTCCATTCCATTCAATTCCATTCCATTCCATTCCTTTCCATTCCATGTAGTTCTACTCGGGTTGATTCCATTCCATTCCATTCCATTCCATTCCATTCCATTCCATTCCATTCCATTCCATTACTTTCCATTCCATTGCATTCCAATCCATTCCATTCTACTCGGGTTGACTCCATTCCATTCCATTCCATTCCATTCCATTCCATTCCATTCCATTCCATTATATTCCATTCTATTCCATTCGATTCCGTTCGATTCCATTCCATTCCAATCCATTCCATTCCATTCCATTTCATTCCATTCCTTTCGATTCCATTCCATTCCATTCGATTCCATTCCATTCCATTCCATTCCATTCCATTCCATTCCATTCCATTCCATTCCATTCCATTCACTCCATTCCGTTCTACTCGGGTTGATTCCATTGAGTTTGGTTCCGTCCCGTCCCGTCCCGTCCCGTCCCGTCCCGTCCGGTCCCGTGCCGTTTTACTCAGGTTGATTCCTTTCCATTCCGTTCCGCTCGTTTCCGTTACGTTCCATTCCGTTCCACGCGGGTTGGTTCAATTCCATTCTATTCTATTCTATTCCTTTCCCTTCCATTCCATTCCATTCCATTCCATTCTACTCGGGTTGATTCCATGCCATTCCGTTCCGTTCCATTCCGTCCCATTCCGACCCGTCCCATCCCGTCCCGTCCCGTCCCATCCCGTTCCAATCCACATGGGTTGATTCAATTCCTTTCGGTTACATTGAACTCCATTCCATTCCATTCTACTCGGATTGATTCCATTCCATTCCATTCCATTCCATTCCATTCCATTCCATTCCAATCCATTCCATTCTACTCGGTTTGATTCCATTCTATGCCATTCCATTCCATTCCATTCCATTCCATTCCATTTCATTCCATTCCATTCCATTCCATTCCATTCCATTCCATTCCACTGGATTCCATTCCATTCCATTCCATTCCATTCCATTTAATTCCATTCCATTCCATTCAATTCCATTCCGTTCTACTCGGGTTGATTCCATTCTATTCCATTCCATTCCGTTCGATTCCATTTGATTCCATTCGATTCCATTCCATTCCATTCCATTCCCTTCCATTCCATTCTATTCCATTGAATTCCATTCCATTCCATTCCATTCCATTCCATTCCATTCCATTCCATTCCATTCCATTCCAATACATTCCATTCTACTCTGGTTGATTCCATTCCATTCCATTCCATTCCATTCCATTCGTCTCCATTCGATTCCATTCCATTCCATTCCATTGTATTCCATTGAATTCCATTGAATTCCATTCCATTCCATTCCATTCCATTCCATTCCATTCCATTCCATTCCATTACGTTCTACTCGGGTTGATTCCACTCCATTCCATTCCATTCCATTCCATTCCATTCGTCTCCTTTCGATTCCATTCGATTCCATTCCATTCTATTCCACTGAATTCCATTCCATTCCATTCCATTCCGTTCCATTCCATTCCATTCCATTCCATTCCATTCCATTCCATTCCATTCCATTCCATTCCATTCCATTCCGTTCTACTCGGGTTGATTCCATTCTATTCCATTCCATTCCGTTCGATTCCATTTGATTCCATTCGATTCCATTCCATTCCATTCCATTCCCTTCCATTCCATTCTATTCCATTGAATTCCATTCCATTCCATTCCATTCCATTCCATTCCATTCCGTTCCGTTCTACTCTGATTGATTCCATTCCATTCCATTCCATTCCATTCCATTCCATTCCATTCCATTCCATTCCAATACATTCCATTCTACTCTGGTTGATTCCATTCCATTCCATTCCATTGCATTCCATTCGTCTCCATTCGATTCCATTCCATTCCATTCCATTCTATTCCATTGAATTCCATTGAATTCCATTCCATTCCATTCCATTCCATTCCATTCCATTCCATTCCATTCCATTCCATTCCATTTGATTCCATTCCATTCCATTCCATTCCATTCCATTCCATTCCATTCCATTCCATTCCATTCCATTCCGTTCTACTCGGGTTGATTCCATTCTATTCCATTCCATTCCGTTCGATTCCATTTGATTCCATTCGATTCCATTCCATTCCATTCCATTCCCTTCCATTCCATTCTATTCCATTGAATTCCATTCCATTCCATTCTATTCCATTCCATTCCATTCCATTCCATTCCATTCCATTCCATTCCATTCCACTCCATTCCATTCGATTCCATTCGATTCCATTCCATTCCATTCCATTCCATTCCATTCCAATCCATTCCATTCTACTCAGGTTGATTCCATTCCATTCCATTCCATTCCATTGCATTCCATTCGATTCCATTAGATTCCATTCCATTCCATTCCATTCCATTGCATTCCATTCCATTCCATTCCATTCCATTCCATTCCATTCCATTCCATTCCATTCCATTCCATTCCATTCCGTTCCACTCGGGTTGATTCCATTCTATTCCATTCCATTCCATTCGATTCCATTCGATATCATTCGATTCCATTCCATCCCATTCCATTCCATTCCATTCCATTCCGTTCTTCTCGGGTTGATTCCATTCCATTCAATTTCATTCCATTCCATTCCATTCCATTCCATTCCATTCCATTCGATTCCATTCCATTCCATTCCATTCCATTCCGTTCTAGTCGGGTTGATTCCATTCTATTCCATTCCATTCCATTCCATTCCATTCCATTCCATTCCATTCCATTCCATTCCATTCTATTCCATTCCATTCTACTCCATTGAATTCCATTCCATTCCATTCAATTCCATTCCATTCCATTCCTTTCCATTCCATTTAGTTCTACTCGGGTTGATTCCATTCCATTCCATTCCATTCCATTCCATTCCATTCCATTCCATTCCATTCCATTACTTTCCATTCCATTGCATTCCAATCCATTCCATTCTACTCGGGTTGACTCCATTCCATTCCATTCCATTCCATTCCATTCCATTCCATTCCATTCCATTATATTCCATTCTATTCCATTCGATTCCGTTCGATTCCATTCCATTCCATTCCATTCCATTCCATTCCATTTCATTCCATTCCATTCGATTCCATTCCATTCCATTCGATTCCATTCCATTCCATTCCATTCCATTCCATTCCATTCCATTCCATTCCATTCCATTCACTCCATTCCGTTCTACTCGGGTTGATTCCATTGAGTTTGGTTCCGTCCCGTCCCGTCCCGTCCCGTCCCGTCCCGTCCCGTGCCGTTTTACTCAGGTTGATTCCTTTCCATTCCGTTCCGCTCGTTTCCGTTACGTTCCATTCCGTTCCACGCGGGTTGGTTCAATTCCATTCTATTCTATTCTATTCCTTTCCCTTCCATTCCATTCCATTCCATTCCATTCTACTCGGGTTGATTCCATGCCATTCCGTTCCGTTCCATTCCGTCCCATTCCGACCCGTCCCATCCCGTCCCGTCCCGTCCCATCCCGTTCCAATCCACATGGGTTGATTCAATTCCTTTCGGTTACATTGAACTCCATTCCATTCCATTCTACTCGGATTGATTCCATTCCATTCCATTCCATTCCATTCCATTCCATTCCATTCCATTCCATTCCATTCCAATCCATTCCATTCTACTCGGTTTGATTCCATTCTATGCCATTCCATTCCATTCCATTCCATTCCATTCCATTCCATTTCATTCCATTCCATTCCATTCCATTCCATTCCATTCCATTCCACTGGATTCCATTCCATTCCATTCCATTCCATTCCATTCAATTCCATTCCGTTCTACTCCGGTTGATTCCATTCTATTCCATTCCATTCCGTTCGATTCCATTTGATTCCATTCGATTCCATTCCATTCCATTCCATTCCCTTCCATTCCATTCTATTCCATTGAATTCCATTCCATTCCATTCCATTCCATTCCATTCCATTCCATTCCATTCCATTCCAATACATTCCATTCTACTCTGGTTGATTCCATTCCATTCCATTCCATTCCATTCCATTCCATTCGTCTCCATTCGATTCCATTCCATTCCATTCCATTGTATTCCATTGAATTCCATTGAATTCCATTCCATTCCATTCCATTCCATTCCATTCCATTCCATTCCATTCCATTCCATTCCATTCCATTCCATTACGTTCTACTCGGGTTGATTCCACTCCATTCCATTCCATTCCATTCCATTCCATTCGTCTCCTTTCGATTCCATTCGATTCCATTCCATTCTATTCCATTGAATTCCATTCCATTCCATTCCATTCCGTTCCATTCCATTCCATTCCATTCCATTCCATTCCATTCCATTCCATTCCATTCCATTCCATTCCATTCCGTTCTACTCGGGTTGATTCCATTCTATTCCATTCCATTCCGTTCGATTCCATTTGATTCCATTCGATTCCATTCCATTCCATTCCATTCCCTTCCATTCCATTCTATTCCATTGAATTCCATTCCATTCCATTCCATTCCATTCCATTCCATTCCATTCCGTTCTACTCTGATTGATTCCATTCCATTCCATTCCATTCCATTCCATTCCATTCCATTCCATTCCATTCCATTCCATTCCATTCCATTCCATTCCAATACATTCCATTCTACTCTGGTTGATTCCATTCCATTCCATTCCATTGCATTCCATTCGTCTCCATTCGATTCCATTCCATTCCATTCCATTCTATTCCATTGAATTCCATTGAATTCCATTCCATTCCATTCCATTCCATTCCATTCCATTCCATTCCATTCCATTCCATTCCATTCCGTTCTACTCGGGTTGATTCCATTCTATTCCATTCCATTCCGTTCGATTCCATTTGATTCCATTCGATTCCATTCCATTCCATTCCATTCCCTTCCATTCCATTCTATTCCATTGAATTCCATTCCATTCCATTCCATTCCATTCCGTTCTACTCTGATTGATTCCATTCCATTCCATTCCATTCCATTCGATTCCATTCCATTCCATTCCATTCCATTCCATTCCATTCCATTCCATTCCATTCCAATCCATTCCATTCTACTCGGGTTGATTCCATTCCATTCCATTCCATTCCATTCCATTCGTCTCCATTCGATTCCATTCCATTCCATTCCATTCTATTCCATTGAATTCCATTGAATTCCATTCCATTCCATTCCATTCCGTTCTACTCGGGTTGATTCCACTCCATTCCATTCCATTCCATTCCATTCCATTCCATTCGTCTCCATTCGATTCCATTCGATTCCATTCCATTCTATTCCATTGAATTCCATTCAATTCCGTTCCATTCCATTCCATTCCATTCCATTCCATTCCATTCCATTCCATTCCATTCCGTTCTACTCGGGTTGATTCCATTCCATTCCATTCCATTCCATTCCGTTCTACTCGGGTTGATTCCATTCCATTCCATTCCATTCCATTCCATTCCATTCCATTCCACTCCATTCCATTCGATTCCATTCGATTCCATTCCATTCCATTCCATTCCATTCCAATCCATTCCGTTCTACTCGGGTTGATTCCATTCCATTCCATTCCATTCCAACCCATTCCAATCCATTCCATTCCATTCCATTCGATTCCATTCCATTCCATTCCATTCCAATCCATTCCATTCTACTCGGGTTGATTCCATTCCATTCCATTCCATTCCATTCCATTCCATTCCATTCCATTCCATTCCATTCCATTCCATTCGATTCCACTCGATTCCACTCCATTCTTTCCATTCCATTCCAATCCATTCCACTCTACTCGGGTGGATTCCATTCCGTTCCATTCCATTCCATTCCATTCCATTCCATTCCACTCCATTCGATTCCATTCCATTCCATTCCATTCCATTCCATTCCATTCCATTCCATTCCATTCCATTCCTTTCTAGTCGGGTTGATTCCATGCTATTCCATTCCATTCCATTCCATTCCATTCCATTCCATTCCATTCCATTCTATTCCATTCCATTCTACTCCATTGAATTCCATTCCATTCCATTCTATTCCATTCCATTCCATTCCTTTCCATTCCATTTAGTTCTACTCGGGTTGATTCCATTCCATTCCATTCCATTCCATTCCATTCCATTCCATTCCATTAATTTCCATTCCATTCCATTCCAATCCATTCCATTCTACTCGGGTTGACTCCATTCCATTCCATTCCATTCCATTCCATTCCATTCCATTCCATTCCATTCCATTCGATTCCGTTCGATTCCATTCCATTCCATTCCATTCCGTTCCGTTCCATTCCATTCCATTGCATTCAATTCCATTCGATTCCATTCGATTCCATTCCATTCCATTCCATTCCAATCCATTCCATTCTACTCGGGTTGATTCCATTCCATTCCATTCCATTCCATTCCATTCCATTCCATTCCATTCCATTCCATTCCATTCCATTCCATTCCATTCTATTCCTTTCGATTCCATTCCATTCCATTAAATTCCATTCCATTCCATTCCATTCCATTCCATTTCATTCCATTCCATTCCATTCCATTCCATTCCATTCCGTTCTACTCGGGTTGATTCCACTCCATTCCATTCCATTCCATTCCATACCATTCCATTCGATTCCATTCCATTCCATTCCATTCCATTCCATTCCATTCCATTCCATTCCATTCCATTCCATTCCATTCCGTTCTAGTCGGGTTGATTCCATTCTATTCCATTCCATTCCATTCCATTCCATTCCATTCCATTCCATTCCATTCCATTCCATTCCATTCCATTCTATTCCATTCCATTCTACTCCATTGAATTCCATTCCATTCCATTCAATTCCATTCCATTCCATCCCTTTCCATTCCATTTAGTTCTACTCGGGTTGATTCCATTCCATTCCATTCCATTCCATTCCATTCCATTGCATTCCATTCAATTCCATTCCATTCCGTTACTTTCCATTCCATTCCATTCCAATCCATTCCATTCTACTCGGGTTGACTCCATTCCATTCCATTCCTTTCCTTTCCATTATATTCCATTCTATTCCATCCGATTCCGTTCGATTCCATTCCATTCCATTCCATTCCATTCCATTCCATTGCATTCCATTCCATTCCATTCCATTCCATTCCGTTCTACTCGGGTTGATTCCATTCCATTCCTTTCCATTCCATTCCATTCCATTCCATTCCATTCCATTCCATTCCATTCCATTCCATTCCATTCCAATCCATTCCATTCTACTCGGGTTGATTCCTTTCCATTCCATTGCATTCGACTACATTCGATTCCATTCAATTCCATTCCATTCCATTCCGTTCCATTCCATTCCATTCCATTGCATTCTATTCCATTGAATTCCATTCCATTCCATTCCATTCCATTCCATTCCATTCCATTCCATTCCGTTCCATTCCGTTCTACTCGGGTTGATTCCATTCCATTCCATTCCATTCCATTCCATTCCATTCCATTCCATTCCATTCCATTCCATTCTAATCTATTCCATTCTATTCAATTCGATTCCATTCGATTCAATTCAATTCCATTCAATTCCTTTCCATTCCATTCCAATCCATTCCATTCTACTCGGGTTGATTCCATTCCATTCCATTCCATTCCATTCCATTCCATTCCATTCCATTCCATTCCATTCCATTCCATTCGATTCCATTCGATTCCATTCCATTCCATTCCATTCCATTCCATTCCATTCCATTCCATTCCAATCTATTCCATTCGATTCCATTCCATTCCTTTCCATTCCATTCCATTCCATTCCATTCCATTCCATTCCAATCCATTCCATTCTACTTGTGTTGATTCCATTCCATTCCATTCCATTCCATTCCATTCCATTCCATTCCATTCCATTCCATTCCATTCCATTCCATTCCATTCCATTCCGTTCTACTCGGGTTGATTCCATTCTATTCCATTCCATTCCATTCGATTCCATTCGATTCCATTCGATTCCATTCCATTCCATTCCATTCCATTCCATTCCATTCCATTCCATTCCATTCCATTCCAATCCATTCCCTTCCATTCTATTCGGGTTGATTCCATTCCATTCCATTCCATTCCATTCCATTCCATTCCATTCCATTGCATTCCATTGCATTCCATTCGATTCCATTCCATTCCATTCCATTTCTTTCCATTCCATTCCATTCCATTCCATTCCATTCCATTCCATTGCATTCCATTCCATTCCATTCCATTCCATTCCGTTCCATTCCGTTCTACTCGGGTTGATTCCATTCCATTCCATTCCATTCCATTCCATTCCATTCCATTCCATTCCATTCTAATCTATTCCATTCTATTCAATTCGATTCCATTCGATTCAATTCAATTCCATTCAATTCCTTTCCATTCCATTCCAATCCATTCCATTCTACTCGGGTTGATTCCATTCCATTCCATTCCATTCCATTCCAATCCATTCCATTCCATTCCATTCCATTCCATTCCATTCCATTCGATTCCATTCGATTCCATTCCATTCCATTCCATTCCATTCCATTCCATTCCATTCCAATCTATTCCATTCGATTCCATTCCATTCCTTTCCATTCCATTCCATTCCATTCCATTCCATTCCATTCCATTCCAATCCATTCCATTCTACTCGTGTTGATTCCATTCCATTCCATTCCATTCAATTCCATTCCATTCCATTCCATTCCATTCCATTCCATTCCATTCCATTCCATTCCGTTCTACTCGGGTTGATTCCATTCTATTCCATTCCATTCCATTCGATTCCGTTCGATTCCATTCGATTCCATTCGATTCCATTCCATTCCATTCCATTCCATTCCATTCCATTCCATTCCATTCCATTCCCTTCCATTCTATTCGGGTTGATTCCATTCCATTCCATTCCATTCCATTCCATTCCATTCCATTCCATTGCATTCCATTGCATTCCATTCGATTCCATTCGATTCCATTCCATTCCATTCCATTCCATTCCATTCCATTCCATTCCATTCCATTCCATTCTATTCCATTCCATTCCATTCCATTCCATTCCATTCCATTCCATTCCATTCCATTCGATTCCATTCGATTCCATTCCATTCCATTCCATTCCATTCCAATCCATTCCGTTCTACTCGGGTTGATTCCATTCCATTCCATTCCATTCCAACCCATTCCAATCCATTCCATTCCATTCCATTCGATTCCATTCCATTCCATTCCATTCCAATCCATTCCATTCTACTCGGGTTGATTCCATTCCATTCCATTCCATTCCATTCCATTCCATTCCATTCCATTCCATTCCATTCCATTCGATTCCACTCGATTCCACTCCATTCTTTCCATTCCATTCCAATCCATTCCACTCTACTCGGGTGGATTCCATTCCGTTCCATTCCATTCCATTCCATTCCATTCCATTCCATTCCACTCCATTCGATTCCATTCCATTCCATTCCATTCCATTCCATTCCATTCCATTCCATTCCATTCCATTCCTTTCTAGTCGGGTTGATTCCATGCTATTCCATTCCATTCCATTCCATTCCATTCCATTCCATTCCATTGCATTCCATTCTATTCCATTCCATTCTACTCCATTGAATTCCATTCCATTCCATTCTATTCCATTCCATTCCATTCCTTTCCATTCCATTTAGTTCTACTCGTGTTGATTCCATTCCATTCCATTCCATTCCATTCCATTCCATTCCATTCCATTCCATTCCATTAATTTCCATTCCATTCCATTCCAATCCATTCCATTCTACTCGGGTTGACTCCATTCCATTCCATTCCATTCCATTCCATTCCATTCCATTCCATTCCATTCGATTCCGTTCGATTCCATTCCATTCCATTCCATTCCATTCCATTCCATTCCATTCCATTGCATTCAATTCCATTCGATTCCATTCGATTCCATTCCATTCCATTCCATTCCAATCCATTCCATTCTACTCGGGTTGATTCCATTCCATTCCATTCCATTCCATTCCATTCCATTCCATTCCATTCCATTCCATTCTATTCCTTTCGATTCCATTCCATTCCATTAAATTCCATTCCATTCCATTCCATTCCATTCCATTTCATTCCATTCCATTCCATTCCATTCCATTCCATTCCGTTCTACTCGGGTTGATTCCACTCCATTCCATTCCATTCCATTCCATACCATTCCATTCGATTCCATTCCATTCCATTCCATTCCATTCCATTCCATTCCATTCCATTCCATTCCATTCCATTCCATTCCGTTCTAGTCGGGTTGATTCCATTCTATTCCATTCCATTCCATTCCATTCCATTCCATTCCATTCCATTCCATTCCATTCTATTCCATTCCATTCTACTCCATTGAATTCCATTCCATTCCATTCAATTCCATTCCATTCCATCCCTTTCCATTCCATTTAGTTCTACTCGGGTTGATTCCATTCCATTCCATTCCATTCCATTCCATTCCATTCCATTCCATTCAATTCCATTCCATTCCGTTACTTTCCATTCCATTCCATTCCAATCCATTCCATTCTACTCGGGTTGACTCCATTCCATTCCATTCCTTTCCTTTCCATTATATTCCACTCTATTCCATCCGATTCCGTTCGATTCCATTCCATTCCATTCCATTCCATTCCATTCCATTCCATTGCATTCCATTCCATTCCATTCCATTCCATTCCGTTCTACTCGGGTTGATTCCATTCCATTCCTTTCCATTCCATTCCATTCCATTCCATTCCATTCCATTCCATTCCATTCCATTCCATTCCATTCCATTCCAATCCATTCCATTCTACTCGGGTTGATTCCATTCCATTCCATTGCATTCGACTACATTCGATTCCATTCAATTCCATTCCATTCCATTCCGTTCCATTCCATTCCATTCCATTGCATTCTATTCCATTGAATTCCATTCCATTCCATTCCATTCCATTCCATTCCATTCCATTCCATTCCGTTCCATTCCGTTCTACTCGGGTTGATTCCATTCCATTCCATTCCATTCCATTCCATTCCATTCCATTCCATTCCATTCCATTCTAATCTATTCCATTCTATTCAATTCGATTCCATTCGATTCAATTCAATTCCATTCAATTCCTTTCCATTCCATTCCAATCCATTCCATTCTACTCGGGTTGATTCCATTCCATTCCATTCCATTCCATTCCATTCCATTCCATTCCATTCCATTCCATTCCATTCCATTCCATTCGATTCCATTCGATTCCATTCCATTCCATTCCATTCCATTCCATTCCATTCCATTCCATTCCATTCCATTCCATTCCAATCTATTCCATTCGATTCCATTCCATTCCTTTCCATTCCATTCCATTCCATTCCATTCCATTCCATTCCATTCCAATCCATTCCATTCTACTTGTGTTGATTCCATTCCATTCCATTCCATTCCATTCCATTCCATTCCATTCCATTCCATTCCATTCCATTCCATTCCATTCCATTCCGTTCTACTCGGGTTGATTCCATTCTATTCCATTCCATTCCATTCGATTCCATTCGATTCCATTCGATTCCATTCCATTCCATTCCATTCCATTCCATTCCATTCCATTCTATTCCATTCCAATCCATTCCCTTCCATTCTATTCGGGTTGATTCCATTCCATTCCATTCCATTCCATTCCATTCCATTCCATTCCATTCCATTCCATTGCATTCCATTGCATTCCATTCGATTCCATTCGATTCCATTCCATTCCATTCCATTCCATTCCATTCCATTCCATTCCATTCCATTCCATTCCATTCCATTCCATTCCATTCCGTTCCATTCCGTTCTACTCGGGTTGATTCCATTCCATTCCATTCCATTCCATTCCATTCCATTCCATTCCATTCCATTCTAATCTATTCCATTCTATTCAATTCGATTCCATTCGATTCAATTCAATTCCATTCAATTCCTTTCCATTCCATTCCAATCCATTCCATTCTACTCGGGTTGATTCCATTCCATTCCATTCCATTCCATTCCATTCCATTCCATTCCATTCCATTCCATTCCATTCCATTCGATTCCATTCGATTCCATTCCATTCCATTCCATTCCATTCCATTCCATTCCATTCCAATCTATTCCATTCGATTCCATTCCATTCCTTTCCATTCCATTCCATTCCATTCCATTCCATTCCATTCCATTCCAATCCATTCCATTCTACTCGTGTTGATTCCATTCCATTCCATTCCATTCAATTCCATTCCATTCCATTCCATTCCATTCCATTCCATTCCATTCCATTCCATTCCGTTCTACTCGGGTTGATTCCATTCTATTCCATTCCATTCCATTCGTTTCCGTTCGATTCCATTCGATTCCATTCGATTCCATTCCATTCCATTCCATTCCATTCCATTCCATTCCATTCCATTCCATTCCCTTCCATACTATTCGGGTTGATTCCATTCCATTCCATTCCATTCCATTCCATTCCATTCCATTCCATTGCATTCCATTGCATTCCATTCGATTCCATTCGATTCCATTCCATTCCATTCCATTCCATTCCATTCCATTCCATTCCATTCCATTCCATTCCACTCCATTCCATTCCATTCCATTCGATTCCATTCCATTCCATTCCATTCCATTCCGTTCTAGTCGGGTTGATTCCATTCTATTCCATTCCATTCCATTCCATTCCATTCCATTCCATTCCATTCCATTCCATTCCATTCTATTCCATTCCATTCTACTCCATTGAATTCCATTCCATTCCATTCCATTCCATTCCATTCCATTCCATTCCTTTCCATTCCATTTAGTTCTACTCGGGTTGATTCCATTCCATTCCATTCCATTCCATTCCATTCCATTCCATTCCATTACTTTCCATTCCATTGCATTCCAATCCATTCCATTCTACTCGGGTTGACTCCATTCCATTCCATTCCATTCCATTCCATTCCACTATATTCCATTGTATTCCATTCGATTCCGTTCGATTCCATTCCATTCCATTCCATTCCATTCCATTCCATTCGATTCCATTCCATTCCATTCGATTCCATTCCATTCCATTCCATTCCATTCCATTCCATTCCATTCCAATCCATTCCATTCTACTCGGGTTGATTCCATTCCATTCCATTCCACTCCATTCCATTCCATTCCATTCCATTCCATTCCTTTCGATTCCATTCCATTCCATTCCATTCCATTCCATTCCATTCCATTCCATTCCATTCCATTCCATTCCATTCCATTCCGTTCTACTCGGGTTGATTCCACTCCATTCCATTCCATTCCATTCCATTCCATTCCATTCCATTCCATTCCATTCCATTCCATTCCTTTCCATTCCAACCCATTCCGTTCTACTCGGGTTGTTTCCATTCCATTCCATTCCATTCCGTTCCATTCCATTCCATTCCATTCCATTCCATTCCATTCCATTCGATTCCATTCCATTCCATTCCATTCGAAACCATTCCATTCTACACGGGTTCATCATTCCATTCCATTCCATTCCATTCCATTCCACTTGGGTTCATTCCATTCTATTCCATTCCATTCCATTCCATTCCATTCCACTCGGGTGCATTCCATTCCATTCCATTCCATTCCATTCCATTCCATTCCATTCCATTCCATTCCATTCCATTCCGTTCTACTCGGCTTGAATCCATTGAGTTCCGTTCCGTTCCGTTCCGTCCCGACACGTCCCGTCCCGTCCCGTCCCGTCCCGTGCCGTTTTACTCGGGTTGATTCCTTTCCATTCCGTTCCGCTCGTTTCCGTTACGTTCCATTCCGTTCCACGCGGGTTGGTTCAATTCCATTCTATTCTATTCTATTCCTTTCCCTTCCTTTCCATTCCATTCCATTCCATTCTACTCGGGTTGATTCCATGCCATTCCGTTCCGCTCCATTCCGTTCCACGCGGGTTGGTTCAATTCCATTCTATTCTATTCTATTCCTTTCCCTTCCATTCCATTCCATTCCATTCCATTCTACTCGGGTTGATTCCATGCCATTCCGTTCCGTTCCATTCCGTCCCATCCCGACCCATCCCATCCCGTCCCGTCCCGTCCCATCCCGTTCCGTTCCACATGGGTTGATTCAATTCCTTTCGTTTACATTGAATTCCATTCCATTCCATTCTACTCGGATTGATTCCATTCCATTCCATTCCATTCCATTCCATTCCATTCCATTCCATTCCATTCCATTCCATTCCATTCCGTTCTACTCGGGTTGATTCCATTCTATTCCATTCCATTCCATTCGATTCCATTCGATTCCATTCGATTCCATTCCATTCCATTCCATTCCATTCCATTCCATTCCATTCTATTCCATTCCGTTCCATTCCATTCCATTCCTTTCCATTCCATTCCAATCCATTCCCTTCCATTCTATTCGGGTTGATTCCATTCCATTCCATTCCATTCCATTCCATTCCATTCCATTCCATTCCATTCCATTCCATTGCATTCCATTCGATTCCATTCGATTCCATTCCATTCCATTCCATTCCATTCCATTCCATTCCATTCCTTTCCATTCTATTCCATTCCGTTCCATTCCATTCCATTCTATTCCATTCCATTCCATTCCGTTCCACTCGGGTTGATTCCATTCTATTCCATTCCATTCCATTCCATTCCATTCGATATCATTCGATTCCATTCCATTCCATTCCATTCCATTCAATTCCATTCTATTCCATTCCATTCCATTCCATTCCATTCTATTCCATTCCATTCCATTCCGTTCTACTCGGGTTGATTCCATTCCATTCCATTTCATTCCATTCCATTCCATTCCATTCCATTCCATTCCATTCCATTCCATTCCATTCCACTCGATTCCATTCCATTCCATTCCATTCCATTCCAATCCATTCCATTCTACTCGGGTGGATTCCATTCAATTCCATTCCTTTCCATTCCATTCCATTCCATTCCATTCCATTACATTCCATTCGGTTCCATTCCATTCCATTCCATTCCATTCCATTCCATTCCATTCCATTCCATTCCATTCCGTTCTAATCGGGTTGATTCCATTCTATTCCATTCCATTCCATTCCATTCCATTCCATTCCATTCCATTCCATTCCATTCCATTCTATTCCATTCCATTCTACTCCATTGAATTCCATTCCGTTCCATTCTATTCCATTCCATTCCATTCCTTTCCATTCCATTTAGTTCTACTCGGGTTGATTCCATTCCATTCCATTCCATTCCTTTCCATTCCATTCCAATCCATTCCATTCCATTACTTTCCATTCCATTCCATTCCAATCCATTCCATTCTACTCTGGTTGACTCCATTCCATTCCATTCCATTACATTACATTCCATTATATTCCATTCCATTCCATTCGATTCTGTTCGATTCCATTCCATTCCATTCCATTCCATTCCATTCCATTCCATTCAATACCATTCGATTCCATTCCATTCCATTCGATTCCATTCCATTCCATTCCATTCCATTCCAATCCATTCCATTCTACTCGGGTTGATTCCATTCCATTCCATTCCATTCCATTCCATTCCATTCCATTCCATTCCATTCCATTCCATTCCGTTCCATTCCTTTCGATTCCATTCCATTCCATTCCATTCCATTCCATTCAATTCCATTCCGTTCTACTCGGGTTGATTCCACTCCATTCCATTCCATTCCATTCCATTCCATTCCATTCCATTCCATTCCATTCCATTCCATTCCTTTCCATTCCAACCCATTCCGTTCTACTCGGGTTGATTCCATTCCATTCTATTCCATTCCGTTCCATTCCATTCCATTCCATTCCATTCCATTCCATTCCATTCCATTCCATTCCATTCCAAACCATTCCATTCTACACGGGTTCATCATTCCATTCCATTCCATTCCATTCCATTCCACTTGGGTTCATTCCATTCCATTCCATTCCATTCCATTCCATTAGATTCCATTCCACTCGGGTGCATTCCATTCCATTCCATTCCATTCCATTCCATTCCATTCCATTCCATTCCGTTCTACTCAGGTTGATTTCCATTCCATTCCATTCCATTCCATTCCATTCCATTCCATTCCATTCCATTCCATTCCATTCCATTCCATTCCATTCCATTCCGTTCTACTCGGCTTGAATCCATTGAGTTCCGTTCCGTTCCGTTCCGTCCCGACACGTCCCGTCCCGTCCCGTCCCGTCCCGTCCCGTCCCGTGCCGTTTTACTCGGGTTGATTCCTTTCCATTCCGTTCCGCTCGTTTCCGTTACGTTCCATTCCGTTCCACGCGGGTTGGTTCAATTCCATTCTATTCTATTCTATTCCTTTCCCTTCCATTCCATTCCATTCCATTCCATTCTACTCGGGTTGATTCCATGCCATTCCGTTCCGCTCCATTCCGTTCCACGCGGGTTGGTTCAATTAGATTCTATTCTATTCTATTCCTTTCCCTTCCATTCCATTCCATTCCATTCCATTCTACTCGGGTTGATTCCATGCCATTCCGTTCCGTTCCATTCCGTCCCATCCCGACCCGTCCCATCCCGTCCCGTCCCGTCCCATCCCGTTCCGTTCCACATGGGTTGATTCAATTCCTTTCGGTTACATTGAATTCCATTCCATTCCATTCTACTCGGATTGATTCCATTCCATTCCATTCCATTCCATTCCATTCAATTCCATTCCATTCCATTCCATTGCGTTCCATTCAATTCGATTCCATTCCATTCCATTCCATTCCATTCCAATCCATTCCATTCTACTTGGGTTGATTCCATTCCATTCCATTCCATTCCATTCGATTCCATTCAATTCCATTCCATTCCATTCCATTCCATTCCATTCCATTCCATTCCATTCCATTCCATTCCATTCCATTCCATTCCATTCTGATCTACTCGGGTTGATTCCACTCCATTCCATTCCATTCCATTCCATTCTATTCCATTCCATTCCATTCGATTCCATTCTATTCCATTCGATTCCATTCCATTCCATTTCATTTTATTCCATTCCATTCCATTCCATTCTATTCCGTTGAATTCCATTCCATTCCATTCCATTCCATTCCATTCCATTCCATTCCATTCCATTCCTTTCCATTCCATTCCATTCCGTTCTACTCGGGTTGATTCCACTCCATTCCATTCCATTCCATTCCATTCCATTCCATTCCATTCCATTCCACTCGGGTTGATGATTCCATTCCATTCCATTCCATTCCATTCCATTCCATTCCATTCCATTCCACTGGGGCTCATTCCATTCCATTCCATTCCATTCCATTCCATTCCATTCCATTCCATTCCATTCCATTCTACTCGGTTTGATTTCCATTCCATTCCATTCCATTCCATTCCATTCCATTTCATTTTATTCCATTCCATTCCATTCCATTCTATTCCATTGAATTCCATTCCATTCCATTCCTTTCCATTCCATTCCATTCCATTCCATTCCATTCCTTTCCATTCCAATCCATTCCATTCTACTCGGGTTGATTCCATTCTATTCCATTCCATTCCATTCCATTCCATTCCATTCCATTCCATTCCATTCCATTCCATTCCATTTCATTCCATTCCATTCCATTCCATTCCATTTCATTCCATTCCATTCCATTCCATTCCATTCCATTCCATTCCATTCCATTCAATTCCATTCCATTCCATTCCATTCCATTCCATTCCGTTCTACTCTGGTTGATTCCATTCTATTCCATTCCATTCCGTTCGATTCCATTTGATTCCATTCGATTCCATTCCATTCCATTCCATTCCCTTCCATTCCATTCTATTCCATTGAATTCCATTCCATTCCATTCCATTCCATTCCATTCCATTCCATTCCATTCCGTTCTACTCTGATTGATTCCATTAAATTCCATTCCATTCCATTCCATTCCATTCCGTTCCATTCGAATCCATTCCATTCCATTCCATTCCATTCCATTCCATTCCATTCCATTCCATTCCGTTCTACTCGGGTTGATTCCATTCCATTCCATTCCATTCCATTCCATTCCATTCCATTCCATTCCACTCCATTCCATTCGATTCCATTCGATTCCATTCCATTCCATTCCATTCCATTCCATTCCATTCCATTCCATTCCAATCCATTCCATTCTACTCAGGTTGATTCCATTCCATTCCATTCCGTTCCATTCCATTCCATTCCATTCCATTCCATTCCATTCCATTGCATTCCATTCGATTCCATTAGATTCCATTCCATTCCATTCCATTCCATTGCATTCCATTCCATTCCATTCCATTCCATTCCATTCCATTCCATTCCATTCCATTCCATTCCATTCCGTTCCACTCGGGTTGATTCCATTCTATTCCATTCCATTCCATTCGATTCCATTCGATATCATTCGATTCCATTCCATCCCATTCCATTCCATTCCATTCCATTCCGTTCTTCTCGGGTTGATTCCATTCCATTCAATTTCATTCCATTCCATTCCATTCCATTCCATTCCATTCCATTCGATTCCATTCCATTCCATTCCATTCCATTCCGTTCTAGTCGGGTTGATTCCATTCTATTCCATTCCATTCCATTCCATTCCATTCCATTCCATTCCATTCCATTCTATTCCATTCCATTCTACTCCATTGAATTCCATTCCATTCCATTCAATTCCATTCCATTCCATTCCTTTCCATTCCATGTAGTTCTACTCGGGTTGATTCCATTCCATTCCATTCCATTCCATTCCATTCCATTCCATTCCATTCCATTCCATTACTTTCCATTCCATTGCATTCCAATCCATTCCATTCTACTCGGGTTGACTCCATTCCATTCCATTCCATTCCATTCCATTCCATTCCATTCCATTCCATTATATTCCATTCTATTCCATTCGATTCCGTTCGATTCCATTCCATTCCAATCCATTCCATTCCATTCCATTTCATTCCATTCCATTCGATTCCATTCCATTCCATTCGATTCCATTCCATTCCATTCCATTCCATTCCATTCCATTCCATTCCATTCCATTCCATTCACTCCATTCCGTTCTACTCGGGTTGATTCCATTGAGTTTGGTTCCGTCCCGTCCCGTCCCGTCCCGTCCCGTCCCGTCCGGTCCCGTGCCGTTTTACTCAGGTTGATTCCTTTCCATTCCGTTCCGCTCGTTTCCGTTACGTTCCATTCCGTTCCACGCGGGTTGGTTCAATTCCATTCTATTCTATTCTATTCCTTTCCCTTCCATTCCATTCCATTCCATTCCATTCTACTCGGGTTGATTCCATGCCATTCCGTTCCGTTCCATTCCGTCCCATTCCGACCCGTCCCATCCCGTCCCGTCCCGTCCCATCCCGTTCCAATCCACATGGGTTGATTCAATTCCTTTCGGTTACATTGAACTCCATTCCATTCCATTCTACTCGGATTGATTCCATTCCATTCCATTCCATTCCATTCCATTCCATTCCATTCCAATCCATTCCATTCTACTCGGTTTGATTCCATTCTATGCCATTCCATTCCATTCCATTCCATTCCATTCCATTTCATTCCATTCCATTCCATTCCATTCCATTCCATTCCATTCCACTGGATTCCATTCCATTCCATTCCATTCCATTCCATTTAATTCCATTCCATTCCATTCAATTCCATTCCGTTCTACTCGGGTTGATTCCATTCTATTCCATTCCATTCCGTTCGATTCCATTTGATTCCATTCGATTCCATTCCATTCCATTCCATTCCCTTCCATTCCATTCTATTCCATTGAATTCCATTCCATTCCATTCCATTCCATTCCATTCCATTCCATTCCATTCCATTCCAATACATTCCATTCTACTCTGGTTGATTCCATTCCATTCCATTCCATTCCATTCCATTCGTCTCCATTCGATTCCATTCCATTCCATTCCATTGTATTCCATTGAATTCCATTGAATTCCATTCCATTCCATTCCATTCCATTCCATTCCATTCCATTCCATTCCATTACGTTCTACTCGGGTTGATTCCACTCCATTCCATTCCATTCCATTCCATTCCATTCGTCTCCTTTCGATTCCATTCGATTCCATTCCATTCTATTCCATTGAATTCCATTCCATTCCATTCCATTCCGTTCCATTCCATTCCATTCCATTCCATTCCATTCCATTCCATTCCATTCCATTCCATTCCATTCCGTTCTACTCGGGTTGATTCCATTCTATTCCATTCCATTCCGTTCGATTCCATTTGATTCCATTCGATTCCATTCCATTCCATTCCATTCCCTTCCATTCCATTCTATTCCATTGAATTCCATTCCATTCCATTCCATTCCATTCCATTCCATTCCATTCCGTTCTACTCTGATTGATTCCATTCCATTCCATTCCATTCCATTCCATTCCATTCCATTCCATTCCATTCCAATACATTCCATTCTACTCTGGTTGATTCCATTCCATTCCATTCCATTGCATTCCATTCGTCTCCATTCGATTCCATTCCATTCCATTCCATTCTATTCCATTGAATTCCATTGAATTCCATTCCATTCCATTCCATTCCATTCCATTCCATTCCATTCCATTCCATTCCATTTGATTCCATTCCATTCCATTCCATTCCATTCCATTCCATTCCATTCCATTCCATTCCATTCCATTCCATTCCGTTCTACTCGGGTTGATTCCATTCTATTCCATTCCATTCCGTTCGATTCCATTTGATTCCATTCGATTCCATTCCATTCCATTCCATTCCCTTCCATTCCATTCTATTCCATTGAATTCCATTCCATTCCATTCTATTCCATTCCATTCCATTCCATTCCATTCCATTCCATTCCATTCCATTCCATTCCATTCCATTCCATTCCATTCCATTCCATTCCGTTCTAGTCGGGTTGATTCCATTCTATTCCATTCCATTCCATTCCATTCCATTCCATTCCATTCCATTCCATTCCATTCCATTCCATTCCATTCCATTCTATTCCATTCCATTCTACTCCATTGAATTCCATTCCATTCCATTCAATTCCATTCCATTCCATCCCTTTCCATTCCATTTAGTTCTACTCGGGTTGATTCCATTCCATTCCATTCCATTCCATTCCATTCCATTGCATTCCATTCAATTCCATTCCATTCCGTTACTTTCCATTCCATTCCATTCCAATCCATTCCATTCTACTCGGGTTGACTCCATTCCATTCCATTCCTTTCCTTTCCATTATATTCCATTCTATTCCATCCGATTCCGTTCGATTCCATTCCATTCCATTCCATTCCATTCCATTCCATTGCATTCCATTCCATTCCATTCCATTCCATTCCGTTCTACTCGGGTTGATTCCATTCCATTCCTTTCCATTCCATTCCATTCCATTCCATTCCATTCCATTCCATTCCATTCCATTCCATTCCATTCCATTCCAATCCATTCCATTCTACTCGGGTTGATTCCATTCCATTCCATTGCATTCGACTACATTCGATTCCATTCAATTCCATTCCATTCCATTCCGTTCCATTCCATTCCATTCCATTGCATTCTATTCCATTGAATTCCATTCCATTCCATTCCATTCCATTCCATTCCATTCCATTCCATTCCGTTCCATTCCGTTCTACTCGGGTTGATTCCATTCCATTCCATTCCATTCCATTCCATTCCATTCCATTCCATTCCATTCCATTCTAATCTATTCCATTCTATTCAATTCGATTCCATTCGATTCAATTCAATTCCATTCAATTCCTTTCCATTCCATTCCAATCCATTCCATTCTACTCGGGTTGATTCCATTCCATTCCATTCCATTCCATTCCATTCCATTCCATTCCATTCCATTCCATTCCATTCCATTCCATTCGATTCCATTCGATTCCATTCCATTCCATTCCATTCCATTCCATTCCATTCCATTCCATTCCAATCTATTCCATTCGATTCCATTCCATTCCTTTCCATTCCATTCCATTCCATTCCATTCCATTCCATTCCAATCCATTCCATTCTACTTGTGTTGATTCCATTCCATTCCATTCCATTCCATTCCATTCCATTCCATTCCATTCCATTCCATTCCATTCCATTCCATTCCATTCCGTTCTACTCGGGTTGATTCCATTCTATTCCATTCCATTCCATTCGATTCCATTCGATTCCATTCGATTCCATTCCATTCCATTCCATTCCATTCCATTCCATTCCATTCCATTCCATTCCATTCCAATCCATTCCCTTCCATTCTATTCGGGTTGATTCCATTCCATTCCATTCCATTCCATTCCATTCCATTCCATTCCATTGCATTCCATTGCATTCCATTCGATTCCATTCCATTCCATTCCATTTCTTTCCATTCCATTCCATTCGATTCCATTCCATTCCATTCCATTGCATTCCATTCCATTCCATTCCATTCCATTCCGTTCCATTCCGTTCTACTCGGGTTGATTCCATTCCATTCCATTCCATTCCATTCCATTCCATTCCATTCCATTCCATTCTAATCTATTCCATTCTATTCAATTCGATTCCATTCGATTCAATTCAATTCCATTCAATTCCTTTCCATTCCATTCCAATCCATTCCATTCTACTCGGGTTGATTCCATTCCATTCCATTCCATTCCATTCCATTCCATTCCATTCCATTCCATTCCATTCCATTCCATTCCATTCGATTCCATTCCATTCCATTCCATTCCATTCCATTCCATTCCATTCCATTCCATTCCAATCTATTCCATTCGATTCCATTCCATTCCTTTCCATTCCATTCCATTCCATTCCATTCCATTCCATTCCATTCCAATCCATTCCATTCTACTCGTGTTGATTCCATTCCATTCCATTCCATTCAATTCCATTCCATTCCATTCCATTCCATTCCATTCCATTCCATTCCATTCCATTCCGTTCTACTCGGGTTGATTCCATTCTATTCCATTCCATTCCATTCGATTCCGTTCGATTCCATTCGATTCCATTCGATTCCATTCCATTCCATTCCATTCCATTCCATTCCATTCCATTCCATTCCATTCCCTTCCATTCTATTCGGGTTGATTCCATTCCATTCCATTCCATTCCATTCCATTCCATTCCATTCCATTGCATTCCATTGCATTCCATTCGATTCCATTCGATTCCATTCCATTCCATTCCATTCCATTCCATTCCATTCCATTCCATTCCATTCCATTCCATTCTATTCCATTCCATTCCATTCCATTCCATTCCATTCCATTCCATTCCATTCCATTATATTCCATTCTATTCCATTCGATTCCGTTCGATTCCATTCCATTCCAATCCATTCCATTCCATTCCATTTCATTCCATTCCATTCGATTCCATTCCATTCCATTCGATTCCATTCCATTCCATTCCATTCCATTCCATTCCATTCCATTCCATTCCATTCCATTCCATTCACTCCATTCCGTTCTACTCGGGTTGATTCCATTGAGTTTGGTTCCGTCCCGTCCCGTCCCGTCCCGTCCCGTCCCGTCCCGTCCCGTGCCGTTTTACTCAGGTTGATTCCTTTCCATTCCGTTCCGCTCGTTTCCGTTACGTTCCATTCCGTTCCACGCGGGTTGGTTCAATTCCATTCTATTCTATTCTATTCCTTTCCCTTCCATTCCATTCCATTCCATTCCATTCTACTCGGGTTGATTCCATGCCATTCCGTTCCGTTCCATTCCGTCCCATTCCGACCCGTCCCATCCCGTCCCGTCCCGTCCCATCCCGTTCCAATCCACATGGGTTGATTCAATTCCTTTCGGTTACATTGAACTCCATTCCATTCCATTCTACTCGGATTGATTCCATTCCATTCCATTCCATTCCATTCCATTCCATTCCATTCCATTCCAATCCATTCCATTCTACTCGGTTTGATTCCATTCTATGCCATTCCATTCCATTCCATTCCATTCCATTCCATTTCATTCCATTCCATTCCATTCCATTCCATTCCATTCCATTCCATTCCATTCCATTCCATTCCATTCCACTGGATTCCATTCCATTCCATTCCATTCCATTCCATTTAATTCCATTCCATTCCATTCAATTCCATTCCGTTCTACTCGGGTTGATTCCATTCTATTCCATTCCATTCCGTTCGATTCCATTTGATTCCATTCGTTTCCATTCCATTCCATTCCATTCCCTTCCATTCCATTCTATTCCATTGAATTCCATTCCATTCCATTCCATTCCATTCCATTCCATTCCATTCCATTCCATTCCAATACATTCCATTCTACTCTGGTTGATTCCATTCCATTCCATTCCATTCCATTCCATTCGTCTCCATTCGATTCCATTCCATTCCATTCCATTGTATTCCATTGAATTCCATTGAATTCCATTCCATTCCATTCCATTCCATTCCATTCCATTCCATTCCATTCCATTACGTTCTACTCGGGTTGATTCCACTCCATTCCATTCCATTCCATTCCATTCCATTCGTCTCCTTTCGATTCCATTCGATTCCATTCCATTCTATTCCATTGAATTCCATTCCATTCCATTCCATTCCGTTCCATTCCATTCCATTCCATTCCATTCCATTCCATTCCATTCCATTCCATTCCATTCCATTCCATTCCATTCCGTTCTACTCGGGTTGATTCCATTCTATTCCATTCCATTCCGTTCGATTCCATTTGATTCCATTCGATTCCATTCCATTCCATTCCATTCCCTTCCATTCCATTCTATTCCATTGAATTCCATTCCATTCCATTCCATTCCATTCCATTCCATTCCATTCCGTTCTACTCTGATTGATTCCATTCCATTCCATTCCATTCCATTCCATTCCATTCCATTCCATTCCATTCCATTCCATTCCAATACATTCCATTCTACTCTGGTTGATTCCATTCCATTCCATTCCATTGCATTCCATTCGTCTCCATTCGATTCCATTCCATTCCATTCCATTCTATTCCATTGAATTCCATTGAATTCCATTCCATTCCATTCCATTCCATTCCATTCCATTCCATTCCATTCCATTCCATTTGATTCCATTCCATTCCATTCCATTCCATTCCATTCCATTCCATTCCATTCCATTCCATTCCATTCCGTTCTACTCGGGTTGATTCCATTCTATTCCATTCCATTCCGTTCGATTCCATTTGATTCCATTCGATTCCATTCCATTCCATTCCATTCCCTTCCATTCCATTCTATTCCATTGAATTCCATTCCATTCCATTCCATTCCATTCCATTCCATTCCATTCCATTCCATTCCATTCCACTCCATTCCATTCGATTCCATTCGATTCCATTCCATTCCATTCCATTCCATTCCATTCCAATCCATTCCATTCTACTCAGGTTGATTCCATTCCATTCCATTCCGTTCCATTCCATTCCATTCCATTCCATTCCATTCCATTCCATTGCATTCCATTCGATTCCATTAGATTCCATTCCATTCCATTCCATTCCATTGCATTCCATTCCATTCC
Organism: Gorilla gorilla gorilla; assembly: GCF_029281585.2. Taxonomy (NCBI): domain Eukaryota; kingdom Metazoa; phylum Chordata; class Mammalia; order Primates; family Hominidae; genus Gorilla; species Gorilla gorilla. The sequence continues at coordinate 6,969,680 of NC_073241.2, forward strand.
ATTCCATTCCATTCCATTCCATTCCATTCCATTCCATTCCATTCCATTCCGTTCCACTCGGGTTGATTCCATTCTATTCCATTCCATTCCATTCGATTCCATTCGATATCATTCGAATCCATTCCATCCCATTCCATTCCATTCCATTCCATTCCGTTCTTCTCGGGTTGATTCCATTCCATTCAATTTCATTCCATTCCATTCCATTCCATTCCATTCCATTCCATTCCATTCGATTCCATTCCATTCCATTCCATTCCATTCCGTTCTAGTCGGGTTGATTCCATTCTATTCCATTCCATTCCATTCCATTCCATTCCATTCCATTCCATTCCATTCTATTCCATTCCATTCTATTCCATTCCATTCTACTCCATTGAATTCCATTCCATTCCATTCAATTCCATTCCATTCCATTCCTTTCCATTCCATTTAGTTCTACTCGGGTTGATTCCATTCCATTCCATTCCATTCCATTCCATTCCATTCCATTCCATTCCATTACTTTCCATTCCATTGCATTCCAATCCATTCCATTCTACTCGGGTTGACTCCATTCCATTCCATTCCATTCCATTCCATTCCATTCCATTCCATTCCATTATATTCCATTCTATTCCATTCGATTCCGTTCGATTCCATTCCATTCCATTCCATTCCATTCCATTCCATTCCATTCCATTCCATTCGATTCCATTCCATTCCATTCGATTCCATTCCATTCCATTCCATTCCATTCCATTCCATTCCATTCCATTCCATTCCATTCACTCCATTCCGTTCTACTCGGGTTGATTCCATTGAGTTTGGTTCCGTCCCGTCCCGTCCCGTCCCGTCCCGTCCCGTCCCGTGCCGTTTTACTCAGGTTGATTCCTTTCCATTCCGTTCCGCTCGTTTCCGTTACGTTCCATTCCGTTCCACGCGGGTTGGTTCAATTCCATTCTATTCTATTCTATTCCTTTCCCTTCCATTCCATTCCATTCCATTCCATTCTACTCGGGTTGATTCCATGCCATTCCGTTCCGTTCCATTCCGTCCCATTCCGACCCGTCCCATCCCGTCCCGTCCCGTCCCATCCCGTTCCAATCCACATGGGTTGATTCAATTCCTTTCGGTTACATTGAACTCCATTCCATTCCATTCTACTCGGATTGATTCCATTCCATTCCATTCCATTCCATTCCATTCCATTCCATTCCATTCCATTCCATTCCAATCCATTCCATTCTACTCGGTTTGATTCCATTCTATGCCATTCCATTCCATTCCATTCCATTCCATTCCATTCCATTTCATTCCATTCCATTCCATTCCATTCCATTCCATTCCATTCCACTGGATTCCATTCCATTCCATTCCATTCCATTCCATTCCATTCAATTCCATTCCGTTCTACTCCGGTTGATTCCATTCTATTCCATTCCATTCCGTTCGATTCCATTTGATTCCATTCGATTCCATTCCATTCCATTCCATTCCCTTCCATTCCATTCTATTCCATTGAATTCCATTCCATTCCATTCCATTCCATTCCATTCCATTCCATTCCATTCCATTCCATTCCAATACATTCCATTCTACTCTGGTTGATTCCATTCCATTCCATTCCATTCCATTCCATTCGTCTCCATTCGATTCCATTCCATTCCATTCCATTGTATTCCATTGAATTCCATTGAATTCCATTCCATTCCATTCCATTCCATTCCATTCCATTCCATTCCATTCCATTCCATTCCATTACGTTCTACTCGGGTTGATTCCACTCCATTCCATTCCATTCCATTCCATTCCATTCGTCTCCTTTCGATTCCATTCGATTCCATTCCATTCTATTCCATTGAATTCCATTCCATTCCATTCCATTCCGTTCCATTCCATTCCATTCCATTCCATTCCATTCCATTCCATTCCATTCCATTCCATTCCATTCCGTTCTACTCGGGTTGATTCCATTCTATTCCATTCCATTCCGTTCGATTCCATTTGATTCCATTCGATTCCATTCCATTCCATTCCATTCCCTTCCATTCCATTCTATTCCATTGAATTCCATTCCATTCCATTCCATTCCATTCCATTCCATTCCATTCCATTCCGTTCTACTCTGATTGATTCCATTCCATTCCATTCCATTCCATTCCATTCCATTCCATTCCATTCCATTCCATTCCATTCCATTCCAATACATTCCATTCTACTCTGGTTGATTCCATTCCATTCCATTCCATTGCATTCCATTCGTCTCCATTCGATTCCATTCCATTCCATTCCATTCTATTCCATTGAATTCCATTGAATTCCATTCCATTCCATTCCATTCCATTCCATTCCATTCCATTCCATTCCATTCCATTCCATTCCATTCCATTCCGTTCTACTCGGGTTGATTCCATTCTATTCCATTCCATTCCGTTCGATTCCATTTGATTCCATTCGATTCCATTCCATTCCATTCCATTCCCTTCCATTCCATTCTATTCCATTGAATTCCATTCCATTCCATTCCATTCCATTCCGTTCTACTCTGATTGATTCCATTCCATTCCATTCCATTCCATTCGATTCCATTCCATTCCATTCCATTCCATTCCATTCCATTCCATTCCATTCCAATCCATTCCATTCTACTCGGGTTGATTCCATTCCATTCCATTCCATTCCATTCCATTCGTCTCCATTCGATTCCATTCCATTCCATTCCATTCTATTCCATTGAATTCCATTGAATTCCATTCCATTCCATTCCATTCCGTTCTACTCGGGTTGATTCCACTCCATTCCATTCCATACCATTCCATTCCATTCCATTCCATTCCATTCCATTCCGTTCTACTCGGGTTGATTCCATTCCATTCCATTCCATTCCATTCCGTTCTACTCGGGTTGATTCCATTCCATTCCATTCCATTCCATTCCATTCCATTCCATTCCATTCCACTCCATTCCATTCGATTCCATTCGATTCCATTCCATTCCATTCCATTCCATTCCAATCCATTCCGTTCTACTCGGGTTGATTCCATTCCATTCCATTCCATTCCAACCCATTCCAATCCATTCCATTCCATTCCATTCGATTCCATTCCATTCCATTCCATTCCAATCCATTCCATTCTACTCGGGTTGATTCCATTCCATTCCATTCCATTCCATTCCATTCCATTCCATTCCATTCCATTCCATTCCATTCGATTCCACTCGATTCCACTCCATTCTTTCCATTCCATTCCAATCCATTCCACTCTACTCGGGTGGATTCCATTCCGTTCCATTCCATTCCATTCCATTCCATTCCATTCCATTCCACTCCATTCGATTCCATTCCATTCCATTCCATTCCATTCCATTCCATTCCATTCCATTCCATTCCATTCCTTTCTAGTCGGGTTGATTCCATGCTATTCCATTCCATTCCATTCCATTCCATTCCATTCCATTCCATTCCATTCCATTCTATTCCATTCCATTCTACTCCATTGAATTCCATTCCATTCCATTCTATTCCATTCCATTCCATTCCTTTCCATTCCATTTAGTTCTACTCGGGTTGATTCCATTCCATTCCATTCCATTCCATTCCATTCCATTCCATTCCATTCCATTCCATTAATTTCCATTCCATTCCATTCCAATCCATTCCATTCTACTCGGGTTGACTCCATTCCATTCCATTCCATTCCATTCCATTCCATTCCATTCCATTCCATTCGATTCCGTTCGATTCCATTCCATTCCATTCCATTCCATTCCATTCCATTCCATTCCATTGCATTCAATTCCATTCGATTCCATTCGATTCCATTCCATTCCATTCCATTCCAATCCATTCCATTCTACTCGGGTTGATTCCATTCCATTCCATTCCATTCCATTCCATTCCATTCCATTCCATTCCATTCCATTCTATTCCTTTCGATTCCATTCCATTCCATTAAATTCCATTCCATTCCATTCCATTCCATTCCATTTCATTCCATTCCATTCCATTCCATTCCATTCCATTCCGTTCTACTCGGGTTGATTCCACTCCATTCCATTCCATTCCATTCCATACCATTCCATTCGATTCCATTCCATTCCATTCCATTCCATTCCATTCCATTCCATTCCATTCCATTCCATTCCATTCCATTCCGTTCTAGTCGGGTTGATTCCATTCTATTCCATTCCATTCCATTCCATTCCATTCCATTCCATTCCATTCCATTCTATTCCATTCCATTCTACTCCATTGAATTCCATTCCATTCCATTCAATTCCATTCCATTCCATCCCTTTCCATTCCATTTAGTTCTACTCGGGTTGATTCCATTCCATTCCATTCCATTCCATTCCATTCCATTCCATTCCATTCAATTCCATTCCATTCCGTTACTTTCCATTCCATTCCATTCCAATCCATTCCATTCTACTCGGGTTGACTCCATTCCATTCCATTCCTTTCCTTTCCATTATATTCCATTCTATTCCATCCGATTCCGTTCGATTCCATTCCATTCCATTCCATTCCATTCCATTCCATTCCATTGCATTCCATTCCATTCCATTCCATTCCATTCCGTTCTACTCGGGTTGATTCCATTCCATTCCTTTCCATTCCATTCCATTCCATTCCATTCCATTCCATTCCATTCCATTCCATTCCATTCCATTCCATTCCAATCCATTCCATTCTACTCGGGTTGATTCCATTCCATTCCATTGCATTCGACTACATTCGATTCCATTCAATTCCATTCCATTCCATTCCGTTCCATTCCATTCCATTCCATTGCATTCTATTCCATTGAATTCCATTCCATTCCATTCCATTCCATTCCATTCCATTCCATTCCATTCCGTTCCATTCCGTTCTACTCGGGTTGATTCCATTCCATTCCATTCCATTCCATTCCATTCCATTCCATTCCATTCCATTCCATTCCATTCTAATCTATTCCATTCTATTCAATTCGATTCCATTCGATTCAATTCAATTCCATTCAATTCCTTTCCATTCCATTCCAATCCATTCCATTCTACTCGGGTTGATTCCATTCCATTCCATTCCATTCCATTCCATTCCATTCCATTCCATTCCATTCCATTCCATTCCATTCCATTCCATTCGATTCCATTCGATTCCATTCCATTCCATTCCATTCCATTCCATTCCATTCCATTCCATTCCATTCCATTCCAATCTATTCCATTCGATTCCATTCCATTCCTTTCCATTCCATTCCATTCCATTCCATTCCATTCCATTCCATTCCAATCCATTCCATTCTACTTGTGTTGATTCCATTCCATTCCATTCCATTCCATTCCATTCCATTCCATTCCATTCCATTCCATTCCATTCCATTCCATTCCGTTCTACTCGGGTTGATTCCATTCTATTCCATTCCATTCCATTCGATTCCATTCGATTCCATTCGATTCCATTCCATTCCATTCCATTCCATTCCATTCCATTCCATTCCATTCTATTCCATTCCAATCCATTCCCTTCCATTCTATTCGGGTTGATTCCATTCCATTCCATTCCATTCCATTCCATTCCATTCCATTCCATTCCATTCCATTGCATTCCATTGCATTCCATTCGATTCCATTCGATTCCATTCCATTCCATTCCATTCCATTCCATTCCATTCCATTCCATTCCATTCCATTCCATTCCATTCCATTCCGTTCCATTCCGTTCTACTCGGGTTGATTCCATTCCATTCCATTCCATTCCATTCCATTCCATTCCATTCCATTCCATTCTAATCTATTCCATTCTATTCAATTCGATTCCATTCGATTCAATTCAATTCCATTCAATTCCTTTCCATTCCATTCCAATCCATTCCATTCTACTCGGGTTGATTCCATTCCATTCCATTCCATTCCATTCCATTCCATTCCATTCCATTCCATTCCATTCCATTCCATTCGATTCCATTCGATTCCATTCCATTCCATTCCATTCCATTCCATTCCATTCCATTCCAATCTATTCCATTCGATTCCATTCCATTCCTTTCCATTCCATTCCATTCCATTCCATTCCATTCCATTCCATTCCAATCCATTCCATTCTACTCGTGTTGATTCCATTCCATTCCATTCCATTCAATTCCATTCCATTCCATTCCATTCCATTCCATTCCATTCCATTCCATTCCATTCCGTTCTACTCGGGTTGATTCCATTCTATTCCATTCCATTCCATTCGTTTCCGTTCGATTCCATTCGATTCCATTCGATTCCATTCCATTCCATTCCATTCCATTCCATTCCATTCCATTCCATTCCATTCCCTTCCATTCTATTCGGCTTGATTCCATTCCATTCCATTCCATTCCATTCCATTCCATTCCATTCCATTGCATTCCATTGCATTCCATTCGATTCCATTCGATTCCATTCCATTCCATTCCATTCCATTCCATTCCATTCCATTCCATTCCATTCCATTCCATTCCATTCCACTCCATTCCATTCCATTCCATTCGATTCCATTCCATTCCATTCCATTCCATTCCGTTCTAGTCGGGTTGATTCCATTCTATTCCATTCCATTCCATTCCATTCCATTCCATTCCATTCCATTCCATTCCATTCCATTCTATTCCATTCCATTCTACTCCATTGAATTCCATTCCATTCCATTCCATTCCATTCCATTCCATTCCATTCCTTTCCATTCCATTTAGTTCTACTCGGGTTGATTCCATTCCATTCCATTCCATTCCATTCCATTCCATTCCATTCCATTACTTTCCATTCCATTGCATTCCAATCCATTCCATTCTACTCGGGTTGACTCCATTCCATTCCATTCCATTCCATTCCATTCCACTATATTCCATTGTATTCCATTCGATTCCGTTCGATTCCATTCCATTCCATTCCATTCCATTCCATTCCATTCCATTCCATTCCATTCGATTCCATTCCATTCCATTCGATTCCATTCCATTCCATTCCATTCCATTCCATTCCATTCCATTCCAATCCATTCCATTCTACTCGGGTTGATTCCATTCCATTCCATTCCACTCCATTCCATTCCATTCCATTCCATTCCATTCCTTTCGATTCCATTCCATTCCATTCCATTCCATTCCATTCCATTCCATTCCATTCCATTCCATTCCATTCCATTCCATTCCGTTCTACTCGGGTTGATTCCACTCCATTCCATTCCATTCCATTCCATTCCATTCCATTCCATTCCATTCCATTCCATTCCATTCCTTTCCATTCCAACCCATTCCGTTCTACTCGGGTTGTTTCCATTCCATTCCATTCCATTCCGTTCCATTCCATTCCATTCCATTCCATTCCATTCCATTCCATTCGATTCCATTCCATTCCATTCCATTCGAAACCATTCCATTCTACACGGGTTCATCATTCCATTCCATTCCATTCCATTCCATTCCACTTGGGTTCATTCCATTCTATTCCATTCCATTCCATTCCATTCCATTCCACTCGGGTGCATTCCATTCCATTCCATTCCATTCCATTCCATTCCATTCCATTCCATTCCATTCCATTCCGTTCTACTCGGCTTGAATCCATTGAGTTCCGTTCCGTTCCGTTCCGTCCCGACACGTCCCGTCCCGTCCCGTCCCGTCCCGTGCCGTTTTACTCGGGTTGATTCCTTTCCATTCCGTTCCGCTCGTTTCCGTTACGTTCCATTCCGTTCCACGCGGGTTGGTTCAATTCCATTCTATTCTATTCTATTCCTTTCCCTTCCTTTCCATTCCATTCCATTCCATTCTACTCGGGTTGATTCCATGCCATTCCGTTCCGCTCCATTCCGTTCCACGCGGGTTGGTTCAATTCCATTCTATTCTATTCTATTCCTTTCCCTTCCATTCCATTCCATTCCATTCCATTCTACTCGGGTTGATTCCATGCCATTCCGTTCCGTTCCATTCCGTCCCATCCCGACCCATCCCATCCCGTCCCGTCCCGTCCCATCCCGTTCCGTTCCACATGGGTTGATTCAATTCCTTTCGTTTACATTGAATTCCATTCCATTCCATTCTACTCGGATTGATTCCATTCCATTCCATTCCATTCCATTCCATTCCATTCCATTCCATTCCATTCCATTCCATTCCATTCCATTCCATTCCATTCGATTCCATTCTGTTCTACTCGGGTTGATTCCACTCCATTCCATTCCATTCCATTCCATTCTATTCCATTCCATTCCATTCGATTCCATTCTATTCCATTCGATTCCATTCCATTCCATTTCATTTTATACCATTCCATTCCATTCCATTCTATTCCATAGAATTCCATTCCATTCCATTCCATTCCATTCCGTTCCATTCCGTTCCATTCCATTCCATTCCATTCCATTCCGTTCTACTCGGGTTGATTCCACTCCATTCCATTCCATTCCATTGCATTCCATTCCATTCCATTCCATTCCACTCGGGTTGATCATTCCATTCCATTCCATTCCATTCCATTCCATTCCATTCCATTCCATTCCATTCCATTCCATTCCATTCCATTCCATTCCATTCGATTCCATTCTGTTCTACTCGGGTTGATTCCACTCCATTCCATTCCATTCCATTCCATTCCATTCCATTCTATTCCATTCCATTCCATTCAATTCCATTCTATTCCATTCGATTCCATTCCATTCCATTTCATTTTATTCCATTCCATTCCTTTCCATTCTATTCCATTGAATTCCATTCCATTCCATTCCATTCCGTTCCATTCCATTCCATTCCATTCCATTCCATTCCATTCCATTCCTTTCCATTCCAATCCATTCCATTCTACTCGGGTTGATTCCATTCTATTCCATTCCATTCCATTCCATTCCATTCCATTCCATTCCATTCCATTCCATTCCATTTCATTCCATTCCATTCCATTCCATTCCATTTCATTCCATTCCATTCCATTCCATTCCATTCCATTCCATTCCATTCCATTCCATTCCATTCCATTCCATTCCATTCCATTCCATTCCATTCGATTCCATTCCATTCCATTCCATTCCATTCCATTCCATTCCATTCCGTTCTACTCGGGTTGATTCCATTCTATTCCATTCCATTCCGTTCGATTCCATTTGATTCCATTCGATTCCATTCCATTCCATTCCATTCCCTTCCATTCCATTCTATTCCATTGAATTCCATTCCATTCCATTCCATTCCGTTCTACTCTGATTGATTCCATTAAATTCCATTCCATTCCATTCCATTCCATTCCATTCCATTCGATTCCATTCCATTCCATTCCATTCCATTCCATTCCATTCCATTCCATTACAATACATTCCATTCTACTCTGGTTGATTCCATTCCATTCCATTCCATTCCATTCCATTCGTCTCCATTCGATTCCATTCGATTCCATTCCATTCCATTCCATTCCATTCCATTCCATTCCATTCCATTCCGTTCTACTCGGGTTGATTCCATTCCATTCCATTCCATTCCATTCCATTCCATTCCATTCCATTCCATTCCACTCCATTCCATTCGATTCCATTCGATTCCATTCCATTCCATTCCATTCCAATCCATTCCATTCTACTCGGGTTGATTCCATTCCATTCCATTCCATTCCATTCCATTCCATTCCATTCCATTCCATTCCATTCCATTGCATTCCATTCGATTCCATTAGATTCCATTCCATTCCATTCCATTCCATTCCATTCCATTCCATTCCATTCCATTCTACTCGGGTTGATTCCATTCTATTCCATTCCATTCCGTTCGATTCCATTTGATTCCATTCGATTCCATTCCATTCCATTCCATTCCCTTCCATTCCATTCTATTCCATTGAATTCCATTCCATTCCATTCCATTCCGTTCTACTCTGATTGATTCCATTAAATTCCATTCCATTCCATTCCATTCCATTCCATTCCATTCGATTCCATTCCATTCCTTTCCATTCCATTCCATTCCATTACATTACATTACATTACATTCTACTCTGGTTGATTCCATTCCATTCCATTCCATTCCATTCCATTCGTCTCCATTCGATTCCATTCGATTCCATTCCATTCCATTCCATTCCATTCCATTCCATTCCATTCCATTCCATTCCGTTCTACTCGGGTTGATTCCATTCCATTCCATTCCATTCCATTCCATTCCATTCCATTCCATTCCATTCCACTCCATTCCATTCGATTCCATTCGATTCCATTCCATTCCATTCCATTCCAATCCATTCCATTCTACTCGGGTTGATTCCATTCCATTCCATTCCATTCCATTCCATTCCATTCCATTCCATTCCCTTCCATTGCATTCCATTCGATTCCATTAGATTCCAT